>NC_091987.1:2928539-3647289 GCF_044704955.1 Pristiophorus japonicus
CAAATCTGAAAAATGAAACAAAGAATGAGCTGGTTCGGGGTCAGAGAATATTTCTGCACACAAGTCGGTCATTGGGCTCAATGGCCGGTTGGGGCTCAATGCGTGGACCAATGGACAGACACTGGGTGGTGCATGTATCGGGCTGGTCTCGGTCTGCTGAGAATATTATAATTATCCTGCTGCCCCCAGCGGAAATGCCGGCGGATGGATCTGGAGCGAGAACGGGGC
Organism: Pristiophorus japonicus; assembly: GCF_044704955.1. Taxonomy (NCBI): domain Eukaryota; kingdom Metazoa; phylum Chordata; class Chondrichthyes; family Pristiophoridae; genus Pristiophorus; species Pristiophorus japonicus. The sequence continues at coordinate 2,928,768 of NC_091987.1, forward strand.
AGTAAGTTGCAGAAAGGTAATTTTCACCAAACTATCGTCCCATTCCCGCCCTGTAAACAGGAGCTAAAATCCACAGACAAGCCGCCAGTGTCGCAGTGGGACATTAGCTGTTGCTTTGTACATTCTCACTGGAGGGAAACTCTCTGGAGCACATGCAAAGTCAGAAACTCACGCTATAAACCTCACACGAACAGAGACAGAAAGCCAAGCACATTACCTGCCTCAACGGGCAATACTTTTGCTTCCAGGATGTTGGGGAGCTGTTGCGCCGTGTTGGGGAGTTCAATGGTCGGCAGCTCATCTTCGGTGACAGAGAGGATTTCTATCTTTGCGGTATCTGGTTTCTCTGCTGCCTCAGCCGGTACCTGTCCATTAAATTAAAGCAACTTTCATTAAAAATAGTTACGTGTTGCTGCTCATCGCTGGAACCGGGGTACGCTATATCAGAAATTGGTCTTTGTAAAAATCTCTCTCTCAATCCGAAAGGGAGATTGAGGTGAAGCTCGGGTTACAACACTAGTGCCGATTCTCTAATCTATGGTACACACACACACACACACACACAGCTGGGAGCATCCGATTGGTGAATTTAGCCTATAATTCAATGGGCGATTTCAGTTACAGGAGCTTGCAGAAATAGGGTGTGGAAAAACATGGAGGGATTGGCAAATGAGGACAAGGAATTTGAATCCAGTGCTGGGGACAGGGAGCCGTTGTTGCCCAGCAGGGACAGAAGTGTTGAGGGCAGGATTTAGGTGGCTTGTGGGATGCAGACGGAGTTTGGATGAGTGGTATTTTAGACAGGGTCGACAGTAATTTCTCCCCTAAAGTGCTTCCAGTCTTCCTACGCTGCAAATACAACATACTACATACTCTTCCTTCCTCTGTCTTCAAGTCAAGAGTCATCGCATTATATTCTACTCATTCCTTCCCAGGACTTTCAAAAATGGAACCGCTTATTTCCCCCCGCCCCAAGCTCCCCCATTCCTTCTGCCATCTAAAACCCAGTCCTCACGACATCTAACCAATACTTCTCAATTTAGATCATCATTACACCCTTGCGGATTACCTTAAAAATGGCTCTTGGGTTTTCATCTAGATTTCTCGAAGATTTCAAGTCTCCTGCCCGTTGAAAAGCTAACTCCAGCGCAGTACTGTGGGAGTACTGCACTGTCGGAGGTGACGATACACTGAGAATGGACTTGAAGGATCCCATTGGACTATTTCGAAGATGAACAGGGGAGTTCTCCTGGCCAATATTTATCCTTCAATAGCAACATCACTGAAACATTCAGGTCACATTCCTATTTGTGGGAACTTGCTGTGCGCAAATTGGCTGCCACGTTTCCCACATTACAATAGTGACTACACTTCAAAAGTACTTCATTAGCTGTAAAGCGCTTTGAGGCGTCCTGAAGTGGCCTACATAAATGCAAGTCTTTATTTTATTTAACACTTTTATCTAAACTAGGAGAGCTTTAAGAAGTCTGGTCAACCTATATTTCTTAGATGTCACAAAGCTGTGCCAAAATAACAGATCCCTAAATGGTTGAAGCTCAGGCCAGACTTTTAAGACCCTGGTTATTTCTCTCTAACTTACCTCTGAGGAAGACATTCCTCACACAGATTATACAACAAACTCAGAGTAAACACATGACTTAATCCAGCAGGACCCACAGCTCTTGAAGAAGTCGCAATGGAAGTTGGAGTCGCCAGCGCCGCTAATTCCTGTGTGCGGCAGGACAGTCAAGAGCCAGTAAGCAGCTCAAACTGGGAATATCAGGTTGCCCCTGCACTGTGCCGGTGGCTATGGATACCAGGCAGTACCACATCGCTCCTCATTGTAGAGGGTAAGCCAACACCGCTCTGTATAAATATAACACGATGCGTGCTCCCGAGTGCCCGTGTAAAGCTACATTTCCAGTGCCAATGGTGCACACAGCGGTTCTGCCGTCCTTTTGTTGTTCCAATGTTGCTGAAATTTTGTTGAACATGTTCATTTTTTTTAAACCAAGCATTCAAATTAATAATTCATGTAAACTGAATTCAGGCTAAAAGAATGAAGTAAGTCAACAGAACAGCAATTTGAACCTCCCGCATTTTTAAAAGTGGCAGAGAACTTGCTGTCACAATAAGAACGAGGCTAATGGCGCTCGTTGGTGTTTGTGGCCAAATGACCCACAGCAACTTCAGGCGAGGGCAGATGCACGGTTAAACGTGGAAATAGACTCATTGTCGCCATTGAGTCACTGTGCGGTTGGCTCGTGTCAACGGCATATCTCGGACTGGCTCCCCATTCACACGCATTGAGTGGCGTGCACTTCCTGTACTTGCACGGCAGATATGATCTAAACTCGCCACAGAAAGTTAAGTCAAGTCATTTCAAATCTAACGTCTTTTTAACGTTGCGATAGGTGTTAATTACTACCAGTCAACCTCTCTGGCGCTGAAAATGAACAATGACAAGTATGGAGTATAATTCCTTCACGGTTTAATGGTTGAAGAATTTTTTTAAAAGTTAAATTCATTTTTGCTTTTTCTTTCTGTCAGTCTCTTTCCTCTCGTGATCTAATCTTTCCTTCCCTCTCTTTATTTCTCTTTCTGTACCTGATTTGACATTGAATTCACCCACTCAAACTTACATTTCCTTCTTCAGACCTGACGCTGTTAATTTCACAATCCTTCGATCCGATTGGTTAAGGACTTCGCTGAGATCCCAGCTGCCCTGTAGAGGGCACTGCGCGATTTCCGGCTCCCACTTCGAGCAACCTGTAAAATAGCGCCGACGTTAAACGTCAAAGGCAAATCATCGAAACATAGAAAATAGGTGCAGGAGTAGGCCATTCGGCCCTTCGAGCCTGCACCACCATTCAATAAGATCATGGCTGATCATTCCCTCAGTACCCCTTTCCTGCTTTCTCTCCATACCCCTTGATCCCCTTAGCCGTAAGGGCCATATCTAACTCCCTCTTGAATATATCCAATGAACTGGCATAAACAACTCTCTGCGGCAGGGAATTCCACAGGTGAACAACCCTCTGAGTGAAAAAATTTTTCCTCATCTCAGTCCTAAATGGCCTAGCTCTTATCCTAAGTTACTGTCCCCTGGTTCTGGACTTCCCCAACATCGGGAACATTTTTCCCACATCTAACCTGTCCAGTCCTGTCAGAATCTTATATGTTTCTATGAGATCCCCTCTCATCCTTCAAAACTCCAGTGAATAAAGGCTTAGTTGATCCAGTCTCTCCTCATACCTGATGAACATAATCCAGTCTCTCCTCATGGCTGATCTGGCCGTGGACTCAGCTCCACTTACCTGCCCGCTCCCCATAACCCTTAATTCTCTTATTAGTTAAAAATCTATCTATCTGTGACTTGAATACATTCAATGAGCTAGCCTCAACTGCTTCCTTGGGCAGAGAATTCCACAGATTCACAACCCTCTGGGAGAAGAAATTCCTTCTCAACTCGGTTTTAAATTGGCTCCCCCGTATTTTGAGGCTGTGCCCCCTAGTTCTAGTCTCCCCGACCAGTGGAAACAACCTCTCTGCCTCTATCTTGTCTATCCCTTTCATTATTTTAAATGTTTCTATAAGATCACCCCTCATCCTTCTGAACTTTAACGAGTAAAGACCCAGTCTACTCAATCTATCATCATCTCCGGAATCAACCGAGTGAATCGTCTCTGTACCCCCTCCAAAGCCAGTATATCCTTCCTTAAGTAAGGCGACCAAAACTGCACGCAGTACTCCAGGTGTGGCCTCACCAATACCCTATACAGTTGCAGAAGGACCTCCCTGCTTTTGTACTCCATCCCTCTCGCAATGAAGGCCAACATTCCATTCGCCTTCCTGATTACCTGCTGCACCTGAAAACTAACTTTTTGGGATTCATGCACAAGGACAGTGCCGTGCAACAAATTTTTAAGCCGGTTCACGGACTCCCAGGCCGCCTGCAATTTCTGCGGTCTGGAGGAGTCCGTGTTCCATGTTTTTATTGAATGCACGAGGTTGCAGCCCCTGTTCCACTATTTGAAGGGGCTGCTCCTGAAATTCTGGCTGCACTTCAGTCCCACTCTCCTGATCTTTGGGCACCCTGTGCGGAGGGGAGCGGGTAGGTCCGAAGGCCTCCTCGTAGGACTGCTCCTGGGCACGGCCAAGGGTGCCATCAGCCGGTCCAGGCAGCGGGCGGTCGAGGGGGTCGTTCAACCTGACTGCCTGCCTCTCTTCCGCTCTTACATCCGGTCCAGGGTGTCCTTGGAGATGGAGCACGCGGTGTCCACCGGTACGCTCGCGGCCTTCCGCGAGAGGTGGGCACCGGAGGGACTGGAGTGCATCATCACGCCCGGCAACCAAATTTTAATTTGATTTTACGTTTTAAAGTTTAATTTGTTTTAATTGCCGGTGCTTTTAGTGTCCCCCTTCCCTTTTATAGGGGGCACTGGGGAAAATTGTGATTTTAGTGCCCAAAAAAAAACCAAAAAAAAAGAAAAACACAAAAAAAAACCAAAAAAAAAGGGGGGAAAAAAAGGGCCTTGAAAATGTCTGGAGTGTCACCCAGGTCGGGTGGCACCGTTTATTGTTTTTTATGTTTTCACAGGTGAACTCAAAAGAGTTTCATGCACAAGGACAGTGCCGTGCAACAAATTTTTAAGCCGGTTCACGGACTCCCAGGCCGCATTCAATTTCTGCGGTCTGGAGGAGTCCGTGTTCCATGTTTTTATTGAATGCACAAGGTTGCAGCCCCTGTTCCACTATTTGAAGGGGCTGCTCCTGAAATTCTGGCTGCACTTCAGTCCCACTCTCCTGATCTTTGGGCACCCTGTGCGGAGGGGAGCGGGTAGGTCCGAAGGCCTCCTCGTAGGACTGCTCCTGGGCACGGCCAAGGGTGCCATCAGCCGGTCCAGGCAGCGGGCGGTTGAGGGGGTCGTTCAACCTGACTGCCTGCCTCTCTTCCGCTCTTACATCCGGTCCAGGGTGTCCTTGGAGATGGAGCACGCGGTGTCCACCGGTACGCTCGCGGCCTTCCGCGAGAGGTGGGCACCGGAGGGACTGGAGTGCATCATCACGCCCGGCAACCAAATTTTAATTTGATTTTACGTTTTTTAAGTTTAATTTGTTTTAATTGCCGGTGCTTTTAGTGTCCCCCTTCCCTTTTATAGGGGGCACTGGGGAAAATTGTGATTTTAGTGCCCAAAAAAAAAAAAACAAAAAAAGAAAAACACAAAAAAAACAAAAAAAGGGGGGAAAAAAAAAAAGGGCCTTGTAAATGTCTGGAGTGTCACCCAGGTCGGGTGGTACAGTTTAATGTTTATGTTTTGCAGGTAGACTCTAAAAGAGTTTCATGCACAAGGACAGTGCCGTGCAACAAATTTTTAAGCCGGTTCACGGACTCCCAGGCCGCCTGCAATTTCTGCGGTCTGGAGGAGTCCGTGTTCCATGTTTTTATTGAGTGCACGAGGTTGCAGCCCCTGTTCCATTATTTGAAGGGGCTGCTCCTGAAATTCTGGCTGCACTTCAGTCCCACTCTCCTGATCTTTGGGCACCCTGTGCGGAGGGGAGCGGGTAGGTCCGAAGGCCTCCTCGTAGGACTGCTCCTGGGCACGGCCAAGGGTGCCATCAGCCGGTCCAGGCAGCGGGCGGTCGAGGGGGTCATTCAACCTGACTGCCTGCCTCTCTTCCGCTCTTACATCCGGTCCAGGGTGTCCTTGGAGATGGAGCACGCGGTGTCCACCGGTACGCTCGCGGCCTTCCGCGAGAGGTGGGCACCGGAGGGACTGGAGTGCATCATCACGCCCGGCAACCAAATTTTAATTTGATTTTACGTTTTAAAGTTTAATTTGTTTTAATTGCCGGTGCTTTTAGTGTCCCCCTTCCCTTTTATAGGGGGCACTGGGGAAAATTGTGATTTTAGTGCCCAAAAAAAAACCAAAAAAAAAGAAAAACACAAAAAAAAACCAAAAAAAAAGGGGGGAAAAAAAGGGCCTTGAAAATGTCTGGAGTGTCACCCAGGTCGGGTGGCACCGTTTATTGTTTTTTATGTTTTCACAGGTGAACTCAAAAGAGTTTCATGCACAAGGACAGTGCCGTGCAACAAATTTTTAAGCCGGTTCACGGACTCCCAGGCCGCATTCAATTTCTGCGGTCTGGAGGAGTCCGTGTTCCATGTTTTTATTGAATGCACAAGGTTGCAGCCCCTGTTCCACTATTTGAAGGGGCTGCTCCTGAAATTCTGGCTGCACTTCAGTCCCACTCTCCTGATCTTTGGGCACCCTGTGCGGAGGGGAGCGGGTAGGTCCGAAGGCCTCCTCGTAGGACTGCTCCTGGGCACGGCCAAGGGTGCCATCAGCCGGTCCAGGCAGCGGGCGGTTGAGGGGGTCGTTCAACCTGACTGCCTGCCTCTCTTCCGCTCTTACATCCGGTCCAGGGTGTCCTTGGAGATGGAGCACGCGGTGTCCACCGGTACGCTCGCGGCCTTCCGCGAGAGGTGGGCACCGGAGGGACTGGAGTGCATCATCACGCCCGGCAACCAAATTTTAATTTGATTTTACGTTTTTTAAGTTTAATTTGTTTTAATTGCCGGTGCTTTTAGTGTCCCCCTTCCCTTTTATAGGGGGCACTGGGGAAAATTGTGATTTTAGTGCCCAAAAAAAAAAAAACAAAAAAAGAAAAACACAAAAAAAACAAAAAAAGGGGGGAAAAAAAAAAAGGGCCTTGTAAATGTCTGGAGTGTCACCCAGGTCGGGTGGTACAGTTTAATGTTTATGTTTTGCAGGTAGACTCTAAAAGAGTTTCATGCACAAGGACAGTGCCGTGCAACAAATTTTTAAGCCGGTTCACGGACTCCCAGGCCGCCTGCAATTTCTGCGGTCTGGAGGAGTCCGTGTTCCATGTTTTTATTGAGTGCACGAGGTTGCAGCCCCTGTTCCATTATTTGAAGGGGCTGCTCCTGAAATTCTGGCTGCACTTCAGTCCCACTCTCCTGATCTTTGGGCACCCTGTGCGGAGGGGAGCGGGTAGGTCCGAAGGCCTCCTCGTAGGACTGCTCCTGGGCACGGCCAAGGGTGCCATCAGCCGGTCCAGGCAGCGGGCGGTCGAGGGGGTCATTCAACCTGACTGCCTGCCTCTCTTCCGCTCTTACATCCGGTCCAGGGTGTCCTTGGAGATGGAGCACGCGGTGTCCACCGGTACGCTCGCGGCCTTCCGCGAGAGGTGGGCACCGGAGGGACTGGAGTGCATCATCACGCCCGGCAACCAAATTTTAATTTGATTTTACGTTTTAAAGTTTAATTTGTTTTAATTGCCGGTGCTTTTAGTGTCCCCCTCCCCTTTTATAGGGGGCACTGGAGGAAAAAATTAGATTTTAGTGCCCAAAAAAAAACCAAAAAAAAAAGAAAAACACAAAAAAAACCACAAAAAAGAAAAAAAAAAGGGGCCTTGTAAATGTCTGGTGTGTCATCCAGGTCGGGTGGCACCGATTAATGTTTTATGTTTTCCAGATAAACTCCAAAAAGAGTTTCATGCACAAGGACCCCCAGGTCCCTCTGCACCGCAGCATGTTGTAATTTCTCTCCATTCAAATAGTATTCCCTTTTTTTGTTTTTTTTCGCAAGGTGGATGACCTCACACTTTCCGACATTGTATTCCATCTGCCAAACCTTAGCCCATTCGCTTAACCTATCTAAATCTCTTTGCAGCCTCTCTGTGTCTTCTACACAACCCACTTTCCCACTAATCTTTGTGTCATCTGCAAATTTTGTTACACTACACTCTGTCCCCTCTTCCAGGTCATCTATGTATATTGTAAACAGTTGTGGTCCCAGCACCGATCCCTGTGGCACACCACTAACCACCGATTTCCAACCCGAAAAGGACCCATTAATCCCGACTCTCTGCTTTCTGTTAGCCAGCCAATTCTCTATCCATGCTAATACATTTCCACTGACCCTGCGTACCTTTATCTTCTGCAGTAACCTTTTGTGTGGCACCTTATCGAATGCCTTTTGAAAATCTAAATATACCACATTCATCGGTACACCTCTATCCACCATGCTCGTTATATCCTCAAAGAATTCCAGTAAATTAGTTAAACATGATTTCCCCTTCATGAATCCATGCTGCGTCTGCTTGATTGCACTATTCCTATCTAGATGTCCCGCTATTTCTTCCTTAATGATAGTTTCAAGCATTTTTCCCACTACAGATGTTAAACTAACCGGTCTATAGTTACCTGCCTTTTGTCTGCCCCCTTTTTTAAATAGAGGCGTTACATTAGCTGCTTTCCAATCCGCTGGTACCTCCCCAGAGTCCAGAGAATTTTGGGAGATTATAACGAATGCATCTGCTATAACTTCCGCCATGTCTTTTAATACCCTGGGATGCATTTCATCAGGACCAGGGGACTTGTCTACCTTGAGTCCCATTAGCCTGTCCAGCACTACCCCCCTAGTGATAGTGATTGTCTCCAGGTCCTCCCTTCCCACATTCCTGTGACCAGCAATTTCTGGCATGGTTTCTGTGTCTTCCACTGTGAAGACCGAAATAAAATAATTGTTGAAGGTCTCAGCCATTTCCGCATTTCCCATTATTAAATCCCCCTTCTCATCTTCTAAGGGACCAACATTTACTTTAGTCACTCTTTTCCGTTTTATATATCTGTAAAAGCTTTTACCATCCGTTTTTATGTTTTGCGCAAGTTTACCTTCGTAATCTATCTTTCCTTTCTTTATTGCTTTCTTAATCATTCTTTGCTGTCGTTTAAAATTTTCCCAATCTTCTATTTTCCCACTAACCTTGGCCACCTTATACGCATTGGTTTTTAATTTGATACTCTCCTTAATTACCCTGGTTATCCACGGCTGGTTATCCCTTCTCTTACCGCCCTTCTTTTTCATTGAGATATATTTTTGTTCAGCACTATGAAAGAGCTCCTTAAAAGTCCTCCACTGTTCCTCAATTGAGCCACCGTTTAGTCTGTGTTTCCAGTCTACTTTAGCCAACTCTGCCCTCATTCCACTGTAGTCCCCTTTGTTTAAGCATAGTATGCTCGTTTGAGACACTAATTCCTCACCCTCAATCTGTATTACAAATTCAACCATACTGTTATCACTCATTCCGAGGATCTTTTACTCGGAGATCGTTTATTATTCCTGTCTCATTACACAGGACCAGATCTAAGATAGCTTGCTCCCTTGTAGGTTCTGTAACATACTGTTCTAAGAAACAATCCCGTATGCATTCTATGAATTCCTCCTCCAGGCTACCCCGTGCGATTTAAGTTGACCAATCGATATGTAGGTTAAAATCCCCCATGATTACTGCCGTTCCTTTTTCACATGCCTCCATTAATTCCTTGATTATTACCCGCCCCACCGTGAAGTTATTATTTGGGGGCCTATAAACTACGCCCACCAGTGACTTTTTCCCCTTACTATCTCTAATCTCCACCCACAATGATTCAACATTTTGTTCATTAGAGCCAATATCGTCTCCCACAACTGCCCTGATATCATCCTTTATTAACAGAGCTACCCCACCTCCTTTCCCTTCTTGTCTATCTTTCCGAATCATCAGATACCCCTGTATGTTTAATTCCCAGTCTTGGCCACCCTGCAACCACGTTTCTGTAATGGCCACCAAATCATACCCATTTGTAATGATTTGTGCCGTCAACTCTTTTACTTTATTTCGAATGCTGCGTGCGTTTAGGTAGAGTGTTTTAATACTAGTTTTTAATCCATGATTTTTAGTTTTGACCCCTCCTGCAGCCCCTTTACATTCAGTGGCCCTTTTTGTTTTTTGCGTTGGGTTTCTCTGCCCTCCACTTTTACTCATCTCCTTTCTGTCTTTTGCTTTTGTCTCCTTTTTGTTTCCCTCTGTCTCCCTGCATTGGTTCCCATCCCCCTGCCACATTAGTTTAACTCCTCCCCAACAGCGCTAGCAAACACTCCCCCTAGGACATTGGTTCCGGTCCTGCCCAGGTGCAGACCATCCGGTTTGTACTGGTCCCACCTCCCCCAGAACCGATTCCAATGCCCCAGGAATTTGAATCCCTCCCTACTGCACCACTGCTCAAGCCACGTATTCATCTGAGCTATCCTGCGATTCCTACTCTGACTAGCACGTGGCACTGGTAGAAATCCTGACGTTACTACTTTTGAGGTCCTACGTTTTAATTTAGCTCCTAGCTCCTTAAATTCATCTCGTAGGACCTCATCCCTTTTTTTTAAACCTATATCGTTGGTACCAATGTGCACCACGACAACTGGCTGTTCACCCTCCCTTTTCAGAATGTCCTGCACCCGCTCTGAGACATCCTTGACCCATGCACCAGGAAGGCAACATACCATCCTGGAGTCTCGGTTGCGGCCGCAGAAACGCCTATCTATTCCCCTTACAATCGAATCCCCTATCACTATCACTCTCCCACTCTTTTTCCTGCCCTCCTGTGCAGCAGAGCCAACCACGGTGCCATGAACTTGGCTGCTGCTGCCCTCCCCTGATGAGTCACCCCCCTCAACAGTACTCAAAACGGTGTATCTGTTTTGCAGGGGGATGACCGCAGGGGACCCCTGCACTACCTTCCTTGCACTGCTCTTCCTGCTGGTCTTCCATTCCCTAGCTGGCTGTGGACGCTTCACCTGCGGTATGACCAACTCACTAAACGTGCTATTCACGTCATTCTCAGCATCGTGGATGCTCCAGAGTGAATCCACCCTCAGCTCCAACTCCGCAACGCGGTCTGTCAGGAGCTGGAGGCGGATACACTTCCTGCACACGTAGTCGTCAGGGACACTGGAGGCGTCCCTGAGTGCTCACATGGTACAGGAGGAGCATAACACGTGACCGAGCTCTCCTGCCATCACTTAACCCTTCGATAGGCAACAACAATGCTAAAGTTTACTCACTGTTATAGAAGTGAAAAAAGAAAAACTACTCCCCAATCACTAGCCAATCACTTACCCCCTTGGCTGTGACGTCACCTTTCTGTTTGTTTCTACTTCTTTTTTTTTGCCTTCTCCCTGTAGCTGCACTGGCTCGCCTATTATAAGCCTCACCAATGGACCTCCTCGACGCTGCTCCCGACTGCCGCCAACGAGGGAAGGAAAAAAAACTAAATGGTACAATCCTAAAGGGGGTGCACAAACAGAGAGACCTGGGGCTATGTGTGCACAAATCGTTGAAGGTAGCAGGGCAGGTTGAGAAAGCAGTTCAAAAAACTGACGGGATCCTGGGCTTCATGACTAGAGGAATAGAGTACAAAAGCATGAAAATTATAATGAACCTTTATAAAACACTGGTTCAGCCTCAACTGGAGTGTTGTGTCCAATTCTGGGCACCACACTTTAGGAAGGATGTGAAGGCCTTAGAGAGGGTGCAGAAAAGATTTACGAGAATGATTCTTGGGATGACGAACTTGAGTTACGTGGATAGACTGGAGCAGCTGGGGTTGTTCTCCTTGGAGCAGAGAAGGTTGAGAGGAGATTTGATAGACGTGTTCAAAATCATGAGGGGTCTGGACAGAGTAGAGAGAAACTGTTCCCAGTGGCAAAAAGTTGGAGAATCAGAGGACACAGATTTAAGGTGATTGGCAGAAGAACCAAAGGCGGCAGAAGACAATGCTTTATTTACACAGCGAGTGGTTAGGATCTGGAATGCATGGCCCGAGAGGGTGGTGGAGGCAGACTCAATCATGGCTTTGAAAAGGGAATTGGATAAGTAGCTCAAAGAAAAAATAATTGCAGTGCTACGGGCACAGGGCAGGGGAATCGGACTAGCTGAATTGCTCTTGCAGAGAGCCGGCATGGGCTGATTGGCCTCCTTCTGTGCTGTAACCATTCTATGATTCTATGAAAGCCTGGACTGGAAATGATCACAAATGTTTTTTTTTATGGGAGGTCATCTGATAACTTCTTTAGAATTAAATCATTCTAGTGCAAGAGTCACGTGTGGCAGTGTCGCTCTTTGTGAAGCTGTGTCTCTCCTATATTGAAATGAATGCCATCGGTGTTTCTGTGTTACCTCCACCCCAACCCTTCATGGGATGTAAAAGTAATCAAGAATCCAGGTACAGAAACCACTTTCCATCAGACTGCAATTCCTTTTCACTCAAATACCTGCCAGCTGCAGCCCATTGCACTCCCGGTGAAGTTGAATCAGAATGAGAGCAAAGACTGTCCTCTTCCTGAGACTGAGGCGGGCTTACAATTAATCGCAGGCGATCTGCTGCACGTCTACTAGTGCTATGGTGGGAGTGTGCTGGAACAGTCCTGGAATTTTCGAGTTGTAGCCATTTGTGTCTGTGATGGGGTCACCAACTCTGGTCAGATGCATTCCTGGAGCTTTCATCACATGACCACCTGGCTCCATGCGCCCCGCCCCCACACTTTTAGCCATTGGCTGCCTGGCGCATCTATCATCACGACACCCCGTCTTCCCACACCAATTGGCCAACTGGAGACTAAGGGGACAAAATTGCCCCGTGACCCATCCGGGGGCACTAACCTTCCCGGCCTGGCTCAGTTAACGCCTGGCGTGAAATTGCCCCTTTGTGACCCAGAAACAAGGTGGAGCGCTGTCTTGGGGGCTCTGACTCCTTTCGGGGGTGCTCCCGGAGCAGTAGCACAGCACTGAGGTCAGCCAGCACCTTACTGAAGAGGTCGGCATTACATGGCTGCTCCGTGTAACGCTTAAAGGGGAGGGCCGCTGTGGACTCAGCAGCCCTTTTGGTGGGCATCTCTGAACCACCCGGAGCATTTTCGTCCGGGCCAGCGGCCCAGCACACACCAGGCAGTGCCGGGCTGCATGATGGCGACCCAGTCGAAATGAGGGCCGCCATTGTCGGCCGATGAGAATGTCGGCCGAAAATAAAACATGGTGGCCCGGGGTGCACACGCCCTCCCCTTTAAGGGGCGCCCCAGGTGGATGCCAGCGCCCCGTGAAGCAGGTGCTGACATCTGCCCATTCCAGCCTGACGTTCCGCGGGCAATATCCCCCGCTGGGCGCACAGGGATTGGCACGGAGCGATAAGGGGTCATAACATAACTGTAGCATAATTTGTTCTTGTTAATTTATCTCAATTAATGTTGGATGGGATATTTGAGACAAAAGATCAGAGACGATTTGCTTTTTTTGAAACAGTATACACACAGAGGATGATATAGTCGGGAGCAATTTCAGTCAGGCTGATGTTCTGTGACTTAAGGTCAATAGTGTTCAGTGGGATACTTGGTTGCACTCACATGATGATCACAGACCCTTCCACTCTATTTTCCCTGTCATTTTCATTCTGCTCTCCCTCGATATTTCCTCAGAAAAAAAAAATTCTTCATCCACGGCTGTCGGTATTGGCTCCTGATTTTCTGCCGAATTCTTAAAAACCCTGGAGAAACGGTGTCAATGGTAATTCTGAGCTGCTTACGCTGTTTCTCCCCACACCTCCAGTCAGGGAACCCCCGTGGAAATTTCAGGAGATTTTTCTATCTACTCACTTGTTTCCAACTTTTATTTTCCGTTCCTCTTTTCCATTTCTCCGTCTTGCTGCTTACTATCCCTCTCTCTCTCTCTCTCTCTCTCTCTCATTCTCTCATTCTCTCATAAATACTCCTCTCTTAACCATACCATCAAGATAAAAACAGATTTACTGGCCATTCTTCTTACTGTTGTCTGTGAGGCCTGACCATCTGCAAAATGGCTGCTGCACTTATCCATAGAGCATCAGTAATGTCATGTATGTATGCTTGGTTTACTAGCCACCAGATGGCGCCACTGTCGGATGTCATTGGGTTGTGCGCACGTGTGTGTGGCCCAGCTATAAAAGGCCAGCCATCTTGTAATGTGATCATTTCGGGCCCTAATAAAGTAGAGCCAGGTTTGTACCTGTTTAGAGTTTACAGTATTCAATCTTTTGAGTTATTGCATACACAATATTTTTTGACGAGATAACAAGAACCTTCGCATGCAAAAATGAGCAGAATTGGAGTAATTCGTGGAGGGAGAAGATTGAGCAGACTTTGTCGCCCGCCTGAACCAATACTTCGTGGCCAACAAAATGGAGAAAGAGGAAGATGCAGTTTGGTGCCAGGTTGTCCTCCTCACGGTTTGCGGATCGAAAATCTATGGACTCATAAAGAATCTCCTCTCACCCTTAAATCCAACGGACAAGGACTATGAAACATTGTGTGCTCTGATACGTGACCATCTCAAACCAGATGAAGGCATCTCAAGATATCGATTCAATATGCATGTTTGTTCTGAGGGCCAGAATATATCGTTGCTGACCTAAGGCGTCTAGCTGGACCGTGTAAGTTCGACATGCGGTGGGACGTCTTTGTAATCAGTATCAACCACGAGGTGATCCTGCTTAAGCTATTGGCAGTGGAGATGCTGGATTTGAGCAAGGCCATCACGATTGCCCAATCATGCATGATGACGGACAAAAGCATAAAGCAGATATCATTGAAAAATCGGAACTCAGCAAGTACTGTAAACAAGATAGTGTCGTCGTTTGGCAGAGCTGCATATGGCAGGGCCTACGCGACTGCGTACGCGAAACCTGTGGCTGAAAAGTCCGCCAACGGGAATGAATCCAATATCACCGTGTTGGATTTGTGGGGGAAATCATCGGCATCATCAGTGTCGGTTTAAACAGTATATTTGTAAAGGCTGTTCGAGAGTGGGGCATCACCAGCGCATGTGTCCGCAATTGAGCAAGCGTGTTGCGACATACCACATGGAGGAGGATGATGACCAGCCTAGTGTGGATCCGGACATGCAATCCGAGATACCAGAGGAGGAAGTGTATGGACTGTATTTATTCCTAACAAAGAGCCAACCGATAATGATTAATGTAAAACTTAATGGTGTGCCGGTATCGATGGAATTGGACACATAGAAACATAGAAACATAGAAAATAGGTGCTGGAGTAGGCCATTCGGCCCTTCTAGCCTGCACCACCATTCAATGAATTCATGGCTGAACATGCAACTTCAGTACCCCATTCCTGCTTTCTCGCCATACCCCTTGATCCCCCTAGTAGTAAGGACTTCATCTAACTCCTTTTTGAATATATTTAGTGAATTGGCCTCAACAACTTTCTGTGGTCGAGAATTCCACAGGTTCACCACTCTCTGGGTGAAGAAGTTTCTCCTCATCTCGGTCCTAAATGGCTTACCCCTTACCCCTTATCCTTAGACTGTGACCCCTGGTTCTAGATGCGAGTCAATCAATAATGAGCCAGAGGACATTCGACAGGTTGTGGGATACTAAGGCTGTGAGGCCTAAGCTGAGTCCAGTCAATGCCAAGTTGCGTATGTACACTAAAGAATTCACAACGGTGATTGACAGTGCAGTAATCAAGGTGTCGTATGATGGTGTGGTTCACGATTTACCGTTATGGATTGTTCGACAGGAACTGGTTAGAAAAAATAAGATGGAACTGGAACGAGATCAAAGCGCTGTCGTCAGAGGAGGATATTCCATGTGCTCAACTGCTGAGCAAGTTTCCCTCACTGTTTGAACCTGGCATCGGCAATTTCACGAGAGCTAAGGTGCAGATCCACGTGGACGCAGATGCAAGACCCATCCATCATAAAGCTCAGGCAGTTCCATACATGATGAGGGAGAAGGTCGAAATCAAACTGGACAGACTCCAGTGTGAAGGGGTCATAGCATCAGTCGAAACAAATGGGCCAGCCCCATTGTTCCCGTGTTGAAAAGTGATCGCACTGTCAGGATTTGTGGAGACTACAAGGTTACGATTTCAAAACAAAATTAATACCCATTTGAACGCTAGCCAGGGGGAAGTCGTTCACTAAACTGGATCTGACGTCGTCCTACATGACACAGGAGCTGGTCGACACGTCGAATAAACTTACATGCATCAACACTCATAAAGGACTGTTTATCTACAACAGGTGCCCTTGTGGAATTCGCTCGGCTGCAGCCATATTTCAGAGGAACATGGAGAGTCTACTGAAGTCCGTCCCCAGAACCTTCGTGTTCCAAGATGACATACTGGTCACAGGTCATGACTCCGCCGAACATCTGAACAACCTGGAAGAGGTTCTACATCATCTGGACAAAGTGGGACTCAAACTGAAACACTTGAAGTGCATCTTCATGGCACTGGAAGTTGAATTCCTGGGGAGGAAAATTGCTGCTGACGGTATCAGGCCTACGGACTCGAAAATCAAAGCCATCAAAAACATACCCAAGCCTCAGAAAGTGACGGAGCTGCGTTCATTTCTTGGTCTACTCAACTACTTCGGTAATTTCTTACCTAGATTGAGCACCTTATTAGAGCCACTGCACATGCTGCTAAGAAAAGGCGACAACTGGGTTTGGGGTGCGTCTCAAGATAGAGTTTTTGAGAAAGCTACTAATCTGCTTTGCTCTAACAAGCTACTGGTACATTATGATCCATGTAAGCGTCAAGTATTGGCCTGTGATGCTTTGTCATATGGAGTTGGTTGCATGCTCCAACAAGCTAATAAGTCGGGCAAATTACAACCTGTTGCATATGCTTCAAAAAGTTTGTCAAAGGTGAAAAGAGCCTACAGCATGGTA
This sequence comes from Pristiophorus japonicus, assembly GCF_044704955.1. Classification (NCBI taxonomy): domain Eukaryota; kingdom Metazoa; phylum Chordata; class Chondrichthyes; family Pristiophoridae; genus Pristiophorus; species Pristiophorus japonicus. The sequence goes on from NC_091987.1 coordinate 2,945,335, forward strand.
GAGAAAGAAGCATTAGCCTGTGTGTATGGGGTTAAAAAGATGCATCAGTACATGTTTGGTCTTCGGTTTGAACTGGAAACAGATCACAAGCCACTCATTTCATTGTTTTCAGAAAACAAAGGTATCAATACCAATGCATTGTCCCACATCCAGAGGTGGGCGCTGACATTGTCTGCCTATGATTTTGTCATTCACCATAGACCTGGCACTGAGAATTGTGCCGATGCATTGAGCTGTCTGCCATTGCCCACACTGGAGGTGGAAACGTCACAACCGGCAGACCTACTGTTAGTTATGGATGCTTTTGAAGGTGAAGGAACCCCTGTCATGGCCCAACAAGTTAACATAGAAAAACATAGAAACATAGAAAATAGGTGCAGGAGTAGGCCATTCAGCCCTTCTAGCCTGCACCGCCATTCAATGAGTTCATGGCTGAACATTCAACTTCAGTACCCCATTCCTGCTTTCTCGCCATACCCCTTGATCCCCCGAGTAGTAAGGACCTCATCTAACTCCTTTTTGAATATATTTAGTGAATTGGCCTCAACAACTTTCTGTGGTAGAGAATTCCACAGGTTCACCACTCTCTGGGTGAAGAAGTTCCTCCGCATCTCGGTCCTAAATGGCTTACCCCTTATCCTTAGACTGTGACCTCTGGTTCTGGACTTCCCCAACATTGGGAACATTCTTCCTGCATCTAACCTGTCTAACCCCGTCAGAATTTTATATGTTTCTATGAGGTCCCCTCTCATTCTTCTGAACTCCAGTGAATACAAGCCCAGTTGATCCAGTCTTTCTTGATAGGTCAGTCCCGCCATCCCGGGAATCAGTCTGGTGAACCTTCGCTGCACTCCCTCAATAGCAAGAATGTCCTTCCTCAAGTTCGGAGACCAAAACTGTACACAATACTCCAGGTGTGGTCTCACCAATGCCCTGTACAACTGTAGCAACACCTCCCTGCCCCTGTACTCAAATCCCCTTGCTATGAAGGCCAACATGCCATTTGCTTTCTTAACCGCCTGCTGCACCTGCATGCCAACCTTCAATGACTGATGTACCACGACACCCAGGTCTCTTTGCACCTCCCCTTTTCCTAATCTGTCACCATTCAGATAATAGTCTGTCTCTCTGTTTTTACCACCAAAGTGGATAACCTCACATTTATCCACATTATACTTCATCTGCCATGCATTTGCCCACTCACCTAACCTATCCAAGTCGCTCTGCAGCCTCACAGCATCCTCCTCGCAGCTCACACTGGATCAGCCAGGACCTGATATTATTGGTTGTGAAATGCTGCATCCTTAGTGGTGATTGGTCTGCCATATCCAAGTAAATGTGTAAGGAGACCACACTTTACATCCGTCGCAAAGACGAACTATCCATTCAATCAGATTGTATACTGTGGGGGTAATAGTGTTGTTATGCCCAAGAAAGGCAGAGAGAAATGTGTGCATGATCTACATAGCACTCATCCTGGTATTGTCATGATGAAAGCCATTGCCAGGTCTCATGTATGGTGGCCTGGAATTGACTCTGATCTGGAATCATGTGTGCATCAGTGCAACACTTGCATGCAGCTGCTGAGTCTGTGGTTGTAGCCATCTAAACCATGGTCCAGGATCCACATCGACTTTGCAGGTCCCTTCCTAGGAAAGATGTTCTTAGTTGTGGTGGATGCTTATTCCAAGTGGATAGAATGTATAATCATGTCATCCAGCACATCCACAGCTACCATTGAGAGCCTTCGTGTCATGTTTGGCCTGGTCTGCCTGACAACGTTGTAAGCGACAATGGATCTTGCTTCACCAGTATGAAGTTTCAATAGTTCGTGAAACTCAATGGTATCAAACATGTGAGGTCATCACCATTCAAACCCGCATCCAATGGATAAGCAGAGCATGCGGTCCAAACCATCAAACAGAGTATGAAATGTGTAACTCAAGGTTCACTGCAAATGCACTTGTCACACATATTGCTTAGTTACAGGCTAAGACCCCATACGCTTACCGGGGTCTCCCCTGCTGAACTATTGATGAAGAGAGGTCTCAAAACCAGGCTCTCTCTTGCCCACCCCGACTTGAATAATCATGTCGAATACAGCAGTGATATCATGATCGCGCTGCTGTGTCACGCGACATTTCTGTTAACAATCCTGTGTATGTAATGAATTATGGTCAGGGTCCCAAGTGGATCGCCGGTACTGTTACAGCCAAGGAGGGTAACAGAGTGTTTATCATCAAGCTCAAGAATGGGCAAACATGCAGGAAACATGTCGATCAGATAAAGCTGAGGCACACAGATGAACCGGAACAGTCTGAGGAAGACAATCAGTGACCAACCAACCTACCCCCAGTCATCTGCTGTCATCAATAAATCTGGACTTTCAATCCCTGACATGGTCATTGCCACTTCCATCAGATCCCCCAGTCATAACAGACTCAGAACGTCGCCCAAGGCTGGAGTTGAACTGAGACGATCAACTCGAGAGCGGAAAGCCCCGGACCGTCTCAATTTGTAAAAAGATCGTTATTAATATCTTAAAGGGGGAAATTGTCATGTATGTGTATGCTTGGGTTTACTAGCCACCAGGTGGCGCCATTGTCGGAGGTCATTGGGCTGTGTGCACGCGTGCGCGGCCCAGGTATAAAAGGCGAGCCATCTTGTAATATAATCACTTTGGGCCCGAATAAAGCAGAGCCAGGTTTGTACCTATTCGGAGTTTACAATAATCAGTCTGTTGAGTTATAGCACACACAACAAGTAACTACTCTTCAAAATTACTGTGCTTTAGGATACTTCTGAGAGCTGTAATGAGGCGCTATATAAATGTAAGCTCTTATCCATCCTTCTTCATTGCCCTCAAAATAAAGAACTTGCATTTATATAGCACCTTTCATGACCTCAGGAAGTCCTAAAGCGCTTTACAGCCAACAAAATACTTTTGAAGTGTAGTCACTGCTGTAATGTAGGAAACGCAACAAGCCCTCACAAACAGCAATATGGTAAAGGCCAGATAATCTGTTTCAGTGATATTGATTGAGGAATAACTATTGACCAAGACACAGGGGATAACTCCCCTGCTCTTCAAAGTAGTGCCGTAGGATCTTTTACATTCACTTGCGAGAGCAGACAGGGCCTCACTTAAACTTCTCATTCGAAAGTGAGCAAACACTTCACTAGTCATTCTATTTCTTTTCCTGTGTGTGTCTATGTCTGTGTGTGTGTGTTTGTCTGTGTCTGTGTGAGTGCGCGTGTGTGTGTCTGTTTTTTTTCTCCCTTCCCCCTTTCCTCTTTTCTCAATGCTGTCCATCTCCAATATCTTCCAGTCCTGGAAGGCTTGGCTTCAAGAACTGAAACGTTAACTAAGAGAAAGGAATTGTCGGACATGTACATAAAAAAAAAAAGGATCTTTTGGAATTCTGACCCGAGCAGTTCTACATATCAGTCACTGCGTACATAACTCGCCTGCTGAATACTCCCAGTCGAGAGTGCTTACCAGTTCCGCTGAGGCATTGCTGAAGTAAGCAGAACACTGCAATGTCCGAACACAAGGTTTATCTCTGCTACACTGGAGGGACCATCGGATTGGGAGCTTCTGGGAGCTGTGAGGGTTTGCACTCGAACCTCTAACACACAAGGACCTGGAAGTTACTGTCAGTGATTCTCGCAGACTAATAGAAACATAGAAACATAGAAAAATAGGTGCAGGAATAGGCCATTCGGCCCTTGGAGCCTGCACCGCCATTCAATAAGATCATGGCTGATCATTCCTTCAGTACCCCTTTCCTGCTTTCTCTCCATACCCCTTGATCCCCTTCACCGTAAGGGCCATATCTAACTCCCTCTTGAATATATCCAGTGAACTGGCATCAACAACTCTCTGCGGCAGGGAATTCCACAGGTGAACAACTCTCTGAGTGAAGAAGTTTCTCCTCATCTCAGTCCTAAATGGCCTACCCCTTATCCTAAGACAATGTCCCCTGGTTCTGGACTTCCCCAACATCGGGAACATTCTTCCCGCATCTAACCTGTCCAGTCCCGTCAGAATCTTATATGTTTCTATGAGATCCCCTCTCATCCTTCTAAACTCCAGTGAATAAAGGCCCAGTTGATCCAGTCTCTCCTCTTATGAGAGCCCAGCAATCCCTGGAATCAATCTGGTGAACCTTCGCTGCACTCCCTCAATAGCAAGAATGTCCTTCCTCAGATTAGGAGACCAAAACTGAACACAATATTCCAGGTGAGGCCTCACTAAGACCCTGTACAACTGCAGTAAGACCTCCCTGCTCCTATACTCAAATCCCCTAGCTATGAAGGCCAACATATCATTTGCCTTCTTCACTGCCTGCTGTACCTGCGTGCCTACTTTCAGTGACTGATGAACCATGACACCCAGGTCTCGTTGCACTTCCCCCTTTCCTAATCTGCCGCCATTCAGATAATATTCTGCCTTCATGTTTTTGCCCCCAAAATGGATAACCTGACATTTATCCACATTATACTGCATCTGCCATGCATTTGCCCTCTCACCTAACCTGTCCAAGTCACCCTGCAGCCTCTTAGCATCCTCCTCACAGCTCACACCGCCACCCAGTTTAGTGTCATCTGCAAACTTGGAGATATTACACTCTATTCCTTCATCCAAATTGGTAATATATATTGTAAAGAGCTGGGATCCCAGCACTGAGCCCTGCGGCACTCCTCTAGTCACTGCCTGCCATTCTGAAAAGGACCTGTTTATCCCGACTCTCTGCTTCCTGTCTGCTAACCAGTTCCCTATCCACGTCAGTATATTACCCCCAACACCATGTGCTTTGATTTTGCACAACAATCTCTTGTGTGGGACCTTGTCAAAAGCCTTCTGAAAGTTCAAATATACCACATCCACTGGTTCTCCCTTGTCCACTCTGGTAGTTACATCCTCAAAAAATTCAAGAAGATTCGTCAAGCATGATTTCCCTTTCATAAATCCATGCTGACTTGATCCGATCCTGTCACCGCTTTCCAAATGCGCTGCTATTTCGTCCTTCATGATCGATTCCAACACCTTCCCCACCACCGATGTCAAGCTAACCGGTCTATAATTACCCGTTTTCTCTCTTCCCTCCTTTTTTAAAAAGTGGTGTTACATTAGCTGCCCTCCAGTCCATGGGAATTGATCCAGAGTCGATAGACTGTTGGAAAATGATCACCAATGCATCCACTATTTCTAGGGCCACTTCCTTGAGCACTCTGAGATGCAGACTATCAGGCTACGGGGATTTATCAGCCTTCAATCCCATCAATTTCCCTAACACAATTTCCCACCTAATAAGGATATCCTTCAGTTCCTCCTTCTCACTAGACCCACTGTCCCTTAGTACCTTCGGAAGGTTATTTGTATCTTCCTTCGTGAAGACAGAAGCGAAGTATTGGTTCAATTGGTCTGCCATTTCTTTGTTCCACATTATAATTTCATCTGAATCTGACTGCAAGGGACCTACATATGTCTTTACTAATCTTTTTCTCTTCACATATTTATAGAAGCTTTTGCAGTCAGTTTTTATATTCCCTGCAAGCTTCCGCTCGTACTCTATTTTCCCCCTCTTAATTGAACCCTTAGTCCTCCTCTGTTGAATTCTAAATTTCTCCCAATCCTCAGGTTTGTTGCTTTTTCTGGCCAATTTATATGCCTCTTCCTTGGCTTTAACACTATCCTTAATTTCCCTTGTTAGCCACGGTTGAGCCACCTTCCCAGTTTTATTTTTACGCCAGATAAGGATGTACATTTTCTGAAGTTCATCCATGTAATCTTTAAATGTTTGTCATTGCTTATCCACAGTCAACCCTTTTAGTATCGTTTGCCAGTCTATTCTAGCCAATTCGCGCCTCATACCGTCGAAGTTACCTTTCCTTAAGTTCAGGACCCTAGTTTTCGAATTAACTTTGTCACTCTTCATCTTAATAAGGAATTCTACCATATTATGGTCACTTTTCCCCAAGGGGCCTCGCACAACAAGATTGCTAATTAGTCCCTTCTCATTACACAATACCCAGTCTAGGATGGCCAGCTCCCTGGTTGGTTCCTCGACATATTGGTCCAGTAAACCATCCCTAATACACTCCAGGAAATCCTCCTCCACCACATTGCTACCAGTTAGGTTAGCCCAATCTATATGTAGATTAAAGTCGTCCATGGTTACTACTGTACCTTTATTGCACACATCCATTATTTCTTGCTTGATGTTGTCCCCAACCTCACTACTACTATTTGGTGGTCTATACACAACTCCCACTAGCGTTTTCAGCCCTTTGGTATTCCGCAGCTCCACCCATACCGATTCCACATCATCCAGGCTAATGTCCTTCCTTACAATTGCATTGATTTCATCTTTAACCAGCAACGCCACCCTGCCTCCTTTTCCTTTCTGTCTATCCTTCCTAAATGCTGAATACCCCTGGATGTTGAGTTCCCAGCCTTGGTCACCCTGGAGCCATGTCTCCGTGATGCCAATCACATCGTATCCGTTAACTGCTATCTGCTCAGTTAATTCATCCACCTTATTCCGAATACTCCTCGCATTGAGGCACACAGCCTTCAGGCTTGTTTTTTTTACACACTTTGCCCCTTTAGAATTTTGCTGTAATGTGGCCCTTTTTGTTTTTTGCCTTGGATTTCTCTGCCCTCCACTTTTACTATTCTCCTTTCTTTATTTTGCTTCTGCCTCCTTTTTTATTTCCCTCTGTCTCCCTGCATAGGTTCCCATCCCCCTGACATATTAGTTTAACTCTTCCCCAACAGCACTAGCAAACACTCCCCCTGGGATATTGGTTCCGGTCCTGCCCAGGTGCAGACCATCCGGTTTGTAGTGGTCCCATCTCTCCCAGAACCGATTCCAATGCCCCAGGAATTTGAATCGCTCCCTTCTGCACCACTGCTCAAGCCACGTATTCATCTGAGCTATCCTGCGATTCCTACTCTGACTAGCACGTGGCACTGGTAGCAATCCTGAGATTACTATTTTTGAGGTCCTACTTTTTAATTTAGCTTCTAGCTCCCTAAATTGTAGGACCTCATCCCGTTTTTTACCTATGTCATTGGTACTTATATGCACCATGACAACTGGCTGTTCACCCTCCCTTTTCAGAATGTCCTGCACCCGCTCCGAGACATCCTTGACCCTTGCACCAGGGAGGCAACATACCATCCTGGAGTCTCGGTTGCGGCCGCAGAAATGCTATCTATTCCCCTTACAATTGAATCCCCTTTTATTATCGCTCTCCCACTCTTTTTCCTGCCCTCCTGTGCAGCAGAGCCAGCCATGGTGCCATGAACTTGGCTGCTGCCCTCCCCTGATGAGTCATCCCCCTCAACAGTACTCAAAGCGGTGCATCTGTTTTGCAGGGGGATGACCGCAGGGGACCCCTGCACTACCTTCCTTGCACTGCTCTTCCTGCTGGTCTTCCATTCCCTATCTGGCTGTGTACCCTTCACCTGCGGTAAGACCAACTCGCTAAACGTGCTACCCACGTCATTCTCAGCATCGTGGATGTTCCAGAGTGAATCCACCCTCAGCTCCAATTCTGTAACACCTTTCAGTTTCTCTGACATCTTAATGGAGGTGTTAACTAGTTTATCTTTAATAGGTTTAAATTCCTCTGCTGAAACAGGAATGTTAATGCATTCAAAGATTAATATCTCTCGCTAAAATCAATAACTCATTTCTAGGCTAAACAGTTACTACATTCTCTTTTGAAATTATTTTTTATGATTCATATGGGACCGGTGCATTTTTCATTTGATTATAATAGGATATTTCCAATTCAGAAAGAAGTCATGCATTATATTTTTATATTTAATTATTTCTGAAGGAGGATTGACAGGGTAGATGTAGTGAGGATGTTTCCTCCGGGCTGGAGAGTCTAGAACCAGGGGTCACAGTCTCAGGATAAAGGGGTCGGCCGTTTAGGACTGAGATGAGGAGAAACGTTTTCACTCAGAGGGTCGTGAAGCTTTGGAATTCTCTACGCCAGAGGGCTATGGAGGCTGAATCGTTGAGTACATTCAAGGCTGAGATCGATAGATCTTTGGACTCTCGGGGAATCAAAGGATATGGAGATCGGGCGGGAAGGTGGAGTTAAGGTCGAAGATTTTATTGAATGGCGGAGCAGGCTTGAGGGGACATATGGTCTACTCCTGCTCCTAATTCCTATGTTCTGATGTAGTCATGAATTATATTTTTACATTTAATTAGTCATGCATTATATTTATACTCCATTTTGCTTTATCAGAAATTCAGCGGAATCTACACTTCTATAATAGATTGCAGTATAGCACAATTCAGTTATAACTATCGATTTGTTCACCCCTCCTTATGATCAGTACTTGTGAATTCCTGTGCTTTTTCCTCAGAACAATACGTTAATGGGACAAATTTGATGGTTTTTAAATTTGTTTGCATGCTATTTGTATGGTGCTCAGATCACTACCTGATTGGTGAGGAGGGGGACAGGGGAGGGGAGTTTCCGTTGCTGGGGCCTACCGAAGGTTTAAACTCACACTTGTCAGGCCACTAACGGCTAGCGAGTGACTATACCCTTTGGGAGGGAAGCACGATAAACTGGTTACCGCTGAGCGTGAGTTGGCTCCAACATGACCTGCCTGGTGATGGAAATGTAATCGTCCCGGACCAATTAACATCCTTCCAACTGAACTGACTGAAAGTTTGTTACACTTACTTATTGTTTGTTTAAAAAAAGGATATGCTTTTTGGATGAACATTTGTGCTCATCAAGGCCAGTAATATCTTCAACAACTTGCATTTCAATAACGCCTTTAATGTGGTGAAACAACAACAACTTGCATTTATATAGCGCCTTTAACAGTGAAACATCCCAAGGCGCTTCACAGGAGTACTATGCAATAACAGTTTGACACCGAGCCGCATAAGTAGAAATTAGGCCAGGTGACCAAAAGCCTGGTCAAAGAGGTAGGTTTTAAGGAGCGTCTTGAAGGAGGAAAGAGAGGTAGAGAGGCGGAGAGGTTTAGGCAGGGAGTTCCAGAGCTTGAAGCTGAGGCAACAGAAGGCACGGCCACCAACGGTTGAGCGATTACAATCAGGGATGCTCGAGGGCAGAATTCAAGGAGCGCAGATATCTCGGGGGAAGGGGGGATGGCGGGGGTTGTGGGGGTGGAGGAGATTACAGAGATAGGGAGGGGTGAGAACATGGAGGGATTTGAAAATAAGGATGAGAATTTTGAAATCGAGGCGTTGCTTAACCAGAAGCCAATGTAGGTCAGCGAGCACAGGGGTGGTGGGTAAGCGGGACTTGGTGCAAGTTAGGACACGGGCTGCCAAGTTTTGGATCACCTCTGGTTTAGGGTTGAATGTGGGAGGCCAGCCAGGAGTGTGTTGGAATAGTCAAGTCTAGAGGTAACAAAGGCATGGATGAGGGCTTCAGCAGCAGATGAGCTGAGGCAAGGGCGGAGACGGGTGATATTACGGAGGTGGAATTGACGGTTTTAGATATGTCATGGATGTGTGGTTGAAAGCTCATTTCAGGATCAAATATGACACCAAGGTTGTGAACAGTCTCAGACAGGATGGAGTCAGTGTCTAGGAAACGAAGTTTGTGGCGGTGACCGAAAACAACGGCGCTGGTCTTCCCAATATTCAATTGGTAAAAATCTCTGCTCATCCAGGATTGGATGTCGGAAAAGCAGTCTTAAAATTTGGAGTCTGTGGAGGGGTGGAGTGAAGTGGTGGTGAGGTAGAGCTAGGTGTCGTCAGCATACATGTGGAAACTGATGCTGTTTCCGGATGATGTCGCCAAGGGGCAACATGTAGATGTGAAATAGGAGGGGCCAAGGATAGATCCTTGGGGGACACCAGAGGTAACGATGCGGGGGCGGGAAGAGAAGCCATTGCAGGTGATTCTCTGACTACGATTAGATAGATAAGAATGGAACCAGGTGAGTGCAGTCCCACCCAGCTGGACGATGGTGGAGAGGCGTTGGAGGAGGATGGAGTGGTCACCTGTGTCAAAGGCTGCAGACAAGTCGAGAAGGATGAGGAGGGACAGTTTACCTTTATCACAGTCACAGAGGATGTCATTTGTGACTTTGATGAGAGCCATTTCGGTACTGTGGCAGGATAGAATCTGGATTGAAGGGATTCAAACATGGAATTGCGGGAAAGATGGGCACGGATTTGGGAGGCGACAACACGTTCAAGGACTTTGGAGAGGAAAGTGGGACGGTTGTTTGCAAGGACGGAGGGATCGAGGGTTGGGTTTTTGAGGAGAGGGGTGATGACGGTAGATTTGAGGGAGAGAGGGACAGTACCTGAGGAGGGAGAACCGTTAACAATGTCGGCTAACATGGGAGCCAGGAAAGGTAGTTGGGTGGTCAGCAGTTTGGTGGGAATAGGGTCGAGGGAGCAGGAAGTGGGTCTCATGGACAGGATGAGCTCATGAGGGGTAATCGGAGAGAAACTGGAGAAAGATGGGAGGTCAGGGCGAGGGCAAGGGAAATCTTGGAGGAAGTTTGGCTCGGTGGACTCAGGGAAGGAAGGGAAGAGGCAAAGGCGGCTGAACGGACTGTCTCAATCTTCGAGACAAAGAAGTGTGAGCTCCTCACACTTGTTGTCGGAGGTAAGGGTGGAGACTGGGGAGAGGAGTTTAAAAAGACGGTTAGCAAAAAAACATCCCAAGCCACTTCTTTGAAGTGGAGTCAGACCAAGAAAATTGACACCAAGTCAAAGAAGGAGACATTAGGATGGATGACCAAAAGCTTTCATCGAAAACATACAATGTACAGCACAGAAACAGGCCATTCGGCCCAACTATTATTCTGTGCTGCTGTTTATACTCAACACGGGTCTCCTCCCATTCCATCTACTTACCTCAGCCTATCAGCCTATCTTTCCATTCCCTTTTCTCTCATGTACTCGGCTCGTTTCCTTTTGAAAGCATCTAAGCTATTTGCCTCATCCACTTCCTGTGGTAGCAAGTTGCACATTCTAAACACTCTCTGAGTAAAGGCATTTCTCCTGATTTCCCTGTTGGATTTATTAGCAATGATCCTGTATTTATGACCCCTAGTTTTAGATTCTCCCACATGTGGAAACATTCTCTCCACATCGACCCTGTCCAACCTATTCATAAATTTAATGATCTCTATCAGGTCACCTCTAAGTCCCAGAAAAAAGCCCCAAACTGTTAAATCTTTCTGATATCTGTAATCTCCCAGTTCTAGCGCCATCCTTGTAAATCTTCTTGTACTTTTTCCAGTGGTACTCTGCACTTTTTATAGTGTGGAGACCAGAACTGTGCACATTACTTGAAGCCTGACCAGGGTCCTATACAAGTTTAACATTGTCATGTATCCTACATGGCTACTGTTGGTACTATCACAAGGTGTGCCACCAGAGGGCACAGCAGTGGGAGACTTGTAGGTTACCTGTACAGGTGTGCCTGGCCTAGTATAAAAGGCAGGCCACCAGGTGTGACCCTCACTCTGGAGTTAACTGATAAAGGACTAAAGTCGCTACAGTTCAAGTACAACACATTGCCTCGTGAAGTCATTATTAGATCATCTAAGGGCACAACAATTGGCGACGAGATTATGAACTTTCACACGGAAATGGCTACCCTTGGCATGTTGCAGCAGTTCGCCGATGGTGGTGATTGGGACACCTTTGTGGAGAGGCTCGAACATTTCTTCACAGCAAACGACCTGGCAGGAGACGACCCAGCCACACTGGCTGATAAGCGGCGAGCTATCCTGCTAACCAGTTGTGGGCCCACCGTCTATGGCCTCGTCAGGGACTTGCTGGCACCAGCGAAGACAATGACCAAGTCGTACAAGGAGCTCGTAACCCTGATCCATGAGCAACTGAAGCCCAAGGAGAGCATCCTCACAGCCAGACACTGGTTCTACGCTCACCGACGGCATGAAGGCCAGGAAGCCGCAGACCTCAGGAGACTGGGTGCACCGTGCGAGTTCGGCACCCACCTCACGAAGCGCTGCGGGTCATTTTTGTAATTGGAATTGGCCATTGGGGCCTTATTCACAAGCTACTGTCGGCGGGTACCACAGTCACTGCAGAAGGCCATCTCTGTGAGCCAGTCATTCATGACCACGACCTCCAGCTCCAGGCAGATGTCTCACCCTCAGGAGTCAAACCCGGCAGGTACTGTGCACAGAGTGGTGCCGTTTAGAGGCTGGATTGTAGAGCGTGAACCCGCTCAGGAAAGAGAGAACAGGCCCCCGAGTCCCTTAACTCAGAGACCGCCGAGGGGGACTAATCGACTAGCACCATGCTGGCGTTGCGGAGGGAATCACAGGGCTCACCAGTGCCGTTTTAAAGACTATGTATGTAAAGGCTGCAGCACAAAGGGCCATCTCCAGCGAATGTGTAAGAGAAATATGACTCACTGTGTTGATGAAGAGTCTGCAGATGGCCAGGAATCCAGCGCAGATTATGAATCGATAGGCAGAGAGGCAGCCCAGCCCCACGGGGAGGTACATAGCATGTTTACCTGCACCACCGAGTGTTCCCCGCTGAGGATGGAAGTTGAGATAGAGGGAGTTCCAGTCTTCATGGAAGTGGACAGGGGGGTGAGCCAGTCAGTGATGAATCAAGGAGCCTTTGAGAGGCTATGGGACAATCAAGCTGAACGACTCGAGTTGGTCCCTGTTCAGGCAAATATGCGCACCGACACCAATAAAATCATCCCAGTCGTTGGTAGCGTGAATGTAAAGGTACTCCATGATGGTGTGGTGCACAAGTTACCTCTGTGGATTGTTGCAGGCGATGGACCAACGCTGCTCGGCAGAAGGTGGATGGAGAAGATCCATTGGAGTTGGGAAGACTTCATCCCTCCAGCGATCAAAGCCCTCTGCGCTCAGAGACAAAGCAAGCCCCCACCTGAGGTTGGATCCGACACTGGAGAGCAGGTCAGCACAGCACCCGAGGCACAGACCGCTCAGCACGACTGTGTGGCAATGATCCAGCTGAGACAACCCGAATGCACCTTCCAGGCTCCAGTGGCAGGACTCCGGAGGAAGAAAAGCGGATCCAAAGGCGACTTCCCAGTTTCGGAGGCAGAACCCGGGGAGAAGAGGATCACCGCAGTCGACATCGGAGATGGAGGAAAGATAGCGCCCGAACCACGAGGTGAGGCGCTGAAGACAAAGATGGCAGCGGCCAGAGCACGAGGTGCAGCGCTGATGGAGCAACACGTGGCACCTAACGGAGAAGCGGATTGGGGTAAAGATAGCAAGGCTCTCTTAAAGGCAACCCACTACAATTAAAGGGACAGTTCCACACACTTAAGCAATGTAACAGTAATTGTAAGTCAGACGAAAAAAGTGTAATTGATCATGTAAAATGTATAAATGATAATCTGAAGTGTATATGCGCAACCCACGAGGAAAAGTCGCGCGATTATGTAAAATGTGTAATTGATGATCTGAACTGTGCACATACAACCAGCGAGGTAAAGTCGCGCGATCACATTCGGACTCACAGTGTGTCCAGCATAAGTAATGAAAAGTTGTGGGATGCAGGGTTTCAACTGCACGCAGCCAATGCAGCGGGCAGACACCCATCGGGAGCACACAGGCCCAGCGAGCTACCCAATGCTGTAGCCTGCATCCCGGGGACCAGAGGCCACAAACAGCCAACACACACGAGCTGCAGAGCAAGTGACCTCAGCAGGTTAACGGCACCGGTATCGATACCCTGCCCCTGATCGGTTCCACCTCTCAGGCACCCGATGGCACCAACCGCCACGAGCCTGAAGGAGCAGACTGCACTCGGGCGCAGTTCCCAGATCCCATCGCCACCAAGGCCATACCCCTAGATGTCGGGTCACCCGCCACAGTTCCCCCAAAGGAGACAGGCACCGACCAGGATCCCAAACCAAACGAAGCCCAGGCCAGCGAGTCAGCAGTTCCCTGTGCACTGCTAGACGACAGCTCCGCAGGAAGCAGCAGCGACCCAGGGCACAAAGAAAGGACAGGGAGGTCACAGGCATCTGTGAACCTGCCCGATGCTAGGGACCACGGCAACAGCCCCGAGAGCAGGCAACGCGAGCCAACCGGGCTCCCATTGCCAGCACCGGGCACTGAGCCACCACCAGACTGCAGGGACACCACCCAGCAGCTCCGAAACTAACTTATCCTCACGGAGTGGTCACTGAATCGATAAGGCATCTAATATACTTGTCGCACCATGGAACCACAAAAATAATGCAAAACCAACTTTCCTGAACTTGAATGTACATGAATGCTAGGAGCCCCCGCCATAATCGGTGGGCGGGTGGGGGGGGGGAGGGGTAGAATGGAGTGATCAGGGACACACACACACACACACACACACAAACAGCAACCACCAGCATGCTATTGCACCAACTACTCACCCAAAATTGAAGTGACCCGCCAAGGGTCAACCAGACAGAGCCCACATCGAGCTAAGCCTAGAGCACAGTCAATGCAGAGGCGATTTACACTGAAGGTTCAGAGAGGAGTGATGTCATGTATCCTACATGGCTACTGTTGGTACTATCACAAGGTGTGCCACCAGAGGGCACTGCAGTGGGAGACTTGCAGGTTACCTGTACAGGTGTGCCTGGCCTAGTATAAAAGGCAGGCCACCAGGTGTGACCCTCACTCTGGAGTTAACTAATAACGGACTAAGGTCACTACAGTTCAAGTACAACACATTGCCTTGTGGAGTCATTACTGGAGCATCTAAGGACACAACAAACATAACTGTACTACTTTTGAATTCTATACCTTTAGAAATAAATCCCAGTGCTTTGTTAGTATTTTTAATTGCTTTACTGACCTGCGATGCTGCTTTTAATGATTTGTTCACCTGTATCCCAGATTCATCTTCTACTCAATTCAGTTTTATATTTAAGGTGTAGGTGAGGCTTCTATTTTTCCTACCAGAGTGCATCACCACACATTCATCGATGTTAAAGTCCATTTGCCACTTAACTGCCCGGTCTACAATGTCTTCTTGTATTATGTTGCATTCTTTCTCAGTGTTAGCTATACCCACCAGTTTGGTATCATATGCAGATTTTGATATTGAGTTACTGTTCCTAAGTCCAAATCATTAATGTAAGTTATGTATACCAGCAGCACTGATCCTTGTGGAACACCACTTTCGACCTTCCTCCAACCTGAATAGCTACCCTTTACCCCTACTCTCTGCTTTCTACTTGTAAGCCAATTTGCTATCCATTCAGCTATTTTTACCCTGACTTCACATGCCCTAACCTTTGTCAATTGCCTATGGTTGACAGTGTCAAAGGTCTTTGTGAGGTCAAAGAAGGCCATGTACAAGGAGGTTGGTGCTGTTCCCTACATTTCTCTTGCCGCGCGGTGAAGATCATGTCCGTTGTACCCCTTAGTGGGCGGAATCCGCATTGTGACTCTGGGAGGAGCTCTTCGGCCACAGGGAGAAGATGGTTGAGGAGGATTCTTGCGATGACTTTCCCAGTGGCCAACAGCATGAGATTCCTCTGTAGTTGCCGCAGTCGGACTTGTCCCCTTTTTTGAAGATGGTCACGATTACGGAATCTCTGAGATCTCCCGGCATGCTCTCCTTCCAGATGAGAGAGATGAGGTCATGCATTTGTGCCAATAGTGCTTCTCTGCCATACTTTAGTGCCTCGATGGGGATTCCATCTGCTCCTGATGCCTTGTTGTTCTTCAGCTGACGGATGGTCTTTTCTGCTTCGTGTAGGGCTGGGGTTTTGCTGAGATGGTGGCGGGTAGCATGCTGCGGGATGGAGTCGAGGACACTCGTGTTAAAGGAAGAGTCTCGATTAAGGAGATCTTCGAAGTGCTCCTTCCAGTGGGCCCTGACTGCCTCGGTGTCCTTAATGAGTGTCTCGCCGTTCTTGGCCAGTAGTGGGTGGGGCCTTGGGTGCTTGGGCCATAGATGGATATAACTGCGGTGAAGAATCCTCGCACATCATGGCTGTTGGCCTCTGTTTCGGCTGCACCTAAAAGTTTGTTACCATCCTCCGCCTGTTCCATGACGACATGCAGGCCGTGATCCTGACCAACGGATCCACCACAGACCCAATGCATGTCCGGACCAGGGTCAAGCAGGGCTGTGTTATTGCATCAACGCTCTTCTCGATCTTCCTTGCTGCAATGCTCCATCTCACTCTCAACAAGCTTCCCGCTGGACTGGAACTAAACGATAGAACCAATGGGAACCTGTTCAACCTTCGTCGCCTCCAGGCAAGATCCAAGACCGTCCCATCCTCTGTCATCGAACTACAGTACGTGGATGACGCTTGCGTCTGGGCACATTCGGAGGCCAAACTCCAAGCCATCGTCAACATCTTCACCGAGGCGTACAAAAGCATGGGCCTTACACTAAACATCCGTAAGACAAAGGTCCTCCACCAACCTGACCCCACCACACAGCACTGCCCCCGGTCATCAAAATCCAAGGCGTGGCCCTGGACAACGTGGGCCATTTTCCATACCTCGGGAGCCTACTATCAGCAGGGCAGGCATTGTGCCTCCAGTGTGCCAGCCCAGCCTTTAGTCACCTGAGAAAGAGAGTGTTTGAATACCAGGACCTCAATTCTGGCACCAAGCTTATGGTCGACAGGACAGTAGTAATACCCGCCCTCCTATATGGCTCAGAGACATCATCATCATAGGCAGTTCCTCGGAATCAAGGAAGACTTACTTCCACTCCTAAAGTGAGATCTTTGATGGCTGAACAGTCGAACATGAGAGCCACAGCCCCTGTCACAGGTGGGACAGATATTCGTCAGAGGCAGGGAGGGCGGGTAGGACTGATTTGACGCACGCTCCTTCCGCTGCCTGCGCCTGAACTCTTCTCGTTGGCAGCGTTGAGATTCGAAGATCTCAACGCCCTCCCAGATGCATTTTCTCCATCTCGGGCGGCCTTCGGCCAGGGTCTCCCAGGTGTCAGTGGTGATGTCGCACTTTACCAGGGAGGCTTTGAGGATGTCCTTGTAACGTTTCCACTGTCCACCTTTGGCTCGTTTGCCATGAAAGAGCACCGAGTAGAGCAATTGCTTAGGGAGTCTTGTATCTGGCATGTGAACTATGTGGACTGCCCAGCGAAGCTGATCGAGTGTGATTCCTGCTTGAATACTGGGGATGTTAGCCTGGGCAAGGACACTGATGTTGGTGCGTCTGTCCTCCCAAGGGATTTGCAGGATCTTGTGGAGACATCGCTGGTGATATATCTCCAGCGACTTGATGTGTCTTCTGTACATCGTCTATGCCTCTGATCCATACAGGAGGGTGGGTATTACTATAGCCCTGTAGACCATGAGCTTGGTGGTAGGTTTGAGGGCCTGGTCTTCGAAAACTCTTTTCCTCAGGTGGCCGAAGGCTGCATTGGAGGCGATGTTGAACTCCACATGATGATGTTTATAAGAGGCTCCCGAGGTATAGGAAATGGTCCACATTGTCGAGGGCCGGGCCGTGAATCTTGATGACTTGCTGTGCGGCGAGGACAGGCTGGTGGAGGACCTTTTGTCTTACGGATGTTAAGCGTAAGACCCATGCTTTCATATGCCTCGGTGAATACATTGACTATATCCTGGAGTTCAGCCTCAGAATGTGCACAGACGCAGGCATCGTCCGCATACTGTAGCTCAACGACAGAGGTTGGGGTGACCTTGGACCTGGCCTGGAAGCGGCGTAGGTTAAACAGCTTCCCACTGGTT
Source organism: Pristiophorus japonicus (assembly GCF_044704955.1). Taxonomy (NCBI): domain Eukaryota; kingdom Metazoa; phylum Chordata; class Chondrichthyes; family Pristiophoridae; genus Pristiophorus; species Pristiophorus japonicus. The sequence continues at coordinate 2,963,062 of NC_091987.1, forward strand.
CTGTAGTTTAGTTCCACTCCAGCGGGGAGCTTGTTGACTATGAGATGGAGCATGGCAGTGAGGAAGATTGAGAAGACTGTTGGAGCGATGACGCAGCCCTGTTTGACCCCGGTCCGTGGAATGGGTCTGTAATGGATCTGCCAATAACGATCGCGGCCGGCATGTCGTCGTGGAGCAGGCGAAGGATGTTGACAAACTTTCGGGGTATCCAAAACGGAGGAAGACGCTCCATAAGCCCTCACGGTCGACAGTGTCAAAGGCCTTTGTAAGATCGAAAAAGGCCACATATAAGGGCTGGCGCTGCTCCCTGCAATTTTCCTGCAGTTGTTGCACTGCAAAGATCATGTCCGTTGTGCCCCATAGGGGACGAAATCCGCAGTGACTCTGGAAGGAGCTCCTCAGCCACAGGGAGAAGACGGTTGAGGAGAACTCTAGTGACAACTTTCCCAGTGGCTGATAGCTGGGAGATTCCCCTGTAGTTGCCACAGTTGGACTTGTCCCCTTTTTAAAAATGGTCACGATCACTGCATCTCTGAGATCTCCCGGCATGCTCTCCTCCCTCCAGATGAGAGAGATGAGGCCGTGTATCCGCGCAAACAGCGCCTCTCCGCCATATTTTAGCGCCTCAGCAGGAATTCCATCCGCACCTGTAGCCTTGTTATTTTTGAGCTGTTTTATGACTTTGCCCATCTCATGCAGCGTTGGGGGTCTCACTGAGGTGGTGGCGGGTTGCATGCTGCGGGATCGAGTTGAGACCACTTGAGTCAAAGGCAGAGTCTCGATTGAGGAGATCTTCAAAGTGTTCCTTCCATCGGGCCCTGACAGCCTCGGTGTCCTTGATGAGTGTTTCCCCGTTCTTGGCCTTTGGTGGGGTGGGACCTTGGGAGTTTGGACCGTAGGTGGCCTTGACTGCAGCGAAGAATCCTCGGGTGTCATGGCTGTCGGCCAGTTGTTGTATCTCCTGTGCTTTCTCCATCCACCACCTGTTCTTTAGGTCCCGGGTTTTTTGTTGGACCTCAGCCTTGAGCCGCCTTAATGTTGCTTTGTAGCTCCCGAGTTGGGTTGTTGCTTTGAGGCTCAGAAATGCTCTGCGCTTATGATCTATTAGCTCTTGGATCTCCTGATCGTTTTCATCAAACCAGTCCTGGTGTTTTCTGGTTGAGTATCCAAGTGTCTCTTCACAGGCACTGGTTATGGAGGCCTGGAGGGCAGACCAAGTACAGTGGGCATTCAGCATCTCAGGGTCATCAAGGCACGCCAGATTGGCTGTGAGGCACTGGCTGTATAGGGCTTTCTTAGCTGGCTCTTTAAGTGCCCTGGTATTAATTTTTTTGCGGCACTGCTTCTGTTGTCCTCTCTGCTTTGGGGCTATGTTGATATTGATGATGGATCGGATTAGGCGATGGTCCGTCCAGCAGCTATCAGCTCCTGTCATGGCGCGGGTGATGCGCACATCCTTGCGATCCCTGACTCGGACGATGACATAGTCCAGCAGATGCCAGTGTTTGGAGCGAGGGTGTTGCCATGATGTCTTGTATTTGTCCTGGATTTTCCAGCACAGCCTTTGGTCACCTGAGGAAGAGTGTTTGAAGACCAGGACCTCAAAGCTTATGGTCGACAGGATACCTGCCCTCCTATATGGCTCAGAGACATGGACTATATACAGCAGACACCTCAAACGCTAGAGAAGTACCACCAGCGCTGCCTCCGCAAGATCCTGCAAATCCACTGGGAGGAAAGATGCACTGTTAGCGCGAATGTACCCTCCAAGAATCACTCGTCACTCAGGGTCGGTCCATACATCAAAGCGGTTTATTACGCCGGCGGGGAGATGAAGCAACTGGTGGGTCCAGGTACCTCTCTCCACCGAACAAAGGGTTTCATGGATATTTATATGTTTCACAACAGTTTACTACAGTTACATCAGCCCATTTCGGCCGGACACTATCCAATTACATATAAATTCAATTAGACCAATAGTAGTAGTTCTAAACATTAGGTGACTACGTGGTTGCCTAGCGATGTGTTGCCTAGAAATGTGTTGCTAAGAATTACTCATGCATCTTGTGACATGGTCCAGGCGCCCCTTATCTTACTGTCCTTGGGTGCTGTCTTTGGGTAGCCTCTTTATCTTAGTCCGGTTACAGAGTTGTATTGTTCTATCATGGGCCAGGACGTCTCGTCTGGGGGACATCTGCGAAGCTGTAGTGTGTTTCTGCGTGAGAACATAGCCGTTATCAATAACTAGGAATGCAGTCACTTTTCTGCTGGCTGAAGTCCCTTGGGGCTTCATGGTCAGCCATTTTTATGGTATTATCGTTACATATTTAATTCTAACCTTATGCTACAGGTGCCGTTGCCTTAGGGGCGAATTTTCCGCTATAACAACCCCCCCTCTCGGTCAAGGGGCTAGTCCTAGCCCCCTGAAACCGACACTAATTTATATTTTGTTATAGTTTTGTGTCACCTGGTACTCCCTGCTTCGACGTGCTGGCCAGTCATGCAATTTCAGGAGTCCCAGCTGTTTCAGATCAAATCAATATAGTTCGAATTACCCCTTTCGCCTATTATGCGAATCTCCTTGCTTATCTGAGCTTTGGTGTTTAATCTCCGTTGTTGTGCATAATGTCTGCGAGACCGGCAAGCCATGACGCCCCATGTCAATGCTAAAACCAGCTGTACTCCGACCAGTATGTGAGATATAATTTGAATCCAGGGGTGGATGTTAACATTCATTCGCCAGTTCCAAACCCGTCTCCACCAACTCTCACCTTGCAGCTCTGTATCGGTGTCTTTCTCCAATATCTCCGTCTTCGTCCACAGTTGGTGGTAGAGTTTGACAGACTGTCCAACTCTGAGTCTTAATTCCCTTAGTACTACTGCTAAATGGGGAATAGGGGCCTGTTCTGGCTCGTCATAGTCCTGCAGGTGATCATGTAGTTGATCAGTGGCGTGAATGATTTCGGTACCACACTGTCTAACTTGGATAATGCGGGCTTGCCCTATAGTGACGGGTCGTAGAGGTGTAAAGCAGAAGTTTGGTTGTGGGATCTGGCATTGCACGCCGTTATACTGATATGAATGTTCGTGGTGGAGACGCAGTATCTCCCTTTACCCCTGTACCCGGACCGGGCAAAATGTGTAGGGTCAGGTGCTATTTCCAGAACGCATCCATTGGTTCGATTAACACCACACTCGTCTAATTCTCCCTGTCCCACAGGGTGGGGTCACACCGTGATCTCACCCCTTTGTTTGCACCCTGTCAGGGAGACACCGTATAGCATGTTATCTCTATGGCTAGCGGAGTCTGCGGCTAAGTAGTAACGGAGGGAGACATTGTCCCGTACAACCCCGATATTCTCCAATTGATAAAGGGGAAATGGACCTGAGCCTCGAGTGACTATAGGATCATCAAGACAATTCCCACTCCCGTGGCTAAGCCCATTTGGCAGTTTGGGATCGCTGGGTTTACTCTGGTTTGTCCCTTCAAAGTGTAGTTATCCAGTGTCCCTTCCAGCTTGGCTAGCTGAGATAGGTGTGAGCTGTCTATCCAGTCTGGTACCTCCCCCCTTTGAATCTGATCGAGGTTGTGTCGTATCTGTCCTACCATCCACAGACCATAAGCATGACAGAGTTGCCCTTGTCGGAGCTTTCCGGCATCTTCCTTTTCTCTGTCAATTATTGTTTTGGCATGTGTCTCGATTACTGAAATTCCATCGAACTGTATCTCCATGCCTTCCCTTCCTAAATCGGCTTGGTCTTTCTGATTCTGCTCTGCCCGCTCTAACAGTTCTCTCATTACCTCTTTAAGTTGTTCCAGCCTTTTCATTTACCTTGTATATCCAGTGAGTTTACTATGGAAGTCCTGGTATTAAAGCCAGTAGCAGCGTCACTAATTATTCCCCTCTTATGCCTATGCATCTGCTCTTGTTTTCGGAACCGACTGGCACCCATGGCATTGGCAGTCTGCTGCATTACAACCTTACTTAATACACTATACATCTTCCTTGCCTGTTCTGTACAATACTCCAGCATTTGTATGCCTGAAATATTGATCAGAACCGGCACAATTTCATGCTTAACATTATGCGTTAAAATAAGTTATGTCCGTGCCCCGGTCCTTGGCTGCTGGGATACATATTCCGTCAGTTAAATTAAACAAGAGTTCGGGTAAGTGTGTCTTTCCTGCATTTGCTGCATCCCCCGTAGTCCATCCGAGTTATCTGATGCTTGTATGGGTGTCGAGATGCCTAGTATCATGCTGCAGAGCTGAAGTGGCCGCTGTGATTCCATCTCGGTGGGTGTTTTATCTGCAAATTTTAAACAGATCCTGGTCATCACCAGGTGTTAGGTTCTGGTCTACTCCTCTTTTATCCATGCATGTCGAGGTCACTCTGTGAAATCGGAGGTAAGGTTAGGTTGGGTTTGTGGACTACACTTAACCACCGTGGGGTACATTGGCCCTATTGCCATAGGTGATGGTGCTATGGCTGCGCACTGCACTATCCGTCGGATCCCATTTTTTTCCTCTGCACTATTTATCTTAGCTTTTAACTCTTGAATTTGTTTTGTTTGAATATCTATTTTTTTATTGTATCAGGCAGGTATTATTATGGTGAGTCTTTATTCTATTAAGAAATCCAAAGTAATAATGTCCAGTATAAAACAGCTGTTAATGGAAAGGGTTAACTCCTTTACAGGTTTGTAAGAAGGCCTGATGTCATTACGTGACTTCACGTAATCATCCGAATGTCATTTTTTTTCAAATTAGGTTTTGTATTTTACACAGAGGGCTCGTGTCTCGGTAAATTTGTTAATTTAAAATCATCAGACAATCGAAGACACTTTTTCTTTCAAATTCATTCAATTTGTTTTCTTTCAAGGTTGCGTCTTTCTTTTTCTTTTCCATAACTAGAACGGAGTCTGGCAAGTAGGCTTTGAGAGCTGCTTTTTGTTATCTCAAATGTTCCAGTTTCAAGGCCATTACAATGTCCCTTTTTTCTAAACTACTAAAGCTTGCCATTTTAACATCAGATTTTCATTCATTCCTCAGTCAAAGATTTTACACAAGCACTCTCACCCAAAGACAGACATTCACAAAAGTCTCTCTTCATTCAACAAAGATTTACTTTCTCTGTTTTTCCGCCAAGTGACGGGTAAGGGACCCTTCAGGTCCCCACTCAAGTTCTGGTGTTATATTGGCCATAATACTTAAAATAGTTAGAGGTCTTTAAACTCTCAGCGGTCCACTTTTAGCAGCATGACTTGTAGAAGACCACCTTGCCCTAGGTCTGCCTTCACCAGCGCAATGTGGAGCAGGCTTTTTCTAACTATAAAACTTAGTATCAGCTCGTTAAGGATTGGGAATATTTTTATAAAAGCTGGTATTATATGTGTGAAAGATGTATTAAATGAGGTAATTCCAGGTTGGTTGCCGGAAGCGATAGTGAGGGACATGGTTTGGGAGGAAGATCAGGAGGTAGAGGAAAAAGCAATTATGATCATGGTGAGAAGATTGTGAGGGCAATGCCACAGGATTGGATGGAAGAAATAAATACACAAATCTCCAAAGGAGGTGTAATGTGTCCTGCTTTTCCAAGCTTTCTGCTGGAGAAAGGGGAGGAGTTGGTCCAAGTTGACAACTGTAATACTGGGGATTTCTATGGGGCATTTAGAGAATGGAGATTTAAGACGCCTGCTGATCAGAGTTTCGGCAGAATATATACCTACAGCTGGACTTCAACAGGATTTGGAAGGGAGTGTGGGTGAATTTTAAATGTCCAGAGTGGATTGAACTGGATGTTTACCATGATAGTCTTATGTAAGATTGGGTGAGTAGAGGGGGCAACTTGCCCAGTGTGTGGGACGCGGGATGAGACTTTGTCCCATTTGCTGGTGTTATGTCTGCAGTTAAAGGATTTTAAGTACTATGTTTGACAGTTGTGTAAGTTTTTTGATGCACTCATAATAAAGGGTGAAACTGAGTACTGTGTACAATGAGTAAGTGTGACCTTAGCTCCTTTAATGCGACTCCAGACTCCAGATGCTGGGATCCCTTGGGACTCCAACAGGTGGGCCCTCTGGTGGTCAGGTGTCATACAGGTTGCAAGGGGTTAAATACATAACATCACTCCCCCGTGAAGTCAACAGTACACTTATTTACAAGGTGAGACGATCTGGGGCTTTTCGCTCCCTTGTCGAACGTCTCGGTACAAATGCTGGTGTGGGTGAGTTGGTCAGTTCTTCACTGGGCTGTTGGGCAGCCGGCCTTGCTGGGCTGCTGGGGATGGTGAGTTCGGCTTCGTGGTCAACCATAATGTCAGTTGCCACTTGTGTGTGTGTTGGAGGGTCAAAGTTGGTGGTGTCCTCTTTGGGTTGTTCATAGCTGTTGGTGAACCGCAATTTGATTTGGTCCAAATGTTTTCTGTGCATTTGTCCATTGGCTTATTTGACCTGAAACACCCTACCACCGTGCCAGCGAGCTGTTTGGGACCATGTCCATAATTGAGCACAAACACAGGATCATTGATCTCAATATCACGTGACAAATTTACGCGGTCATGATACACACTTTGTTGATGCCGCTTGCCCTCCACGTGATCTTGGAGATTAGGATGGATAAGACAGAGCCTTGTTTTGAGCGCCCTTTTCATGAGCAGCTCGGCTGGGGGAACCCCGGTGAGTGAGTGGGGTCTGGTGCGGTAGCTGAGCAGCACTCGGGACAACCGGGTCTGCAGTGAGCCTTCCGACACATATTTCAAGCTTTGCTTGATGGTCTGATCTGCCTGTTCTGCCTGGCCATTGGATGCGGGCTTGAACGGGGCAGATGTGACGTGTTTGATCCCGTTGCGGGTCATGAATTCCTTGAATTCAGCGCTGGTGAAGCACAGCCCATTGTCACTGACTAGGACATCAGGCAAGCCGTGCGTGGCAAACATGGCTCGTAGGCTTTCAATGGTGGCCGTGGACTTTCTTACAGACATTATTGCACATTCAATCCATTTTGAGTAAGTGTCCACGACAACCAAAAACATTTTGCCTCGAAATGGGTCCGCATAGTCTACATGGATCCTCGTCCATGGTTTGGAGGGTCACGAACACAAACTTAGCGGTGCCTCTCTGGGTGCATTGTCAGCTGAGAGCAAGTGTTGCACTGGCGCACGCATGACTCTACATCTGAGTCGATGCCAGGCCACCACACATGGGATCTGGCTGTGGCTTTCATCATTACAATGCCTGGTTGGGTGTTGTGCAGTTCACAGATGAACGTATCTCTGCCTTTCTTGGGCAAGACCACGCGATTACCCCACAACAGACAGTCCGCCTGCAGGGACAACTCGACTTTGCGTCTGTGGAACGGCTTAATCGCCTCCTGCATCTCCACTGGGACACTGGACCAGCTCCCATGGAGGACGCATTTTTTGACCTGGCTGGTCCAGGTCCTGATCTGGTGGGCCGTAACGGGGGACTTCTCGTTCTCGAATGCCCCCAAGACCATGAGCAAGTCCGCTGGCTGTGCCATTTCCACCCCGGTGGTGGGCAATGGTAGCTGACTGAGAGCATCTGTTCAGTTCTCTGTGCCCGCCTGTGGCGGATTACATAGTTGTATGCCGACAGCGTGAGCGCCCATCTTTGGATGTGGGCAGAGGCGTTGGTGTTAATCCCTTTGCTCTCAGAGAACAGCGATATAAGCGGCTTGTGGTCAGTTTCAAGCTCAAACTTGAGGCCAAATAAGTACCCCGTAAACGCACGCCAGAGCATCTTTTTCAACCATTCTGTAGGCCCTTTCGGCCTTGGATAAACTCTTGGATGCATAAGCGATCAGTTGCAAAATCCCCGATTCATTAGCCTGTTGTAACACACAGCCAATCCCGTATGAAGACGCATCGCAAGCTAGCACTAATCGTTTAACACGGGTTATACAGGATAAGCAAAGGATTTCTGTTTTTCTTAAAGGCAGCCTCTTGTGAATTCCCCCATATCCAGTCATTTCCCTTGCGCAGTAACACATGTAGGGGTTCCAGCAGGGTACTTTACCCAGGTAGGAAATTACCCAAATAGTTAAGGAGTCCAAGGAACGACAGCTCCGTCACGTTCTGTGCGTTCTTGATGGCCTCCGTCTTGGCGTCGGTGGGTCTGATGCCATCTGCTGCGATTCTCCTTCCCAAGAACTCTACATCCTGTGCCAGGAAAACACACTTCGAGCGTTTCAACCTGAGCCCCACGCGATCCAACCGACTAAGAACCTCCTCCAGATTCTTCAAGTGCTCCATGGTGTCCAGCGGCATTGATGGGGCCAATAATCACTCCGCAGCGTCAACAAGGTGTTAACTGCCTCACATTAACGATTGATGGTGGACTCTGGGTCATCTGAGCTCGGGCAGCAGCAGCCGGCGTGTACGTTCTGCCATGTACATTTCTGCTCGAGACTTTACTCACAGGACTGGCCGAAATGTCTTTACTCTGCGAAATTTGCTTGGTGTTGTCGCTGGTGGACATAAATGTCTGGGCTATCGTTATGGCTTTACTTAGATTCGGAGTTTCTAAAGTCAACAGTTTGCGAAGGATTGTCTCATGTCCGATGCCCAGTACAAAAAAGTCTCCGAGCATTTGATCTACGAATCCCTCAAACTCACAATGTCCTGCGAGGCGCCTTAGTTCAGCGACGTAGCTCGCCACTTCCTGACCCTCCGATCGTTGACCCGTATAGAACCGATATCTTGCCATCAAAACTCTTTCCTTAGGATTTAGGTGCTTCCGGACCAGCGTACACAATTCTTCGAAGGATTTCTCTGTTGGTTTTGCCAGGGCCAGGAGATTCTTCATGAGCCCATAAGTTGTTGCCCCACAGACAGTTAGGAGATCGCACTTCATTTGGTAGCGTTCTCGTCCCCTTCCAGCTCGTTGGCCACAAAGTATTGGTCGAGTCTCCCCACAAAGGCCTCCCAATCGTCCCCCTCTGAGAACTTCTCCAGGATGCCGACTGTTCTTTGCATTTTCGCCCGGTTGTTCATTACCTCGTCGCCAATTGGGACTCCCAACAGGTGGGCCCCCTGGTGGTCAGGTGTCAAGCAGGTTACAAAGGGTTAAATACATAACAGTTTTCTTGCTGGGTGAGGACCGAAGAGCAGGAATGGGAATCCTGTGGCTCTCAATTTTGAGATGGGGATTGCAGGAGAGTCTGCTCGAGTCTCTTGCTCTAGAAAATATCTACTGCATCTTTCTCCCTCCAATGCATCTTTAGCCTTTTCATGAAGAACGGCCCCCTGGCATTTTTCAGCTTGCAATAACTTCCACTCTTTTAAAACCTTCCACTTAGTCTCTGCTCCCTTATCCCCTCCGTCAACTGCTTTACAGATATCCGTAAACCTTCTGTTTATATTCTCTTCTTGAGGCCGGTTAGCTGTTGCTCTTTCTTTCCCATAACATACTGAAAAAATATTTACCTCATATTTGAAATTGTCTTACCAAACTCTCTTTTCTTTCAAGAATAAAGGTTCCTTCCGAGCATTCATTATTATATTTAAAATCTCTTCTTTAAAAGCCATTTCTTTCAGGTACTGGTTGTTTAAAATCCACACCTCTGGACCGATCTTAACTCTGCTGTTCCTAATTTTAAGAACCAAAGCCGAGTGGTCACTAAAAATACTTTTTTATAATAAATCTCCATCACCTCAGAACTCAACCCTTCCCGCATTAACACAATATCCATTTGGTTCAGTTTTAATACTCACACAACTTCTTCTGGAGAACTCCCTTTTTGTGGGGTTTCAATCCTTCCTCAAATTTAAATTTGCCATCATTTTTACAATCATCTCTCTGGAGTTATCATCCTTAAAGGTCATCTGGGCTGAAATGTCCATCCGAGATAAAAATACATTAAAATCCCCCACAATACAAGGGTTTTCCACCTCTGCCACTTCGAGAATAACCACTGAAAAAACTCACGATGCTTGCAATGTTCATTCGGTGCATAGATATTAAAGAGATCACAATTCAATTCATCCATTTGTACTTTCAGCTGTAAAAATCTCCCCTCAGTGTCTTTGCCCACCAATGCAACATTCTCTTTTATGGACAAACTCACTATAACAGCCATCCCTCTACGGTTATTATTTGCGCAACTTGCAAACCTTCCAAACCTTCCGAACTCTTTCTAGGATCTCCTCATCCCAAAAGGTTTCTTGCAGACACAACAGGTTACAGTGCCTTTAAAACACTGCAACAACTGCTGCAATTTCTTCTCCCCCCTCAGTCCGTTCACAATAATCGAGACCAATGTAATCATTGCTCCTAATAAAAGACGTGTGCCTGACAATCCCCCCATCATTTAATCTCTGCTCTTCCCTGCTCTCGTGCTCCTTCCCAAGCTGTTGGGCAACTGCTGCTTTCTCCTGCAGCCTCCAGCTCTTTTTCACCTCCTGTTTGAACTTTCCTTGCTGTTTCAGCCTCTTCCTTACATTAAATTTAAGCCACAGAACTGCCCCTGCTCCCTCCTTCTGCCCCTCAGTACATGATGACCCCCCACCCCCACATCCATGTCTCCTTCCACCCCTGACTCCTCACTCTCAAGCTCTTCTGTAATCTCCCGTCCTTGTTCCCCAACAGATAAAGAATCTCCAACAGTGCCACTGCCTTTGACCTCACCTCCACCGCTGACCCTTGCTCCCCGTTTCATCTCTCTCTGGGACAATGGCGCGTCTCCACCCATCTTGCTCCCTTTTGGCGTCTTTTTCTCCCCGCTCCCGTCCTGCTGCCCCTTTCAGACTCCTGCCTCTTGCACCCTCTCCTGGTCTTGCCCCTCCTGCTCCCCAAGACGTACAACTCCCCGTCTCTCTTTGGAGTACTTACACTTACCCCGCACTTGCCTCTGCTCCCCCCATGGACACCTGAAGGCGAGCCATATTATGGCTCGACTCTGTCTCTGACCTGTGATGTCCTCTGCTGAATTTGTCCTTTTCCACCATACTTGGTGTGTTTTCCACCATCTCCATCCTGTTATCTGCTCTGCAATTTTCTGCCTCTTCTTGCGTTCTTTCCTCATTCCGTTCGGCGGCTGTGTCCTCTGCCTGCTCCACTCCTCCGGCCACTCCACTCCACACCTCGTGCTCCTTCTCCCATCTCCTTGTCGCTCAAGGAGATTCCTTTTGCCTCGCACTCACAGCGGGTGGGGCCTTTGCGACAAACCGCACAGCTCTCTGCCTTGCAGTTCCGAGCGATATGTCCAGATTTGCCACAGTTATAACAGTACAGGTCTGGACAGCTTCTTACTAAATAGTCGTGTCCAAGACAGTAATAGCAAACGTTCACCTGTTTACCATGCAGAACCCAGAAGTATTGCACTTCTTCCATTGTATCGAATTTCATACTGTAGGGTAATAACTTCACCCCCTCTGGGAACCACACCTTTACATAACAGGTTCCATCGGCCATCAGCGTTCCAGGATAGTATCTCCTCTTTATTACTGACCAAAGCTAAATGACCCAAAATTCCAACATTTTTATCAGCACATCGTCCTCAACATAAATCGGCAGGTTTAGGAATGAAACTACCAACTCTTTGGAATACAGCAAAGATACATCCAAGTCCTTCTCACCAACCTTCAGGTTCAGTAACAGTCTCTCCACCTCCTCTCGACCACTGACTGTCACCTCGACTCCAACATTCCGCTTTGGTCAGCAAGCAAAGCAACTTCCCTCAAAACATTCCTCATGCACTGCCTGTATGATACCCCAAGCTCGCATCTCCTTATCCAGGCAGTGAATCACCACTGTGTTTTCTTAACCAAACCCCCTTGGGGTCCCGACCCAAATCTTTGGGCTTTTTATTCTTCCTTCTCAAGACATTCTCTCCCCTGATTAAATTCACACTGGGAGCATTGTCCTCTGAGGGGCCCGGCACTCCAGGCTCCTCAGCAGCCATCTGGCTGATGTTTATGGGCCAAAAAGGTCCTAAAATGTGAAAAAAAAAACACCACCAACATTTTACAAACTCACTCCAACTCGTAATCAGCAGCACCTGCTCACTCCTAGCCCCTCCCACCGAGAGAGTGCCACCCACTGAGACACATCGCCAATTGGGATCTCTACAACTATTTTGTTGTAAACTAATAATCAAGTGCCCACTGATTAAAGGGGGGAGGGGAAGGTACACTCCAAAGAACTTTTCAAGTGCCCCCTTGTTTTTTTTTGGAGGGGGGGCATTTGAGGGCACCAAAACACAAATTATACAAGTGCCCCCTGGCTAAAAGGGAGTGGAGAGGCACTAAAACCGACAAACTTAAAAAAATTAAACTTTAGACATGGTTCAAATTAAAATTTGGTTGCCGGGGGTGATGATGCACTCCAGTCCCTCCGGCACCCACCTCTCGCGGAAGGCCGCGAGCGTACCGGTGAACACTGCGTGCTCCATCTCCAAGGACACCCTGGCTCGGAATGTAAGCGCGGAAGAGAGGCAGGCAGTCGGGCTGAACGACCCCCTCGACCGCCCGCTGCCTGGACCGGCTGATGGCCCCCTTAGCCGTGCCCAGGAGCAGTCCTACGAGGAGGCCCTCGGACCTACCCGCTCCCCTCCGCACAGGGTGCCCAAAGATCAGGAGCGAGGGACTGAAGTGCAGCCAGAAATTGAGGAGCAGCCCCTTCAAATAATGGAAGAAGGGCTGCAACCTCACACATTCGACATACACATGGAACACGGACTCTTCCAGACCGCAGAAATTACAGGCGGCCTGGGAGTCCGTGAACCGACTTAAGAACCGATTGTGTGGGACTGCCCCCGTGCAATACCCTCACCCACTGAGCCACAGCTCCAATTGAGATCGCTCCAACCCTTAAAGCTTCCACCTCCCACACTGTTTCCCAGTCAATCCAGTACTTAAAGAAATGATTCATTGGACCAATAAATTACTGGTTTGCAATCAAAAGGCACTTCTGGTTATGATCCATCTTAATCGCCATGGACTATCACAGATATGCAGTAGAGGGAAACATTTCCTCTTCAGTTGAAGTCATTGAAATGTTTTTGTTGAACGGGTTTAGATCTTGCTACGCAGAACTTGCAGGAGAAATCTTTACCCGGCATCGCTCACTTGTTTCTGCACTCCTGCAATACTGTACAGCGATACTTCCTGATTATATCTATTGTACATTCACGTAGAAGCTGACCACAGCCAGGGTTATCCACAGACACGATATCACAATGGAAGCAGTTATTGCAAAGCTTGCCTGGGTCCTGAAACAATCGGAAGACTTTAGGAGGGGCAAGGCTGGTGAGTGGCTGTAAATACCTGAAGTATTCGAACAATGTAACGCAACTACTCGCTTTAGTACAGGACAGGAAAAGAGAGACAGCATGAACTAAATTAACATACAGCTCAGTTCCAGCTATCAACTTTCAGCCTGAGTTCAGAGAAGGCAAGTCACTACAGTCGTTCCACTAAAAGTTTTCACCTGAACAGGTAATGTCAAAGAAAGTGACTGAGCCAGACTTTCTCAAATACTGGGCATATCCACACTGACTTTCCAGGAACTCTGACCAGTTTTCTAACCACCGTTGGTAAGCTCTCACTCTGCTAAAACCTCAAAAATACTTACCCAATGACAGGAGGTAGATCTGGAGTATTGTTTCCCTATTTAAGGAAGGATATACTTGGATTGGAGGCTGTTCAGTGAAGGTTCACTAAGTTGATTCTGGAGATGAGGGAGTTGACTTATGAAGGTAGGTTGGGTCAATACTCATTGGAGTTCAGAAGAATGAGAGGTGATCTTATTGAAACTTATAAGATAATGAGGGAGCTTGACAAGGTGGATGCAGAGAGGATATTTCCACTCATAGGGGAAACTAAAACTAGGGACATAGTCTTAGAATAAGTGGTCGCCCATTTAAAACTGAAATGAGCAGAAATTTCTTCTCTCAGAGGGTTGTAAATCTGTGGAATTCTCTGCCCCAGAGAGCTGTGGAGGCTGGGTCATTGAATATATTTAAGGCGGAGATAGACAGATTTTGAAGCGATAAGGGAGTGAAGGATTATGGGGAGCGGGCAGGGAAGTGGAACTGAGTCCATGATCGGATCAGCCATGATCTTATTGAATGGCAGAGCAGGCTCAAGGGGACATATAGCCTGCTCCTGCTCCTATTTCTTATGTTCTTATGTTCATACTAAACCATGACCAATAACGACAACTTGTATTTATATAGCGCCTTTAACGTAGTAAAACGTCCCAAAGTGCTTCACAGGAGCATTATCAAACACAGTTTGACACCGAGTCACATAAGGAGATATTAGGGCAGGTGACCAAAAGCTCGAACAATGAGGTAGGTTTTAAGGAGCGCCTTAAAGGAGGAAAGAGAGGTAGAGAGGCGGAGAGGTTTAGGGAGGGAGTTCCAGAGCTTGGGGCCCAGGCAACTGAAGGCATGACCATCAATGGCTGAGCGATTATAATCAGGGATGCTCAACAGGGCAGAATTAGAGGAGCGCAGACATCTCTGGGGGTTTGTGGGGCTGGAGGAGATTACAGAGATAGGGCGGGGTGAGGGGCCATGGATGGATTTGAAAACAAGGATGAGAATTTTGAAATTGAGACGCTGCTTAACCGGGAGCCAATGTAGGTCAGCGAGCACAGGAGATACTAGGACAGGTGACCAAAAGCTTGGTTAAAGAGGTTGGTTTTAAGGAGTGTCATGAAGGAGAAAGAGAGGTAGAAAGGCGGAGAGGTTTAGGGAGGGAGTTCCAGAGCTTGGGGCCCAGGCAACAGAAGGCACGGCCACCAATGGTTGAACGATTATAATCAGGGATTTGCAAGAGGCCAGAATTGGAGGAATGCAGAGATTTTGGAAGGTTTTGTCTAAATTTTCAGACTAAATCAGGTGTGCATATCTCTGTGTTAAATCCTTGTTACGCATATTTTTTTTATACCCCTTTTTCTGCAGCTAATGAAAAAGGACATTTGTGGAGAAATGACTGTACCTCTGAAGGACAAAGTATTTCCTGGGTAAATATTTTTCTATTCACCCACACTGTCACCCAAAGCAGCGGGAGACCCTTCTGTTTAATAATATCTACACCGCCCCCCCTCCCCCACGGCCCAGTGTCTCTCTCCTCCTCTCCTGAAGGTGCAGAATCTGACCGAGGTTGCGGTAACTTGGTTGCTGAGTGTTCTCTGACACCTCCCCCATGTGTCCATTTTTCCTGCATGAGCCCAGGCAGCGAGTTCCTTGATCGTCAGGGGAGGACGGAGTATAGTGAAGCTTGTACGCACTCTCACCCAACAGCAACACTTTCTCGCAGGTCATTGCTGAGTGTCAGTTGTGGCTCAGTGGGCAGCACCTTCGCCTCTCAGTCGTGAAGGTTGTGGGTTCAAGTCCCACTCCAGGAACTGGAGCACATAAATCTAGGCTGACACTCCAGTGCAGTGCTGAGGGCGTGCTGCACTGTCGGAGGTGCCGTCTTTCGTTAAACTGAGGTCCCATCTGCTCTCTCGGGTGGATATATAAGATCCCATGGCACTATTTCAAAGAGGAGTTACCCCCGGTGTCTTGGCCAATATTTATCCCTCAATCAACATCACTAAAACAGATTATCTGGCCATTGTCACATTGCTGTGGGAGCCTTCTGTGCTGCCATGTTTCCTACAGTGACTACACTTCAAAAGTACTTCATTGGCTGTAAAGTGCTTTGGGACATCCTGAGGCTGTGAAAGGACAATGATCAGGACCAGAGACCTGGCTGATGTCTTCCCCCCTCTCCCCACGCTGTCCCTCACCTGAAGACACGAGCACTTTCAAAGAGCCGGCACAGACAAGATGGGCCGAATGGCCCCCTTCTGTGCAGTAAGATTCTATGGGATTCTAAGGCACTGAGGTCCAGTTGTGTAACCCTGAATTTCCCCCCATCTAAGTTCAGCTAACTCGAAACAGACCGAGGATCAAACCTAGGGGTCTCCTGGTCTGTGTGGTTCCATATACCTGGCAGTGAACTTACCTGCTCACTGTGGCGGCCTCCAGTGGAAGTAGTCAATCTGGTCTGCTTCATAAGTGCCGCAATACAGCGGGACCTTGGGGTACTTGTGCATGAAACACAAAAGGTTAGTATGCAGGTACAGCAAGTGATCAGGAAGGCCAATGGTATCTTGGCCTTTATTGCAAAGGGGATGGAGTATAAAAGCAGGGAAGTCTTGCTACAGTTATACAGGGTATTGGTGAGGCCACACCTGGAATACTGCGTGCAGTTTTGGTTTCCATATTTACGAAAGGATATACTTGCTTTGAAGGCAGTTCAGAGAAGGTTCACTTAGTTGATTCTGGGGATGAGGGGGTTGACTTATAAGGAAAGGTTGAGTAGGTTGGGCCTCTACTCATTGGAATTCAGAAGAATGAGAGGTGATCTTATCGAAACGTATAAGATTATGAGGGGGCTTGACAAGGTGGATGCAGAGAGGATGTTTCTACTGATGGGGGAGACTCGAACTAGAGGGCATAATCTTAGAATAAGGGGCCGCCCATTTAAAACTGAGATGAGGAGAAATTTCTTCTCTCAAAGGGTTGTAAATCTGTGGAATTCATTGCCTCAGAGAGCTGTGGAAGCTGGGACATTGAATACATTTAAGACAGAAATAGACAGTTTCTTAAACCATAAGGAGATAAGGGGTTATGGGGAGCGGGCGGGGAAGTGGAGCTGAGTCTATGATCAGATCAGCCATGATCTTATTGAATGGCGGAGCAGGCTCGAGGGGCCATATGGCCTACTCCTGCTCCTATTTCTTATCTTCTTATGTTCTTCTGTAAATCAGGAGACTGAATATAAAATTAAGGCTTGTTTTCACTTCCCAGGCCAATGGAGCTTCAAGTGAAGGAGTCCACTATCCCTGAGATTGGGTTGAACTCACGTGTGTATATTTACTATCATTAAAAACAGAAAATGCTGGAAATACTCAGCGGGTCAGGCAGCATCTGCGGAGAGAGAAACAGAGTTAATGTTTCAGGCCGATGAACCTTCGTCAGATCTGTGTATATTTACTATAAAATCATATGGTTTGGCAGTAAATGTTTTGGAGATTAAATGGTTAACAATGGGGGTCAGTTTTGATCGTGATTAACACAGCCATTGATTTTCAATGAAAGGCGCCTTGTGTGTGTTCGTAGGACAATGACGATTGATTCAAATAAACAATCGCACAATTCACAGAACCTCAAGTTGTGGATCCAGGGAATGTCTGACAGGATTGTAGGGCTGCGGTTTCCAAACTTTTCTGTCTAGCGACATCCTGCAAAACTGGTACACACCCAGGGACACCCTGCAAAAACTGGTATACTCCCAGGGACACCCTGCAAAAACTGGTAAACTCCCAGGGACACCCTGCAAAAACTGGTAAACTCCCAGGGACACCCTACAAAAACTGATACACTCCCAGGGACACCCTGCAAAACTGGTACACTCCCAGGGACACCCTGCAAAAACTGGTAAACTCCCAGGGACACCCTACAAAAACTGATACACTCCCAGGGACACCCTGCAAAACTGGTACACTCCCAGGGACACCCTGCAAAAACTGGTATACTCCCAGGGACACCCTGCAAAACTGGTACACTCCCAGGGACACCCTGCAAAACTGGTACACTCCCAGGGACACCCTGCAAAAACTGGTAAACTCCCAGGGACACCCTACAAAAACTGATACACTCCCAGGGACACCCTGCAAAACTGGTACACTCCCAGGGACACCCTGCAAAAACTGGTATACTCCCAGGGACACCCTGCAAAACTGGTACACTCCCAGGGACACCCTGCAAAAACTGGTAAACTCCCAGGGACACCCTACAAAAACTGATACACTCCCAGGGACACCCTGCAAAACTGGTACACTCCCAGGGACACCCTGCAAAAACTGATACACTCCCAGGGACACCCTGCAAAAACTGGTAAACTCCCAGGGACACCCTACAAAACTGGTACACTCCCTGGGACATGCTGCAAATATTTGTATACTCCTAGGGACACCCTGCAAATATTGACAACTACATAACGTAAAGTGCTTTTTATGGTGGAAAAAACAGCCAACGTGTTTCTCAGAAGTGTAATCAGGCAAAAATGGACATTGAGCCCAAAAAGGAGACGTTAGAAAGGATGTCCGACTACATGGTGAAATGTGTGGGTTTTAAGGAGGGTCTTAAAGAAGAGGCAGAGAGGTTTAGGGTGAGCATGATTCCCCAGTCCGGGTCCGAGACCTATTGAACAGCTCCACTGTATGAGAGGGAAAATGAGGTCTTTCTCCAGCAAGATGAGCTGGTCACCAAAGTAAAATCGTGTTTCAACTATTGCTTGTGTTCCCCTCACTGTGGAGCAGTCCCACACAGTGCCAAAGGCAGCCCTTGTTGGACCCTCACATACTGATTAAGAAATGTGCTCTGTTTGCCAGGGTGTAACAGTTTTGTATCAATGTTAACAAAATAAAAACATACATTTTCAAGTAATGCGAAAGAAGGTTTATGCTTACTTGTGGCTTGTAGTTATTGGATTAGGCCACAAGGTGGCAGCGGTGCTACATGCACAATATTGCCGTGGATTTGCTCGATCCCCATCTCGACGAGAATGTTCGTCGTCAGTGAGCAGCAAACACGTTTGTTGTCCCCATACTGGGCTCAAATCATGATCATTAGTCACAAACATGTCAGCGTCTCGATAGGATCATTTTACTGCACTGAGGGAGGCTCCGCCCCTCGCCTGCCAGATTTAAATAAAGGGCGGAGTCTCAACATGGCGATTGGGGGAGGGGGAGCAGAGGGAGTTGGCGGTGGAGAGGAGAGGGGGAGGATAAGGTTGGGGTGGGGAGGGACAGTGGTGGAGGCCGGGGAGGGGAGGGAAGGGAGAATGGGGGAGGAGGGGGGGAGGATGGGAGGGAAGGGGAGGTGTTGGGCAAGTGGAGGGGAGTGGAGTGGAGGAAGGGGTTGGGCGAGGGGAGGGGAGGAGGGTAGGATGAATCCCTCTCCCCCGCAGTCACTGTTAATGAGTTAACGCCTCCATCAAATAGCAGAGACAGGAATGTGATACAAGAGCTTTGAAGAACAACACCGATGACAGTCATTGCCGCAAAGTAACTTTAAAATAAATCTGGGGAGCAGGAGTTACCTCTGCTCAGTGCCTCTGGTGAAAGCATAAATGCGAACAAGGAACTGTTTCCTTGCAAACTATTTGTTTACGAGGTTGATACTGATGGAAGCTCTCGGAAATCACTCCCCGTGGTTAGCGAGGGCATCAGGGCAGCAGAGACACTAACAATGGGCTAATTCACCAATTGGCCCACACAGGCAACTGCTGCAGGACTTTTCAGCCTCTGTAACCAGACGGGAGTCCTCGATGTTCCCCAGTAGCACAGACACGCGCCATAGCCTTGTTACCTGGTCGATTGACCCTCACTCTGCGACCTTTGATGGGGTCAGCGATGAAGATTACAAGCGTGCACAGTGACACTGCCTCCAAGGTGTCTCCTCCACTCCACAAAGCCATTTACCTTTATTGTACCGTTTTTTGCAAGGCAACTTATTAAACTCGCTACTATTATCAAATCGCCAAACCTGTGACCGCTACTGCTATGTATGTAATAACTCGATAGACTGAATACTGTAAACTAACAGGTACAAACCTGGCTCTGTTTTATTAGGGCCCAAAGTGATTACATTACAAGATGCCTTGCCTTTTATACCTGGCCCGCACACACGTGCGCACAGCCCAATGACCTCCAACAGTGGCACCACCTGGTGGCTAGTAACCCCAAGCATACACATACGACCTCTACCACCTAGAAGGACAAGGGCAGCAGGTGCGTGGGAACACCACCTCCTCCACGTTCCCCTCCCAGTCACACACCATCCCGACTGGGAAATATATCGGCCGTTCCTTCATCGTCGCTGGGTCACAATCCTGGAACTCCCTCCCTAACAGCACTGTGGGAGCACCTTCACCACACGGACTGCAGCGGTTCAAGAAGGCGGCTCACCACCACCTTCTCAAGGGGCAATTAGGGATGGGCAATAAATGCTCACTGATGACTACATCCTGAGAATGAAGATATATATAAAACTATTGGTCCCTAAATCGATGAGTTCTTGTTGGCAAGGGCATTTCCTTCATGGTTACAAACCAGCACAGCTCCCATCCTGGTCCTCGTGCCCTGTGTGGGGGTTTACCTCCATCTGCAATTGGAGATAGGGGGACAGGGAGCCCAGGGCACTGATGGTCGAGGATAATCTGGGCTGCACTTCCAGAGGGTTGAAGCCAAGCCATTGCTAGCTTCCCACATTAACACCGAGTCTATATTTATGCAGAGCACTACCCGATACGTGTGAATAATGTAGAAAATATCAGAAACACATTTCGTGAGTCTGGTGTTTTTTCTTTAATGTGTGAGGTTTTATTAGTAACAGATAGAGGTTGGAGCCTGAGTGAGGCATTGGGTTAGGGATATAATCCCTTCACCTCTTTGAGTCAGCAAATCATCTCAGTGCTGAAGCCAAGTTAATAAGTGTCTCTTTCCAGGATTTAAATGATGTGGTGAAAGATGTATCAGGATTATTGACTACATACCCTGGAGTTAGGGATTGAGGGAACGTTACTGAACGTTGCAGATGACACCAGTGGGGGTGGGGGTGTAACAGACTGCGACTAGCACACTGAAAACCTGCAGAGCAATCTGGGCTAACAGGATGGGCAGAGAGGTGTCAGGTGCAGTCCAGTGCAGGAGGAATGGATTCTGGAATGAGGCCAGGACAGGAAATTGGACCTTGGTGGGCAGATACTCCGACCATTAAAGGTGCAGATACTCGCCGATAACACGTTAACGAAGCCCGTACCTGAGTTTGGTTCGAGCCTCCTGGCCCCCGCTTTAGGCAGGGTTTGCGTACGGCGCGCCACTATCCCGCCACTCAGAGAGAGGTTCCTCACCGCTGTCTTTTTTTAAAAATTGGTTATTGAGCTGCAATTTTAATCAGAGTCCACTGGGGGGCAGCAACGTCCCACACAAACAAACACATGAAGCCAGGAGCCTGCCTGGCCCCTGCTGGCCCTCGGGCACTGATGACTGCAGTTCCTCCACTTAACCCCTGCCATGCTGCCAGTCGATCAGAATCCAATTAAATCCCAGCCGGACAGGAGCATTAGGGACAGGAGGGACTGCTCTACCATTCAATTGGATCGCGGCTGATGTGCACCTCAACTCCATTTACCTGCCTTTGCTCCATATCGCACAACCCAACGAAGAGCTGTCGCTCGCAGTCCTGAAAGCTCCAGTTGTCGCTCGCCATCCACAGCCTTTTTGGGGGAGAGAATTCCAGATTTCCACTACCCTTTGTGTGAAAAGTTGCTTCCCGATTTTCCTCCTGAACGGTCTAGCCCTAATTTGAGTCCCTTTCGTTCTCGATTGCCCCACCAGAGGATATATAGCGATGGACATTGTGCCGGTATTTGCTCACAGTGTGCTGGTAAAAGATGAAACAGTTGAGAGAATGCTGGGGCGGTGTCCGATTGCAGCGGTCAGTGCTCTGGGCGGGGTATCGGAGCAGCTGAGCCAGGCCGGGCTGAGTGATGTCCAGCACAGGGTCGCCAACACTGATTGGATGCATTCCTGGAGGTTTCATCACATGACCTGCCGCCCCGCCCCCACTCTCCCGCCATTGGTCCATCCTCCATTCGCGCTGCCTTCCCACGGCCAATCAGAAAGTGAACTGGCTCTTTGTTACCCAATTGGATTCAGCTTTTGACTCTCAGTCAAACAGCCTTTTTTCCCATCCAATAGCTTTGTAACTAATGAATGAAAAGAAAATGAGAAACCCCACAATTTTGTTTAGTAACCCAATGATTTTTTTCCCGGGTTTCTCTCAGCAGTGCTTGGGAGATTAATCTCCAGTTCCTGGAGACACCAGGGCAATCCTGGAGGGTTGGAATCCATTCTGAATGGAACTTACCGCATCATTTAAACGATTCAATCCACTGACATTGGCAGTAAAAAGGGGCGGTGTGTCCAAAAAAGACCCACCCCGCTCACACTGCGGTCCAGATGTTGCAGAACTCTCAGTGCAGGCAGCGATCCTGGACATTCCTGGGTCCTCGTGCACCCCGACTCGTGACAGCCACAATCCCGGGGCAGTGGGGGCTCCACGGCCAATCAGCTTCCCTGTGGAGGCAGAGTTGTGGGGCGGTTTGTCCCCACCCCCACCCCCTGGAAAGCCCCCCGCCAGAATAACACGCCACATCGCCAATCCATGGCCGGTGGACAGAAGCCGCATTCGTGCAATTAGACTGTCGATCAAATGTTGGGGTTACCGAGGGAACTGTTGGCGATGTTAACTGTGGCCCCCGGGGGGTGAATGGGTCAGTGGGGGGGGATGGGTCAGTGGGGGGGGGTCAGTGGGGGGGATGGGTCAGTGGGGGATCAGTGGGGGGGGATGGGTCAGTGGGGGGGATGGGTCAGTGGGGGGGGGATGGGTTAGTGGGGGGGGATGGGTCAGTGGAGGGGGCGTTAGTCAGGGGGGGGGAAATGGGTCAGTGGGGGGGATGGGTCAGTGGGGGATCAGTGGGGGGGGGATGGGTCAGTGGGGGGTGGATGGGTCAGTGGAGGGGGTGTTAGTCAGGGGGAGGGAAATGGGTCAGTGGGGGGGGTCAGTGGGGGGGATGGGTCAGTGGGGGATCAGTGGGGGGGGATGGGTCAGTGGAGGGGGTGTTAGTCAGGGGGGGGGAAATGGGTCAGTGGCGGGGGGTCAGTGGGGGGGATGGGTCAGTCGGGGGGTGGTCAGTCGGGGGGTGGAATGGGTCAGTGGGGGGGGCAGTGAGGGATCAGTGGGGGGGGGGAAGGTCAGTGGGGGATCAGTGGGGGGGGGGAGATCAGTGGGGGATCAGTGGGGGGGGGGGGAGATCAGTGGGGGGGGGGGTGTTGTGGCCTGAATCTGCTGCTGTGTCGGTCAGGGTCCTTCAGACGGGCGGCCAAAGTGCCTGCCTGTTACAGGCGGGAGGGGAGGCCGCTGTGTATTTGGCGATCAGACCCCTACGACATTATGGGATGCCGATTGCAGTGTTGAGGTACAAGTGGGCGGAGATTGTACCAGCGTTGAGCAGCCCGATCAACGGTTCTTAAAAAACCCCCAAACCATTTCCATCTGTAATTGTTGTGGGCCCAGGAAGGAGCGAATGGTGTGAACATTGTGTGTGGGGAATGTGAAACAGCTGGGCCCAACAATGTACCCAGCAAGGCATGGTTTGGGTTTGGGTCATGCAAATCATACCCTATTATTACACATGTAAACAGTACTTCCATGTACTTTACTGTTCCTGATTCCATTGCGGGTTTATTGGGTTTATCGGGATTTATCGGGTTTATTGGGGTTTATCGGGTATATCGGGTTTATCGGGGTTTATCGGGTTTATTGGGGTTTATGGGGTTTATCGGCGTTTATCGAGGTTTATTGGGTTTATTGCGGTTTATCGGGGTTTAAACGGGTTTATTGGGTTTATCGGGGTGTATCAGGGTGTATCGGGGTTTATCTGAGTTTATCTGGGTTGAACGAGGTTTAACGGGTTTATCGGGGTTTATTGGGGTTTATTAGGTTTATTGGGTTTATTCGGATTTTTCGGGGTTTATCGGGGTTTATTTGGTTTATCAGGGTTTATTGGGTTTATTGGGGTGTATCAGGGTTTATCAGGGTTTATCGGGGTTTATCAGGGTTTATTGGATTTATCAGGGTTTATATTTTTATTTGGGGTTTATTGGTGTTTATTGGTATTTATTGGGATTATTGGGGTTTATCGGGTTTATTGGGGTTTATTGGGTTTATCGGAGTTTATTGGTGTTTATCGGGGTTTATTGGGCTTTATCTGGGTTTATCGGGGTTTGTGGAGATTTATGGGGGTGCATCGTGTTTATTGGGGTTCATCGGGGTTCATTGGGGTTATCGGGTTTATTGGGTTTATCGGGTTTATTGGGGTTTATTGGGGTTTATTGGGGTTTATCGGGTTTATTGGGTTTATCGGGGTTTATTGTGGTTTATCGAGGTGTATTGCGTTTGTCGGGGTTTATGGGGTTTATCGGGGATTATCGGGGTTCATCGGGGTTCATCAGGGTTTATCGGGTTTATTGGTGTTTATCAGGGTTTATTGGGTTTATCGGGGTTTATCGGGTTTATGGGGTTTATCGGCACCTTATTGGGTTTATCGGGGTTTATTGGGGTTTATCGGGGTTTATCGGGTTTATTCGGGTTTATCGGGGTTTATTGGGGATTATCGGGGTTTATTGGTGTTTATGGGGTTTATCGACGTTTATCGAGGTTTATTGGGTTTATTGCGGTTTATCGGGTTTAAAGGGGTTTATTGGGGTTTATAGGGGCGTATCGGGTTTATCGGTGCTTAAAGGGGTTTATTGGGGTTCATCGGGTTTATTGGGGTTTTATCGGGGTGTATCGGGGTTTATCGGGGTTTATTGGGTTTATTGGGGTGTATTGGGCTTATTTGGGTGTATCGGGGTTTATTGGGGTGTATTGGGTTTATTGGGTTTATTGGGGTTTATCGGGCTTTATTGGGGTGTATCGGGGTTTATTGGATTTATCGGTGTTTATCGGGGTCTATCAGGGTTTATCGGGGGTTTATTGGGGTTTATCGGGTTTATTCGGGTTTATCGGGGTTTATTGGGGATTATCGGGGTTTATTGGTGTTTATGGGGTTTATCGGCGTTTATCGAGGTTTATTGGGTTTATTGCGGTTTATCGGGGTTTAAAGGGGTTTATAGGGGCGTATCGGGGTTTATCGTATCGGGGTTTATCGGGGCTTAAAGGGGTTTATTGGGGTTAATCGGGTTTATTGGGGTTTATCGGGGTGTATCGGGGTTTATCGGAGTTTATCGAGGTTTATTGGGGTTTATCGGGGTTTATCGGGTTTATTGGGTTTATTCGGGTTTTTCGGGGTTTATTTGGTTTATCGGGGTTTATCGGGGTTTATTGTGGTTTATTGGGATTACTGCCGTGTATTGGGTTTATTGGGTTTATTTGGGTTTATCGGGGTATATTGGGGTGTATTGGGTTTATTGGGGTTTATCGGGCTTTATTGGGGTGTATCGGGGTTTATCAGGGTTTTTTGGATTTATCGGTGTTTATCGGGGTCTATCAGGGTTTATCGGGGTTTATTGGGGTTTATCGGGGTTTAT
Source organism: Pristiophorus japonicus (assembly GCF_044704955.1). Classification (NCBI taxonomy): domain Eukaryota; kingdom Metazoa; phylum Chordata; class Chondrichthyes; family Pristiophoridae; genus Pristiophorus; species Pristiophorus japonicus. The sequence goes on from NC_091987.1 coordinate 2,988,241, forward strand.
CGGGTTTATTCGGGTTTTTTCGGGTTTATCGGGGTTTATTGGGGATTATCGGGATTTATTGTTGTTTATGGGGTCTATCGGCGTTTATCGAGGTTTATTGCGGTTTATCGGGGTTTAAAGGGGTTTATTGGGGTTTATAGGGGCGTATCGGGGTTTATCTGGGCTTAAAGGGGTTTATTGGGTTCATCGGGTTTATTGGGGTTTATCGGGGTGTATCGGGGTTTATCGGAGTTTATCGAGGTTCATTGGGGTTTATCGGGGTTTATCGGGGTTTATTGGGGTTTATTGGGTTTATTGGGTTTATTCGGGTTTTTCGGGGTTTATTTGGTTTATCGGGGTTTATCGGGGTTTATTGGGGTTTATTGGGTTTATTGGGGTGTATTGGGTTTATTGGGTTTATTTGGGTTTATCGGGGTTTATTGGGGTGTATTGGGTTTATTGGGGTGTATTAGGTTTATTTGGGTTTATTGGATTTATCGGGGTTTATCGGGGTTTATGGGGTTTATTTGGGGATTATTGGTGTTTATTGGGTTTATCGGGGTTTATTGGATTTATCGGTGTTTATCGGGGTCTATCAGGGTTTATCGGGGGTTTATTGGGGTTTATCGGGTTTATTCGGGTTTATCGGGGTTTATTGGGGATTATCGGGGTTTATTGGTGTTTATGGGGTTTATCGGCGTTTATCGAGGTTTATTGGGTTTATTGCGGTTTATCGGGGTTTAAAGGGGTTTATAGGGGCGTATCGGGGTTTATCGGGGCTTAAAGGAGTTTATTGGGGTTCATCGGGTTTATTGGGGTTTATCGGGGTCTATCGGGGTCTATCAGGGTTTATTGGGGTTTATCAGAATTTATGGATTTATCGGGGATTATCATGTTTATTGGGGTTTATCGGGGTTTGTGGAGGTGTATGGGGGTTTGTTGGGTTTATCAGGGTTTATTGGGGTTTATTGGGGTTTATCAGGGTTTATTGCGTTTATCGGGGTTTATGGGGTTTATCGGGGTTTATGGGGTTTATCGGGGATTATCGGGGTTCATCAGAGTTTATTGGGTTTATCGGGGTTTATCTGGGTTTATTGGGTTTATCAGGATTTATTGGGGTTTATCGGAGTTTATTGGATTTATCGGGGGTTATCGCGTTTTTGTGGTTTATTTGGGGTTTATTGCTATTTATCGGGGTTTATCTGGGTTTATTTGGGGTTTATTGGTATTTATTGTGGTTTATCGGGGTTTATTTGGGGTTTATTGGTATTTATCAGGGTTTATTGGTATTTATCAGGGTTGATCGGGGTTTATTGGATTTATCGGGGTTTATTGGGTTTATTGGGTTTATTTGGGCTTATCAGAGTTTATTGGGGTTTATCGGGTTTTTCGGGGCTTATCGGGGTTTATTGGGGTTTATCGGGGTTTATGGAGATTTATGGGGGTTTATCGTGTCATTGGGGTTTATCGGGTTTATTGGGTTTATCGGGTTTATTGGGGTTTATCGGGGTTTATTGTTTTTTTGGGGGGTTTATTGGGTTTATCGGGGATTATCGGGGTTCATCGGGGTTTATGGGGTTTATTGGTGTTTATCAGGGTTTATTGGGTTTATCGGGGTTTATCGGGTTTATGGGGTTTATCGGCGCCTTATTGGGTTTATCGGTGTTTAACTGGTTTATTCGAGTTTATCGGGTTTATCGGGTTTATTGGGGATTATTGGGGTTTATTGGGTTTATTGGTGTTTATGGTGTTTATTTGGTTTATTGGTGTTTATCGGGGTTTAAAGGGGTTTATTGGGGTTTATAGGGGTGTTTTGAGGTTTATCGGGGCTTAAAGGGGTTTATTGGGATTCATCGGGTTTATTGGTGTTCATCAGAGTTTATTGGGTTTATCGGGGTTTATCGGGTTTATTGGGTTTATCAGGATTTATTGGGGTTTATCGGAGTTTATTGGGGTTTATTGGGTTTATCGTGGTTTATCGGAGTTTATCGGAGTTTATCGGGGTTTATCGGGGTCTATCAGGGTTTATTGGGGTTTATCAGAATTTATTGGATTTATCGGGGGTTATCGCGTTTTTGGGGTTTATTTGGGGTTTATTGCTATTTATCGGGGTTTATCTGGGTTTATTTGGGGTTTATTAGTATTTATTGTGGTTTATCGGGGTTTATTTGGGGTTTATTGGTATTTATCAGGGTTTATTGGTATTTATCAGGGTTGATCGGATTTTATTGGATTTATCGGGGTTTATTGGGTTTATTGGGTTTATTCGGGCTTATCAGAGTTTATTGGGGTTTATCGGGTTTTTTGGGGCTTATCGGGGTTTATTGGGGTTTATCGGGGTTTATGGAGATTTATGGGGGTTTATCGTGCTCATTGGGGTTTATCGGGTTTATTGGGTTTATCGGGGTTATTGGGGTTTATTGGGTTTATCGGGGATTATCGGGGTTCATCGGGGTTTATGGGGTTTATTGGTGTTTATCAGGGTTTATTGGGTTTATCGGGGTTTATCGGGGTCTATCGGCGTCTATTGGGGTTTATCAGAATTTATTGGATTTATCGGGGGTTATCGCGTTTATTGGGGTTTATTTGGGGTTTATTGCTATTTATCGGGGTTTATCTGGGTTATCGGGGTTTATTGGGATTTATCAGGGTTTATTTGGGGTTTATTGGTATTTATCGGGGTTTATTTGGGGTTTATTGTTATTTATCAGGGTTTATCGGGGTTTATTTGGGGTTTATTGGTATTTATCGGGGTTTATCGGGGTTATCGGAGTTTATTGGAATTTATCGGGGTTTATCGGGATTATTTGGGGTTTATTGAGGTTTGTAGGGGTTTATCGGGGTTTATCTGGGTTTATTGGTATTTATCGGGGTTTAATTGGGTTGATTGGCGGATTATTTGGGGTCTATTGGAATTTATCGGGGTTTATTGGGGTTTATTGGTATTTATCGGGATTTATCTGTGTTGATTGGGATTTATCGGGGTTTATCAGGGTTTATAGGGGTTCATCGGGGTTTATCAGGTTTATCAGGGTTTATTTGTGGTTTAATGGTATTTATTGGGGTTTATTTGGGGTTTATTGGTATTTATCCGGGTTTATCGGGGTTTATTTGGGGTTTCTTGGTATTTATCGGGGTTTATTGAGGTTTATTTGGGGTTTATTGGGATTTATCGGGGTTTATTGGATTTATCATGGTTTATAGGGGTCCATCGGGGTTAATCGGGGTTTATTTGGGGTTTATGGGGGTTTATCAGGTTTTTCGGGGTTTATCGGGATTTATTGGGGTGTATTGGATTTATCAGGGTTTATCAGGGGTTTTGGGGTTTATCGGGGTTTACTGTGGTTTATCGAGGTTTATCGGTGTTTATTTGGTCTTATCGGAGGGTTTTGGGGTTTATCGGGGTTTATCAGGGTTTATTGGGGTTTATTGGGGTATATTTGGGGTTTATTGCGATTTATCGGGATTTATTGGGGTTTATTGGATTTATCGGGATTTATTGGGGTTTATTGGATTTATCGGGGTTTTTTGGGGTTTATCAAGGTTTATCGGGCTTTATCAGTGTTTATTGGATTTATCAGGGTTCATCGGGGGGTTTGGGGTTTATCGAGGTTTATCGGGGTTTATTGGGATATATCGAGGTTTATCGGGGTTTATCGAGGTTTATCGGGGTTTATCGAGGTTTATCGGGTTTATTGGGGTTTATTGGGGTTTACTGGGGTTTATCGGGGTTTATCGAGGTTTATCGGGGTTTATTGGGGTTTATCAGGTTTATCGGGGTTTATCGGGGTTTACTGGGGTTTATCGAGGTTTATTGGGTTTATTGGGGTTTATTGGGTTATCGGGGTTTATCAGGGTTTATTAGGGGTTTATTGGTATTTATTAGGGTTTATCAGGATTATTTGGGGTTTATTGAGGTTTATAGGGGTTTAGCGGGGTTTATCGGGGTTTATTGGTATTTATCGGGGTTTAATTGGGTTGATTGGGGTTTATTTGGGGTCTATTGGAATTTATCGGGGTTTATCGGGGTTTATTGGTATTTATCGGGATTTATCTGTGTTGATTGGGATTTATCGGGGGTTATCGGGTTTACTGGGGTTTATCGGGGTTTACTGGGGTTTATCGGGGTTTATCGAGGTTTATCGGGGTTTATTGGGGTTTATCAGGTTTATCGGGGTTTATCGGGGTTTACTGGGGTTTATCAAGGTTTATTGGGTTTATCGGTTGTACAGGGCCTTGGTGGAGCCACACCTGGAGTATTGTGCACAGTTTTGGTCTCCTAACTTGAGGAAGGACATTCTTGCTATTGAGGGAGTGCAGCGAAGGTTCACCAGACTGATTCCCGGGATGGCGGGACTGACCTATCAAGAAAGACTGGATCAACTGGGCTTGTATTCACTGGAGTTCAGAAGAATGAGAGGGGACCTCATAGAAACGTTTAAAATTCTGACGGGGGTAGACAGGTTAGATGCAGGAAGAATGTTCCCAATGTTGGGGAAGTCCAGAACCAGGGGACACAGTCTAAGGATAAGGGGGAAGCCATTTAGGACCGAGATGAGGAGGAATTTCTTCACCCAGAGAGTGGTGAACCTGTGGAATTTTCTACCACAGAAAGTTGTTGAGGCCAATTCACTAAATATATTCAAAAAGGAGTTAGATGAAGTCCTTACTACTAGGGGAATCAAGGGGTATGGTGAGAAAGCAGGAATGGGGTACTGAAGTTGCATGTTCAGCCATGAACTCATTGAATGGCAGTGCAGGCTAGAAGGGCCGAATGGCCTACTCCTGCACCTATTTTCTATGTTTCTATGTTTCTATAGGGGTTCATCGGGGTTTATCAGGTTTATCAGGGTTTATTTGTGGTTTAATGGTATTTATTGGGTTTTATTTGGGGTTTATTGGTATTTATCCGGGTTTGTCGGGGTTTATTTGGGGTTTATTGGTATTTATCGGGGTTTATTGGAGTTTATTTGGGGTTTATTGGGATTTATCGGGGTTTATTGGATTTATCGGGGTTTATAGGGGTCTATCGGGGTTAATCGGGGTTTATTTGGGGTTTATCAGGTTTTTCGGAGTTTATTGGGATTTATTGGGGTGTATTGAATTTATCAGGGTTTATCAGGGTTTTTGGGGTTTATCAGGTTTATTGGGGTTTATCGAGATTTATCGGGGTTTATCGGGGTTTACTGTGGTTTATCGAGGTTTATCGAGGATAATCGGGTCTTATCGGAGGTTTTTGGGGTTTATCGGGGTTTATTGGGGTTTATTGGGGTATATTTGGGGTTTATCGCGATTTATCGGGATTTATTGGGGTTTATTGGATTTATCGGGATTTATTGGGGTTTATTGGATTTATCGGTTTTTTTTGGGATTTATCAAGGTTTATCGGGGTTTATCAGTGTTTATTGGGTTTATTGGATTTATCAGAGTTTATCGGGGGGTTTGGGGTTTATCGAGGTTTATCGGGGTTTATTGGGATATATCGAGGTTTATCGGGATTTATTGGGGTTTATCGAGGTTTATCGGGGGTTATCGGGTTTATTGGGGTTTATTGGGGTTTACTAGGGTTTATCGGGGTTTATCGAGGTTTATCGGGGTTCATTGGGGTTTATCAGGTTTATCGGAGTTTATCGGGGTTTATCGGGGTTTACTGGGGTTTATCGAGGTTTATTGGGTTTATCGGGGTTTATTGGGTTATCGGGGGTTTTGGGGTTTATTGGGGTTTATCAGCGTTTATCTGGGTTTATTGGGGTTTATCAGGGTTTATCGTGCTTTATTGGGTTTATCAGGATTTATTAGGGTTTATCAGAGTTTATTGGGGTTTATTGGGTTTTTAGGAGCTTATCTGGGTTTATCGAGGTTTATTGGGGTTTATCGAGGTTTATCGGGGGTTATCGGGTGATATCAGGGTTTATCGAGGTTTATGGGGGTTTACTGGGTTTTATCGAGGTTTATTGGGTTTATCGGGGTTTATTGGGTTATCGGGATTTATCAGGGGTTTATTGGGGTTTATCAGCGTTTATCTGGGTTTATTGGGGTTTATCAGGGTTTATCATGGTTTATTGGGTTTATCAGGATTTATTAGAGTTTATCAGAGTTTATTGGGGTTTATCGGAGTTTATCGGGGTTTATCGAGGTTTATCGGGGTTTATCGAGGTTTATCGGGGGGTTATAGGGTTTATCAGGGTTTATCGAGGTTTATGGGGGCTTACTGGGGTTTATCAAGGTTTATTTGGTTTATCGGGGGGTTTTGGGGTTTATTGGGGTTTATCGGCATTTACCTGGGTTTATTGGGGTTTATTGGAGTTTATCGGGGTTTATCACGGTTTATTGGGTTTACCAGGGTTTATCGGAGTTTATTGGGTTTATCAGGATTTATTGGAGTTTATCGGGGTTTATTGGGCTTTTTGGGGTTTATCAGGATTTATCGGGGGTTATCTGGGTTTATTTGGGGTTTATTGGTATTTATCGGGGTTCATTGCGGTTTATTTGGGGTTTATTGGGATTTATCGGGGTTTATTGGGGTTTATCGATGTTTATCGGGGTTTATCGGGGTTTACTGGGGTTTATTGAAATTTATCGGATTTATCAAGGTTTATCGGGGTTTATCGGGGTTTATTGGGGTTTATCGGAGGTTATCGGCGTTCATCAGGGGTTATCGGAGTTTATTGGGGTTTATTGGAGTTTATCGGGGTTCATCAGAGTTTATCGGGTTTATTGGGGTTTATCAGAGTTTATCGGGGTTTATTGGGGTTTATTGGGTTGATCAGGATTTATTGGGGTTTATCGGGTTTATTGGGGTTTATTGGGTTCATCAGGATTTATTGGGGTTTATCCGGTTTATTGGGGTTTATTGAGTTTATCAGGATTTATTGGGGTTTATCGGGGTTTATTGGGTTTATCAGGATTTATTTGGGTTTATTGGGTTTACCGGGGTTTATTGGGGTTTATTGGGTTTATCGAGATTTAATGTGGTTTATCGGGGTTTATCAGGGTTTATTGGTGTTTATTGAGTTTTTCAGGGTTTATCGGGGTTTAATGGGGTTTATCGGGGTTTATTGGGGTTTATCGGGGTGATACCATCATTCCCTGGGCTTATCAGGTTCTTCGTTGTATTGTGGCCGTCAGGAAACCCATGTCCGAGGCTGCTGCACTCTATTATAATCCATAGAGGTCTCTGCCTTTTACAGAAAATACATCTGATTTTCGTTGGTCAGAAAGAAAAGTTTCCAAGTTCTTGTGTGTACAATGATTTATCGTTTTAAAAGCTTCTGCCCTGACATCTCAACGTGAAAGACTATGTCTGTGAGAATGTGCTCCCAGGAAACAGCTGCTTTCTGTTCTTCCTCGTGTTCTCTTGACATATCTTCCAAACGAGAAATGGTTGAAGTGCACAATTTTCACCGAGGGGTAACAAACATAGAAACATAGAAACATAGAAAATAGGTGCAGGAGTAGGCCATTCGGCCCTTCGAGCCTGCACCGCCATTCAATAAGATCATGGCTGATCATTCCTTCAGTACCCCTTTCCTGCTTTCTCTCCATACCCCTTGATCCCCTTAGCCTTAAGGGCCATACCTAACTCCCTCTTGAATATATCCAATGAACTGGCATCAACAACTCTCTGTGATAGGGAATTCCACAGGTTAACAAGGCAAATACTAAACTCTATCCACTGCAAACACTGTCCTTGCCAGCCACACGCAGGACACATTTTGTTGCAGTGTAATGGAGGGCGGGCGTTTTGTTACTAATCCTTTATTAATGGCTCCAGTTAATGACTACATAAGAACATAAGAAATAGGAGCAGGAGGAGGCCATTTGGCCCCACGAGCCTGCTCCTCCATTCAATAAGGCCATGACAGATCATCAACCTTAGCTACACTTTCCTGTCCGATCTCCATACCCTTTGGTTCCCCTCGAATCCAATACTCCAACGCTCTTTGATGCGGTGGAACTGTGTAAGGGGTGGTTTGCAGGGGGTCAGCTTTCCCTTCTGACCTTATATGAGCGGTTCCGAATCGCTCCCACACTCTTGGTTCTAGACACTGGAATTATGAAGGGACTGTGACAGACTTGGGCAGACAATCGGTTTCAAGGTAGGAAGGAGGTATGGCTTTATTGTGTTTAAAAAGAAGTAAAAGGCACACCTTTAATAACACACACAGACCAATACACACTGAGGGGTACAACACATTGAATAAAATGTCAAATTACAGCCTGTGGGGAAAAGAATACAGCTTAAACTCTAAATGGGGTAAAGAGGAGAATGCAGATACATTTACACAAGTTATCCCAGCCCCCCCTTCCCAATTCCCCTAACTAACTAAGTTATAGCTCTGAGGGTTCAGGGGCTATGCTCACCAATCCCTTTAGACAGTTGCCGGTGAATCGCGGTTTCGGGGTTCGCTGCACTTGGCCTTCTAGGCGAGCCGTACCCCGGACGGAGGAGAGGACTTCGGACTGCGTAGTCTTCGGTTGGGGTGCGTCCGTTGATGCGCTAAGTTGCGTTTTGGATGTATGAGGTAAGTACCCACTTTCTTTGGTTAGGAATAGTTTTAGTTAGTCCCTTTTGGTAATTTCTCACCCGTTGGGCCGTTCAGAAGTAGATTGTAGAGTGGAAATAAATGTCGATTCTTCAGTTTTTGCTAAGTTGGTTTTGGTTGGTCGTTTCGCTGGTTGTGGTGGCCCGGGTTGTCAATTTGGTTGCTGACAACCTTCCATTTCATGGGCCTCGAGCTCGGTCGGTCCTTGATGATTTCTTGTAGTTTCCTTCACTGCTCCATTTCTTCACTCCCCAGCTCCGGCTGCTTGTGTCTGTGTCTGTGTTCCAGTCTGTACTCTGTTTCTCTCCTGTCTTCTGCTAGTTTCTGTGTTCTGCTAGTCTGCGTGCTGCTCCTTGCTGGTCTTTCCTTGTAAAACTCGGGGATAGATATACCCCCCAAAAAAAGGCTCCGTTATCTCCCATCAAATCTCTTGGGCTCTGTTTACACTGTTCTGGCCATTGATTTTCAAATGTCTCCTTTGTCAGCAGTAACTTGATTAGGGTGTGAGAATGTGCTATCACTGGTTTTGCATTGTTCCAGTTTCCTGACCATGATTTCCATTGTGCTTGATTGGGTCATTCAATTATCTCTTAGAGGGTACATAGCCTGGGGTCCTTAATGCATGAATTTGGCCCCACCTCCTGTATTTGGTAACTCTTTTTTGCAGCCAAAATGTTGTAGAATCTTAAAATTGATCTGCTCCTTCCCATAGATGTTATGGGGATCTCAAGCTTCTGTAATTTAGCTCCATTTTGAATTCCCTTTCCTATGAGTCCAAACACTGGGGGGGGGGGGGTCTCCATGAATGCATCCCCTTTTATCTCCCGCAGGCTTAGTCTGCCCCTTTAAACTCATTTTAAAAGCCCAGAAAGGGATTTTTCTCCTCTGTAGGGGAAAGGTACCTGGAATCTTTGCGAGATATTGGTAAATTCTACAACTGTTTGTGAGAAGGATCAAATGGAAGCGCATCATTGCAGGCAAATAGCTGTGGGCAAGGGAGACTATTGTGTATCTGTAAAGTATGCACTCCCATGTTCCGCCACCAGGGAGCGCATCCCCTGAAGTCCCAAGGGATCCCAGCATCCCTTGGGAGCACTGTATATAAGCCGGCCCAGAAGGCCTGTTCCTCACTCTGGAGTGTCTTATTAAAGACTGAGGTCACTGTTACTTTAACCTCCCTGTGTGCAGTCTCATCTGTGTTAGGAACACAATAACTGGTGACGAGTATACGAATCCAACGCAAGGATGCAGCAAACTATGGGCATCCTGGAGAAGTTCTCGGAGGGTGAGGACTGGGAAGCCTATGTCGAACGGCTAGGCCAGTACTTTGTAGCCAATGAGCTGGACGGAGAAGGAAGCGCTGCAAAAAGGAGAGCGGTCCTCCTCACAGTCTGCGGGGCACCGACCTACAACCTCATGAAGAATCTTCTGGCTCCGGTGAAACCCACAGATAAGTCGTATGAGGAGCTGTGTACACTGGTTCGGGAGCATCTTAACTCGAGGGAAAGTGTGCTGATGGTGAGGTATCGGTTCTACACGTGCCAGCGATCTGAAGGTCAGGAAGTGGTGAGCTACGTCGCTGAGCTAAGGCGACTTGTAAGACAATATGAGTTTGATGGCTACTTGGAGCAGATGCTCAAAGACTTTTTTGTACTGGGCATTGACCACGAGACCATCCTACAAAAACTTTTGACTGTAGAGACATCGACCCTCAGTAAAGCCATTGTAATAGCACAGGCATTTATGTCCACCAGTGATAACACCAATCAAATCTCTCAGCACACAAGTGCTAGCAATGTTCATAAATTAACTGGAACTGTGTTTGCGAGCAGAAATGTACAAGGCAGAACCCACGAGTCTGCAATTGCCAGCAGGCCTCAGGTGACCCAGATGACTCAGAGTCCACAACAAAGGATGAATGCAAGGCAATTCACACCTTGTTGGCGTTGTGGAGGCTTCCATTCAGCCTATTCATGCTGCTTCAAAGGGTATGTTTACAAGAGCTGTGGAATGATGGGGCACCTCCAACGAGCTTGCAAACGAGCTGCAAGCTCTGCAAAACCTGATAACCACCACGTGGCAGAGAAAGATTGGTCCATGGTGGATCAAAGCAATTTCGAGCCTCAGAGAGAGGAGGCAGGTGCTGAAGTACACGGGGTGCACACATTTTTGACGAAATGTCCACCTATAATGCAAAATGTAAAATTGAATGGCTTACCCGTAGCCATGGAACTGGACACTGGCGCTAGCCAATCATCATGAGTAAAAAGATGTTTGAGAGGCTGTGATGCAACAAGCATTCAGACCAGCCCTGAGCCCCATCCACACGAAACTGAGAATGTACACCAAAGAGCTTATCACTGTCCTGGGCAGTGCCATGGTCAAGGTCACCTACGAGGGCACAGTGCATGAACTGCCACTCTGGATTGTCCCAGAAGATGACCCCACACTGCCTGGAAGGAGCTGGCTGGGCAAAATCCGCTGGAACTGGGATGACATCCAAGCGCTATCACATGTTGATGAGGCATCATGTACGCAGGTTCTTAACAAATTTCCTTCCCTTTTTGAGCCAGGCATTGGAAACTTTTCCGGGGTGAAGCTACGGATCCACTTGGTCCCAGAGGCACGACCCATTCACCACAAGGCGCGAGCGGTACCTCACATGATGAGGAAGAGAGTGGAAATCGAGCTGGACAGACTGCAACATGAGGGCATCATCTCCCCAGTGGAATACAACGAGTGGGCCAGCCCGATTGTTCCAGTACTCAAAAGTGATGGCACGGTCAGGATTTGCGGCGATTATAAAGTAACTATTAATCGTTTCTCGCTACAGGACCAATACCCGCTACCTAAGGCAGATGACTTATTTGCGACGCTGGCAGGAGGCAAGACGTTTACCAAGCTTGATCTGACTTTGGCCTACATGACGCAGGAGCTGGAGGAGTCTTCGAAGGGCCTCACCTGCATCAACACGCACAAGGGACGGTTCATCTACAACAGATGCCCGTTTGGAATTTGGTTGGCTGCAGCGATCTTCCAGAGAAACATGGAGAGCCTACTCAAGTCGGTACCACGCATGGTGGTCTTTCAGGACATATTGATCACTGGTCGGGACACCGTCGAGCACCTACAAAACCTGGAGGAGGTCCTCCAGCGACTGGATCGCATCGAGCTGCGGCTGAAGAGGTTGAAATATGTCTTCATGACAACAGAAGTGGAGTTTTTGGGGAGAAAGATCGCGGCGGACGGCATTCGGCCCACAGACACCAAGACAGAGGCTATCAGGAACACGCCCAGGCCACAGAACGTCACGGAGCTGCGGTCGTTCCTGGGACTCCTCAACTATTTGGTAACTTCCTACTGGGTTAAGCATCCTCTTAGAGCCCCTACATGTGTTATTGTGTAAAGGTGAGAACTGGGTATGGGGAAAAAAACAAGTAATTGCTTTTGAGAAAGCCAGAAACATTTTATGCTCCAACTAGCTGCTTGTATTGTATAACCCGTGTAAAAGACTCGTGCTAGCATGTGATGCATCGTCGTACGGAGTCGGGTGTGTATTACAACAAGCTAACGTTGCGGGGAACTTGCAACCTGTCGCCTATGCCTCCAGGAGCCTGTCTAAGGCTGAGAGGGCCTACAGCATGATTGAGAAAGAGGCATTAGTTTGTGTGTTCGGGGTAAAGAACATGCATCAGTCCCTGTTTGGCCTCAAATTTGAGCTGGAAACCCATCACAAGCCCCTCATATCCCTGTTCGCTGAAAACAAGGGGATAAATACTAATGCCTCAGCCCGCATACAAAGCTGGGCACTCGAGCTATCAGCATATAACTATACCATCTGCCACAAGCCAGGCACCGAGAACTGTGCAGATGCTCTCAGTCGGGTACCGTTGCCCACTACGGGGGTGGAAATGGCGCAGTTTGCTAACTTGTTGATGGTGGCGCAGCCCGCAGACTTGTTGATGGTCATGGAAGCATTTGAAAATGATAAATCACCTGTCACGGCCCACCAGATTAGGACTTGGACCAGCCAAGATCCTCTGCTGTTCCTAGTAAAAAACTGTGTACTGCATGGGAGCTGTTATAGCATCCCCGTTGAAATGCAATAGCCAATCAAGCCGTTCCAGCGGCGAAAGGACGAGCTGTCCATTCGGGCAGACTGCCTGTTGTGGGGTAAGCGCATAGTGCTACCCAAAAAGGGCAGGGAGACGTTCATCTCGGATCTCCACAGCACACACTCGGGTATAGTAATGATGAAGCCGATAGCCAGATCCCACGTGTGGTGGCCCGGTACCGACTCTGACTTAAAGTCCTGTGTACGGCAATGCAACGTGTGTGCTCAGTTGAGCAACGCGCCCAGAGAGGCACTACTAAGTTTGTGGTCCTGGCCCTCCAGACCATGGTCGAGGATCCATGTCGACTATGTGGGCCCATTTCTCGGTAAAATGTTCCTGGTGGTGGTGGATGCTTTTTCCAAATTGAATGTGAAATAATGTTGGGAAGCACCGCCACCGCCACCATTGAAAGCCTGAGGGCCATGTTTGCCACCCGCGGCCTGCCTGACATACTGGTCAGTGACAACGGGCCATGTTTCACCAGTGCCGAATTTAAAGCATTCATGTCCCGCAATGGGATCAAACATGTGTGGAAATATACCTTTAAAGTTGCATACAGTGTTTTTTGTACCTTTTTGCAATGAAACAAAATGGAATCCCGATCCTGCCATAAACTTCTGCAGCAGACAGTCTGTTTGCATAAACATGCTAACCTTGACTGAAACTGCTGATAGCTGATTAATAGCCACCAGACAACATTAAGACTGTCCTGCTGAGATAAATACACCCATTGTGCTCCCCTGTGTTATCAATAGTCTGTCGCTATGCCAGACCTTAGAACGGCTGGATAAAGGTTGTAAAGATGCAGCACCAATTCACCCCCGAAGAGATAATCAAATTACCAGCCATTATCTCAACTGCAGAACTCATCCATAATATGCAAGAAGCCAAGTACCCAATCAACCACTATGGAAATCATGGGCCCAAATAGATGGCCAGGTAACTGGACAATCCTAAAACAATGCAAAACCAGTGATAGCACATTATCACACCCTAATCGAGTTACTGCTGACTAGCCCACCAAAAACACTGACAAAGGAGACATTTGAAAATATGTAAAAGACTCAGGCAAAGATGTGGCAATCATTAATTGATTGGAGAACTCTTTATCTGTTTTCGCTGACTGCAAAGGCAGAACCAATACACAGGATGGAACCATAACTTGTTTGTTCTACTGCATAAATAAATTGTGAATCTGTATCACAGTGAGAGCATTCGCTTAGCCTTTGACTGGACGGGACTCTCCCTTGCTGCAAGTAAAACTTATTAAAGGAACATCTTCCGGAGCTGATTGTGTTAGAGTGTTATATTGAGAGTCGAGATTTCAACACATGTCACCTCGGCCCCATTTAAAACAGCCTCCAATGGGCAGGCAGAGCGGGCATTACAAACAATCAAACAGAGCCTTAAATGAGTCACAGAAGACTCACTCCAAACCCGCCTGTCGCGAGTACTGCTCAGCTACCGCACGAGACCCCACTCACTCACAGGGGTGCCCCCGGCTGAGCTACTCATGAAAAGGACACTTAAAACCAGACTCTCGCTGGTTTACCCCAACCTGCATGATCACATAGAGAGCAGGTGGCAGCAACAAAATGTAAACGATGGTCGCGCCACTGTGTCATGGGAAATTGATCTGAATGACCCTGTGTATGTGCTAAACTATGGACATGGTCCCAAGTGGATCGCGGGCACGGTGATAGCTAAAGAAGGGAGTAGGGTGTTTGTAGTCAAACTAGACAATGGACAAATTTGCAAAAAGCACCTGGACCAAACGAGGCTGCGGTTCACAGACTGCCCTGAACAACCCACAGCAGACACCACCTTTTCGAGCCCACAACACACACCCAAAGAATCAACGACACCACCCCGAACCCATCATGCCCAACAGCCCAGCAAGGCCAGGTTCACCCAGCAGCCCCGCAGGGCCAACAACACACCAGCCCAGTGAGGGCACAGCCAACACACCAGAACAGACATTTGTACCGAGGCGGTCCACCAGGGAAAGAAAGGCTCCCAACCGCCTCACCTTGTAATTAGTTTTCAATTTGACTTTGGTGGGGAGTGATGTTGTGTATGTGTAAAGCATGCACTCCCATGTTCCACCACCAGGGAGCTCATCCCCTGAAGTCCCAAGGGATCCCAGCATCCCTTGGGAGCACTGTATATAAGCCGGCCCCTAAGGCCTGTTACTCACTCTGGAGTGTCTTAATAAAGACTGAGGTCACTGTTACTTTAACCTCCCTGTGTGCAGTCTCATCTGTGTTAGGAACACAATAGAGACCATGATGGCAAGGCTTGTGGCATCCATGCCAGCCTGGTTGAGCCCACCAAAAACCAAATGTATCCTTGCTGTAACAAGGCTTTGCCAGCATTCACCATTCATATTTCAACTCTATGGGGGAGAAATTCGGCATGTTAGCGCCCCCAGTTGGCACCTGGCAGGGACGCTAATGTTTCGCTCCGGCAGTAGCGCTGTGGCGGGGTGAAACCGCCTGCCCCATAGCGCCGGAAATAACAGTTAACATTTTGGCACCTTTTGTTATGCAGATCGTGATGTCGGTGAACGTGTAACGCCCATCTGCAAACTTCAGTAACGCTTCCCGCCTTACCACCTCGCGCCGACAGCGCCAGGAGTGGAGGCGTGAACTAACCGGCTGGAGGCTGGTGGGGCGCTACTTAAAGGGGCACGCCCCAGCTGTCAAGGAACCTCCGCTCCAAAGGTCAGTTATGAGTGGCAGAAAGCGCAGGATGTATCTGCAGACAAATAACGTTTGCTTAGTCCCCGCAGTGTTGCGGGCCGCCAAAGGACTTTGCATTTCATCCCACAGCATATCGCTGTTCTGCTCTCCCCGAATCACTGGGGGCGGGTGTGCAGCCTCCAGCGACCCTCCCCTTTAATGGCTGGTAGGCACCTTCGCCAATGCTCACTCCCGATTACGCAACACCTCATATTCGTTATCGCTTGGAGCGTAATGCCACTCACCTGCGCCATTAGTGCCTGATTTAGCGCTCCCCTGCATTCTGTCAGCACAGAGACTGAATTAACGGGCAGCGAGATTGATTATCGCCTGGCACTAAACTTCCAC
This sequence comes from Pristiophorus japonicus, assembly GCF_044704955.1. Taxonomy (NCBI): domain Eukaryota; kingdom Metazoa; phylum Chordata; class Chondrichthyes; family Pristiophoridae; genus Pristiophorus; species Pristiophorus japonicus. The sequence continues at coordinate 3,003,970 of NC_091987.1, forward strand.
CTTCTCAAAAGAACACCCCAACTGAATTTCTAGCACATGTCCAACTTCGCCCTCCCAGATGAAGTCATGAGAAACAATCACTCGATCTACTTTACAAGCAAATTAGTCTGAGCATGACTCAGATTTGTGCCAGCACTCTGAGCAAGAACTTGGGAAGAGTGGTGAATGACGCAGTTGCTGGAGATAAGGCGTGTGGGGGAGGAAACATGCCAGGCACTCTGTGTAACCATACTTCCAAAAAGGAGCACAATTGAGGCTTTGCTGCACAAAATTGCCAGAGCAGATTTCCCCAGAATATTCCCCAGTGACTAAAATGGTCTGCGGCAGTTAATTCTATTTGACACTGAGTACCTGAGCAGCTGTTGGTTCCAATATAGACCAACAATGGGACATCCCATCACTGCCAATACAGACCAACGATGGGTCATCCCATCACTGCCAATACAGACCAACGATGGGTCATCCCATCACTGCCAATACAGACCAACGATGGGACATCCCATCACTGCCAATACAGACCAACAATGGGACATCCCATCACTGCCAATACAGACCAACGATGGGTCATCCCATCACTGCCAATACAGACCAACGATGGGACATCCCATCACTGCCAATACAGACCAACGATGGGACATCCCATCACTGCCAATACAGACCAACAATACAACATCCCATCACAGTCTGTATTGGCAGTGATTGGATGTCCCATCGTTAGTCTGTATTGGCAAACGATGGGACATCCAATCACTGCCAATACAGACCAACAATACAACAATCCCATCACTGCCAATACAGACTAACAATGGGACATCCAATCACTGCCAATACAGACCAACAATACAACATCCCATCACTGCCAATACAGACCAACGATGGGACATCCAAATACTGCCAATACAGACCAACGATGGGACATCCAATCACTGCCAATACAGACCAACGATGGGACATCCAATCACTGCCAATACAGACCAACGAAGGGACATCCAATCACTGCCAATACAGACCAACGATGGGCCATCCAATCACTGCCAATACAGACCAACGATGGATCATCCCATCACGGCCAATACAGACTGACATTGGGGAAAGCCCAACAGCCAAAATGAAAGTCACAAACCTAAATATTACTGCATTCATTGCCTGTTCATCATTTGAACACCGACAGTAACTCTGTTATTTTAAATGAATTCATGTCTCTGCTTTTAAATGAATATTAGTCAGCGAAATGCCAACAGAGCACTTCAAACCCTCATTCACTGCTGGAGCCGACAGGGATTTTCCAGACTGTCATTTAAACTTGTGCCCATATCCTGTCTTGCATGTGGGCAGCAGTTTGATCCGAAATGGAATTAATTCAACAGCACTAGCAGCCAAGACTCTTTGTGAACCACTTGAAGCAGTTCTGTAATATAAAATATGATCTAAAGCCTGTCAGGCCATGTGTGCCTCATTTAAACAGTAAATTACCAGCAGAATGCAATTCGTATCGAATCATTTGAAGTGGGAAATGGCAACAGAGAGCAGTATGCTTGGCTATTCAACTGATCTAAACTCAATCTGAACTTGGAGGAGCAGCAAGGGTTATGTTGAACACAAAGCATGGGATACTTGAGTACAGGCGGCTTAACTCATTTGCCTGAAACTCCACTCTCCACTATTTTAGTCAAGATGTTAACCCACTTTAAATAATTGAGCTGACGCCTTCAAAAATAAAAAAGAAAGACTTGCATTTATATAGCGCCTTTCATGACCACCGGACGTCCCAAAGCGCTTTACAGCCAATGAAGTACTTTTGAAGTGTAGTCACTGTTGTAATGTAGGAAACTTCACCAACAAAACAAAATTCCACAAGTGCATTAAACATTAGTGATATTGTAAAGTGTAACTTCAAGGTTTAATGCAACTCACCTATGACTCATTGCTACTAATCACCAGCACAGGTTGGTTGGAAAGTGATAATGCCTCCTTCGCTGTCCACACAAAGAAACAGCACCTTAGCGACCTCTTTGTCAAACTGAATTCACCGTCAAAACTTTAGACTCTAGCTGTCCCCCTCCTCCCCCCTACCCATGCTAGCCCTCTCCCCTCACCAACCCCCTCTCCCCCGCTCACCCCGTGTTGTCTTGTACTTTCTCTGATCTACCTTTCATTTTGGAGCTGTCTGTTTTTTTTATCTGATGCCTCTTTGCTGTCTACGAATGACCAAAAGAAAGGTCGGGTAAAGACCATCAGGCCCACCAACCCTGCCTCACCTTAGAAATAGTGCAACTGCTTACAGTAAACATAGAAACATAGAAACATAGAAAATAGGTGCAGGAGTAGGCCATTCGGCCCTTCGAGCCTGCACCACCATTCAATAAGATCATGGCTGATCATTCACCTCAGTACCCCGTTCCTACTTTCTCTCCATATCCCTTTAGCCGTAAGGGCCATATCTAACTCCCTCTTGAATATATCCAATGAACTGGCATCAACAACTCTCTGCGGTAGGGAATTCCACAGGTTAACAACTCTCTGAATGAAGAAGTTCCTCCTCATCTCAGTCCTAAATGGCTTACCCTTTATCCTTAGACTATGTCCCCTGGTTCTGGACTTCCCCAACATCGGGAACATTCTTCCTGCATCTAACCTGTCCAGTCCCGTCAGAATTTTATAGGTTTCTATGAGATCCCCTCTCATCCATCTAAACTCCAGTGAATACAGGCCCAGTCGATCCAGTCTCTCCTCATATGTCAGTCCTGCCATCCCGGGAATCAGTCTGGTGAACCTTCGCTGCACTCCCTCAATAGCAAGAACGTCCTTCCTCAGATTAGGAGACCAAAACTGTACACAATATTCCAGGTGAGGCCTCACTAAGGCCCTGTACAACTGCAGTAAGACCTCCCTGTTCCTATACTCAAATCCCCTAGCTATGAAGGCCAACATACCATTTGCCTTGTTCACCGCCTGCTGTACCTGCATGCCAACTTTCAATGACTGATGTACCATGACACCCAGGTCTCGTTGCACCTCCCCTTTTCCTAATCTGCCACCATTCAGATAATATTCTGCCTTTGTGTTTTTGCCACCAAAGTGGATAACCTCACATTTATCCACATTATACTGCATCTGCCATGCGTTTGCCCACTCACCTAACCTGTCCAAGTCACCCTGCAACCTCTTAGCATCCTCCTCACAGCTCACATCGCCTCCCAGCTTAGTGTCATCTGCAAACTTGGAGATATTACACTCAATTCCTTCATCCAAATCATTAATGTATATTGTAAATAGCTGGGGCCCTAGCACTGAGCCCTGCGGTACCCTACAAGTCACTGCCTGCCATTCTGAAAAAGACCAGTTTATCCCAACTCTCCGCTTCCTGTCTGGCAACCAGTTCTCTATCCACATCAGTACATTACCCCCAATACCATGTGCTTTAATTTTGCACACCAATCTCTTTTGTGGGACCTTATCAAAAGCCTTTTGAAAGTCCAAATACACCACATCCACTGGTTCTCCCTGGTCCACTCTACCAGTTACATCCTCAAAAAATTCTAGAAGATTTATCAAGCAGGATTTCCCTTTCATAAATCCATGCTGACTTGGACCGATCCCATCACTGCTTTCCAAATGTGCTGCTATTTTATCTTTAATAATTAATTCCAACATTTTCCCCACTACTGATGTCAGGCTAACCGGTCTATATTTACCGTTTTCTCTCTCCCTCCTTTCTTAAAAAGTGGTGTTACATTAGCTACCCTCCAGTCCATAGGAATTGATCCAGAGTTGATAGACTGTTGGAAAATGATCACCAATGCATCCACTATTTCTAGGGCTACCTCTTTAAGTACTCTGAGATGCAGATTACCAGGCCCCGGGGATTTATCGGCCTTCAATCCCATCAATTTCCCTAACACAATTTCCCGCCTAATAAGGATTTCCTTCAGTTCCTCCTTCTCACTAGACCCTCGGTCCCCTCGTATTTCCAGAAGGTTATTTGTGTCTTCCTTTGTGACGATAGAACCAAAGTATTTGTTTAACTGGTCTGCCATTTCTTTGTTCCCCATTATAAATTCACCTGACTCACCCCCCCACTGCCCCCCCCCCCCACTCACCCACCACCCACCTCCCAACCAAACAGTCCCCTGGGAGAGCAAAAAAAACCTGCTGCCAATTCAGGAAAAACTCTGGGAAATTATCTTCCAACTTGCTAAGGGAAATCGATCAGACCTTCAGGAAATGGCAGTAGCCCAGAGTAACTCCCAATTGCAATGGGTGTGATAACCTAGTGCAATGAAATTGGACTAGTAGCCATGTAGTCCTGTAGTTCAAATACCACCAGGACACAATGTAAAATTGGATTTATTCAATCTTGTAAACAATCACTAAAACCCAACTGGCTGATTCATGCCCTCGAGGAAGGAGATCCTACATGTGACTCCTACCCTATCTGCTTCACTCCCAATGCTCTCAGGACTACTAAGATTGGGTAATAAGTGCTGCCTAGCCAGTGTCAATCACATCAAAAAAAACCTAACTCATCTTCTATAACTGGACATGAATTTCTAACTCACTCAAGTTTCCTTTTAAAGGACTGTAGAGAATCCATACTCATCCCATGATCAGGTCATCTGTTCCAGAGGGCAGTGACTTCCTGTAGGAAAAGACACTTCCTGGCAACTAGCCAGTGTCTATTGCAAAGGACCTTTGCAAATAGTCCTGCATTATTTTCACCTCTTTGAAGCTTCTTAAAGATTTTGTTTTTTATTCACAATCTGTTGAATCCACTAATTACTTCTTTGCATTCGGAGTCAGCTTCTCGGTACGTGTTGTTCTCCCCACCCACTCATTTTCTTCAGCACTGTATGGCACTCCCTCGCCTCCCACTTCCAAGTTCTGTGGCAGGGTGAACACCTGGAGCCAGCAATCTGCAGCTCCAGAATCCCCATTTAACAACAATGACAACTGCCATTTATATAGCGCCTTTAACGTCATAAAACATCCCAAGAGGCTTCACAGGAGCGTTATCCAAAACAAAATTTGGCACCAAGCCACATAAGGACGGGTGGTTAAAGAGGTAAGTTTTAAGGAGCAACTTAAAGAAGGAGAAAGTGAGAGAGGTAGAGAGGCGGAGAGGTTTAGGGAGGGAATTCCAGAGCTTAGGACCGAGCCGCCAATGGTGCAGCAATTAAAATCAGGGATGAGGAAGAGGCCAGAGTTGGAAGAGTGCAGAGATCTCGGAGAGTTGTAGGGCTGGAAGTGGTTACAGAGATGGGGGGGGGCGCTGGCGACGAGGCCATGGTGAGATTTAAAAACAAGGATGAGCATTTTAAAGTCGAGGCGATGCTGGACCGGGAGCCAATGTAGGTCGTCGAACGTAAATGCCAGGATGTGCCGCTTGTGTTCTCTGGCACTGACTCCCCAAAGGCAGTGGGATCACTGGTAGGTCATCCAAGTTAAATATTCCGTGTAGAGTCTCACACCCTGAGGGATTTTTGGTGAGTACTTTAGGCAGTAAAGTGGTAAAGGTGTGGCCAAGATAGGATCTGAAGCTGAAACCAAGGTTTAGACTGGATTTAGCGCAAGACGCCATCTTGGTAAAGGAATTGAAGCCAGCGCCAGAAATGGCCGCCCGGAGGCTTGTTAAATGGCTGATTGCCACTTAAAATGCCCGCTAGCGCTCATTAAAGAGTCTGCATGGCATTTTGGTGACTAACAACTAACGCCTACTCCTAACCTAACAGTGACCAGCTGTTTGGGGCAAACACGACGTTGATGTTCATTTTAAGCACTACTTAAAATGATATTCACTACTGAAACGGATACTCTTCATTTCATGGCCATTGCTGTTGGAGCTGTGAAGAGGACCTCTGAACCATATCGGGAGGCTTTCTGGGACTCTGTTGAGATGTCACCAACATTTGAGCAGAATTTATTCTGTCAATTATCTGAGGAGTGAGGCTGTGCTACTCCACCTTATTGGACACCACCAGGGGGACAGGAGGGCGAGGTGGTGTTCTTCTCCGCCCCCTTCGGGTACAGGACCACCCACCTCCTCTGGACCTCCTCTACCAGGATTCTACCAGTGCCGTGTCCGAGAACCTGTGCACCCTCTCCCTCACTCCCTGAGCCATCCTGCAATGTGCCACTGTGGGCCAGTCAACTCACTCCGCACCCTCAGTGGAAGTGGGTGTGTGGAGCCCACATATACTGCTCCACGAATATTGCGTCTCACCAGCACTGGAGTGCTAAACTGGCAGGTTTCTTTTAGCTCCTCCAGGCAATTTCGAATTATGGTAATCAGCAATTAGGACCAAAATTGTGTGCTAAATCCAGACTTTCAAACAGACGTATCTTATTTACACTGCACCCATTTAGTGCCTGTTTTCACCCTCTGGCGTAAATAACCCCCAAGGTATTTTGGGGAAAGGTCTGGATCTAACTAGTTGCTTCATTGAAAATACTGATGCTTACGCTAAATGCTCAAAGTCAAACTGACATTCCATTACAGAGAATCCTGCTCCTGATTGCTCATGGTGGAAAGTGTGCACGCATGGCATTTGGGGGTTTGGCTATGATACCCTCCACTGTTCGATCAGCCTACTGTCTTGACTCATGCACAAACAACAACAGATGAGATACTGGAGAGCACCCAGTACCCAGCACCCACCTCAGCAAGACTGAGTGCTTCTAGGGAAACAAAGGGAAGAGAAAGTGCTGTGGATGCCCAGTCGTTGCGTATATTCAAGGCTGAGATAGGTCGATTTTTGGACTCTTGGGGAATCAAGGGATATGGGGATCGGGCGGGAAAGTGGAGTTGAGGTCAAAGATCAGTCATGATCTTATTGAATGGCGCAGCGGGCTTGAGGGGCCGTATGGCCTATCCTGCTCCTAATTGAGAGTAAACAGAAGAACATTGAGGAAATTGGTTCTCTTTTCTATAAACTCTATACTTGCCAAGGGGGTACAATGCAGCACATCTGGCGATATATGCGTTTTCTCAGTACTTATCCTTGATTCCTTTCTCTGTTGAGAGGAAATGTTATTTTATTACAAATTAGTCTGAGTCTGCAGAGGTCAGTATTTGGCTTACTTGCATTTATGGTCATAAACTGAAGTTAACAGGTAGTTTGGTAGAAACAGCACAGTGATGCACAGTTGCTCATTGGCTATAAAGCGCTTTTGGGACCTCCTCAAGTCTTGATAGGCGCGATGCAACCAAGGCGGGTAAAAGGAGTTAAAATACAGATCAGTCATGATCTAATTGAATGGCGGTACATGCACGTGCGCTGAATGGCTTCCTCTGGTTTCTATGTTCCTGTATTAAGTCTCAGCAAGTGATGGAATATCTCCAGCCAATAGAGCAATATGTTGCTTCAGTAAATTTGTTCTATGACAGCAAGAGACAAACTCTACTCGCATTTAGATTTTAACAGGACCATGGTGAATCTCACAAACCAAACTTCAGGTCTTGGACTACCAGGAGATCTGCTTGCTCACTACAATTACCCGCACACCAAAAGGGTTAAAAGAGCCGAAAGATCTCAAAGGGGGGACCATGCATCTTCGAGCTAAAACCAACGCTGTGAAGACCAGGTGTCGATGAAGCAACAATATTGGTGTTGTAAAGAGCAAGAAAGGGATTGGTATGATTGACAATTCATTCTCAGTGAAAAGGACTTGCCATTCACACAATGATCAGGTCTTTATGAGCGTGTTTCATTCTCTGTCAGTGAACAGCAACAAGGGACAGTCCAAGACTAATTCCTGATGCTGTTAATCAGAGGGCGAGAAAAATGAAATTGTTCCAGTGGAAGTGCGGCAGGAGATTTAGGGGGCGAATTTGCCCCTTTCTTAGAGGCGCGCCTCTGGGGGGAGAGGGCGCGACCACCTCCCGGGAAATTGTGGAAGCTGCGCCCCGCGTTAGCACCCCGGGCCGTCGCACAACTGGCGCTGTGCGCGACGGCACCTCATCGGCCCTCGCTGACCCCTTAACGCCCCACGGGGGAGATTGCCCCGCAGACTGCGAGGCTGCCCGGCATCCACTCTCGGGGCGCTACTTAAAGCGCCCCGGGCCGCCATCTTGTTTGGATTGCCAACTCTCGGGTTGGCTCCAGGATGGCAGCCCTGGCGTGGCCCGGGCCGACATCCTGCATCCCTGCACTCCGTTTTGGATGCCGGGACACTGCCCCAGTCGCACACTGCCCTGCTGGCCATCAGAGGCCTTGCAGGGTGTGCAGCGGCCTTTCCCTTTAAGCGAAGGGGGAGGGGCCTTGAAGCGCATCAGCACTGCGCGGAGCATCCGCTTAGCATGTGACTCACCTAGCCCAGTAGTGCCCCGCGTACCACCCCCCCCCAAGGTGGAGCACGCGAGATTGCACTCTACTCACTTTGGGGGCGGTAAGCCCCATTCAGCGGCAGGAAGTCCCGGCCCCAGCTGGTGACCGCCCCCAGTTTTGCCCCCTTAGTCGTTCCTCATATGGCAGGACAGACCATAGAAAGAAGGGAACTTGATGGAATCAAGTGCGCTTTATGTGTAAAGGGATTTCCCTTTGGTCCCCTGCACCCTAGTTGTCTCCAGGTAGAATTTAAGAACGTGGACACACAATTCCTCACAACTGACGAAGGTGAAAGATTTGTGGATGTGTTGCTCGGTCCCGAAGTCACTTTGCCCTTTGACCTGCAAAGTGCATGTCGTGCCAAGTCTCTGATCTGCTGTGGAAGTATACTGGTCTTCTGAGACAACTGGAGTGGAGTTCTGCACTAGAGCCTGACTGACTTATAGGTCTGGGCTTTTTTTGCAGACAAGAGTGCAAGAGGTAATACAGTGGCGATTTTTCTTTTGCATACAACTGATTGTATATTTTAATTAATTACCCTGTGTTTTTGCCCCACTGGGGCTCTGATAGGATCTCAGTGGATCAGAATATCCTGATGCCCTCTGCGTTTGTGTGAAATGATTAATCCTTGTTCACTATGAAGATAATAAACCTTCACAGACTCTCAATTAATTGAACAGGTTATGACTTCCCTCTGTTTTCTTAATCACTGTGTTCTGCACATTAATAGATTCCATAATCTAAGGCTGATGGTATGACATCTCTTCCTTATAGGCACCAGGTTGTGTGGTGACTTTGTTGTGGATTGTGGGCTGCTTTTGTTGGCAGTAATTGTGGTTATATTTTACAGTCTAGGACTGAAGGTACGTAATGCACTGGGAGTAGGCTATGCACTCAGATTAGTGTAAAGGATTGTTTCCTGTGGTTTGTGGCTAATGTGTATTTGTACTTCCGATAGCCTGCAAGCCTTTTCTTCTTTTAAAGTATTTTTTTTCAATCTCTCTCTGGTTCCTCTTTTCTTTCATCGAAGTGAGTATTAACACCACTGTGTCAGCCAATGAGTTGGACCCAGGGCAGGACTTACAGTAGGACTGACAGCAAACGGGGTCTATTTAAACAGCACACTATAGCAAATAGTTTATTTACTCAACAAACAGAGTCTATTTAAAAAGATTCTCTACAAACTACAGCAATCAGAACTCATGACTGAAACTACAGCAAAGTCTGATAAAGGCAGGAGAATTTTTAAAAATCTTCTTTCCTGGGATGTGGGCATCACTGGCAATGCCAGCATTTATTGCCCATCCCTAATTGCCCTTGGTGAGCTGCCTTCTTAAACCACCACAGTCCGTGTGGTGAAGGTGCTCCCACAGTGCATTTAGGGAGGGAGTTTCAGGATTTTGACCCAGCAATGATGAAGGAACGGCGATATATTTTCGAGTCAGGATGGTGTGTGACTTGGAGGGGAACTTGCAGGTGATGGTGTTACCATGCACCTGCTGCCCTTGTCCTTCTGGTGGCAGAGGTCGCGGGTTCGGGAGGTCTTGCCAATGAAGCCATGGCGAGTTGCTGCAGTGCATCTTATAGACGGTAACACTGCAGCCGCGGTGCACCGGTGGTTCAATGAGTGAATGTTGAAGGTGGTGGATGGGGAGCCAATCAAGTGGGCTGCTTTGTCCTGGATGGTTTCAAGCTTCTTGAGTGTTGTTGGAGCTGCACTCATCCAGGCAAGTGGAGAGTGTTCCATCACACTCTGACTTGTGCTCTGTCGATGGTGGAAAGGCTTTGGGGAGTCAGGAGGTGGGACACTCACTGCAGAGAGTGGAGGATAGTAACTGCCATGTATTTACCTATCATTGTAACCCATGTATAATCTGACCTAAGTTGTATACCGTGAGAACACTGACCACTAGGTGGTGAAATTGTGGGAGACACTCCTAACCTGGACTTTCAGGCATAAAAGGGAAAGCTCCACCCACCATTATCACTTCAGTGCTGGAATAAAGGTTACTGGTCACAGAGTGACCTTCTCTCAAGTATGGGCCTTGTGTGCATTGATACTGTATAGTAAAGACATATCATTGGTGACGAGAAGCTGGGATTTAAACCACGCGAGCATGGCCACTAGCAGCACAGACGAGAGGTACTGTGTCGGTGATGATTGGGACGATTTTATTGAGAGACTACAGCAAAGTTTCATCACTAAGGAATGGCTGGGACAGGATTCGTCCGACAAACGCAGGGCTCATCTCCTGACAGTTTGTGGATCCAGGATGTACTCCCTGATGAAGGACCTTCCAGCGCCAGAGAAGCCGGTGAACAAGACTTTTGAAGAGCTCAGTAAGTTGATCGGGGAACACTTTAAACCGGCGAGCAGTATGCACATGGCGAGTCACCAGTTTTACATGCACCGGCGGCAGGCAGGGCAAAGCGTTCCAGACTTCGTGGCAGACCTCCGGCGACTGGCGAGCCGATGTAAGTTCCCAGATGCATGCAGAGCGGAGATGCTGCGAGACTTTTTTATTGAGGGCATCGGGCACGCTGGGGTTTTCAGGAAACTGATTGAGACCAAAGACATGACCCTGGAAACGGCGGCTTTGATAGCCCAGACATTTATCTCAGGGGAGGAAGAGACCAGAATGATGTTTGAGACAAAAATCTTGGTTTAAATGCAGCAAATGGACAGGGAGTCAATATCGTTAACGCGGCACACAGCTCTTCAGGCAGACAGGGGCAATCGGACATGTCCGAGCATGTAGTCGAACCTAAAGGGGGAATTCAACAGAGACAATGGCTAGCTGAACAGCGATTCATGCCATTGCAAGGGACAATGCGGCCAGTAATGGGGCCATCAACACTTGTCAATGGTGCGCTTAAGTACAGTTATAGAGACAGTCAGAGATGATCAACTGGTAATGGACCTTTTGTTTCCAACAACGGCTCATGTTGGAGGTGTGAAGGCAAACACACAGCCAGAGCTTGCAGGTATCAGCAATATACCTGCAGAAACTGCAATGTCAGCGGTCACTTGGCACATATGTGCAGGAAGCCTGCAGCCAGGTTGATGTACGAGGAGGACGGGCCTGATGTAAGCACTACGAGGCCAAATGGACACTGGGGGAAATCGCAGGAAGCTGAAGTTCAGCGGGTTCATGTGGAGCACATATATAGTTCATACACCAGGACGCCACCGATAATGATGAAAGTGCTCCTCAATGGCATCCTAGTATCAATGGAGCTAGACACGGGGGCCAGCCAGTCCCGATGAGTATCAAACAGTTCGACAAGTTGTGGGTGTCCAAGGCCAGGAGGCCAAAATTAGTGAAGATTGATGCACAGCTACGGACATATACAAAGGAGATCATTCCAGTGCTAGGCAGCGCCACGGTAGTCGTGACCCACAAAGATTCGGAGAACAGGTTGTCACTCTGGGTTATCCCGGGTGACGGTCCCGCACTACTGGGGAGGAGTTGGCTTGCTGTCATGAACTGGAAATGGGGCGATGTCAATGCAATTTCTTCTGTGGAGCAAATATCATGCTCACAGGTCCTGTACAAATTTGACTCATTATTTCAACCTGGCATTGGCACTTTCATGGGGACCAAGGTAGTGATTCACATAACCCCGGATGCCAGGCCAGTACACCACAAGGCCGGAATGGTGCAGTACGTGATGCGGGAAAAGAGAGAAGGCGAATTGGACCGCCTGCTGAGGGAAAGCATCATCTCGCCAATCGAATTCAGTGACTGGGCGAGCCCGATCGTGCCGGTGCTCAAGGCGGATAGGTCGGTCAGGATATGTGGTGATTACAAGGCCACCATCAATTGGGTGTCACTCCAAGATCAGTACCCGCTACCGAGAGCGGAGGATCTCTTTGCAACGCTATCCGTTGGCAAACATTTTTCAAAATTGGACCTGACCTCAGCTTACATGACCCAGGAGCTGGCGAGTGATTTGAAGAAGCTGACCACCATCACGACACACAAGGGGTTGTTTGAGTACAACAGATGTCCGTTCGGGATTCGCTCGGCCGCCGCGATCTTTCAACGCAATATGTAAAGCCTCCTCAAGTCGATTCCAGGGACGGTGGTTTTTCAGGACGACATCCTCATCACGGGTTACGATACTGAAGAACACCTCCACAACCTGGAGGAGGTGCTACGCAGACTGGACCGGGTAGGTCTGCTACTGAAAAAGGCGAAGTGCGTCTTCCTAGCTCCAGAGGTAGAATTCCTGGGGATGAGGGTAGCAGCAGACGGGATCAGCCCTACTGCACCCAAGACGGAAGCGATCCAGAGAGCACCCAGACCCCATAACACGATGGAGCTGCGTTCGTTCCTGGGGCTCCTGAACTATTTAGGTAACTTTCTTCCCAAATTGAGCACGCTGCTAGAGCCACTACACGTGCTCCTATGCAAAGGTCGCGAATGGGTCTGGGGGGACAGCCAGGAAAGGGCTTTTGATAGAGCACGCAATTTGTAATGCTCCAACAATCTGTTAACGCTATATGACCCATTTAAGAATCTTGTTTTAACGTGCGATGTGTCGTCCTATGTGGTCGGGTGTGTGTTGCAGCATGTTAATGCCAAGGGTCAGTTACAGCCGGTAACTTATGTCTCCAGAAGTCTGTCCCAACGGGATGGTAGAAAAGGAGGCGCTCGCATGTGTATATGCAGTTAAAAAAAATGCACCAGTACCAGTTTGGCAGCAAATTTGAGCTGGAGACAGATCACAAACCCCTAACGTCCCTTTTGGCTGACAACAAGGCCATAAATGCAAATATATCGGCCCACATACAGAGGTGGGCACTCACGTTAGCCGCCTATGACTATACAATTCGGCACAGACCGGGCACCGAAAACTGCGCCGATGCACTCAGCAGGCTCCCACTAGCCATCACTGAGGGGGCAACCGAGCATACTGCTGAGATGGTCATGGCTGTTGAAGCTTTCGAAAGTGAAGGCTCACCCGTGACAGCCCGTCAGATTAAAGTCTGGACAAATAGAGACCCGCTACTGTCTTTAGTCAAGAAACGTGTCGTAAATGGGGACTGGGCAGCCATGTACAGGGCATGCCCTGAGGAATTCAAACCATTTCACAAGTGCAAGGATGAACTCTCGATTCAGGCCGATTTCCTACTATGGGGAAACCGAATAGTCATGCCCCAGATGGGTAGAGAGGTGTTCAGCCGAGAACTCCACAATGAGCACCCGGGCATTGTCATGATGAAGGCAATTGCCAGGTCACACGTTTGGTGGCCAGGGATAGATGCAGACATGGAACTTTGTGTTCACAGGTGCAACATGTGTGCCCAGCTGGGCAATGTGCCCAGGGAAGCCCCCCTTAGCCCCTGGTCCTGGCCAGCCAAGCCATGGTCATGCATCCATGTGGACTACGCAGGTCCATTCATGGGAAAAATGTTTTTGGTTGTGGTAGACGCCTACTCCAAATGGATCGAGTGTGACATTCTCAATTCAAGCACATCCTCTGTCATAGTAGAAAGTCTACGGGCAATGTTCGCCACCCATGGTCTACCGGACGTCTTGGTCAGCGACAATGACCCGTGCGTTACAAGCATTGAATTCCAGAACTTCATGGCAGGAAATGGTATCAACCATATCAGAACGGCACCGTTCAAGCCGGCCTCAAACGGCCAGGTGGAACGAGCAGTGCAGATAATCAAACAGGGGATGCTCAGAATCCAAGGGAATTCCCTACAAACCCGCTTATCACGCCTCCTGTTGGCCAATAGATCCCAACAACACTCGCTCACAGGGGTTCCACCCGCAGAGCTGCTAATGAAAAGGACGCTCAAAACCAGGTTATCCCTTATACACCCCACCATGAAAGAAATTGTTGAGAGAAGGCGTCGGTCACAATGTGACTACCATGACAGGAATGCGAGGGCGTGATGTATTGATGTAAATTACGCTGTCTTTGTCCTCAACTACGCTGCAAGGCCCAAATGGCTCACAGGCACTATGATTGCTAAAGAGGGGAATAGGATTCTGGTAGTTAAACTTACCAATGGACAAATCTGCCGCAAACACGTGGCTCAAACGAAAAGGAGGTTCAGCAACCCCATAGAAGAAGCAGAGGAAGAACACGATGTAGAGTTCACTCCACCACAGGTGACCGAACAGCGGAACCAAGTGGAGGAGAGCCCAGTCACTGTGGGCAGTCCGGACAGGCCTGAGGCACCGCAAACAGCAGACACTCAGGCCAGCGCCCAACAACCGGAGCCCCAACTCAGGCGCTCTACAAGAGAGCGTAAACCACCAGAGAGACTCAACCTGTGATCCCAATAAGACTTTGGGGAGGTGAGGTCATGTATTCAACTGTCATTGTAACCCATGTATAAACTGACCTAAGTTGTACACCGTGAGAACACTGACCACTAGGTGGTGAACTTGTGGGAGACACTCCTAACCTGAACTTTCAGGTATAAAAGGGGAAGTTCCGCCCATCTTGTCCACTTCAGTGCTGGGTAATAAAGGACAGGTCACAGAGTGACCTTCTCTCAAGTATGGGCCTCGTGTGCATTTATACTGTATAGTAAGGACATATTAGTTACATAATACAAATTATGTGCGTAAAATCTATCACAATAGCCTACAGCTTGCAGCTTACTCCAGTCATGATTGACGGAATTCTGGCCGGGACTTGTGGTGACACTATATGCAGTCTTCTTTCGTTGCTCAATTTCTTCTTTCAGTGAGGAAATTGGCTGTTTGTTTTCATTGCAATGAGTATTGAGTGTTGACTATGCAGTTGGGAATAATCCTTTTGAGGTCGAGCAGGTTTTTGTTATGAAGGATTTGGCTTTGCTTGCTGTTAAAAGGCAAGTCTTGTGTTACCCATAGATTGGTCTGATTACTAACACTGACACATGCATTCTGAGAAACAGGGCACCTTCAACGTGCGTTCATTTTATTTTCCATTCAACAACAAATAGACATTATACGTTAATGGTGGAATTCAAAAAAATATTCGCATTTGTATAGGACCTCAGGACCGCCCAAAGAGCTTTACAGCCAATGAAGTACTTTGGGAGTGTAGTCGTTGTTGTAATGCGGGAAACGCGGCAGACAATTTGTGCACAGCAATGTGATAATGACCAGGTGATCAGTTTTAGTGACATTGGTTGAGGGATAAATATTGGCCAGGACACTGGAGAAATTTGCCTGCTTTTCTTTGAAATAGCATCGTGGAATCTTTCATGTTCACCTGAGAGGCCAGAACTTGGTTTAAACGAGATCTCTGACAGTGCAGCACTCCCGCAGTACTGTACTCGGTCAGCCGAGACTTTTGTCCTCAAGTCTCTGTAGTGGGACTTGTATTCAGAATCTTCTGGCTCAGCGGTGAGAATTGCATGGTGACTTGTTTTGCTCCTAAGGTTATCTTAGCTTTCTTGGTCTGTCATCAGCAAGGACCATTAACGACAGTTCTAATAGATATAATGTTCTATGAAAGCACCGGGTGATAATGTTTTTTGACCAACTTTTTTTTTCTGAGGAAAGTTATCCTCCTGCTAATAGGATCTACGCACAATAGTTGCATGGGTCAAAATGTTCTCTAAATCTATATCATCATCATCATCATAGGCAGTCCCTCAAAATCGAGGAAGACTTGCTTCCACTCTAAAAATGAGTTCTTAGGTGGCTGTACAGTCCAATATGAGAACCATAGTCCCTGTCACAGGTTGGACAGATAGTCATTGAAGGAAAGGGTGGATGGGACAGGTTTGCCGCATGCTCTTTCCGCTGCCTGTGCTTGGTTTCTGCATGCTCTCGACGATGAGACTCGAGGTGCTCAGTGCCCTCCCGGATGCACTTCCTCCACTTAGGGCAGTCTTTGGCCAGGGACTCCCAGGTGTCGATGGGGATGTTGCACTTTATCAGGGAGGCTTTGAGGGTGTCCTTGTAATGTTTCCTCTGCCCACCTTTGGCTCGTTTACCATGAGCAGAGCGCTTGCTTTGGGAGTCTCATGTCTGGCATGCGAGCAATGTGGCCTGCCCAGCGGAGCTGGTCGAGTGTGGTCAGTGCTTCAATGCTGGGGATGTTGACCTGGTCGAGGACACTAACGTTGGTGCGCCTGTTCTCCCAGGGAATTTGCAGGATCTTGCGGAGACATCGTTGGTGGTATTTCTCTAGTGACTAGAGGTGTCTACTGTACATGGTCCATGTCTCTGAGCCATACAGGAGGGCGGGTATTACTACAGCCCTGTAGACCATGAACTTGGTGGCAGATTTGAGGACATGGTCTTCAAACACCCTTTTCCTCAGGCAGCCAAAGCCTGCACTGGTGCACTGGAGGCGTTGTTGAATCTCGTCGTCAATGTCTGCTCTTGTTGCTAAGAGGCTCCCGAGCTATGGAAAATGGTCCACGTTGTCCAGGGCCGTGCCATGGATCTTGATGACAGGGGGGACAGTGCTGTGTGGTGAGGACAGTCTGTTGGAGGACCTTTGTCTTACGGATGTTTAGCGTAAGGCCCATGCTTTCATACGCCTCAGTAAATACTTTGACTATGACTTGGAGTTTAGCCTCTGTATGTGCACAGATGCTGGCATCGTCCGTGTACTGTAGCTCGACGACAGAGGTTGGGGTGGCCTTGGACCTGGCCTGGAAACGCGAAGGTTGAACAGGTTCCCACTGGTTCTGTAGTTTAGTTCCACTCCAGTGGGGAGCTTGCTGACTGTGAGGTGGAGCACGTCAACGAAGATGATTGAGAAGAAGCCCTGTTTGACCCCGGTCCGGATGTGGATTGGGTTTGTGATGGCTCCGTTGATAAGGATCACGGCCTGCAAGTCATCGTGGAGCAGGCGGAGGATGGTGACATCTGAAACAGAGCTAAATCTATAACTGGGCAGCTAGTTCCTATTCTTTTAACAACCTTCTTTCTTAGTGTTCAAAGGGCTTAGAATTTGGGAGAGTCAGCATTTGTTTAGTCTTCTGGGCACAGGAGAGAGAGTTTTTTGTATCGCACCTCATTAACATAGAATCATCGAAGCATGCAGCACACAAGGAGGCCATTCGGCCCATTGAGCTTATGTCGGCTCTTTGGTAGACCTATCCAATTAGTCCCACGCCCCTGGCCTTTCTCCATAGCCCAGCAAATTGTTTTCCTTCAAATAATTATCCAATATGCAATAACTTTGAATATATTATATGGGTCCATACATAGCTTTGGGTGGGGGGATGCTACACTCTATCTAAGTACACGAATTATAACGGGATATTCCTCTGGTAGTTCCCTTCAGTGAGGAACACATGGGGGGAAAATTGAGGTCGGAGGCTTCCTTTGTAAGAATGCCTCCGACCCGAAAAAAATCCACAAAAATACCTGTTGGTCCCGGAGGAACGTAGGATTCCGGTTGGGGGCCTTCATTTGCTGCACAGTGTACGGGGAGATGTCTTCCACGTACAGATGTCTCTGGGCCTAGACCAGCAATCACTGGGTAGTATTCTCACTGATAATAATGGGAGCTCTGTTTGTATGGGCTCCCATTACTATCATTGAGAATACCCCCTAAAACAAGAAACACAGCACAGTAAATAAAAAAACACCGTACATATTTTAAAATTAATTGAAATTAAATGGAACTAAATGTTTTAGAAAAAAAAGTATTTGGGGGAATTTTTTTTTTAATGTGTTTTAATAGGGTTAAAAATAAACTTGCCTGAATAGACAGGATTGTTAAGATAAAAATGAATGATTAACTTTAATTTTTCTATGTTTTAAAAGTGTTACGCTGGTAAAAGTAAGCGATGTGCCTGCTTTTAGCAGGTGCGAAAGCTTGAAGGACATTCGCTGGGCATGAGTTGGGCAAATAGCCCAATCTCTCCTTCCTGGATGTCCTTCCTGGGGGGGGGGTGGGGACACGCTCGATCTGTCTGAAGAATTTTTGACAGATTGGAAGAAACGGTTTTCGGCGCATATACATCGCGCCCTGAGAACCGGCTTTTGTGAGGCCCAGCCGAGTCCGTGCGCACATCGTACTGACCCGGCGAGGCACAATTTTTGGCGCATAATTGCACCATGACAAATGGCAATTCTTCTTGCAAAAGGGAGGGCAGGAGTGCGGTTGGGTGGGGAGTACGCGTTACCATATGGACCTCAGCACAAGCCATCTTGATGTCATTGTTCTTGTCACTTTGCCCATGAATTTCTTCCCACACACTGAAAGCATTGATTTAATTGCTGGGATACCCATTGCTTATTTTCTACCACATTTGGCTGCTTGCTGTGTACTCTTCCTCTTTCCTCAGTGTTGACATCAAAACTCACTGCACTACATTAACCCATCCTTTCCCAGGATTTCAGAACTGTGGAACTCCTCACTCCCTCAGTCCCTCCTTTCTATAATCAGCTCAAACTGGCATCACATAATTATAACTTACTGATTCACCATGTCTTCTCTTTTCCAACTCGGTGATATCCTGTTCTATGGGGCCCGAATTTGGTCAAGGCCTCTGCCCGCCCAAGTGCCACCTAAAGTGCCGTCGATGGCCGCCGAGGTACTGGATGGTACTTTCGGCGGGGCTTTCATCGACAAGGTCCCTCGAAGGTTGGCGGGCGGCAAATGAACAACGTACGCCACCAATCTGGGCGGCAGCGGGCGGGAGCTCTCATTCTCAGCGGCAGAGGCGGTTGCCACCCAAGTGCTGCCAAGGATGGAGGGTTGGAAATAAAAGTCATGAGGAGCAAAAAAACAATCGGAAGACCTTCAGGGGACCCCATCCAGGTAAGTCGCTGTGGAAAAAAAAAATGTTCACCTACCTTTTTTTCAGGATCTTCAGCCTCCAGCCGACGGTCCTTCCCTGTTCTGCCGCTGAGTCCTGCCGACTCCCGCCCGCGTCAATCTGGGAGCTCGGCGGGCGGGAGGTCAGTTGCGCCATTCGGCCGCCCACTGACGTCAGCCGGCGGTTCCCGGCGGCTCTCCCCTCCCGCCCTCTCCAGGCTACTCCGAAAGTGACACTGGGCGGATCTTGCAGAGGAATGTCGGCAGCAGTGGGCGGTAAGTTGATCAGTTTCAGCCCCATGGACTTTGGTCCCCAATTAAAAAAAAGTCATGAAGGGTTGTTGTTGGATAAATAGTGATAGATTGTTTCTTTCGGATGAGACATTAAACGAGGCCCTATCTGCTCTCACAGGTGCGGGTAATAGATCCCCCACGGCACTATTTCAAAGACGAGCTGGGCACTTCTCCCTGGTGTCCTGCCCAATATTTATCCCTAAACCAACATCACTAAAAACAGATTATTTGGTCATTATCACATTGCTGTTTGTGGGAGCTTGCTGTGCAATAATTGGCTGCACCCTTTCCTACATTACGACAGTGACTACACTTCAAAAGCACTTTGTTGGCTGTAAAGTGCTTTGGGACTTCCTGAGGGCGTATAAAAAGGGCTATATAAATGCAAGTTCTTTCTTTCACTGCAACAGGGACACATTTAAATTAATCACAACAGGAATTAAACCACTAGATAGAAACATTAATCTATTCTCTCCCAGGACCTCAGAACTGTGGAGTACCTCACTCCCTTAATTAGAATTTGGAACTCTCTGCTACAAACTATTGTTGCAGTAAAGTCTGTAAATTCTTACAAAGGGACTGCTTGAAGAAAAGGAATATTAAAGGGTATGGGGAGTGAGCAGGAGAACAGGATCTGACTAGATGGCTCATATGGAGGAAAACACCAACATCGACTTAAGACTCCGAACAATCTTTCATTCCATAATTCCTCTCTTAAGTAAGAACATAAGAATGTTCCCACGATAGCCCTTCATGAACATTGGCAGTGTCATTACATTTATCCTTTGCTAATCCAAAGGCTCTAGTACTGTGAAGGTGAAGTGTTAAGCTTTGTGTGACATAAGAGGCGAGAGTGGGGAGACAGAACACAGACCCAAATTAAATTGGAACAAGATCCTAAACAATATAATATTGTTCCTTCTTCTCCCTCTGCAATAACAGTTGCGGTGATACTGATTACGATGCAATGACGCAAATGTTTTGTATACCATGAATAAAACATTTTCTACCTATGTTACTGTGCATAAGAGATGCAGACTGTGAGGTGCTAACTGTTTTTTTGCAACGACATATCAAACATCCATCTGGCTGCCATATGTAGGCCTACTTGACTCGAGGCATCATGCACATTGAGGGTGAAGGGTCAAGTTTCTCCATAATTGACAGCATGTGTAAGTGGATGCTGGCACATGCACAATCTCAAGTAGCAACCTTCCGTCCCTGTGTACTGTGCACAGGGACACACGAAAGAAGCAAGGCCCTGCCTTGGCCCACATGCCAGTGCTTTCTTTTAACCGAGAAGCGGATACAAAGCCTGCAATGTTTGAGATCAGCAGGGTTGAAAAGAGTAGGAGAGAAGGCACGATAAACAAGGGGGTAATTGGATGGGTGATGGCAATTTCAGCTTTAAAAGCCTTCAGGTTGAAGGCCTGAGAGAGTATCTCTCGGAGAAGGACCGCAGGATATTTTTTATGGCTGCTGCATCTATTTCCCCCACACAGGTTCAGAATTGCAGAGCAGTAATTACGTGCCCAAAGAGGATATCATGTGCAGGCTGACTGATTGATGACCAGATCGACAGGATACGTGTATTTTCTTTTTGTAGGATGTGGTAAAAGTTGGCAACGGGTACCACGGGATCACTCACATTACAGTCAGCAAAGTGAGACAGCAACCTCTGTGGAAATAAAGGAAGGGAGCATCATTGCGTTGGGAAATTAGGCCCAGGGTTTCCCGAGGGCAGTGTCTCCTGATGACAAGCAGCAGGCAAGTGCAACCAGGATGTTGGAGTGCTGTAGTGAACATCCTGGATGAACTAAGCTTTGATTTGTAGCTTTCAGGAAGTGTTCGGATTAAAGAAACTCACACGGTTTTTATGTGGTTATTTAGTGTGGGCATCTGGGTCTGATCATACTGCATTCATTTGATGACATCAAGAGCAGGACTCCCCTTCCGTTAGCTTTTATGACACCATTTCCAAAACTACCTGGCATTTCCGACTGGCTTTTATTCAACACAATCTCCAAAAATGAATAAATCAGACAACTCCTATACAGTCTCCTTTCTGATAGGCCTGGTCAGCTGCTGTGCCAGCCATGGCTCAGTGCGTAGCCCACTCTCCTCTCAGTCATGATGGTCGTACTTGCATTTTTATCAAGGAGGCTTTGAGGGTGTCCTTGAAATATTTCCTCTGCCCATCTGGGGCTCGCTTGCCATGCAGGAGTTCCGAGTAGAGCGCTTGCTTTGGGAGTCTTGTGTCCGGGAGGGTGCTGAGCACCTTGAGTCTCGTCGCAGAGAGCATGCAGAAAGCAAGCTCAGGCAGCGGAAGGAGCGTGCGGCAAACTAGATTCCCCACCCACCCTTTCCTTCAACCACTGTCTGTCCCACCTGTGACAGAGACTGTACTTCCCGTATTGGACTGTACAGTCACCTGAGAACTCACTTTTAGAGTGGAAGCAAGTCTTCCTCGATTTCGAGGGACTGCCTATGATGATGATGATGATGATGGTTGTAGGTTCTATAATGTATGTACATAAGGTCTGCCCATCACCAGGGGACATTACCGTCGGAGGTCCTAGGGTCATAAGTACACTCATGCTGGACCTAGTATATAACCTGAACTTCACCTTTGTATCTTCACTTCTGGAAGCCATTAAAGTTTGACCAGGTTACACCTGGTCACTGGCTCACAGTACGGAGTTCACGGTATCATTTCATACAGTACAGGTTCAAGTCCCATTCCAGTGAGCTGAGCACATAATCGAGGCAGACACTCCTAGAGCTAGTACTGAGGGAGTGCTGCACTGTCAGATGAGATGTTCCACATATACAACTGGTAACATTTACAATTGTAATTCCATTGAAAAATTAAAATATTACTTACACGAACTACTTGACCAAGATCCTGCCATTTCTTTTTGCACTAGCCTCCAGACCTCGGGGTGGTCACCATTGTACAGTAATCTTCTGCAAGTTGGTTCCAGAGTTTCTTCATTTCTTTGGGTGGGACTTTTATGTGACCTCTGCTGGTGTCCAGCTCGTGCCATCTGGCCTCAATCATAGTAACTGCTGCCTTCGCTACTTCCTGTGAGAAATTCTTGGTCCTTGCGCCGCGTTGCATCTTGTGTTTCTGCTCCGATTTTTCCACTGAGAATTAAAGTTCTCACACACAACTGGCTCTTTAAAAATGGCCGAATCAGACCGGGAGCTGCACTACGCAAGCGTGCCCATAGGAATCACATCAGAAACATCCTTTTGTTTTTTCGCGCATGCCCAGAAGGTGCGGCATCGTTTTATTGGTGTCGACAGTAGGCTCCACCCCCCGAGGCTACAGGACAGGCTGCGTGGCACTAATTTTGAAAAATAGAGCGGGGAAACTTGGCACGTTTATTTTTGGAGTAGTTCTAGCCAAGATAAATGGGCGTAACTCTGGCAATACGCCAAAAAACGACTTTGGGCAAAATTGAGCCCTTGATCCGTCGATGTTTGTTTTCACCCCCAATTCCAGTCCATTTGAGTTCAGCTAATGCAAGACAAACTAAGGATCAGACCTAGTCATATTTGTCTTTTGTTTCTGGCTCCTATTAGTCATTTGTGTCTAATTGACAAGCAATGCACCAGGTCTCAAGATATGGAAAATGTTGAGTATAGAAGATTAAGGGGTGATCTAATTGAGGTGCATAGGATGTTTAAAGAACTTTATAGGGTAGATAGAGAGAAACTATTTCCTTTGTGGGGGCATCCAGAACAAGGGTGCATAAACTTTAAATTAGAGCCAGGCCATTCTAGAGTGATGTAACAAAGCACTTCTTCACACAACGCGAGTGGAAATTTGGAATATTGTACGCAAGGATTAATCAAGGACAGTCAGCACGATTCATTAAGGGAAGGTCGTGTCTGACTAATTTAATTGAATTTTTGGAGGAGGTAACAAGGAGGGTCGATGAGGGTAGGGTGTTTGATGTAGTGTATATAGATTTTAGCAAACCTTTTGATAAGGTCCCACATGGCAGATTGTGTCATGGAAGTAAAAGCCCATGGGATCCAGGGCAAAGTGGAACATTGGATGCAAAACTGGCTCAGAGGCAGGAAGCAAAGGGTAATGGTTGATGGGTGTTTTTGTGACTGGAAGTCTGTTTCCAGTGGGGTTCCGCAGGGCTCAGTACTGGTCCTTTGCTCTTTGTGGTACATATCAATGATTTAGACTTGAATATACAGGGTATGATTAAGAAGTTTGCAGATGATACTAAAATTGGCCGTGTGGTTGATAATGAGGAAGAAAGCTGGGGACTGCAGGACGATATCAATGAACTGGTCAGGTGGGCAGAACAGTGACAAATGGAATTCAATCCGAAGAAGTGTCAGGTAATGCATTTGGGGAGGGCTAACAAAGGACTGCACATTAAATGGTAGGACACTGAGAAGTGTAGAGGAACAAAGGGACCTGGGAGTGCAGGTGCACAGATTCCTGAAGGTAGCAGGCCAGGTAGATAAGGTGGTTAAGAAGGCATACGGAACACTTGCCTTTAGCTGAGGCATAGAATACAAGAGCAGGGAGCTTATGCTTGAACTGTAAAAAACACTAGTTAGGCCACAGCTAGAGTACTGCGTGCAGTTCTGGTCACCACATTACAGGAAAGATGTGATTGTGCTAGAGAGGGTACAGAGGAGATTTACAAGGATGTTGCCTGGACTGGAAAATTTTAGCTATGAGGAAAGATTGGAGATGCTGGGTTTGTTTTCTTTGGAACATAGGAGGCTGAGGGGAGACCTTATTGAGGTGTGTAAAATTATGAGGGGCCAAGATAGAGTGGATAGGAAGGACTTATTTCTCTTAGCAGAGGGGTCAACAACCAGGGGGCATAGATTTAAAGTAATTAGTCAGAGGTGTAGAGGAGATATGAGGGGAATTTTTTTCACCCAGAGGGTGGTGGGGGTCTGGAACTCACGGCCTGAAAGGGTGGTAGAGGCAGAAACCCTCACCTCATTTAAAAAGTATTTGGATGTGCACCTGAAGTGCCGTAACCTACAGGGCTACGGACCGAGAGCTGGAAAGTGGGATTAGGCTGGGTAGCTCTTGGCCGGCCGGCGTGAGGCCAAAATGCCCTCCTTCCGTGGTGTAAATTTCTATGGGCCCGAAATTGATGGACTCATTGCCCACTGCTGCCGATATTCCTCCTCAGGTTCCGCCCAGTGCCGGTTTGGATCTGGTCTGGAGCGGGGGGGGGAGGGGAGATCCGCTGGGAACCGCTCGCTGATGTCAGCGGGCGGCCGAGTGGCGTAAGTGAACTCCTGCCTGCCGAGATGCCAGATTGATGCGGGCGGGAGTCAGCGCTAGAACGGGGCAGACCGCTGGCTGGAGGCTGGTCTGTCCCCGACGGTAATTCTGAAGATCCTGAAAAAAAGGTTTTTCACACGACTTACCTGGATGGGTCCCCTGAAGGTCTTCCGATAGGTTTTTTTTATTTTTCATGATGATTTTTATTCCAGGTGTTTGACCCGCCGTGGGCCGGACTCCATCCTTGGTGGCACTTGGGCGGCAAGCGCCTTTGCCGCCGAGAATCGGAGCTCCCGCCCGCTGCCGCCCAGATTGGTGGTGTAAGTCCCTCATTTGCTGCCCGTCGACCTTCGAGAGACCTTGTTGACGAAAACCCCGCCCAAAGAACCATTGGGGACCTCGGCGGCCATCGGCGGTCCTTTGGGCAACACTTGGGCGGGCCGAATGATTCTATGATTCTAACAAGAACCAACAAACGGCAATAAAGAGAAGAAAGACTTGCATTTATACATCGCCTGTGGGTGAGGGTTCTAAACAGATTAGATAGAAAGAGAGGTTCACGAACCAGAGGACACAGATTTAACATGAGGAGTGGTTATGATCCGGAATCCTCGGCCTGAGAGGGTGGTGGAGGCAGACTCAATCGCGGCTTTCAAAAGGAAATTGGATAAGTGCCTGAAGTAAAATATTTGCAGGGCTACGGGGAAAGGGCGGGCGAGTGGGACTAGCTGAGGTGCTCTTGCAGAGAGCCGGCACGGGCTCAACCGGATCTTTTGCATCCACCTTAGAAAGCAGACGGGGCCTCGTTTTATCGTATCATCTTAAAGACGGCAGCTCCGACAGTGCAGTACTCCCCAATGAGATGTATGATTAGTTAATCTGTTTTAATGGTGGTTGAGGGATGTATGGTGGCCGGGACACGCCCCGCTCTTCAAACAGTGACATGTGAATTTTAATACCAACTGGAACTTCTGGGCTAGGCAAATGGCTCAGCTGGAGATGGAGGTTTGCCTTTTGATATTATAATCTGAAAGAAGAGGAGGCAGTGCTGCAGAGCACATTTGCTTAGAAGTTCTGAAATGCTTATATCCCTTCACAACCTTTCTCCTCCCAAACTTTGTAACCTTACTGACCCCACAAAACTCTTCATTCCTCCAACTCTGGCCTCTGGTGCATCCCCCCCCACTCCCTTCACCCCACCGTTGTGGGCTGTGCCTTCATCTGTCAAGGTCATAAGAGCATAAGAACATAAGAACATAAGAATTAGGAACAGGAGTAGGCCATCTAGCCCCTCGAGCCTGCCCCGCCATTCAACAAGATCATGGCTGATCTGGTCGTGGACTCAGCTCCACTTACCCGTCCTCTCCCCGTAACCCTTAATTCCCTTATTGGTTAAAAATCTATCTATCTTTGACTTGAAAACATTCAATGAGCTAGCCTCAACTGCTTCCTTGGGCAGAGAATTCCACAAATTCACAACCCTCTGGGAGAAGAAATTTTTTCTCAACTCGGTTTTAAATTGGCTCCTCCGTATTTTGAGGCTGTGCCCCCTAGTTCTAGTCTCCCCCACCAATGGAAACAACCTCTCTGCCTCTATCTTGTTTATCCCTTTCATGATTTTAAATGTTTCTATACGATCACCCCTCATCCTTCTGAACTCCAAGGAGTAAAGACCCAGTCTACTCAATCTATCATCATAAGGTAACCCCCTCATTTCTGGAATCAGCCTAGTGAATCGTCTCTGTACCCCTTCCAAAACCAGTATATCCTTCCTTAAGTAAGGTGACCAAAACTGCACACAGTACTCCAGGTGCGGCCTCACCAATACATTATACAGTTGCAGCAAGACCTCCCTGCTATTGTACTCCATCCCTCTCGCAATGAAGGCCAATATTCCATTTGCCTTCCGGATTACCTGCTGCACCTGCAAACTAACCTTTTGGGATTCATGCACAAGGAGGTGTCCTTGGAGATGGAGCACGCGGTGTCCACCGGTACGCTCGCGGCCTTCCGCGAGAGGTGGGCACCGGAGGGACTGGAGTGCATCATCACGCCCGGCAACCAAATTTTAATTTGATTTTACATTTTAAAGTTTAATTTGTTTTAATTGCCGGTGCTTTTAGTGTCCCCTTCCCTTTTATAGGGGGCACTGGAGGGAAAAAAAAAAGTGATTTTAGTGCCCCAAAAAAAAAGAAAAACACAAAAAAAACACAAAAAATAAAAAAAAGGGCCTTGTAAATGTCTGGTGTGTCATCCAGGTCGGGTGGCACGGATTAATGTTTTATGTTTTTCAGATAAACTCCAAAAAAAGTTTCATGCACAAGGACCCCCAGGTCCCTTTGCACCACAACATGTTGTAATTTCTCCCCATTCAAATAATATTCCCGTTTACTGTTTTTTTTCCCAAGGTGGATGACCTCACACTTTCCGACATTGTATTCCATCTGCCAAACCTTAGCCCATTCGCTTAACCTATCCAAATCTCCTTGCAGTCTCTCTGAGTCCTCTACACAACCCGCTTTCCCACTAATCTTAGGGTCATCTGCAAATTTTGTTGCACTACACTCTGTCCCCTCTTCTAGGTCATCTATGTATATTGTAAACAGTTGTGGTCCCAGCACTGATCCCTGTGGCACACCACTAACCACTGATTTCCAACCAGAAAAGGACCCATTTATCCCGACTCTGCTTTCTGTTCGCCAGCCAATTCTCTATCCATGCTAATTCATTTCCTCTGACTCCGCGTACCTCTATCTTCTGCAGTAACCTTTTGTGTGGCACCTTATCGAATGCCTTTTGGAAATCTAAATACACCACATCCATCGGTACACCTCTATCCACCATGCTCGTTAGATCCTCAAAGAATTCCAGTAAGTTAGTTAAACCTGATTTCCCTTTCGTGAATCCATGCTGCGTCTGCTTGATTACACTATTCCTATCCAGATGTCCCGCTATTTCTTCCTTAATGATAGTTTCAAGCATTTTCCCCACTACAGATGTTAAACTAACCGGCCTATAGTTACCTGCCTTTTGCCTGCCCCCTTTTTTAAACAGAGGCGTTACATTAGCTGCTCTCCAATCCGCTGGTACCTCCCCAGAGTCCAGAGAATTTTGGTAGATTATAACGAATGCATCTGCTATAACTTCAGCCATCTCTTTTAATACCCTGGGATGTATTTCATCAGGACCAGGGGACTTGTCTACCTGCAGTCCCATTAGCCTGTCTAGCACTACTCCCCTAGTGATAATGATTGTCTCAAGGTCCTCCCTTCCCACATTCCTGTGGCCTGCAAATTTTGGCATTGTTTTTGTGTCTTCCACTGTGAAGACGGAAGCAAAATAATTGTTTAAGGTCTCAGCCATTTCCACATTTCCATTATTAAATCTCCCTTCTCATCTTCTAAGTGACCAACATTTACTTTAGTCACTCTCTTCCATTTTATATATCGGTAAAAGCTTTTACTATCTGTTTTTATGTTTTGCGCCAGTTTACTTTCGTAATCTATCTTTCCTTTCTTTATTGCCTTCTTAGTCATTCTTTGCTGTAGTTTAAAATTTTCCCAATCTTCTAGTTTCCCACTAATCTTGGCCACCTTATATGCATTGGTTTTTAATTTGATACTCTCCTTTATTTCCTTGGTTATCCACTGCTGGTTATCACTTCTCTTGCCGCCCTTCTTTTTCACTGGAATATATTTTTTTTGCGCACTATGAAAGAGCTCCTTAAAAGTCCTCCACTGTTCCTCAATTGTGCCACCGTTTAGTCCTTGTTTCCAGTCTACTTTAGCCAACTCTGCCCTCAACCTACTGTAGTCCCCTTTGTTTAAGCATAGTACCCTCATTTCTGATACAACTTCCTCATCCTCAATCTGTATTACAAATTCAACCATATTGTGATCACTCATTCCGAGAGGATCTTTTACGAGGAGATCATTTATTTTTCCTGTCTCATTACACAGGACCAGATCCAAGATGGCAGTTGGTGAGAGGCGGGAGCGGCCTATAAAAGGCCCAGCGGGAGATCGAGAGCCAGCGGCAGTTGGTGAGAGGTGGGAGCAGTGTCAGAGCGGCCTATAAAAGGCGGAGCTTGTGCTGCTACAGCGGGAGAGAAAGCAAAATAGAAGTAGAAAGGAATCAAAAAGGTGACATCACAGCCAATGCGGTAAGTGATTGGCTGGTGATTGGTGAGTAGCTTTTCTTTTTATTTTTTATATCAGTAAGTGAACTGTAGCATTGTTGTTGCCAATTTAAGGGTATCTAAGGGTTAAGGCATGGCAGGAGAGCTCGGTCACGTGATATGCTCCTCCTGTGCCATGTGGGAACTCAGGGACGCTTCCAGTGTCCCTGAGGACTACGTGTGTGAGAAGTGTATCCGCCTCCATCTCCTGACGTACCGCGTTGCGGAATTGGAACTGAGGGTGGATTCACTCTGGAGCATCCACGATGCTGAGAATGACATAAGTGCACGTTTAGTGAGTTGGTCTTACCGCATGAGAAGGATCCACAGCCAGCTAGGGAATGGAAGACCAACAGGAAGAGTAGTACAAAGAAAGTAGTGCAAGGGTCCCACCTGGTCATCCCCCTGCAAAACAGATACACGCTTTGAGTGCTGTTGAGGGGGATGACTCATCAGGGGAGAGCAGCAGCAGCCAAGTTCATGGCACCGTGGCTGGCTCTGTTGTACAGGAGGGCAGGAAAAAGAGTGGGAGAGCGATAGTGATAGGGGATTCAATCATAAGGGGAATAGTTAGGCGTTTCTGCGGCTGCAATCGAGACTCCAGGATGGTATGTTGCCTCCCTGGTGCAAGGGTCAAGGATGTCTCCGAGCGAGTGCAGGACATTCTAAAAAGGGAGGGAGAACAGCCAGTTGTCGTGGTGCACGTTGGTACCAACGACATAGGTAAAAAAAGGGATGCGATCCTACGAGACGAATTTAAGGTCTCACGGCTTTGGAGTTGCCTCCTTAAACCCTTCCTCCTCTCAATCGCACTCTCCTTCGACAATAGGCCCTGGTTAAAACTCACCTCTTTGGACTCCCGCTGCTGGTCACCACTCCTAAGGTGTCCTGAAGGGGTTTTCCCGAGCTCCTGGCGTAACTGTGGCAGAAGATCGGCAGAAACCCCGGAGAAACTGGTCAATCGGCCAGTTATGCCCTTGCTTTGGGATTCCCATTGGTCTTCTGCCAAGGCTACGACAGAGGATTGAGGACAGCTCTGAGAAATCCCATGGCTTTGTGTTCGTTGAGGAAACTGGGTGAAGAAGCCACTGAAGTCGAGATTAGGTGGGGTCAAACTTGGGGTTTAAAAGCTTTGAAAGGGGCAAACTGAGAGAGGCAAGAATTGGGTAGTTTGCCGATCCTGGGAAAGAATGAATCACAGTCAGAGGCATTGCAATTGAGATGCTGTCCTTACGTAATGCACTTTCTGGAAGGGCTTGGCACATGTTTTTTCTTTAATCACATGGTCTTCATTTCTGTTTCTTCATTTATGCATTTAGATTCAGGCTTAACATGTGCCAGGCATCTCAGGGAAATTATTGAATGGAGTGTAATTTTCATTCACGTATTATTTTCTACTGTCCCTTTAAGGCAACTCCAAAATATAATGCAATCATTGTGGGTAGATTCTAATATCAGACTCCTGTGCTTGGATCACGGTCTCCCTTAATGAATCCCTATAGCTCTATAAATCACAGCAACTTCATATTTTGCAGAGTATATATGGCAGATTTATGATTATGTATTGCTCCAACAACGGAGAAGGCATTAAACCCTTGCCTCAACTGTGCCTTAAAGCACATGCTTAATACTCTCCCATCACAAATAAAATGTGGAAATGGAAGCATATTTTAAGCCTGGACATCTCTTTAATTAATTGTAGATTTGAGTTCCACTGTGGGACATGAGCATGGCCGAGGCTGACATTCCAGTGAGATACTGAGGGAGTGCAGCATTGTTGGAGGTGCTACCGTGCCAATGAGACTGTCTGCCCCATTGGCCAGATAGAAGTTAGACTTACCTTCTACTTAGGCAGTCCCTAGGAGTCGAGGATGGCTTGCTTCCACACTAATGTGAGTTCTCAGGTGACTGATGAGTCCAATGCAGGACCTACAGTCTTTGTCACAGGTGAGGCAGGTGGAGTTGAAGGGATGGGTGGGTGAGGTGAATCGTCTAAGTTCCCAGGCAACGATAGTAGTACGGCATTCCGGTCTGTCGCTGTTGGGGTTGTCCATGAGGGTCCTGACATTCCAGGCCCCGAACTTCATTCTAGAGGGTGGAAGATGCCTGTGTGTGAATTCTTTTAACATGGAGTGGCCATTGCACACCAGCCGCTACATGGGTTTGACAGAGCAAGGTCTTGGTCCAATGGCAAGGGGATCCAAGACGATTGGAGACCAGGCTCTGCTGTGTGGGCCTAGCATACACACACACACACACACATACATTCCTAAACTTACCACTCTTCAGATAAGAGCAGAGCGTTCACCTGGTCTCCTGGCCAACCTTCCAGTCTCAATCAACGCAACCAACAAAAACAGATTCACTGGTCACTCGTTTCTTTGCTATTGGATCTTGCTGTGAACAAGGTAGTTGCCACATTCGCCTTTGTAACTAATTGCTTGTGAAGTACATGTAGCGATGTTGCTGAGAACATATAGTGGGCAGGACTAGTCTGGCCCTCGAAATAGTGGATGCATTGGTCATCATTTTCTAACAGTCTATTGAATCTGGATCAGTTCCTATGGACTGGAGGGTAGCTAATGTAACACCACTTTTTAAAAAAAGGAGGGAGAGAGAAAACAGGTAATTATAGACCGGTTAGCCTGACATCGGTGGTGGGGAAAATGTTGGAATCAATTATTAAAGATGAAATAGCAGCGCATTTGGAAAGCAGTGACAGGATCGGTCCAAGTCAGCATGGATTTATGAAAGGGAAATCATGCTTGACAAATCTTCGAGAATTTTTTGAGAATGCAACTAGTAGAGTGGACAAGGGAGAACCAGTGGATGTGGTGTATTTGGACTTTCAAAAGGCTTTTGACAAGGTCCCACACAAGAGATTAATGTGCAAAATTAAAGAACATGGTATTGGGGGTAATGTATAGACGTGGATAGAAAGCTGGTTGGCAGACAGGAAGCAGAGAGTCGGAATGTTCCCGTTGCTGGGGAAGTCCAGAAGCAGGGGTCACAGTCTAAGGATTTAGGACTGAGATGAGGAGAAACTTCTTCACTCAGAGAGTGGTTAATCTGTGGAATTCTCTACAGAAAGTTGTTGAGGACAGTTCGTTATAAGAGAGATAGATATGGCCCTTATGGCCAAAGGGATCAAAGGATATGGAGAGAAAGCAGGAAAAGGGTACTGAGGTTGAATGATCAGCCATGATCTTATTGAATGGTGGTGCAGGCTCGAAGGGCCGAATGGCCCGCTCCTGCACCTAATTTCTTGTTTCTAAACTCCCACCCCTCAATACTGATGACATCTTTAACCCCACCCAAAATCAGTTAATTTAATATATTTGCACCCTTTCCAGTACAACCAGGGCAACCAACTGCGTGAGGGGGCAGGGGAGAGGTGAAGGCAGTTTATAAAGCGTTGGCAGGCAGACAGAGCTCGGGAGGAACGGGAAACATAATTATAAAGGCCCTTCCTTCTTCTGCTGACTGCATAGCTGAAACTGGATGTTGAATTTCAGAGATCCACCCTCTCCCTCCATGGCCCAATGTTGAATGCCATGATGACTCAAAGCTGTTCCTGCCAGCCAGTATTGTGCCGAACAAAATGCAGGAAATCCATTGTCTCATGTATTTCTCTCATTTATGTTGCAGTACAATAGGCCTGCTCACTGCTAGACTGCCAAAGTACGGGCCAGCCCTTGAAAATGGTCGGAGTTCCAGTGGGACCAAAAATATAGGGGCAGAACCCTTGGGAATGGATCCAGCCATTTTGGTGTCCTTGAATCAACTCCATCAAATTATCGCTCGCTTGAAATGGGAGGATCGCTAGGGCCTGCGGGACTGCACCTAGCTGCCCCTGTTAGTTATTGAAACAAATTTAAATGACCACCATGATTGACTATTTTATTATCAAATGACTATTTGAAATGTTCACGTGGTTGGTTGGAGCCTGTGTCTCTGATGGTAAATTCTGAAAATGAAGGCAAATGGCATCTACCGTTCTTAAAATTTATAGTAAATACAAGAGATTTTTCCTTCTCCCAGTGGCTTACTGCATAAATGTACCTCATGGGGTGGGATGAAGTCATATTGACCAGAATGGCCAGTCCACTGTCTGCACTGAGTTGGCTGAGGTGGGTGTTACAATTGGCCCAAGTGGCACTTGTCGAGGGAGGTGAGAAAAATGCATCCAATGTTCCTGCTCTCGATTGCTATCAAGTGACTCCCTTCTGGAACGTGCATACGTGTGAAGGTTAAGCGAGGACAACCTCAGATGTCTTCCATGGTCAAATCAAAAGAAAGAACTTGCATTCATATAGCCCCTTTCACAACCTCAGGAAGTCCCTAAGGTCTTCCTAGCCAGTCAAGTACTTTGAAGCTGCAGTCGCTCTTGTAATGTGGGAAACCTGGCGGCCATTCTGCGCACAGCAAGGTCCCAACAAAATTCAATGGCATAATGACCACCTATTCTGTTTTACTGATGCTGGTCGAGGGATAAATTTTGTTCAGGACACCTGGTAGTGATCCCCTGCTCTTCTTCAAAATAGTGCCATGGGATCTTTTATGTTCACCTGCGAGGTTTAACGTCTCATACGAAAGATGGCACCTCCGTCAGTGCAGCACTCCCTCAGCACTGCTCTGGAGTGTCAGCCTAGATTATCTGGTCAGGTTTCCTGAGTGGCCTTAAATCCACAAATATCTGACTTAGTGGTGCAAGGGCGACCACTGAGGCAAAGCTGACACCTCAATCATCATCATCATAGGCCGTCCCTCGAACGAGGATGACTTGCTTCCACATGAGTTCACAGATGTTTCAATGAAGGACCCGATATTCCAGTCCTGAATTCAATTGAGGGGGTGGAAGATGCCTATGCGTGGATTTTTTTTAACGTGTGGTGACCGTTGTACATCAGCCACCCCACAGGCTCGACAGAGCTAGGCCTTTGTCCAGTGGCAAGGGTTAACCAGGATGACTGGAGATCTGTTTTGCTGCACAGACCTAGTATACACACATATCACAGCGCCACCTGCAGTCTGGAGGTGAAATTTCCACCTAC
Organism: Pristiophorus japonicus; assembly: GCF_044704955.1. Classification (NCBI taxonomy): domain Eukaryota; kingdom Metazoa; phylum Chordata; class Chondrichthyes; family Pristiophoridae; genus Pristiophorus; species Pristiophorus japonicus. Next base: position 3,037,840 of record NC_091987.1, read on the forward strand.
ACCTGTGGGACACAGTGCCACTGACAGTGTAGAAGTCCTTGGTTGTATGGTTGTTTGGAGCGTGGGCAGGAACATCGGTGGGGCCCAGGTACAGCGGAGGAACGGGAAGGGCGGATGCGTGGTGAGAGATCGTAGCAGAGATGCGGCGAATGTTTTTGTGGTGGAGGAGCGGTGAGAGATCGTGGTGGAGGAGCGGCGAGAGATCATGGCGGAGGAGCGGTGAGAGATCGTGGCGGAGGAGCGGCGAGAGATCATGGCGGAGGAGCGGTGAGAGATCGTGGCGGAGGAGCGGCGAGAGATCGTGGTGGAGGTGTGGCGAATGTTTTTGTGGCGGAGGAGCGGCGAGAGATCGTGGCGGAGGAGCGGCGAATGTTTTTGTGGTGGAGGAGCGGTGAGAGATCGTGGTGGAGGAGCGGCGAGAGATCATGGCGGAGGAGCGGTGAGAGATCGTGGCGGAGGAGCGGCGAGAGATCATGGCGGAGGAGCGGTGAGAGATCGTGGCGGAGGAGCGGCGAGAGATCATGGCGGAGGAGCGGTGAGAGATCGTGGCGGAGGAGCGGCGAGAGATCGTGGCGGAGGTGTGGCGAATGTTTTTGTGGCGGAGGAGCGGCGAGAGATCGTGGCGGAGGTGTGGCGAATGTTTTTGTGGCGGAGGAGCGGCGAGAGATCGTGGCGGAGGTGTGGCGAATGTTTTTGTGGCGGAGGAGCAGTGAGCGATCGTGGCGGAGGAGCGGCGAGAGACCATGGCGGAGGAGCGGTGAGAGATCGTGGCGGAGGAGCGGCGAGAGATCGTGGCGGAGGTGTGGCGAATGTTTTTGTGGCGGAGGAGCGGCGAGTGATCGTGGCGGAGGTGTGGCGAATGTTTTTGTGGCGGCGGTGCGGCAAATGAGGATACGGGGCCCAGAAGAGCCGAGGGCCCAGGGGCAGCACACCACAATAACTCGCCAATAACTGCTCACTGTCCAGGTTCACAGGGCAAGATTCTGGGAGGATCGCCGGGGCCTACGGGACTGTACCCAGCAAGAGTTAGCACCTTCAGAGAATGAGGGGTGAAGGTAGAAAACAGTATGCTGGTAAACAAGTGACCATCATAACTCAGGCTTGTCTAAATCTTTCATTTTCTGTTGGCAGTGACACTAAACAATCGTTAAAGAAGGTTGTTTCTTCTAAGCAGCTGGATTTTACAACATAGTTAATAGTCCTTGTACAAACGCATACAACCGTAGGCTGCGGCATTGGGAGTTTAGCCCACTCGTCAGCATGCTTCCATCTAAGGTCGTTATTCACCATGGGTTTCTTGTATGTTACACCACAGAAGACTATATCTTAAATTTCGGTTTTCTAATCATTATTGTAGCTTTTATGGTTTATGAAAACCTCAAGCTGACCTGAGACTGTGTCTGATAGTCCCTCAAGGTATATTTCAAACATCTGAGATACCCATTCAGTTCGCTGCACCGTAACACGATACTGAAAAGGCAAGTGAAAGCAAGACACACTGGTGGCCAGAATCTGGTCCAGCACTTAAGCAAATTTTAAAGCAAAAGAAGTTCAAAGCCTTTACCTTGGCAGTTTCTTTTCTTTAAATAAAATGTATTTTTTTTAGTGGATTTTTGGAAGGTGAGGATGTCAGGCCGAGCAGTGGAATACTTGGCTGCCTCAGGACTGGATTCAAACCTGGTTCGCAGATGAAAGGACCGTGCGCTCTCTCCACTGCATCCTGCAGCTGAAACTCTTCACTCTCAGTATTTGGGCCACACTTTAGCCGATGTGCCATGCATTAGCCCACATAGACACGCTGCCCGATGTTCCGATGTAGCCACTGCACGTGCCACCATAGCCAGGCACCGCCGGGAGAGTGGTGGGCAGCAGCACAGCAAGCCTCCCGCTTCATTGGCTGGCCTGGTAGAGCCTTCAACTATCCCACTTTCTCCCTCCAAAATCACCCAGAAGAAACCACACGTTGAAGGTCTTGGTCCAGTTTGAGAGCAGGGTGGGCGACAAACCCTCATGACGTTTTTTGGCAAGATGCTGGGCCCATTTTAACACCTGGGCCTCGTTTTAATGTGATTGGTGGGTTGCCCTCCCTGCAGGGTTGCCAACTCTGCTTGGGCGTTTCCCAGGAGGCAAGATCACATAGCCTCCCTCCTCCAACTGACCTGCCCCCATGCTTCCGCCAGTGGCTGCCCGACATGTTGATCCTCATGGCACATCATCGGCCCCACATCAATTGGAAAGCCTGATTAATTGATTCTTGACTTAGTCAAACAGTCTTTCTACTTTTCTCCAATATTTTTTTATAACTAATTGACTGAGAAAAAGTTCAACATAAGATAAGAAAAATAGATATTTTTTCTTAATGCCCCTTTGATTTGTCCCCTGGGCTGTTTGCAGCAGTGTGCCAGAGATTACTCTTTAATTCCTGGAAAGAAAGGAAAGATAGATTACGAAGGTAAACTTGCGCGAAACATAAAAACGGATATTAAAAGCTTTTACAGATAAAACGGAAAAGAGTGACTAAAGTAAATATTGGTCCCTTAGAAGATGAGAAGGGGTATTTAATATTGGGAAATGTGGAAATGGCTGAGACCTTAAACAATTATTTTGCTTCGGTCTTCACAGTGGAAGACACAGAAACCATGCCAGAAATTGCTGGTCACAGGAATGTGGGATGGGAGGACCTTGAGACAATCACTATCACTAGGGGGGTAGTGCTGGACAGGCTAATGGGACTCAAGGTAGACAAGTCCCCTGGTCCTGATGAAATGCATCCCAGGGTATTAAAAGAGATGGCGGAAGTTATAGCAGATGCATTCGTTATAATCTACCAAAATTCTCTGGACTCTGGGGAGGTACCAGTGGATTGGAAAACAGCTAATGTAACGCCTCTGTTTAAAAAAGGGGGCAGACAAAAGGCAGGTAACTATAGGCTGGTTAGTTTACCATCTGTAGTGGGGAAAATGCTTGAAACTATCATTAAGGAAGAAATAGCGGGACATCTAGATAGGAATAGTGCAATCAAGCAGACGCAGCATGGATTCATGAAGGGGAAATCATGTTTAACTAATTTACTGGAATTCTTTGAGGATATAACGAGCATGGTGGATAGAGGTGTACCGATGGATGTGGTGTATTTAGATTTTCAAAAGGCATTCAAAAGCCACACAAAAGGTTACTGCAGAAGATAAGGGTACGCAGAGTCAGAGGAAATGTATTAGCATGGATAGAGAATTGGCTGGCGAACAGAAAGCAGAGAGTCGGGATAAATGGGTCCTTTTCGGGTTGGAAATCGGTGGTTAGTGGTGTGCCACAGGAATCGGTGCTGGGAACAATATACATAGATGACCTGGAAGAGGGGACAGAGTGTAGTGTAACAAAATTTGCAGATGACACAAAGATGAGTGGGAAAGCGGGTTGTGTAGAGGACACAGAGAGGCTGCAAAGAGATTTAGATAGGTTAAGCGAATGGGATAAGGTTTGGCAGATGAAATACAATGTTGGAAAGTGTGAGATCATCCACCTTGGGAAAAAAAACAGTAAAAGGGAATAGTATTTGAATGGGGATAAATTACAACATGCTGCAGTGCAGAGGGACCTGGGGGTCCTTGTGCATGAATCCCAAAAAGTTAGTTTGCAGGTGCAGCAGGTAATCAGGAAGGCGAATGGAATGTTGGCCTTCATTGCGAGAGGGATGGAGTACAAAAGCAGGGAGGTCCTGCTGCAACTGTATAGGGTATTGGTGAGGCCGCACCTGGAGTACTGCATGCAGTTTTGGTCACCTTACTTAAGGGAGGATATACTAGCTTTGGAGGGGGTACAGAGACGATTCACGAGGGTGATTCCGGAGATGAGGGCGTTACCTTATGATGATAGATTGAGTAAACTGGGTCTTCACTCGTTGGAGTTCAGAAGGATGAGGGGTGATCTTATAGAAACATTTAAAATAATGAAAGGGATAGACAAGATAGAGGCAAAGAGGTTGATTTCACTGGTCGGGGAGACTAGAACTAGGGGGCACAGCCTCAAAATACGGGGGAGCCAATTTAAAACCGAGTTGAGAAGGAATTTCTTCTCCCAGAGGGTTGTGAATCTGTGGAATTCTCTGCCCAAGGAAGCAGTTGAGGCTGGCTCATTGAATGTATTCAAGTCACAGATAGATAGATTGTTAACCAATAAGGGAATTAAGGGTTACGGGGAGCGGGCGGGTAAGTGGAGCTGAGTCCATGGCCAGATCAGCCATGATCTTGTTGAATGTCGGAGCAGGCTCGAGGGGCTAGATGGCCCACTCCTGTTCCTAATTCTTATGTTCTTATGTTCTTATGTAAGTCCAGGACAATGCTGGAGGTTTGGCGACCCAACATCCCTGTCACCTGCAGGATGCAGCGGTGTAAACAAATCTAAGGGCCGTTGTGACTTTGAGAGCCACTGGAGAAGCATGCCACACACCCCCTCCTTCCCCAGCAGGTAGCAGGTTCCATTGCAGGAGGCTGCACAAGTCTATTGCAGCCTGGCTGGAGAAGCACAGCCTCCACCTTGCTCCCTCGACAGTCCCAAGAAGGTGACTCTTGGCCTGTACACCTTGAGAGCTGGTTACGGCCTTCTGAGCACAGTTCCCCACCCGCCCCCGATCCCCTGCCCTATACCCCACCCCCCTCACTCCCCACTGCCTTCTATCTCCGCTTCGAGGGCCAGGTGCTGGTGGTTGCTGAGGCTGCTTCTCTTACCCCTCTTCCAATTGTTCCCCCATTAAGAATAAAGTCGAGCTAGCTGCAACTATAACTCGGACGGAAAGCTCACTGGGGATGGTAAGACCAAAAAAAAAATTGACAGAAGTTATCTGGAAACTCTCCTGGAAAACCAGACAGCGCAAGCCTGTGGAGTGGGCCTTGAACCCGCATTCTATCTGACGCAGAAGCGAAAACGCTACCTGCCACTGAACTACAGCTGACACGGAGGCACGAAGAGGAAAATAAACCCACACACCCAACATGAAGCCATTGGATGTGATGCTACGAGGACAAGCAGAAGATAAAATCAGTCGAGAAAAATAATCTTCTTGGTTACGGAAAAGGGTTAAGTCCGCGTTAGACCAGAAAGGTTGCTTTAAGAGAGGAAAGCACGCCTTCGAAAAAATAAGATGCACAAGAACTGCCAGTTAATTTCCTTCCTTCCGTCCCCAATGAATTTTACAATTACCCTGACATTGCTCCTTCAACGCGAGGATGCTGTGGTCATTTTTATTAGCCGGATGATTTGTGGGGAACTGTGGAGGTGTAAGACTGGAAGCTCTCAATGCTCTGGAGCCTGTGTTCAGGAAATCAGATTTACAGCACAAGGCTGCTGTGCTTTGCTTTTGAAGTGTCAGCCTGCTGATGTGACAGATATCCAGCGATCCTTCAATGGATCTTACTGCTGTGTGTAAGTGCGTGTGTGTGTTCTGTTAAGCGCACTCCGCTACCACATGTCGAAATGCTGGGGAGGGAGAGGCGCCAAGCTGCAAACAAAAGGGCATTTCGAATGGATCCGAATGAAAGAAATCGCAGGAGTATTAACCCCAGCACATGCTGCCCCTCTCTCTCACACCTGGGTCAGAAGATTCTGGCCCAGACATTCGATTGAGCAGCGCCCGTTTTCGGGTGAGAATTGGTCACTGTAGGGTCCATAAGAACATAAGAAATAGGAGCAGGAGTAGGCCACCTGGCCCCTTGAGCCTGCTTCACCATTTAATACGATCATGGCTGCCCTGATCTTGAGCTCAGCTCCATTTCCCTGCCCACTTCCCATAACCCTTGATTCCCTTATCGTTCAAAAATCTGTCTATCTCCATCGTAAATATATTCAATGACCCAACCTCCACAGCTCTCTGGGGCAGAGAATTCCACAGATTTACAACCCTCTGAGAGAAGAAATTCCTCCGCAACTCAGTTCTAAATGGGCGGCCCCTTATTCTGAAACTATGCCCCCAGTTCTAGGTTCTCTGACGAGAGGAAACATCATCTCTGTATCTACCTTGTTGAGCCCCCTCAGTGTCTTATATGTTTCAATAAGATCACCTCTCAATAGTGTCCAATATGGCGTGCAATTTGCACGCGCTCAGTCTGGATCGGAAAAGCATCGACCATGTTGGTTAGTCGTCCAGTGCACCTGCCTGAAACAGGTCCGTTGCCTGGGTGAATCTGGGTCTACTGCTTGCATCAGGTCCTTTGTGTCCTTGGGTCATCACTGAGCTCAGCATGCCAAGCCAATGGCCCTCAAAGGGACCACTGGACGCTGCTGCCAGGAAAATGTAAGGGTTACACGTTTCCTGATCAGGGCACAGCAAGATGCCACGATCTGATACGGTTTAAAACAAAAACCGGTGGTACTGTTGGGCGGGAGAAAGAGTGTCAGCCTGAGGCAGGTGGTGACTCATAACTGATTAAGGCAATTTCTGCGGTCAGGAGCGAGACCCGATTAATATCGAGACAAAGGGTTTTGATAAAATCAAGCAGAGAAGCCCATGGATTAATTGGCTGGAGGGGAAAAAACAGTTCCCTATGGAGACTACAAGTCTGTGAAAATCCAGGACTACAAAGGATCCCACAAGGCCTGCATTTTAGGATAGCGAAGCACAAAAGATAATGAGTTATCTTTTGCACTGTCGATTCCGTGCACAGATGAGGGGTGGCAACAACAGTTAACGAGGTACGAATTGTGGTCATCCAAACAGATCCAAATCCATCATCACATCCATCGAGACTATCCAGAAGCATTAACTGAAAGCAGCCCAGCAGGAGACTTGTATACTCGAATGGATATATATGAAGGAGCTCACAGAAGTAAAACATCTCAGAACAACAGTTCAAAGGAACAACAATCATGAAGGGTAACAACGGAAAAAAGACCAAGAAGAGAGAGACGATGAGAAGGACACACAAGCAGGAGAAGAAACAAGTGGAGAAGCAAGAAGCTGGGACCCAACATCTTCCCTCGCTCCCCAAGCCTACAATCCACAACAGCAGCAACTGGCTGGATGGGTGATTGTATGTCTTCCATCAATCTCTAAGAAGTCTTGTTCTGTAATTTTTAGTTGTTTTTTGTGTAATAAACTAACAGTTGGGTTTAAGCCTAAACTCTGCGTTACGTGGAGTCCTTCCTGTAATTCCCGAGGTCTATGAATCAAAGTAGAGTGGAAAACGAACATCCTACAAAAGGTAAGTTAAGTATTTGATACTTACATGAATGCAGAGCCAGGAGGATCCGATTGCCTCACACACCACCCCATGGAGACCTCACAGACCTATTGGCCATCACCTCACTTCCCCCAGCGACCTGCATGTTGCCTCTGGGACCACGACTGGTTCCCATAGCTTGCTGGTGATATACAAACAAGGCTAGCGGACCAATTTCCCGTGGTCCTGCCGCCGGTGCGATCTAGTTTCTAGGCCTGTAGGTTCAAGACCCGTTTTAAATATTAAGCACTTATAGGCTGATATTCCAGTGTGGAACGCAAGGGAATGTTATCCTGGGGGTGGGTTGTTAAACCAATGACTACCGGTCACCCTGATGTTAATGATCTCATGGTCTTATTGGAAGAAGGGCACAATGCTGCCCAGGTTAACATTCCTCCCGAAACCAACTAAATTAACTGGCTAGTCACCACATTGTGTGCCAGCTGTGGCTCAGTAGGTAGCACACTCGCTTCCAAGTCAGAAGAATGTGGGTTCCTGTCCCACTCCAGAGACACGAGCACATAAATCTTGGCTGACACTCCAGTGCAGTGCTGAGAGAGTGCTGCACTGTCAAAGGTGCCGTCTTTCAGATGAGATGTTAAACTGAGGCCCTGTATGCTCTCAGTTAGACATAAAAGATCCAACAGCATTATATTAAAGAAGAGCAGTGGAGCTATACCCTGTTCTGGCCAATATTAATCAGTAAAACAGATGATCTGGTCAAGCGCACATTGCTGTTTGAGGGAACTTGCTGTGTGTAAATTGGCTGCTGCGTTTCCGACAGTGACTACACTTCAAAAAGTACTTTGTTGGCTGTAAAGCACTTTGGGACGTCCGGTGATTGTGAAAGGTGCTATATAAATGCAAATCTTTCTTTCTTTTGCTTAGTGTGTGCAAAAAAAAAAGGTTGCTTTGTTTCGCTAAGGTTGTGGGTAGCATAATTCACAGGAACATAGGAACAGGAAAAGGCCATTCAGCTCCTCAAGCCTGTACTTGCATTCAATTAGATCATGGCTCATCTTAATCCCATCTACCCACTTTGGTTCCATAAACCCTCATTACCCTGAGCTAACTTCAAAACAATTCTTTGCATGCACAGGACTAGAAATTTGGTGGGTTAGCGCCAGAGGGACACTAACGGGGCGCTAAGTACCTCCCGCTGCGCTGTCAGTGCCTGCCACGAATTTCAGTGAAGGATTAGTGGCGGCGCTGACAGTTTGCGCTGTGCTCACTAGCCCCACCCACTTGGTGACATCACCGAGTGTGCAACACCCCTATAGCGCCGCATTTGCAAAATTCAGTCTTTCAGCTGCCGCTGAGACCGGCCGGGGAAAGCAGTCGGATCAGCGACGGTCCCGGGGCGATATCGTCCGGCGTGCAAGGCAAGTGCTGAAATCTCAGTTTTTCAACGTTTATTTATTTGTTGCAGTAACGGGGAAGTGTGGATGAGGTTTATTGCATTTTTCAACAGGATTTTCTTTTTCATCTTTAGGCGCGAGAATGCCGGCTTCCTCGAGTCAAAAAAATGAGTTGGCCTCCTGCGCTATCGCTCCATTAGCGCCCGAAGAGGAGTGTGGAATGCTTCCCTTAGCACGCCACTCTCCTCTTGGGGTGATACAACTGAATATCCCACTTTAAGGCGGTAGGCATCGCCTGGCACTAAAGCTAACGTCCCGGCAGCATCACTGCCTCAAAGCGGACGATGCCAAACTTCTAGCCCTTAAAGTGTCTTGAGATGTTTCAGAGAGGCTTGATAAGATGTGATTATAAATGCTAGTCTTGTTCTTTTAAATATGGGTACATCAAAGGTTTCATGCACATCAGTAAAACTAAATTAAAGGACAAATGCTAAGAGTTTGAATCAATGGAAACCGCTTGCATATCAGTGAAATAGTGACTGGCCAGGTAGTGAGTGTGGGTGGGTGTCTATGGGGAGGTGTGGTGATGGATGGGGTGACCTCTATTCTGTGCATCATCTGTACTCATCCTGGTACGGTAATCGGCGACACTGAGAAATATGAGGGAAGAAAAACCTGACTTTAAATCCGAAAGGAAATCCTGCCAAACTGCGGCCGACCTAATCCTACAAGTAATGGTTAATACATGCTTCCTTCCTGCACAGTGGTAGGGTTATTTTCATAACTTTTCCGAAGTTCCAGCAGTCATTTCCCCACAGCATAACCTCACATCACAGATGGTTAATGTGTGCGAGTGGACGCTATGCGTTGGAGATGATCACAACTCAAGGGAAGGGATGTAGGAAGTCACAGCTGGGAGCTCAGAGAGGGTGGCAAGGTTGTCCTGGATTACTAATTGTAAGTGTCGGATATCTCACTGGGAATTCAGGCAGGGCCTAGAATTTTTTTTAAAGTACAGGAAATCCTGAAGAATCTGATTTGCAAGTTCCAATTAACTTTTCCAGTTTGGAGCAATTTTTTTTCCAAATTGTCAAATTTGTTAACATTTTCCAGGCTATTTGTCCTGTATTGCTAACTGATTCATCGCTGCTAACACCATCATCCACTCACACAAATGCATTCTCAGTCTGGCTCCATTACTATCTTTTCCCAATTTTCCGCCTCCTCTTCAAAAAGCCCTGACTCTCGCTTTCTTTTCAATTCATCCTCGGGATTATGGCCATCACAGGCAAGGACCAGCATTTATTGGCCATCCCTAGTTGCCCCTTGAGAAGGTGGTGGTGAGCCGCCTTCTTGAACCGCTGCAGTCCGTGTGTTGAAGGTGCTCCCACAGTGCTGTCCGGGAGAGAGTTCCAGGTTTTTGACCCAGTGACAATGAAGGACAGAACTAAAGAGGGCTACGGTTCGTGGCTCAGTGGGTTGTGGGTTCAAACCCCGCTCCAGAGACTTGAGCACAAAAATCTAGGCCGACAATCCACTGCAGTACTGAGGGAGTGCTGCACTGTCGGAGGTGTCGTCTTTCGGATGAGACATTAAACCGAGGCCCTGTCTGCACTCTCAGGCAGACGTATCCACAGCACTATTCAAAGAAGAGTAGTGGAGTCCTTCCTGACGTGCTGGCCAATATTTATTCCTCAACCAACATCACGAAATCAGATTATCTGGTCGCTATCTCATTGCTATTTGTGGGATCTGGCTGTGGGAATATTGCCCGCATTCCCTATATTATAACAATGAATGCACCTCAAAAGTGCTTAATTGGCTGTAAATTGCTTTGGGACATGCTGAAGTCGAGAAACAGCGCTATATAAATGCAAGATTTTTTTTTTCTCTCTGTTTCCTTTCCCAAAGTAGTCATTATACTGTTATTAGCACCTCAGGCCATTCCTCCCTCACCCGCAATATCAGCCTATCCTTGGGTAGTTGGTACGAAAACAACTTTCACTCACATAGTGCCTCTTACACGATGATATATCCCACAGAGCTCTATGAGGCGATTAGAGGAGAACCAGCAGGAAGAGAGAGAGAGGGGGAGAAGTTAGGGAAGTGGCTGAAAGGATAGTTGAAGAAATTGGTCTTTAGGAAGCTTTTGGAAATAGGGAGAGAGGCAGAACAACCTTGGGGCCGATTGGCAGGGGCTTTACTTTGCAGCTAGCCATTCTATACCTGGCCTTTCATTTCAGTGTTTCATGCTGAGACAGGGTACTACAATATATTCTCCCCCCCCCCGACCGTTTGCTAATTTAAGTGAAAAGTAGACTTGAATATAGGTCTATGCGGCTGAAATGGAAAGTGTTCCACCCAACAGCAGTAATATCTCCTAATGAGAGCGAGAGAAAAAAAGTTCACACAATATATTTTCCAATCTGAAAAGGGAATTTCCAACCTCAAAAGATTAAACTGAAATCATGTTGGGGTCATTCCTTCTGAGTGGTTTTCTTTTGAACAAGTTTCATTTTGACAGAATGTCTCAACTCTGAAGTTTCCCATTTGGATTTAATTTGTGTTTATAGTCGAAGGTGGTTTTAATTAGGAGCGGCACATGGACTGTATTAGGAAAAGCCTGTGACTGCTTCTGAGTCCGGCTACATTTCATGAAATACAAAAAGAGGCACTATTACTTGCCTCTGTTTGTGAGTTTCTCTCCTAGGTTCGATGACGTTCAATGTATAAATGGGAACTACTCCCACACTGAGTCTCTGCGATATCAATAGCTGGCTGAAGGAAATAAAAAGCCCAACGAGTTTCAAATTGGTAGTCAAGAAAGGACCCCAGGCTGCAGTCAGACTGTGAGGTAACCAAGTCTTGATGGTTGCCAACCAATAAACTCTGCGCTGCGTTGAACATCTTCCTTTTCCCTCAGAATTAGTCTCATTGGCCGTTATTTGGTGTGGTGCTGACCAGAACATGCCAGGTCCAATTCAGTGATTTGTGATGAGTCAGTTGGGGTTTTAGAATTGATCTCAGTGCCTCTGTGCTAGGATGAAGAATCCGCTCTCCCCACTGCCACTGCTCATCCTCCAATCCCTTCTCCAAGTTGCCATCCTTCATGTGCGACCTTAGGCCATGAGTTTTTGACAAGCTATTTGACCACAGCCTGTGTTTCAGCTGAGGATAATTGTAATGCTTTGGGCTATAACATAAGAACATAAGAAATAGGAGCAGGAATAGGTCATCTGTCCCCTCGGGCCTACTCCGCCATTCAATAAGATCATGGTTGATCTGATCTTGGCCTCAGCTCCACTTCCTTGCCTGCTCCCCATAACCCTTGACTCCCTTATCTTTCAAAAATCTGCCTATCTCCAACTTAAATATATTCAGTGACCCAGCCTCCACAGCTCTCTGGGGCAGAGAATTCCAAAGATTCACGACCCTCAGAGAAGAAATTCCTCCTCATCTCCATTTTAAATGGGCGGTCCCTTATTCTGAGACTATGCCCCTTAGTTCTAGATTCCCCCACGAGGGGAAACATCCTCTCTGCATCAACCCTGTCAAGCCTCCTCAGAACCTTGTACTGATCTCTATATCTTTGTCATTGGGTTTTTATCCAGAAGATGAAACTCAGTCTTGGAGTACCTGTACAGCTTAGCCCAATGTACTCAGGGCATTGCTTTTCAGGGTTATCTGGGGCTGAGTTGAAGAATACCAGCTGTACTGACGTGCCTATCCCTCATGATTCCTTCAGTGAGTCCTGCTGGCTGGTCCATCATGAACATTGCACTGGAGTATTGCAGACCTGACTGGCCGAGGTACTGAGTCTGCCACCGTCAGTTGACTTGTGGAGCAGTTTACTACTCGCTCAAGGAGAATAGTCACCAGATGATCATGAGACAAACTGGCAAGCGCCGGTTTGCATCCTTGCAAACAACTGCAATTATATAGCACCCTTAATGTAGCAAAATGTCCCATTGCCCTTCACAAGCGCGTTATCAATCAAAATTTGACACTGAGGCTCAAAAAGAGATATAATTATCGATGGAGCGTCGTCAAGGAGGTGAGAGAAGTAGAGAGGCGGAAAGCTTTAGGCAGGGAGTTCCAGAGCTTGGGGTCCAGGCAGCTGAAGGCACGGCTGCCAATGGTGGGGCGATGAAAATCAGGATGTGCAGGAATGCCAGAATTGGAGGAATGCAGAGATCTCGAAGGCTTGTAGGTCTGGAGGAGGTTACAGAGAGAGGGAGGGGCGAGGCCACAGAGGGATTTGAAAACAAGGATGAGAGTTTTAAAATTGAGGGGTTGCCGGACCGGTAGTCAAGGTAGGTCAGCGAGCACAGGGGCAGTGGGTGAACGGGACTTGGTGCGAGTTATGATACGGCAGCAGAGTTTTGAATGAGCACAATGTAAGATACTGAACTCCCCTTCAAGGAGCACATGACCAGCTCACCGAAAGGTGTGTGTATACATGTTGGCATTGCCAATGTCCCCCTGGGCACAGGATAGACACACAATGTTATGTATTTAACCCCTTGTACCCTGTATTCCACTACCACCAGAGGGCCTACCTGTTGGAGTCACAAGGAATCCCAGCATCCATTGCATGGTCGTCTTTGAGTTGGAGGTCTGCAGCTTCAACAGTACCTGCTTTTTTTAACATTCCTAAGAACATAAGAAATAAGAGCAGGATTAGGCCATTTGGCTCCTCGAGCCTGCTCCACCATTCAATAAGATCATGGCTGATCTGATCATGGACTCAGCTCCACTTCCCTGCGCACTCCCCATAACCCTTTACTCCCTTATCGCTCAAAAATCTGTCTATCTCTGCCTTAAATATATTCAATGACCCAGGATGTGGGTGTCACTGATAAGGCTTGCATTTATTGTCCATCCCTAATCGCCCTTGGGAAGAGCCTTCTTGAACTGCTGCAGTCCGAGAGATGAAGACCCTCCCACAGTGCTGTTAGATGGGGAGTTTCAGGAAGTTTGACCCAGTGACAGTGAAGGAACGGCGATAGATATATCAGGATGGTGTGCAGCTTGGAGGCACCTACTGCCCTTTGGTCTTCTCGGTGGTAGAGGTCGTGGTTCTGGGAGGTGCGAAAGAAACCACTACACAATCCTATAATACATGACGCCAAACCCCAGGTGATCTATAACGATGCATTCCCATTACCAGCCTCCAGGTAAGGCTTTCGAACAGCTGTCAAACAATTTTGTGATGTTGGGTGAGGGATTAAATATTGACTGGGAGTGAGTAATTCAGGAATAGAAAACCTGATAGATTTTGCCCAATTGTGGTGTCAGTAGGTAGTGCTCTCGCCTCTGAGTCACAAGGTTATGGCTTCAAATTCCACTCCAGGAACTTGGGTACATAATCTAGGCTGACACTCCAGTGCAGTACTGAAGGAATGCCGCACTATCAGAGGTGCCATATTTTGGATGAGATGTTAAACCGAGGCCCTGTCTGCCCTCTCAGATGGATGTAAAAGATCCCATGAAAATAGTTTGAAGAAAAGCAGGGGAGTTCTCCCCAGTGTCCTGCATAATATTTATCCCTCAATCAGCATCATCAATACAGATTATCTGGTCATTATCATCTTGCTGTTTCTGGGAGCTTGCTGTGCGCAAACTGCCGCGTTTCTTACTTTACGACAGTGACTATACTTGTCATGTATGTAGACTATGTATACTAACTGTATCGTCACATAAGGTGTGCCACCAGAGGGCACTGCGGTGGGAGACCTGAGGGTCACCTGCATAGGTGTGCAGGGCCCAGTATAAAAGGCTGCCCACCGTGCTTGTGCCTCACTCTGGAGTTACAATAAATGGGACTAAGGTCACAACAGCTCAAGTACAATACTAGACCTCGTGGAGTAATTCATAAGAGTATTGAAGATATAACAACAGGTGACGAGATTACAAAGTTTCACGCAAAAATGACTAATGTTGGTGCATTAGAAAAGTTCTCAGAAGGTGAAGATTGGGAAGCCTTTATGGAGCGGCTCAACCAATATTTCGTAGCAACCGACCTGGTAGGCAATGATTTGGCCACGCTGACAGATAAGCGCAGAGCTATCCTGTTGACCAGTTATGGGCCCGCGGTCTACGGCCTCGTCAGGGATTTGTTTGCACCAGAGAAAATAACGACCAAGTTATACGAGGAGCTGAAAGTGCTAATTCTGGACCAACCCAAACCGAAGGAAAGCATCTTCACGGCCAGGCATCGATTTTATACACACCGCCGCTCCGAGGGACAGGAAATCGCGAAGTACGCTGCCAACGCTGGCAGGACTGTGTGAATTCGGCGCATCCCTCGCCAATGCATTGCAGGACGTCTTCGTAATTGGCATCGGTCATGAGGTTCTTCTTCACAGGCTACTGTCTGCCGAAACGACCGTCTCTCTGCAGAAGGCCATCAGCATCAGCCAGGCGTTCATGATCTCAAGCTGCAGCTCCAAGCAGATGATGACTCACTCTCAGGACTCAAACCGGGCAAGTACTGTAAATAGAATGGCGCCTTTCACAGGCAGAACTGTTGAACGTGAATCTGTCCAGGGCAGAGCGTACAGGCCCTCGAGTCCTTTAACTCAGAGTCCGCCGAGTAAGTCGAGTAGCACCAAGCTGGCGTTGCGGAGGTAATCAGAGGACTCATCAGTGTCGGTTCAGAGACTGTGTGTGCAAAGGCTGCAGCACAAAGGGCCACCACCAGGGAATGTGCAATAGAGCTGTGACTCATCACGTGGAAGAGGAGTCAGCAGATGGCTGTGAATCCAACGCGGATTACGAGGAGATGGCTAGAGAGGCAGCTCAGTCCCAGGACGAAGTGTATGGAGTATATACCTGCACCACAGATTGTCCTCCAGTGATAATGGAAGTCGAGCTAAATGGCGTTCCAGTCTTCATGGAAGTGGACACGGGGGCGAGTCAGTCAGTAATGAGCCAGGAAGCCTTTGAGAGGCTATGGAATGATCAAGCTGAACAACCCAAGCTGGTCCCGGTTCAGGCAAAGCTGCACACCTACACCAAGGAACTGATATCAGTTGTTGGTAGTGCGGATATAAGTGTATCCCATGATGGCGCGGTGCACAAGTTACCATTGTGGATTGTTTCAGGTGATGGACCAACGCTACTTGGAAGAAGATGGATGGGGAAGATTCATCCCTCCAGCGATCGACGTCCCCCGTGCTCAGGAGCAGAGTGAGCCCCCGCCTTCGGTTGGACCAGGCACCAGAGAGCAGATCCGCGCAGCCCCCGAGGCACAGACCGCTCATCACGACTGAGTGGCGATGATCCGGCCGATACGACCCGAACGCACCTTCCCGGTTTCAGTGGCAGAATCCCTGGGAAAGAAGATCACGGCAGTCGACATCACGGACAGGGAAAAGATGGCGTCCAAACCACGAGGTGCAGCGCTAATGGAGCAACAACACCTGGTTCCACGCAAGGAAGATGATTGGGGTAAAAGTAGTAAGGCCATTTTAAAGGAAGCCAGCAACCCGCCATTTTTGAATGAACTGCTTGAAATTGGTGACCAATGTAAAAGTCCAGCTGTAATGAGCAAAATGTTGTTGAGTGATGTCGGGTGCAATCAGCCAATGTAGCGGGCGGACACCTAACGGTCGTATACAGGTCCAGCAGGCTACCCAATGCTTTAGCCTGCGTCCCCAGGACCAGAACGATGTATCATAAAATGTCCCCACAGCTGACGGAAGTAGACAAGCTGCAGAGTAAATGATCCCCGGAGAGCAGAGGCACCGGTAGTGATACCCTGCCTCAGATCGGTTTAACATTGCAGGCACCCGATGGCATGAACCGCCACGGGCCAGAAACAGTAAACTGCGCCAATGCTCACAGTCGGCTACCGTCGCCCATCACCCGCAGCCCACAAACCCACTCACCACCACGGCAATGCCCAAGAGCGAAGGGTCACCCACAACGGCTCCTCCGAACGGGACCTGGACAGCCAGGATCCCAAACCAGAGAGTGCTCACAATGGTGCCCTCAAGGAAAGCGAGTCAGCAGTCCCTTGCGAATTGCTAGACAAGACCAGGCAGCCCCACCATCGCTTAGATGAAACGCTCACTCGCTCAGACCGCTTCCCAGGGAGCAGCAGTGACACTGTGCAAACGAAAAGGACAGGGAGGTCACAGACACATCAGCTGTCTTTGGGCCTGCCCGACACTAGGAGTAACAGCAAGAGCCTTGAGCTCCGGCAACTCGAGCAAAATCAGCTCACGTCGCCCACAGACCCACTAGCATGGGACGCTGCACCGCCACCAGACGACCCAGATCTCATCCGGCCGTGCTGGAACGAGACTGTCCTTGTGTACCTGTACTGAGATATCTGTACTGATCATGTAAATGTACCACTCAAAAAGAAACACAACTGTAATCCACCCAACAAATGTACCAAGATGT
Organism: Pristiophorus japonicus; assembly: GCF_044704955.1. NCBI lineage: Eukaryota > Metazoa > Chordata > Chondrichthyes > Pristiophoridae > Pristiophorus > Pristiophorus japonicus. The sequence goes on from NC_091987.1 coordinate 3,054,821, forward strand.
AAATGTAAAACCCATGTGATGAAATTGAATGCAATTTGCATGTAACGGGCCATTAGCCTGATCTCTGTGTGGGGGGGAGAATGGAGTAGTCATGGACTTACAACCAGAAACCACGGGGACCAGCACTGGCAACAAATCTCACTACCAACCCACCCAAACTAGAAGTGACCCTCCAATGGTCAACCAGGAAGAGCAAAGCCCAGGTCACCGTCAATGTACGAGTCAATTTGCATTAAAGACTTGGGGGGAAGTGATGTCATGTATATAGACCATGTATACTAACAGTATAGTCACATAAGGTGTGCCACCAGAGGGCACTGCGGTGGGAGACCTGAGGGTCACCTGCATAAGTGTGCACGGCCCAGTATAAAAGGCTGCCCACCATGCTTGTGTCTCACTCTGGAGTTACAATAAATGGGACTAAGGTCACAACAGCTCAAGTACAATACTAGACCTCGTGGAGTCAATCATAAGAGTATTAAAGACATAACAACACTTCAAAAGTATTCTATTGGCTGTAAAGTGCTATGGGACATCCTGAGGTTGTGAAAGGCGCTATATAAATACAAGTTCTTTCTTTCCTGTGTTCCCACCCAGGGGCAGGTAGCCCAATTGTAACATCACAGGTGGGGCGTTTCCTTACGAGGTAGAGAATGAGGCAAAGGTTAATAATGCTGATGGCGTTGACTTCTCAGGAGCTGGTTTGAGGTGATGGGTTTGTGCATGTGGTGGACATTTGGTCCATTCTGTGAGGCTCCCGATGGAGCATTGTCAGCAGTGTGATGTTGAAGAAGACTTGTGGTCTGATATGAAGTCCAGATTTGCTCCCGAGCCATTGACAGAACAAAAGGAGAAGATCGGAAGCAATAAAAGGCAGAGGTGCTTCCTAGACGCTCTGACAAGTTAATCGCTGACTGACGGAGGATGGAAAAACAGAACGTCTTTTTGCAACTGTAACCTGAGGCCTTCAGTACGTCCGGCCTGCTCGAGTTTGCGAAATGTTCCCGACAGCTCATAAATCCTTAGCCCCGCAGCTTCTGAAGTGTGAGTGAAAATCTGCGATGCTGGCAGCCAACGCTTTACACTAGTGCAGCCGGCCACTTGCCCCCTCACCCCCCCACACCCAGCGGCAGTCCTGCAATGCAGAGCAGGGATACCACTGGGGGCCCGGCCTTGCCCCTTCCCCCACACTCTCCCCACCCAGCGAACCTGCAATGCAGAGCAGGGATACCACTGGGAGCCCGGCCTTGCTCCTTCCCTCACACTCCCCCCACCCAGCGAACCTGCAATGCAGAGCAGGGATACCACTGGGAGCCCGGCCTTGCTCCTTCCCCCACACTCCCCCCACCCAGCGAACCTGCAATGCAGAGCAGGGATACCACTGGGAGCCCGGCCTTGCTCCTTCCCCCACACTCCCCCCACCCAGCGAACCTGCAATGCAGAGCAGGGATACCACTGGGGGCCCGGCCTTGCCCCTTCCCCCATACTCCCCGCACCCAGCGAACCTGCAATGCAGAGCAGGGGTACCACTGGGAGCCCGGCCTTGCTCCTTCCCCCACACTCTCCCCACCCAGCGAACCTGCAATGCAGAGCAGGGGTACCACTGGGAGCCTGGCCTTGCCCCTTCCTCCACACTCCCCCCACCTAGCGAACCTGAATGCAGAGCAGGGATACCACTGGGAGCCCGGCCTTGCTCCTTCCCTCACACTCCCCCCACCCAGCGAACCTGCAATGCAGAGCAGGGATACCACTGGGAGCCCGGCCTTGCTCCTTCCCTCACACTCCCCCCACCCAGCGAACCTGTAATTCAGAGCAGGGATACCACTGGGAGCCCGGCCTTGCTCCTTCCCCCACACTCCCCCCACCCAGCGAACCTGCAATGCAGAGCAGGGGTACCACTGGGAGCCCGGCCTTGCCCCTTCCCCCACACTCCCCCCACCCAGCGAACCTGCAATTCAGAGCAGGGGTACCACTGGGAGCCTAGCCTGGCCCACTTATTTGGCAGGCTCACAGAAGGGTTGAGCGTGAGGAGGCCAGAGTTCCAAGCTCCCTCCTCGTCGGGGAGGAACCCAGGCCCGAATAGTGCACTTTTTGAACTCGGGGACCTGCCAGATGGATTCCTATCATAGAATCATAGAAATTTACAGCATGGAAGGAGGCCATTTCGGCCCATCGTGTCCGCACCGGCCGACCAAGAGCTATCCAGCCTAATCCCACTTTCCAGCTCTTAGTCCGTAGCCTTCAAGTGCACATCCAAGTATGTTTTAAATGTGGTGAGGGTTTCTGCCTCTACCATCCCTTCAGGCAGTGTGTTCCAGACCCCCACCGCTCTCTGGGTGAAGACATTTCCCCTCATATTTCCTCTAAACCTCCCCCCAATTAATTTAAATCTATGCCCCCCGGTTGTTGACCCCTCTGCCAAGGGAAACAGGTCCTTGCACTGGTCATTTCCAGTCCTATGCATTCCTACACTCTTATGGCTTCTGTTATTTCACAATGATTTACTAGTGCCTACAATATTATTGTATTATAACGTATTCAAGATAGATATGCAAAAACAATAGCACTGCAGACAGAGCCTGAAACATTAACAGATCACGGCTGTGTGGGATTTGTCTCATTTACCAGGATGCTGATTGCTACTCGTTACGAACAGATTGAGTCACAGGCGATGAAAGAATGTTCTGGCAAGTTACCATCTGAATGACGCAGGGCGGAAAAACAGAATGTATTTTTTTAACTGTAACTTGAGGCCTTTCACATGATCAGCCTGCTCAAAGTTACAGAATGTTCAGGGGCTGAGGATTCGCTGCCATCAGTTTCTGACAGGGTGCTGCCAGGATCAGTGACCCCCTCAGCAGCTACTGTAGCTGAAGTCTGAGGTTCTTTGCGAAGAGGTTTCACGCTGTGAAATATTGTGATGCTAATATTACTGTTAAAAGCCCAGGCTTCTGTGGCCCATTCTGACAAGTGTTTACATTTAAAGGGATGGCCCGTGATTCCGGCCACTGTCCTGTGACAATGGAAACTTGCAGGGAGCGGCACATCTTAGATTGTCCCTTTCATTTTATTTGTTCCAAATTGCCTCCCACACTCCTTCACTCCCGCAGGGATACGGAGTCTGAGCCACATGTTTTTTTATTCTTGTGCATGCAGAGGCAAGCTATTTGACCTTGAAGAGCATCGCTATCTTGTATGCTCGACTGGCTGGTGCCCCAATTAAAAGATTGTGGGTTTATAAGAACATAAGAATTAGGAGCAGGAGTGGGCCATTTGGCCCTCTCGAGCCTGCTCCGCCATTCAATAAGATCATGGCTGATCTTCTATAATAAAAACAGAAAATGCTTGAAATCTCAGCAGGCCAGGCAGCATCTGTGGAGAGGAAGCAGAGTTAACGTTTTGGGTGACCCTCTCCACAGATGCTGCTTGACCTGCTGAGATTTGCAGCATTTTCTGTTTTTATTCCAGATTCCAGCATTAGCTGTATTTTGCTTTCTTATAACTGATCTTCGACATCAACTTCAGTTTCCTGCACTGTCCCCATGTTCCTTGATTCCCTTAATATCCCAAAATCTATTGATCCCTGTCTGGAATATACTCAAAGACTGAGCCTCCACAGCCCTCTGGGGCAGAGGATTCCAGAGATTCACCACCCTGTGAGTGAAGAAATTTCTCCTCATCTCAGTCCAAAATGGCCGGCCCCTTATTCTGAGACTGTGACCCCTGGTTCTAGACTCCCCAGCCCCGGGGAACATCTGCCATGCATCTACCCTGTCAAACCCTGTAAGAATTTTGTATGTTTCAATGAGATCATCTCTCATTCTTCTAAACTCTAGAGAACAGCTCCACTCTAGTGCTGTAGTGTATAATCCAGGCTGATACTCCAGTGCAGTGCTGAGGGAGTGCAGCACCGTCGGAGGTGCTGTCTTTCGGATGAGATGCTAAATCGAAGCCCCGCCTGCTTGGTGCAAAAGATCCCACGGAAGAGCAGGGGAGTTCTCCTAATGGGGTGGGGTCAAGGGTAGGCATGGAAACTCCAACAATCAGAAGGATTGGGATCAGGCATAGCCACAGATGTTCCAGTAGCAACTAAACCAGCGTAACCAGGTCTCGGCCTCGTGTCCAGCTGTTCCAGTCGACCATCATCATCATAGGCAGTCCCTCGAAATCGAGGAAGACTTGCTTCCGCTCTAAAAGTGAGTTCTCAGGTGACTGTACAGTCCAATACGAGAATTACAGTCTCTGTCACTGGTGGAATAGACAGTGTTTGAAGGAAAGGGTGGGTGTGGAGTCTGGTTTGCCGCACGCTGCTTCCGCTGCCTGCGCTTGGTTTCTGCGTGCTCTCGGCGATGAGACTCGAGGCGCTCAGCGCCCTCCCAGATGCTCTTCCTCCACATAGGGCGGTGTTTGGCCAGGGACTCCCAGGTGTCAGTGGGGATGTCGCACTTTATCAAGAAGGTTTTGAGGGTGTCCTTGTAACGTTTCCTCTGCCCACCTGGCTCGGTCTACAGGGCTGTAGTGATACCCGCCCTCCTGTGTGGCTCAGAGACGTGGACCATATACAACAGACACCTCAAATCGCTGGAGAAATACCACCAATGCTGTCTCTGCAAGACCCTGCAAATCCCCTGGGAGGATAGACGCACCAACGTCAGTGTTCTCAATCAGGCCGACATCCCCAGCATCAAAGCACTGACCACACTCGACCAGCTCTGTTGGGTGGGCCACATTGTCCGCATGCCCGACACAAGACTCCCAAAGCAAGCGCTCTACTCGGAACTCCTACATGGCAAGTGAGCCCCCAGGACACCCTGAAAACCGCCTTGATAAAGTGCAACAAAAAAGTAGACCACTGCTCCATTAATAGTGGGAGTTCACGAGAACAGCCACTGATTTTGGGGACCACTGCTTTGGGATGGACTATCTGACGAGACTACTCTCGATCATCTCTATTCAGACGTGCGACCAGCAATGTTAAGCTTCTGCACCACAATCAATCCCAGGTACTCCAGCACTGAGACTAACTGTACAGGCATTGCACTTGGTGCCACTCCAGATCAGCATAATATCGCAAAATGGCATCCAAGAATAGGTCGGAGCAACACTCCCCAATTGATAGCCCTCGCCCTACAAAATAAATTTGCATGAGATCGTATTCATCGGGCATGCCTGCTCATGCGAGTGCCTGTGTTATTCATGTGCTATCCAGAACAGTAGCAATATATATTGGACCACACTCTAGAGTGGGTGGACTGTGTATGGGTCATTCAGATCTCCCTGGATACTGATGATATATTCAGGTAGAAATTAGCACACCTAGCTAATTCCTCTCCCCACAATTGTTACTGAGGCGTTTCAGGTTCAGACTTCTCTTGATTAGCAATGGGATGGATTCAGTAGAAACATGTAAAGCAGTTGTACAATAATATTGGCATCAGTAATTTCTATTTATTGGAGGTGGGAATGGCCTTGGACGGCAGCGCTAAACATGTGACAGTGAACCGGCAGCCATTTTACACACCGCCCGCTTTGACTTAATTGGAAAAGACAAAGGGGCGAGGTGTGGAATGGCCTGCAGATCCGTTACATCGCGCTTTGCGCTGCCGCTGAAGGTGAATTTCATCCCCATTGGTCTTTTGTGTCCAATCAATATGGCCCCAGTGATTATAGTTGACAATTAGGCCTTGAGGTTAAAAGCCAACATCAATTCGTGAGATGAAGAATTATCAATGTAAAATACTGTCATGGATTCCAAAAATAATAATTTAACATCTTCATGTGCATAAACCTGCACATAATGTGGTGGTACTGACAGCACTTGGATAGATAGCTCGAAGGGTTAAATTTAGATCCCGTTAGGCCTGATTATGACAAGATGTTGTTCTAAAGCAACCAAAAAAAAACCGACATTTGTTTGCTTTAAAAGTGTCTCAGCTCAGGATTTTCTGTGTGGCGACTGGCAATGTAGTGGGTTAGCATGTTGACCTCTCAGCCGTGGGATCTGGGCATCAATCCAGTCTCCACTGATGAAAACATCTCCCTCGCTCTCTGATGGCTGTTAAAGTCTTATGGGAAACAGATTTGGCCACCCTCAACCCGGTCCCTCGCGGTCGGTCACGTGGCGGCCCTACAAAGTGCCAACAATGTGCCAGGGAAGTGACACTATGCTGGCAGTGCCATTTAGGGTGGCTGCTGTAAACCAGGCAAAACTTCACTCTGAGGCTGTAGAAGGAAGCTGGGTTTAGGACACAGCTCAGAGGAAGCTCGTCTGCTGACCAATAAATGCTCTGTTCTGGAGGACCCACACCTGTCACCTTTCATGAGCTCAAAAAAAAATGAAGCGCAATCAAAACAAAGGTCTACGAAAGCTTGTTCAACTTGCCGCGGTGTGATCCACATGCAGTACCTGGTACCTGCAGTAAGTTAACATGAGCAGCTCCTCTGAAGGCTCCGATGGCGAAGATGTTGAGATGTTGAGCCAAGCAGGTCAGGAAGGTGCTAGTTTTTATCTGTGCCGAGTTATCCAATGCTAGCTGGGTCAGGGGGAGGGAGAAGGCCAATAGGCACATTGGATTCAGGAGGGAAAAAGTAGCCAGGGGCTCCCCTCTCAGCTCACTATCCCCACATGACAACAGTGACTACACGGCCAAAGTATTTCATTGGCTGTAAAGCGCTTTGAGATGTCCCATGGTCGTGAAGGGTGCTATATAAATGCAAGTCTTTCTTTTTTCTTTTTATCCACTCATGGAAAAGTGAGCATGTGAATGGACTATGGGTGAAGACAGGATCAGGCTGGCATATGTTGTCACTGGGGTGGAGTAGTAAGCCGACTCTCCCTGTCAGAGTTCACACATGCCTCTTGAGCAAGGAAACAGATGGGACTGGTACTTGTGGAATTGTACTACCAGCAAAGCATCAATGGGGTCAATTTTTTTCAGTGTTGCATGGGGAATGCTGAATTCTCAGGTGCGGTGGGGAAGAATGCAAGGTGGTCAGCCATTATGTCAGGTTTCTGTCCCTGCTAAGCACCCCTCGGATTATTGGGGACCTTTCCAAATGGGTAGCTAGACCGTGCCTGCAGAAGGCACGGTTCCAATAAAGCTCAGCAGAGGCGAGCGGGGGGAATCATTTTCCATTCTGCACATCCCCGAGGGGCCCAAATATAGGGGTGCCCCAAAAAGGCTGCTGGTGAGGCCTGCTTCAGGACCCTCCTCCTGCTGTAGAGTCTGAAGGGGGCTCAAGGGTCACCCTAATATGTCAACTGGCAGCAGGTAACTTTAGCGGCTTCCCTCCCCTGCATGATCTTTGGGCCACTTGATCTTCAGGCAGCTGACAGAAAGAAGGCCCAAAGGCCGGCACTCAAGAATACAATGGAAGGGCTGAAAGGTCCTATCCGGGGTGGGGGGAGCAGGTCAGTCCCAGGAGGCAGAGGCATCCAGGCCAAGATAATATATAATCATAGATGCATAGACTCTTACAGCACTGACGGAGGCCATTCGGCCCATCGTGCCTGGAGTGGCTCTTTGAACGAGCTATCCAATTAGCCCCACTCCCCCGCTCTTTCATCCTATCCCTGCAAATTAAGTGTCTGCCAGCAGGACATTAGAGGCCCCCTCCACCCCCACCCCCACCCCCCCATCCTGACCTCTTGCCACACCTACACGTGGCAGGCGGAGGAATCTCTGGTGATTCTAACCCTTCGGCAAATCCAGCCTACCTCAGATACGCTGCGCCTTTCGAGCACATCTATAAGCTGTGGCTCAGTGGGTAGCAGTCTTGCCTCTGAGTCAAAAGGTCATGGGTTCAAGTCCCAGTCCAGGGACTTGAGTGCAAAAAATAATCTAGGCTGTCACTTCAGTGCAGTGCTGAGGGAGTGCCTCACTGTCAGAGGTGCTGTCTTTTGGATAAGAGGTTAAACCGAAGCCCTGTCTGCTCTCTCAAATGGAATCCCATGGAATTATTTTGAAGAAGAGCAGGGGAGTTATCTCAGGTGTCCTGGCCAATATTTATCTCTCAATCAACATAACAAAAAACAGATTATCTGGTCATTATCACATTGCTGTTTATGGGAGCTTGCTGTGCACAAATTGGCTGCTGCATTTATTACATTACAACAGTGACTACATTTCAAAAGTACTTCCTTGGCTGTAAAGGGCTTTGAGATGTCCGGTGGTTGTGAAAGGCGCTATATAAATGCAAGTCTTTCTTTCACCCAGTGAATAATTGTCCTTTTAAAGTGGCTTCCGAGGAGGAATGGACAGGACAAAAATTGGCACCAAAGGCTGAAGGAAAACAAATGACCGAACCTCCTGACGACTATTATTCTTGCAAGATAACAAAATACATTTGGTTAAGGGATCGAAAATATTGTGAAGTGGCTTGAATTTTATTTTTTCTTACACAGCATTCGGTTTCACAATGTGGGTTGCTTTGCAATTTAGTGGATTTCTCGTGGGAAATGCTTGGAAAGAAATGTGTTTTGGGTCGATGGGGTGTGGTTTCCCCTGAGAACTAGGCGTAATCAGTCACATGAAATGAGTTGCAGGTCTCACCTGCAGTCCGACGGACAATGACGTTATCTTGGGAAAAGACTTGGTTACTGCGGCAGTCACTCAGAGGAAATGAGGAATGAATAGAGTGCCCACAAAATGGTTCGACTGCTTTCTATTACTGTCATGCACTCTCTCACTGTCCTGTGGCCCCAGAGACTGAGACAAAGAGAACATACGCACACATCCCGCAAATGCTAAAATAACTGTTCCGACAATGAGAGCTTAGATTATTCAGCGTTGCACTGATCTGTTGCTCATTCATAATTGCATTACTTTGTACGTGATATAAACACAAGACTGAAGTTCAGCACCATGCGTTCCAGCACAAAGTGTGCCAAATTTTGTCCGCATGTTTTAAATTATTCAGCGGTTTTATTGGTTGTTATGTAGATATTAAAATCAAAAGCAAGCTGCAAAGTATACAATTGCAATAGGGGAGGATGCAGTGATGCCAAATCATAGAACGGTTCCAGCACAGAAGGAGGCCATTCGGTCCATCGAGCCCGTGCCGGCTCTCTGCAAGAGCACTTCAGCAAGTCCCACTCCCCCGCCCTTTCCCCATAGCTCTGCAAATTTTTTTGAAAATTCCCTTTAGAAAGCCGCGATTGAGTCTGCCTCCACCACCCTTTCAGGCCGTGCGTTCCAGATCCTAACCACTCGCTGCGTGAAAACGTTTTCCCTCATGTCGCCTTTGGTTTTTCTGCCAGTCACCTTAAATCTGTGTCCTCTGGTTCTCGACCTTTCCACCAATGGGAAATGTTTCTATAGCAGGAAGGGCATACTGAAGTGCATGTTCAGCCATGAACTCATTGAATGGTGGTGCAGGCTAGAAGGGCTGAATGGCCTACTCCTGCACCTATTTTCTATGTTTCTATGTTTCTATGTTTCTCCTAGTCTACTCTGTCTAGATCCCTCATGGTTTTGAACACCTCTATCAAATCTCCTCTCAACCTTCTCTACTCTAAGGAGAACAATCCCAGCTTCTCCAGTCTATCTTCTCCTCTTCGGCAGTCCCTCGAAGTCGAGGATGATTTGCTTCCACACTAACATGAGTTCTAATGTGGCTGATGAGTCCAATGCGGAATCTACAGACTCTATCTAAGGATAAGGGGGAAGCCATTTAGGACCGAGATGAGGAGAAACTTCTTCACCCAGAGAGTGGTGAACCTGTGGAATTCTCTACCACAGAAAGTTGTTGAGGCCAATTCACTAAATGTATTCGAAAAGGAGTTCGATGTAGTCCTTACTACTAGGGGGATCAAGGGGTACGGCGAGAAAGCAGGAATGGGGTACTGAAGTTGCATGTTCAGCCATGAACTCATTGAATGGCGGTGCAGGCTTGAAGGGCCGAATGGCCTACTCCTGCACCTATTTTCTATGTTTCTATGTTTCTATGTCTCAGGTGGGGCAGGTGGTGGTTGAAGGGATGGGTGGGTGGGGTGCTTGATTTGTTGTACACTCCTTCTGCTGTTCTACTTAACTACTGCGTGCTCCCGGCGAAGAGACTCAAAGTGTTCGGCGCTTTCTCAAATGCTTCTTCTCCACTTTGAGCGGTCTTGAGCCAGGGATCCCCAAGAGTTGGTGAGATATTACATTTTTTCAGGGAGGCTTTGAGGGTGTCCTTGTAGCGTTTTCTCTTCCCTCCTTGCCGTGACGGAGGTTGGAGCAGAGCGTTTGTTTCGAGAGCGTTTGTATCAGGCCTGTGAACTACATGGCCCACCTATCGGAGCTGACTGAGCGTGATCAATGCCTCGATGCTGGGGATATTGGCCTGAGCGGGAACATGATGTTGGTGCGCCTATCCTGCCAATGGATTTTCAGAATTTTGCGCAGGCAACGTTGGTGGTGCTTCTCCAGTGCTTTGAGGTGCCTGCTGTACATGATCCATGTCTCTGAAGCATAAAGGAGGGTATCACTACAGCTCTGTAGACCATGAGCTCGGTGCCGGGTTTGAGATTTTGTCTTTTCTTCAGGCAACCGAAGGCAGCAGTGGCGCACTGAAAGCGTTGTTGGGTCCCGCCCTCGATGTCTGCCCTCACTGACAGGAGGTTCCCAAGGTATGAAAAGTGGTCCACACTGTCCAAGGTCTTGTTGTGGATCTTGATGATTGGAGGCCGCTACTGTGAGGCGGGGCCGATTGGTAGAGCACCTTTGTCTTACGGATGTTTAATGCAAGACCCAGACTCTCGTACACTTCAGTGAAGGTGTCAGCGATGGTTTGGAGTTCGGCCTCTGAGTGTGCGCAAATGCAAGCATCGCCTGCATACTGTAATTCAATGACAGAGGTTGGAGCAACCTTGGTGCCTGACTGGAGGTAACGGACGTTGAACAATTTCCCATTCGTCCTGTAACTTAGTTGCACTCCAGTCTATCCACGTAACTGAAGTCCCACATCCCTGGAACTATTCTTGTAAATCTATTCTGCTCCCTCTCTAAGGCCTTCACATCCTTCCTAAAGTGTGGTGCCCAGAATTGGACACAATACTCCAGTTGAGGCTGAACCAGTGTTTTATAAAGATTCATCATAACTTCCATGCTTTTGTACTCTGTGCCTCTATTGATGAAGCCCAGAATCCCGTATGCTTTTTGAACCACTTTCTCAACCTGCCTCGCCACCTTCAACAATTTGTTATACCCCCAGGTCTCTCTGTTCATGCACCCCTTTACAATTGTACCCTTTAGTTTATATTGCCCCTCCTCATTCTTCCTCCCAAAATGTATCACTTTGCACTTTTCTGCGTTAAATTTCATCTGCCACGTGTCCACCCATTCCACCAGTCTGTCTGTGTCCTCTTGGTCTATCCCTCTCCTCCTCTCTATTCAATATATTTCAAGCTTTGTGCCATCTGCAAATTTTAAAATTATGCCCTGTACACCCAAGTCCAGGGGCCAGACTTGCCCTAAAGGTCCCCAACGCCCGACTGCCCGCTGAGAAACACCGCTAACATTCAGCGAAAAAAGCTGGTGAGAATTTTCATTTTAAAGGTAAAAATAAGTAAAACTTACGTGGAAACTTTCGCCGAGAAAATTGGCGTTGTGCACTCATTGCTGGTGGTTTTCTCGGCGGCTAAGTGGAAAGTTAGTAAAATGGCCGGTCGTTACCAGAATGGACAGTAAATAGTAAAATTTAGTCCGAGGCTGTGGTTGGGCCCAGGGAGGGGAGAAAACGTTGAAAAAATGCTCATTAAAAAAAACGTACAAAGCATTCCCTTAGACAGTTTTAACCCTAAAAAATAATTAAAGAACCTTTAACTTTCCTTTTTTAGCAAGGTCTCCCCCCCTTCCCGCCGTGTAAAAGCAGCTTTTACAGGCCGGGTCTCTCGGCGATCTGGACGTTGGCGGTTGAGGCCAAACTTGCGCACTGGCGGTTGTTCTCGCTGTTGCACGTGGGCAGTTTTCAGAGGTGGGCGATAACGTTGAAAAACTTACGTGGAAACTTTCGCCGAGCAGAAAACCAGCTACACAGCCAAGAAAATCGCCAACAGTGAAGCCAAAAGTCTGGCCCCAAGTCATTAATATATATCAGGAAAAGCAGTGTTCCTCCGGTATCCCACCTGAGGTTGGGCGGGAGAATCGTATCACTGGAGGATTCCCCGGGTAACTTTCGTGGGGCCACCCAAAAATACTGGGGGCCCGGTCTCATTCCCCTCCCCCTCCTCACCCCTCCCTCCCCCCCTCCTCGTGTACCCCTCCCCCTTCCCTCCTCACATTCCCCTCCCCCTCCCCTCCCCCCCCCGCTCGTGTACCCCTCCCCTTCCCCCCCCCGCTCGTGTACCCCTCCCCCTCCCCTCCTCACATTCCCCTCACCCTCCCCTCCCCCCCCCCCCCGCTCGTGTACCCCTCCCCCTCCCCTCCTCACATTCCCCTCACCCTCCCCCACCTCACCCTCCTCCTCCCAGGGTCTGCCTGTAGCTGCTGCTGGTTTCCCAACCGACTGATGTCCCTGTCTCCCAAAACCTGAGGCCACTCATTTGGTGATTGGCAGGGTGGATTCGAGTGAGGCCCGGTGGTCCGGTGATCCCTGGGGAACACCACTGTGTACCTTCCAAAAAAATCCGGCCGCAATGCAACCGCTCTCCACTTCCCACTGTTCCCTGCCGCTGAGCCGATTGTGAATCCATGCTGCCACTGTACCATTGATTCAATGGCTTTAACTTTGCTGACATCAGTATCAGTATTACTTCAATTAGTGTCTGCTTGGCTCAGTTGGTTGCACGCTTGCCTCAAAGTCACATGATTGCATTTATATAGCACCTTTTACAACCTCAGGATATCCCAAAGCATTTCACAGCCAATGAAGTACTTTTGGAGTGTAGTCACTGTTGCAATGTGGGAAGCACGGCAGCCAATCTGCACACAGCAAGCTCCCACAAATAGCAATGTGATAATGACCAGATAATCTGTTTTAGCGATGTTGATTGAGGGATAAATATTAGTCAGGACACGGGGGAGAACTCCCAACCTTGCTCTTCTTCGAATTTTGCCATACATCCACCTGTAAGGTGAGTCGAGGCCTCAGTTTAATGTCTCATTCGAACAATAGCACTTCCGACAGTGCATCGCTACCTCAATGCTGCATTGAAGCGCCGACCTAGATTTTGTGCTCAAGTCTTTAGGGTGGGACTTGAACCCGCGACGTTCGAACTCAGAGGCAAGAGTGCTACCCACTGAGGCACAGCTGAAGCTATGTGTAGGATCAAGTCCCACTCCAGAAATTGTTTGAGCTCCATGATACGGTTGAAAGTAAGGGGAAGGTTTTGACTTTCAGAGGTCCGACTAGGGGCAAAGATCCCGCCGGAACTCATTCAAATCAATCCCGCCAATCACCAAATAAATGTCAGCAGGAATGTAAGTCGGTTGGCAGGTAGCAAGAGGAGGAGGAGGTGAGGCTGATGGGAACATGAGAACATAAGAACATAAGAATTAGGAACAGGAGTAGGCCATCTAGCCCCTCGGGCCTGCTCCGCCATTCAACAAAATCATGGCTGATCTGGCCGTGGACTCAGCTCCACTTACCCGCCCTCTCCCCGTAACCCTTAATTCCCTTATTGGTTAAAAATCTATCGATCTGTGACTTGAATACATTCAATGAGCTAGCCTCAACTGCTTCCTTGGGCAGAGAATTCCACAGATTCACAACCCTCTGGGAGAAGAAATTCCTTCTCAACTCGGTTTTAAATTGGCTCCCCTGTATTTTGAGGCTGTGCCCCCTAGTTCTAGTCTCCCCGACCAGTGGAAACAACCTCTCTGCCTCTATCTTGTCTATCCCTTTCATTATTTTAAATGTTTCTATAAGATCACCCCTTATCCTTCTGAACTCCCAACAAGTAAAGACCCAGTCTACTCAATCTATCATCATAAGGTAACCCCCTCATCTCCGGAATCAGCCTAGTGAATCATCTCTGTACCCCCTCCAAAGCTAGTATATCCTTCCTTAAGTAAGGTGACCAAAACTGCACGCAGTACTCCAGGTGCGGCCTCACCAATACCCTATACAGTTGCAGCAGGACCTCCCTGCTTTTGTACTCCATCCCTCTCGCAATGAAGGTCAACATTCCATTCGCCTTCCTGATTATCTGCTGCACCTGCCCCAGGTCCCTCTGCACCGCAGCATGTTGTAATTTCTCCCCATTCAAATAATATTCCCTTTTACTGTTTTTTTTCCCCAGGTGGATGACCTCACACTTTCCGACATTGTATTCCATCTGCCAAACCTTAGCCCATTCGTTTAACCTATCCAAATCTCCTTGCGGCCTCTCTGTGTCCTCTACACAACCCGCTGAGGAGAGAAGGAGGTGAGGGCGATGGGAATGTGAGGAGGGTGAAGGAGGGGAGGCTGATGGTAACAGGAAAAGGGGAGAGGCGAAGCTGATGGGAATGTGGAGGGGAGGAGGAAGTGAGGCTGATGGGAATGTGAGGCGGGGAGGAGGTGTGATGGGAATGTGAGGAGGGGAGGAGGTGAGGGTGAAGGGAACGGGTGGCAGAGGAGACGAGGCTACTGGGAACATGAGGAGGAGAGGAGGCGGTGAGGCTGATGGGAATGAGATTGGGCCCCCAGTATTTTTGGGTGGCCCCACGTATGTAAACACAGGTTTATCCGTGGAATCCTCGGCAGTAATACTATTCTTCCGCCCGACCGGTGGAACCCCCAGGGAAAGGACAGCTTACGCCCATGTCCCTTGGGGTTGCAGCAGAAGACTGGGAGAACATGCTCCTCCGATGTAATGTCAGGGCCATAACCTGGGCTGTCACTCCATTACAAGATTGAGGAATTGTCGGCTGAGCAATTCCTCGTTTTACTTGCTCTGTGGATCATTTGGGAAACTGAAGGTCGTTGGCATCGCTGCAAGAATGTTCAGCCATGAACTCATTGAATGGCGGTGCAGGCTCGAAGGGCCGAATGGCCTACTCCTGCACCTATTTTCTATGTTTCTAAGAAGAGCAGAGTTCTCCTGGTGTGCTGATCAACACTCCTGCTTCAGCCGATCCCAAGATCTCATTGCTGGGATCTTGCTGTTTCTCCACAGTCAGAGTCATTCATTGTGTAGAATCAATTTGAGATGCAATCTAAAGTGTTTTTTACTAAATAACCGCACCTTACTCGCTGACACTACCCCTTGTGGTCCAAATAAGAGAACAATGATCAAAAGGAGTTGCATTTATATGGTGTCCTTCCCGTCCCCAGGACATTGCAAGGCACTTCACCACTGATGGACCAGTTTTGAAGTGCAGTCACTGTTTTTATGTGAGCCTATGCGGCAGCCAATTTGTGCACAGCAAGGCACACAAACAGAAAAAGAGTGAATCACCAGATTATCTGTTTTTTCCTGATGTTGGTTGAGGCAGGAATGTTGAGACAGCAATACCAGTGACATGTTTATCAGATTGGCTGCATAATACAGTAAATAACTCTGGGAAATGTGAGCTCTTCGAAGTAAAGTGAAATAAAACTCTCTCTGAAAGGGAGCTCGTACTTCAACCGGCCAAATGGAGTGAAAAGTCAGAGAGACTGAAGTCACGTTGGGTATAGTAGCATGCGAAAAGATGAAAAGATTTACCTTCAGTTAAGGTACCAGTTAGAGGAATTTCAGGTCAAGTTACCCTGCTGCACAGCATGACTTCATTGCATGAGTTCTGAAGTTCAACATGATTGTTTCCTTCAACAGCCCTCCCTCTTCCCAGAAACATCTTATAGATCTTATCTACAGATATAACCAGTGCCATTGCATGTTGTGACCATTTTTGGTGGATGATCCAACTGGAAATGTTAACCTATCATTCTCTTTCACAAGACAGAGTGTTCCAGCACCCTGACATGTGGCGGAACACCACACCGACAGCAGCAGATAAAAGGAGCAGCCCAGCCCAGCACAGCCCAGTCCAGTCCAGCCCAGAGCCATCCCAGCCCAGCCTAGCCCAGAGCAGCCCTGCCCAGCACAGCCCAGTCCAATCCAGCACAGCCCAGCACAGCCCAGTCCAGCCCAGCCCAGCCCAGCCCAGAGCAGCCCAGCACAGCCCAGTCCAGCCCAACCCAGCATAGCCCAGTCCAGAGCAGCCCAGCATAGCCCAGAGCAACCCAGCCCAGCCCAGCCCAGCCCAGAGCAACCCAGCCCAGCCCAGCCCAGCCCAGAGCAGCCCAGCCCAGCCCAGCCCAGCACAGCCCAGCCCAGAGCAGCCCAGCCCAGAGCAGCCCAGCCCAGCCCAGAGCAACCCAGCCCAGCCCAGCACAGCCCAGCCCAGAGCAGCCCAGCCCAGCCCAGAGCAGCTCAGCCCAGCCCAGAGCAACCCAGCCCAGCCCAGAGCAGCCCAGAGCAACCCAGCCCAGCACAGCTGTCGAAATCTCGACCTCAGAAAAGAATGACTCCGACACTTACAGCTCCGATAGAAGTTTCCCTTTTAATTTACTTGCTCGCAAGGGGTAGGTTTCACTCAGTCAAGGGCTAAATGAACACCTCCGCAATGGTTCAGTTTAACAAGATATTTATACAGTAAAACCAAAGTTCTGGCCTCTCCCTGTGTATTGCTCTGTCTCACAGTCAGTGAATACAGATAAAGAGTTAATTACTATATCCTGGTCCTGACATGGTGTCCAAATATTTCCTTTTGTCAGGGTTATCAGAAAGCCAAACGGCCATTACTCAATGAGTCATAGGTAATGGGCTATCACCTGTCTTGTATTGTGTCAGGATTGTTTCAATTTCCTGGTCAGTTTACCTGTTTGCTTCAAATGGATGAGGTAAAGGAAAGAGATAATGGCTAGAAGATAAGGGTGGGGTGACATGGAACTCCTGTAGTGTAGACAATAGGAGAGCACCATGGGGGGTTACTTGTCTCAGCATGACTTGTCTCCTAGCTGTCTGATAACCATCAGCCATCTAACAGCAGGTTTAGCTGTTTATGCAAGCTGGCTGCTAAAATGCAGAAAGTTCTGGAAGGGCCAGGACTCCATTTTAATCAAAAGGCACACAAATACCGTATGGTATCAGCTTAGATAAAAATGCTTTCCACACAGCCCAGCCCAGAGCAGCCCAGAGCAGCCCAGCCCAGAGCAGCCCAGAGCAGCCCAGATCAACCCAGCACAGCCCAGCCCAGCCCAGCACAGCCCAGCCCAGAGCAACCCAGCCCAGCACAGCCCAGCCCAGCCCAGCCCAGCCCAGAGCAACCCAACCCAGCCCAGCACAGCCCAGCCCAGAGCCAGCCACTGCAGGGAGCAGCACGAGCAAGTAAAACAGGGCAACAAAGGAAAACAGGGCGATTACATTCGACGTCACAGTAAGGCAGGGAAGTGTTTGGGTGGTGAACTTTTCTCTCTCTATTTTTCTCTCTCTATTTTTCTCTCTCTTTTCTTACTTTAAATTAAGGGCCTTAGTTTAGGGGCCGAGATTAATAACTAAAAACGAAATCTAATTAATTTAATACATTAGAGATGGCAGGACAGGCGATGTGTTTCTGTTGTTGCATGTGGGAGCTGGTTGACCCCATTGAGGTCCACGGTGACCACATCTGCAGCAAGTGTCTGCAGCTCGAGGAACTTCAGCTCCGCGTGGATGAGCTGGAGTCCAAGACCAAGACACATCAGGGAGGGGGAGAGTTATCTGGACGCTGCGATCCAGGAGGCAGTCACACCCCTTGGATTAATTAATTCAACTTCGATCCGTGGTCAGGGACAGGAGGGTGTGACTATGAGTGAGGAAGATAGGGGGATCCAGGAGGTAGTGATGGAGGAGCCTCAGCCCTTGCTCTTGTCCAACGGGTTCGAGGCTCTTACTCCGTGTGTGGACAAGAGCAGGGACTGCAGGGAGGATGAGCAAACTGACCACAGCACCGTGGTACAGGGGGCCATTCAAGTGGGGGGAGTAAAAAGAAAGGTTGTAGTGGTAGGGGACAGTATCATTAGGGGAATAGATACTGTTCTCTGCAGTCGAGAGCATGCGACCGAAGGCTGTGTTGCCTGCCCAGTGCCAGGGTTAAGGACATCTCCTCAGGGCTGGAGAGGAACTTGGAGTGGGAGGGTGTAGATCCAGTTGTTGTGGTCCATGTAGGTACCAATGACATAGATAGGACAAAGAAAGAGGTTCTGCTTCGAGAGTATGAGAAGCTAGTGGCCAAATTAAAAAGCAGAACCACAAAGGTAATAATCTCTGGATTACTACCCGAGCCACAAGCAAACTTGCATAGGGTAACTAAGATCAGAGAGTTAAACATGTGGCTCAAAGACTGGTGTGGGAGAAATGGGTTTTGGTTCGTGGGACACTGGCCCCAGTACTGGGGTAAGGGGGAGCTGTTCCGTTGGGACGGGCTCCACTTTGACCGTGCTGGGACTCGGGTCCTGGCCAATCAAATAACTGGGGCTGTAGAGAGAGCTTTAAACTAATTAGTGGGGGGGAGGATTCAGGTGAGTGAAAATTTAAAAAGTCAAAGAAGAAGGAGAAGGCAATAGAGCAGGGTAGCACTGGGGGAAATGAAAACCAGAGCATGCCAGGAAGGGACAGAATGTATAAACATAAAAGTGAATCAGAAAGTGGGGTCAAAGCAGAAAAAAATGGTAAAGAGACAAATTTAAAAGCTCTTTATCTAAATGCATTCGTAACAAATCATCATCATCATAGGCAGTCGCTCGAAATCGGGAAGACTTGCTTCCACTATAAAAGTGAGTTCTCAGGTGACTGAACAGTCCAATACGGGAATTACAGTCTCTGTCACAGGGTGGGGCAGACAATGGTTGAGGGAAGGGGTGGGTGGGACAGATTTGCCGCACGCTCCTTCCGCTGTCTGCGCCTGATTTCTGCATGCTCTCGGTGATGAGACTCGAGGTGCTCAGCGCCCTCCCGGATGCTTCTCCTCCACTTAGGGCGGTCTTTGGCCAGGATTCCCAGGTGTCGGTGGAGATGTTGCACTTAATCAAGGAGGCTTTACATAGAAACATAGAAACATAGAAAATAGGTGCAGGAGTAGGCCATTCAGCCCTTCGAGCCTGCACCGCCATTCAATGAGTTCATGGCTGAACATGCAACTTCAGTACCCCATTCCTACTTTCTCACCATATCCCTTGATCCCCCTAGTAGTAAGGACTACATCTAACTCTTTTTTGAATATATTTAGTGAATTGGCCTCAACAACTTTCTGTGGTAGAGAATTCCACAGGTTCACAATTCTCTGGGTGAAGAAGTTTCTCCTCATCTCGGTCCTAAATGGTTTACCCCTTATCCTTAGACTGTGGCCCCTGGTTCTGGATTTCCCCAACATTGGTAACATTCTTCCTGCATCTAACCTGTCTAAACCCAGCAGAATTTTAAACGTTTCTATGAGATCCCCTCTCATTCTTCTGAACTCCAGTGAATATAAGCCCAGTTGATCCAGTCTTTCTTGATATGTCAGTCCCGCCATCCCGGAAATCAGTCTGGTGAACCTTCACTGCACTCCCTCTATAGCAAGAATGTCCTTCCTCAAGTTAGGAGACCAAAACTGTACACAATGCTCCAGGTGTGGCCTCACCAAGGCCCTGTACAACTGTAGTAACACCTCCCTGCTCCGTTCCCGCTGTCCACCCGGGAATCGTTTGCCATGTAGCAGTCCGAGTAGAGCGCTTGCTTTGGGAGTCTTGTGTCGGGCAAGTGAACAATGTGACCCGCTCAACGGAGATAGATACAAATGGGTATGATTTTATAGACATTACAGAGACATGGTTGCAAGGCGACCAAGGCTGGGAACTAAATATTCAGGGGTATTTGACAATTCAGAAGGACAGACAGAAAGGAAAAGGAGGTGGGGTAGCTCTCTTAATAAAGGATGAGATCAGTGCATTAGTGAGAAATGATATTGGCTCAGCGCATCAAAGATGTTGAATCAGTTTGGGTGGAGATAAGGAATAATAAGAGGAAAAAGTCACTGCTGGGTGTAATCTACAGGCCCCTTAACGGTAGCTCCACTGTTGGACGGAGTATAAATCAAGAAATAATGGAGGCTTGTAAAAAAGGAATGGCAATAATCATGGGTGATTTTAACCTTAATTTTGATTGGACAAAGCAAATTGGCCAGGGTAGCCTTGAGGAAGAGTTGATAGAGGGTATCTGGGATAGTTTCCTTGAACAGTATGTTGTGGAACCAACCAAGGAGCAGGCTATCTTAGATCTGGTACTGTGTAATGAGACAGGATTAATAAATGATCTTGTCGAAAAGGAGCCTCCAGGAATGAGTGACCATAACATGGTTGAATTTCAAATTCAGGTGGAGGGTGAGAAAGTTGGTTCTCAAACCAGTCCTAAGCCGAAATAAAGGAGACGACAAAGGTATGAAGATAGAGTTGGCTAAAGTGGACTGGGAAAATAGATTAAAGTATGTGACGGTTGATGAGCAGTGGCAGACATTTAAGGAGATATTTCATAACTCGCAACAAAAATATATCTCAATGAGAAGAAAAGACTGGAAGAGAAGAGATAATCATCCGTGGCTAACTGAGGAAATAAGGGATGGTATCAAATTGAAAACAAGGGTATACAATGTGGCCAAGATTAGTAGGAGGCCAGAGGATTGGGAAACTTTTAAAAGCCAGCAAAGCACGACTAAAAAAAATGATAGAGGGAAGATAGATTATGAAAGTAAACTAGTACAAAATATAAAAACAGATAGTAAGAGTTTCTACAAGTACATAAAAAGGAAAAGAGTGGCTAACGTAAATGTTAGTTCCCTGAAGGATGAGACTGGGGAATTAATAATGGGGAACAGGGAAATGGCAGGAACGTTGAACAAATATTTTGTATCAGTCTTCATGGTAGAAGGCACTAAAAACATCCCAGTAGTGGATAATCAAAGGGCTATCGGGAGAGAGGAACTTAATACAATCACTATCACTAATGAAGTTGTACTCAGTAAAATAATGGGAATAAAGGCAGACAAGTCCCCTGAACCTGATGGCTTAAAAAAGGTAGCTGCAGAGATAGTGGATGCATTGGTTGTAACCTTCCAAAATTCCCTGGAATTTGGGGCGGTCCCAGTGGATTGGAAAACCTCAAATGTAATGCCTCTATTTAAAAAGGAGGCAGACAAAAAGCAGGAAATTATAGACCAGTTAGCCTAACATCTGTCGTTGGGACAATGCTGGAGTCCATTATTAAGGAAGCAGTAGCGGGACATTTGGAAAAGCATGATTTAATCAAGAAGAGTCAGCATGGTTTTATGAAAGGGAAATCATGTTTGACAAATTTGCTGGAGTTCTTTGAGGATGTAATGAGGAGGGTGGATAAGGGGGAACCAGTGGATGTAGTGTATTTGGATTTCCAGAAGGCATTCGATAAGGTACCACATAAGAGGTTACGGCACAAGATAAAAGCTCACTGGGTTGGGGGTAATATATTAGCATGGATAGAGGATTGGCTAACGAACAGAAAACAGTCAGGATAAATGGGTCATTTTCTGGTTGGCAAACAGTGACTAGTGGGGTGCCGCAGGGATCGGTACTGAGTCCTCAACTAGTTACAATCTATATTAATGACTTAGATGAAAGGATCAAGTATAATGCGGCAAAGTTTGCTGATGATACAAAGATAGGTGGGAAAGCAAATTGTGAGGAGGACACAAAAAGTTTGCAAAGGGATATAGACAGGCTGAGTAAGTGGGCAAAAATTTGGCCGATGGAGGATAACATGGGAAAATTTGGGGTTATCCACTTTGGCAGAAAAAAATAGAAAAGAAAATTATAATTTAAATGGAGAAAAATTGTAAAGTGCTGCAGTAGAGAGAGACCTGGGGGTCCTTGTGTATGAAACACAGAAAGTTAATATGCAGGTACAACAAGTAATAAGGAAGACAAATGTAATGTTGGCCTTTATTGCAAGGGGATATAGTATAAAAGCAGGAAAGTCCTGCTACAACTGTACAGGGTATTGTTAAGGCCACACCTTGAGTACTGCGTATAGTTTTGATCTCCTTATTTAAGGAAGGATTATCATCCTCATAGGCAGCCCCTCGGAATCGAGGAAGACTTGCTTCCACTCTTAGAATGAGTCCTTATGTGGCTGAACAGTCCAATATGTCGGGAGTGGTGTTTGGGGTCAGGTTCACCTCTGACCTCCTGAGCGGTTCGAATCGCTCCAACTCCCTGGTTCTAGACTCTGGATTTATTTGAGGGATGTGATAAAGAGCAAGAGACAACTGGTTTGGTGCAAAAGAACTTCGATTTTATTAAAGGCAAGAAAATACAATGTCAAACTTATAGGCACACAAGTAAAGAACAGTACATCACACATTCCAAGGGGTTACAGTGAATAATACACCTCCCACCTCCCAATGCCTAACACTGACGAGGTTAAACTCCAGGGTAAACACGGACCATGCTCACCGATCCTTTACTGGGAATTGGCGGTGGTTCGTGATTTCGGGGTTTGCTGGATTCTGTAGGTTCTGCTTGCTGTACCCCGAATGTCGGAGAAGACTTCTTACTGCGCAGTCTTCAGTTGGGTGGTGTCCGCTGATGCGGTAGGGTGCATTTTGGACTTATGGGGTAAGTACCCGTTTTCTTTCATAAAAACAGAGAAACATAGAAAATAGGTGCAGGAGTAGGCCATTCGGCCCTTCAAACCTCCACCACCATTCAATAAGTTCATGGCTGATCATTCCCTCAGTACCCCTTTCCTGCTTTCTCTCCATACCTCTTGATCCCCTTAACCGTAAGGGCCATATGTAACTCCCTCTTGAATATATCCAATGAACTGGCATCAACAATTCTCTGCGGCAGGGAATTCCACAGGTTAACAACTCTCTGAGTGAAGAAGTTTCTCCTCATCTCAGTCCTAAATGGCCTGCCCCTTATCCTAAGACAATGTCCGCTGCTTCTGGACTTCCCCAACATCGGGAACATTCTTCCTGCATCTATCCTGTCCAGTCCCGTCAGAATCTTATATGTTTCTATGAGATCCCCTTTCATCCTTCTAAACTCCAGTGAATAAAGGCCCAGTTGATCCAGTCTCTCCTCACATGACAGCCCAGCTATCCCTGGAATCAGTCTGGTGAACCTTCGCTGCACTCCCTCAATAGCAAGAACGTCCTTCCTCAGACTAGGAGACCAAAACTTAACACAATATTCCAGGTGAGGCCTCACCAAGGCCCTGTACAACTGCAGTAAGACCTCCCTGGTCCTATACTCAAATCCCCTAGCTATGAAGGCCAACATACCATTTGCCTTCTTTACCGCCTGCTATACCTGCTTGCCCACTTTCAGTGACTGATGGACCATGACACCCAGGTCTCGTTACACCTCCCCTTTTCCTAGTCTGCCGCCATTCAGACAATATTCTGCCTTCGTGTTTTTGCCCCCAAAATGGATAACCTCACATTTATCCACATTATACTGCATCTGCCATGTATTTGCCCACTCACCTAACCTGTCCAATCACCCTGCAGCCCCTTAGCGTCCTCCTCACAGCTCACACTGCCACCCAGTTTAGTGTCATCCGCAAACTTAGAGATATTACACTCAATTCCTTCATCTAAATCGTTAATGTATATTGTAAATAGCTGGGGTCCCAGTACTGAGCCCTGCGGCACTCCACTAGTCACTGCCTGCCATTCTGAAAAGGACCCATTTATCCCGATTCTCTGTTCCCTATCCATGTCAGCATATTTCCCCCAATACCATGTGCTTTGATTTTGCACACCAATCTCTTGTGCGGGACCTTGTCAAAAGCCTTTTGAAATTCCAAATATACCACATCCACTGGTTCTCCCTTGTCCACTCTGCTAGTTACATCCTCAAAGAATTCCAGAAGATTCGTCAAGCATCATTTCCCTTTCATAAATCCATGCTGACTTGATCCGATCCTGTCACTGCTTTCTAAATGCGCTGCTATTTCATCCTTAATGATTGTTTCCAACATTTTCCCCACTACTGATATCAGGCTAACCGGTCTATAATTACCCATTTTCTCTCTCGTCCTCCTTTTTTAAAAAGTGGTGTTACATTAGCTACCCTCCAGTCCATAGGAACTGATCCAGAGTTGTTGACTGTTGGAAAATGATCACCAATGCATCCACTATTTCTAGGGCCACTTCCTGGAGTACTCTGGGATACAGACTGTCAGGCCCCAGGGATTTATCGGCCTTCAATCCCATCAATTTCCCTAACACAATTTCCCACCTAATAAGGATATCCTTCAGTTCCGCCTTCTCACTAGACCCACTATCCCCTCATACCTTTGGAAGGTTATTTGTATCTTCCTTCGTGAAGACAGAACCGAAGTATTGGTTCAATTGGTCCGCCATTTCTTTGTTCCCCATTATAAATTCACCTGAATCCGACTGCAAGGGACCTACGTTTGGCTTTTCTAATCTTTTTCTCTTCACATATTTATAGAAGCTTTTGCAGTCAGTTTTTATGTTCCCTGCAAGCTTCCTCTCGTACTCTATTCTCCCCTTCTTAATTAAACCCTTAGTCCTCCTCTGTTGAATTCTAAATTTCTCCCAGTCCTCAGGTTTGTTGCTTTTTCTAGCCAAATTATATGCCTCTTCCTTGGCTTTAACACTATCCTTAATTTCCTTTGTTAGCCATGGTGAGCCACCTTCCCAGTTTTATTTTTACTTCAGACAGGGATGAACAATTGCTGAAGTTCATCCATGTGATCTTTAAATGTTTGCCATTGCTTATCCACCGTCAACCCTTTGAGAATCCTTTGCCAGTCTATTCTAGCCAATTCATGCCTCATACCGTCGAAGTTACCTTTCCTTAAGTTCAGGACCCTAGTTTCCGAGTTAACTTTGTCACTCTCCATCTTAATAAGGAATTCTACCATATTATGGTCACTTTTCCCCAAGGGGCCTCGCACAACAAGTTTGCTAATTAGTCCCTATTTCGTTAGAAATAGGTTCAAAGTCTCTTTAGGTAATGTTTTCACCTGTTGGTGGTCAGGCCTAGGTTGTAGAGTGGAAACTTTCGACTCTTCGGTTTCTTCCTTGTGGAGTTTTGTTTCGAAGTTGGTCGATCGCGGTGTTTTTGGTGGTACCACGTTGGCCGTGGTCGGTTGTTGCCGCGATGGTGATGTTCTTCCTTCCTTTTCCGATTTCAGGACGTCGAGGCTGGAGAAGCTAGTTAAAACTGCTGCGGTGATCTTTCTCTCTTCTTGTTCTGATGCACAGCATAGCATTGCCTAGCATTGCCTAGCATAAGCATGTCCTTTGTTAAAGCAGGGCCCAGTTATACCTTTGGAGCTGTTCTAATCTTAGCGCCAAATCAGCCCGGTTTCTTTGTTTAATTTTGGCGGGCTTGATATTACTTTGTCATATTTTGGTGGGCTCATTAAATGTTAACCTAACTCGGCTGTGTCGATCTTTTAAATCTGTTTTCTTGATGGAAATATTAGCTCTGGTATTTGCAGTGTCTGTCTGTGCTTGGGTTTTTCATGCGGGCTGGATGTGCCATTGTTATTATGTATGGGCTGGAATGGTTTTCCAGATCAGGATGATGGTTAGCTTTCTCTGGATTAATTATTGCTATGTTAATGTCTCCTGGGGAGAAGGGTTTTCGAGTATCCACAATTCTCCAGATAATTTGCTTTAGCTTCAATACCCCAGACAGCGTCAATACTCAAACTGACTTCTTTGAAGGATAGTTCCTTTAGTTCTCAGCCCTGCCCACAAAAACTCAATCTGCTTTGTAAAATCCCAAATTCTATTAAAGTTCGTAGTTCCTTCCATGTGCACTTTAGGATCTCAAATTTTCCGGTAGATAGTTCCAAATTAAATTTCCTTTTCAATGAGTCCAAACACTGGGGGGGTTGTCCCACAAATTTTGCAAACCTTCAAATATGAGAGCCACAGTCCCTGCCAAAGGTGGGACACAGTCATTGAGGGTAAGGGATGATAGCACAGGTTTGCTGCATGTTCTTTCCACTGCCTGTGTTTGTTTTCTGCATGCACGCGGCGATGAGACTCCAGAAGCTCAGCGCCCTCCCGGCTGCATGTCCTCCACTTTGGCCAGGGTCTCCCAGGTGTCAGCGGGCATGTTGCACTTTATTAGGAAGGCTTTGAGGGTGTCCTTATAACGTTTCCTCTGTCCACCTTTGGCTCGTTTGCCATGAAGGAGTTCTGAGTAGAGCACTTGCTTTGGGAGTCTCGGGTCCCTGCATAGGAGGCTGTTCAGAGAAGGTTCACTGGGTTGATTCCGGAGACGAGGGGTTTGACTTATGAAGATAGGTTGAGCAGGTTGGGCCTATATTTAATGGAGTTCAAAAGAATGAGAGGTGACCTTATCAAAACATATAAGATAATGAGGGGGCTTGACAAGGCAGATACAAAGAGGATATTTCCACGCATATGGAAAACTAAAACTAGGTGACATAGTCTCAGAATAAGGAGCCACTCATTTCAAAGTGCAGTATCCTCTTATGTGACAGCTTATCGAATGCATTCTTCTCTCAGAGGGTTGTAAATCTATGGAATTCTCTACCCCAGAGTAATAAGTCCTTACTATACAGTACAAATGCACACGAGGCCCATACTAGAGAGAAGGTCACTCTGTGACCAGCAACCTTTATTCTAGCACTGAAGTGGAGAATATGGGTGGAGCTTCCCCTTTTATACCTGAAAGTCCAGGTTAGGAGTGTCTCCCACAAGTTCACCACCTATTGGTCAGTGTTCTCACGGTGTACAACTTAGGTCAATTTACACATGGATTACAATGACAGTTGAATACATGACATCACCTCCCCCCCAAAGTCTTATTGGGATCACAGGTTGAGTCTCTCTGGTGGTTTACGCTCCCTTGTAGAGCGCCTGAGTTGGGGCTCCGGTTGTTGGGCGCTGGCCTGAGTGTCTGCTGCTTGCGGTGCCTCAGGCCTGTCCGGACTGCCCACAGTGACTGGGCTCTCCTCCCTTTGGTTCTGGTGTTCGGTCACCTGTGGTGGAGTGAACTCTACATCGTGTTCTTCCTCTGCATCTTCTATGGGGTTGCTGAACCTCCTTTTTGTTTGATCCACGTGTTTGCGGCAGATTTGTACATTGGTAAGTTTAACTACCAGAATCCTATTCCCCTCTTTGGCAATCACAGTGCCTGCGAGCCATTTGGGCCCTGCAGCGTAGTTGACGACAAAAACAGGGTCATTGACATCAATACATTGCGCTCTCGCATTCCCGTCATGGTAGTCACATTGTGACCGGCGCCTGCTCTCAACAATTTCTTTCATGGTGGGGTGTATAAGGGATAACCTGGTTGTAAGCATCCGTTTCATTAGCAGCTCTGCGAGTGGAACCCCGTGAGCGAGTGTGGTCGGGATCTATTGGCCAACAGGATTCTGAGTTTGATTATCTGCACTGCTCATTCAACCTGGTCGTTTGAGGCCGGCTTGAACGGTGCATTCTGACATGGTTGATACCATTTCCTGTCATGAAGTCCTGGAATTCAGTGCCTGTGAAGCACGGGCCATTGTCGCTGACCAAGACGTCCCGTAGACCGTGGGCGGCGAACATTGCCAGTAGACTTTCTACTGTGGCAGAGGATGTGCTTGAATTGAGAATGGCACACTCGATCCATTTGGAGTAGGCGTCTACTACAACCAAAAACATTTTTCCCATGAAAGGACCTGCGTAGTCCACATGGATGCGTGACCATGGCTTGGTGGGCCAGGACCAGGGGCTAAGGGGGGCTTCACTGGGCATTGCCCAGCTGGACACATGTGTTGCACCTGCGAACGTAAAGTTCCAGGTCTGCATCTATCCCTGGCCACCAAACGTGTGACCTGGCAATTGCCTTCATCGTGACAATGCCCGGGTGCTCATTGTGGAGTTCTCGGATGAACGCTTCTCTGTCCATCTGGGGCATGACTACTCAGTTTCCCCATACTAGGCAATCGGCCTGAATCAAGAGTTCATCCTTGCGCTTGTGAAATGGTTTAAATTCCTCAAGGCATGCCCTGTACGTGGCTGCCCAGTCCCCATTCAGGACACATTTCTTGACTAGAGACAATAGCGGGTCTCTATTTGTCCAGGCTTTGATCTGACGGGCTGTCATGGGTGAGCCTTCGCTTTTGAAAGCTTCAACAGCCATGACCATCTCAGCAGCATGCTCAGTTGCCCCCTCAGTGGTGGCTAGTGGGAGCCTGCTGAGTGCATCGGCGCAGTTTTCAGTGCCCGGTCTGTGCCGAATTGTATAGTCATAGGTGGTTAACGTGACTGCCCATCTCTGTATGCGGGTCGACGCATTTGCATTTATGGCCTTGTTGTCGGCCAAAAGGGACGTTAGGGGTTTGTGATCTGTCCCCAGCTCAAATTTCCTGAAAAAAAGGGACTAGTGCATTTTTTTAGTGCATATACACATGCAAGCGCTTCCTTTTCTACCATCCAGTAGCCCCTTTCTGCCTGGGACAGACTTCTGGAGGCATAAGCTACCGGCTGTAACTGACCTTTGGCATTGACATGCTGCAACACACACCCGACACCATAGGACGACGCATCACACGTTAAAACAAGTTTCTTACATGGGTCATATAGCATTAACAGATTGTTGGAACATAACAAATTGCGTGCTCTATCAAAAGCCCTTTCCTGGCTGTCCCCCCAGAACAATTCGCAACCTTTGCATAGGAGCACGTGTAGCAGCTCTAACAGCATGCTCAATTTGCGAAGAAAGTTAACAAAATAGTTCAGGAGCCCCAGGAACGAACGCAGCTCCGTCGTGTTACGGGGTCTGGGTGCTCTCTGGATTGCTTCCGTTTTGGATGCAGTCAGTCTGATCCCGTCTGCTGCTACCCTCATCCCCAGGAATTCTACCTCTGAAGACGCACTTCGCCTTTTTCAGTCGCAGACCTACCCGGTCCAGTCTGCGCAGCACCTTCTCCAGGTTGTGGAGGTGTTCTTCAGTATCGCAACCCGTGATGAGGATGTCGTCTTGAAAAACCACCGTCCTTGGAATTGACTTGAGGAGACTTTCCATGTTTCGTTGAAAGATCGGAGTGGCCGAGCGAATCCCGAACGGACATCTGTTGTACTCAAACAACCCCTTGTGTGTTGTGATGGTGGTCAGCTTCTTCGACTCACTTGCCAGCTCCTGGGTCATGTAAGCTGAGGTCAGGTCCAATTTTGAAAAAGTTTGCCAACGGATAGCGTCGCAAAGAGGTCCTCCGCTCTTGGTAGCGGGTACCGGTCTTGGAGTGACACCCGATTGATGGTGGCCTTGTAATCACCACATATCCTGACCGACCCATCCACCTTGAGCACCGGCACAATCGGGCTCGCCCAGTCACTGAATTCGACTGGCGAGATGATGCCTTCCCTCAGCAGGTGGTCCAATTCACCTTCTATCTTTTCCCGCATCACGTACGGCACCGCTCTGGCCTTGTGGTGTACTGGCCTTGCGTCCGGGTTTATGTGAATCACTACCTTGGTCCCCATGAAAGTGCCAATGCCGGGTTGGAATAGTGAGTCAAATTTGTCCAGGACCTGTGAGCATGATATTCGCCCCACAGAAGAAATTGCATTGACATCGCCCCATTTCCAGTTCATGACAGCAAGCCAACTCCTCCCCCGGGACAACCCAGAGTGGCAACCTGTTCTCCGAATCTTTGTGGGTCACGACTACTGTGGCGCTGCCTAGCACCGGAATGATCTCCTTTGTATATGTCCGTTGCTGTGCGTCAATCGGCAATAATTTTGGCCTCCTGGCCTTGGATGCCCACAACTTGTCGAACTGTTTGATACTCATCAGGGACTGGCTGGCCCCCGTGTCAAGCTCCATTGATACTGGGATGCCATTGAGGAGCACTTTCATCATTATCGGTGGCGTCCTGGTGTATGAACTGTATACGTGCTCCACATGAACTCGCTGAACTTCAGCTTCCAGCAATTTCCCCGAGTGTCCATTTGGCCTCGTAGGGCTTACATCAGACCCGTCCTCCTTGTACATCAACCTGGCTGCAGGCTTCCTGTACGTACGTGGCAAGTGACCGCTGACGTTGCAGTTTCTGCAGGTATATTGCTGATACCTGCAAGCTCTGGCTGTGTGTTTGCCTCCACACCTCCAACATGAGCCGTTGTTGGAAACAAAAGTTCCATTACCAGTCGATCGTCTCTGACTGTCTCTGTAACTGTCCTTAAGCACACCATTGACAGGTGTTGATGGCCCCATTATTGGCCGCATTGTCCCTTGCGATGACATGAATTGCCAATCAGCTAGCCATTGTCTCTGTTGAATTCCCCCTTTGGGTTCGACTACATGCTGGGGCATGTCCGATTGCCCCTGTCTGCCTGGAGAACTGTGTGCCGAGAGAACAATGTTGACTCCCTGTTCATTTGCTGCATTTAAACCAAGATTTTTGTCAAACATCATTCTCTTCCTCCCCTGAGATAAATGTCTGGGCCATCAAGGCCGTCGTTTCCAGGGTCAAGTCTTTGGTCTCAATCAGTTTGAAAACCCCAGTGTGCCCGATGCCCTCAATAAAAAAGTCTCGCTGCATCTCCGATCTGCATGCATCTGTGAACTTACATAGGCTCGCCAGTTGCCAGAGATCTGCCACGAATTCTGGAACGTTTTGCTCTTCTCGCCGCCGGTGCATGTAAAACCGGTGTCTCGCCATGTGCATGCTGCTCGCCGGTTTAAGGTGTTCCCCGATCAACTTACTGAGCTCTTCGAATGTCTTGTCCGCCAGCTTCTCTGGCGTTAGAAGGTCCTTCATCAAGGAGTACATCCTGGACCCACAAACCGTCAGGAGATGAACCCTGCGTTTGTCGGCCGAATCCTGTCCCAGCCATTCCTTAGTGACGAAACTTTGCTGTAGTCTCTCAATAAAGTCGTCCCAATCATCACCAACACAGTACCTCTCGTCTGTGCTGCTAGTGGCCATGCTCAAGTGGTTTAAATCCCAGTTTCTCGTCGCCAATAATATGTCCTTACTATACAGTATAAATGCACACAAGGCCCATACTAGAGAGAAGGTCACTCTGTGACCAGCAATCTTTATTCCAGCACTGAAGTGGAGAAGATGGGTGGAGCTTCCCTTTTTATACCTGAAAGTCCTGGTTAGGAGCATCTCCCACAAGTTCACCGCCTAGTGGTCAGTGTTCTCATGGTGTACAACTTAGGTCAGTTTATACATGGATTACAATGACAGTTGAATACATGACACAGAGAACTGTGGAGGCTGGGTCATTGAATATATTTAAGGCGGTGCTGGACATACAATATCAACTAATCACCCTTGTGCCCATCATTCAGGTGCCTTTTCCTGATCTAGTTGCTCAGAGATGCCAACAAATGTTGACACGTTAAACCGAGGCCTCGTCTGTCCTCTCAGGTGGACGTAAATGATCCCACAATCCCCTGGGAGAACCTGTATATAAGGAGGCCTCACAGGCTGGAGAGGCACTCTGAGATCTGCAATAAAGGATGACAGTCACACTTACTTTGAGGTTGCAGCATCCAGTCTGATTCTTTATCCAAGACATAACAACTGGCGACGAGATACAGATAACGAACCCCAACGCAACAATGCAGAGAACTGTGGGCATCCTGGAGAAATTTTTGGAGGGAGATGATTGGGAAAATTTCATGGCGACTTGACCAATACTTCGTGGCCAACGAGCTGGAAGGAGAAGCTAACGCTGCCAAACGAAGGGCGATCCTCCTCACCGTTTGCGGGGCATCAACATATGAACTCATGAAAAACCTATTGCTCCAGAAAAACTCACAGACAAGTCATACGATGAGTTGTGCACACTGGACTTGGAGCATCTAAACCTGAAGGAAAGCGTTTTGATGGCGAGGTTTTGGTTCTACACGTACAAGAGGTCTGAAGGCCAGGAGGCGGTGAGCTATGTCGCCGAGCTAAGGCAATTTGCAGGACGTTGTGAATTTGAAGGACACTTGGAGCATATGCTCAGGGACTTCTTTGTACTTGGCATTGGCCATGAAGGAATACTTCGCAAACTTTTGACTGTAGCAACCCCAACCATGAGTAAAGTCATAGCGATAGCCCAGGCGTTTAACTCCACCAGTGACAATGCCAAACAAATCTCTCAGCACACTAGTGCTGCTGCAAGTACTGTGAACAAAGTAACATTGTTTTCAAATCGAAATGTACATGGCAGGACTTACACGCCTGTAGCTGCACATCCGCAGATGACTCAGAGTCCGCCATCAAGGATGGTGAATACAAGGCAATTAACACCTTGCTGGTGCTGCAGGGATGATCATCGATTCCATTCATGATGCTTCAAAGAATATGTTTGCAAGGGCTGTGGAACAATGGGACACCTCCAACGTATGTGCAGGCGAGCTGCAAACCCTGCTAATCCTGCAAACCACCATGTAGCAGAGGAGGACAGATCCAAGGTGGATCATGACGAACCAGAGCCTCAGACCGAGGAGGCAGAGGTATATGGGGTACATACATTTACCACAAAATCCCCCCCGATAATGCTGAAGATTGAATTAAATGGACTCCCGGTGTCCATGGAGCTGGACACGGGCACAAGCCAGTCCATAATGAGTAAAAAGACTTTTGATAAATTGTGGTGCAACAAGGCTTCAAGGCCAGTCCTGACTCCCATTCGTACAAAACCCAGAACGTACACAAAGAAACTGATTCACGTAATTGGCAGTGCTACCGAAAAGGTCTCCTACAATGGAGCGGTGCATGAGTTACCACTCTGGGTGGTAGCGGGCGATGGCCCCACGCTGTTCGGCAGGAGCTAGCTGGGAAAGTTATGCTGGAACTGGGACAACGTCCGAGTGCTTTCGTCCGTCAACGACACCTCATGTGCCCAGGTCCTAAGTAAGTATCCTTGCTGTTTGAACCAGGCATCGGGAAGTTCCAAGGGGCAATCATAGAATCAAAGAAAATAGGTGCAGGAGCCTGCACCACCATTCAATAAGATCATGGCTGATCATTCAACCTCAGTACCCCACCCCAGCCTTCTCTCCATACCCACTGATCCATTTAGCCGTAAGGACCACATCTGAGTTCCTTTTGAATATGTCCAACATATTGTCCAGCAAAATTGCAGATCCATTTGATTCCAGGTACGTGACCCATCCATCACAAGGTGAGAGCGGTACATCACATGATGAGAGAGTGGGTGGAGATCGAGCTGGACAGGCTGCAACGAGAGGGCATCATTTTGCCGATCGGATTTAATGAGTGGGCCAGTCTGATCATTCCAGTCCTCAAGGGAGATGGCACCGTCAGAATCTGTGGTGATTACAAAGTAACTATCAATCGTTTCTCGCTGCAGGATCAATACCCGCTACCAAAGACAGACGACCTATTTGCGACGCTGGCAGGAGGGAAAACATTCACGAAGCTGGACTTGACCTCGGCCTACATGATGCAGGAGCTGGAGGAATCATCGAAAGGCCTCACCTGCATCAACACGCACAAAGGTCTTTTAATTTTCAACAGATGCCCGTTTGGGATTCAATCAGCCGCGGCGATATTCCAGAGGAACATGGAAAGTTTGCTGAAGTCGGTCCTGCATACCGTGGTCTTCCAGGACGGCATCTTGGTTACAGGTCGGGACACCGTAGAACCTGGAGGAGGTTGTTAGTCGGCTTAATCATGTGGGGTTCAGGCTAAAATGCTCAAAGTGCGTTTTCCTGGCACCTGAAGTGAAGTTCCTGGGGAGAAGAATCGCGGCGGATGGCATCAGGCCCACCGATTCAAAGATGGAGGCAATCGAGAACGCACCAATTCCACAGAACGTGATGGAGCTGCGGTCATTTCTAGGACTCCTGAACTGCTTTGGTA
The DNA here is from genome assembly GCF_044704955.1 of Pristiophorus japonicus. Lineage (NCBI taxonomy): Eukaryota > Metazoa > Chordata > Chondrichthyes > Pristiophoridae > Pristiophorus > Pristiophorus japonicus. Next base: position 3,088,596 of record NC_091987.1, read on the forward strand.
ACTTCTTACCGGGTCTTAATACATTGTTAGAGCCCCTACACTCTTTACTGTGTAAGGGAGATGACTGGGTATGGGGTAAACGCCAAGAAAATGCCTTTGAGAAAGCTAGGGAGCTGTTATGTTCAAACAAATTGCTTATGTTGTATGATCCATGTAAACGTTTAGCACTAGCGTGTGATGCGTCGTCATACGGTGTCGGGTGTGTATTGTAACAAGCCAATGAATTTGGGAAATTGCAACCGGTTGCTTATGCATCCAGAAGTCTGTCTAAGGCCGAGAGGGCCTACAGTATGATCGATAAAGAAGCATTAGCGTATGTCTATGGGGTAAAGAAAATACATCGATATCTGGTCGGGCTCAAATTTGAATTGGAAACCCACCATAAACTGCTTATATCCCTTTTTTCTGAAAATAAGGGGATAAATATGAATGCATTGGCCCGCATCCAGAGATGGGCGCTCACGTTGTCCGCATACAACTACGCCATCCGCCACAGGCCAGATACAGAAAACTGTGCCGATGCTCTCAGTAGGCAACCATTGCCCACCACTGGGGTGGAAATGGCACAGCCCCCAGATTTAGTTATGGTAATGGAAGCATTCGAGAGTGAGCAATCACCTGTTACCGCCCGACAGATTAGAACCTGGACGAGCCAGGACCCCTTACTGTCCTTAGTAAAAAACTGTGTGCTTCAAGGGAGTTGGTCTAGTGTCCCGTTAGAGATGCAGGAAGGAATAAAGCCGTACTAGCGGCGCAAAGCTGAAATGTCGATACAGGCAGACTGCCTCCTATGGGGCAATCGGGTAGTGGTGCCAAAAAAGGGCAGAGACACTTTCATCAGTGACCTCCACAGCACCCACCCAGGCATTGTAATGATGAAAGCGATAGCCAGATCCCACGTGTGGTGGCCCAGTATCGATGCAAACTTAGAGTCCTGTATGCACAAATGTAATACATGTTCCCAGTTAAGCAATGCACCCAGGGAGGTGCTACTAAGTTTATGGTCTTGGCCCTCCAAACTGTGGTCTAGAGTTCATGTCGACTATGCAGGTCCATTCTTGAGAAAAATGTTTTTAATGGTTGTAGATGCGTACTCCAAATGGGTTGAATGTGTGATAATGTCGGCAAACATGTCTGCTGCCACCATTGAAAGCCTACGGGCCATGTTTGCCACGCACGGCCTGCCTGATGTCCTTGTGAGTGACAATGGGCTGTGCTTTACCAGTGCCGAATTCAAGGAATTCATGACCCGCAATGGGGTCAAACATGTCACGTCTGCCCTGTTTAAGTCAGCGTCCAACAGTCAGGCAGAACGAGCAGTTCAAACAATCAAGCAGAGCTTGAAAAGGGTAATTGAAGGCTCACTGCAGACTTTCATATCCTGAGTCCTGCTTAGTTACCGCACAAGACCCCACTTGCTCACCGAGGTCCCTCCCGCTGAACTGCTCATGAAAAGGGCACTTAAGACAAGGCTCTCGTTAGTCCACCCTGATCTACACAAACAGGTAGAAAGCAGGTGGCTTCAACAGAATACATATCATGATCGCGCAAATGTGTCACGCGAAATTGAAGTAAATGATCCTGTATTTGTTGAACTATGTACAAGGTCCCAAGTGGATTGCTGGCACTGTTTTGGCCAAAGAGAGGAGTAGGGTGTTTGTGGTCAAACTCGTAAATGGACTTACCTGCAGAAAACACTAAGACCAAACCAAACTCAGATTCACAGACTGTCCAGAACAACCCAAAATAGACTCTACCTTTTTCAACCCTCCAACACACACACAAGTGGCAACCGACCCAGCGGTTGACCATGAAGCAGAATCCATCACCCGCAGCAGCCCAGCAAGGCTCACCATCCCCAGCAGTCCAGCAAGGCCAGCTGTGTAGCAGCCCAGCGAAGGCCCAACAATCGACTCGCCAACACCAGCTTTTGCACCGAGATGATCAACCAGGGAAAGGAAGGCCCAGATCACATTGTAAATAGTTGCATTATTGACTTTGGCGGGGGGAGTGTTGTTATGTATATAAACCTGTAATTACCATGTCTAACCACCAGAGGGCTTATCCCCTGGAGTCCCAAGGCATCCCACAATCCCTTGGGAGCACTTGTATATAAGGAAGCCTCACAGGCTGGAGAGGCACTCTGAGATCTGTAATAAAGGACTACGGTCACACCTTACTTTGAGCTTCCAGCATCTAGTCTGACTCATTATCCAAGACATAACATGTCTATTTTGAAGAAGAGCAGGGAGTTCTCCCCGGTGTCCTGAGGTCTTGAAAGGTGCTGTATAAATACAAGTTTCTTCTTTCATGTAACAGCTCCTGCTTGCCATACTGAGGACTTAGTAGGCCGCCGGGACTCTAGAGTTGCTGTCGTGGCCGGCTTTGAGTTGGCCGAAGGGACTCCGTGGCCACGTTTAACCGGCCGAAGGGACTCTGGGGCCGCCCCAGGACAACACAGGAAACTACCCGAAATTACTGCTCAACACATCCAGCTTGTGCTCGGGTACCCGGCAGCGTCCAGGCCTCTCCACGGCGGCATCTGGGCATCTCCCCGGCAGCGTTCGGGCGTTCGGGCCCCCTTCAGGGATGACTGGGCCTCTACTTCCCTGCGGTGCTCCAGGTGTGGTCTGGCCAGGGCTTTGTGCAGTGCCCATGGAGCAGTGCCAAGGGAGTAACCTACTACTGACTTACATTTTAAACTTTTAATCAACTTTTAATCAACTGCTAATCTACTTTTAATCAACTTGAGAAACTTTTTAAACAATTTGGGAAAACTTTTAAACTTTTAAACAACTTTGAGAATTTTTTTTCCTCTGAAGAAACTTTAAAATAACTTTGGAAAACTTTTTTTCTAAAATTTTGGAAGAAACTTTTAAAACACCCCTCGGAACTCCAGCGGACAACTGACCTTCCTAATGCCTGCCCCCAACCAAGCCTCGGGCCACCTACCATCAATGGCGCAACTCTGCACCGAGCTTGTGGCCAACATCTCGCCGTAGGCAATTAGGCTCATACAGCAGTGCCTGGTCTCCAGTCGTCTTGGACCCCCTTGCCACTGGACCAAGACCTTGTTCAGCTAAGCCCGTGTGGTTGCCGGTGTGTAACGGCCACCCCACATTAAAAGAACTCACACACAGGCATCTTCCACTTCATTAACATGAAGTTTGGGACCTGGAGAGTCAGGACCCTCATGGACAAATCCAACAATGACAGACCGCCATAGTTGCCCGGGAACTTCGATGTTTTGACATCGACATCGTCACCCTAAGCGAGACCCTGCGGGCAGGGGAATGCTAGCTGAAGGAAAAAGTTGGAGGTTACACTTTTTTCTGGAAAGGGAAACCAGAGGCAGAATGTCGCCTTCATGGTGTCGGCTTCACCATCAAAAATGACTGTCGGACGCCTTAATGACTCTTCGACTCACCCTATCCCGGAACCAATGTGCCACAGTCATCTGTGCGTACGCCCCAACACTCGATGCAACAGATGAGATCAAAGAGGTTTTTATTCCAACCTCGAAACATCCCTGTCCTGTGTCCCCACGGGCAACAAATTGATCCTCCGAGGTGACTTCAATGCCAGGGTTGGCAAAAACACAGCCCCCTAGGGAGGCATGATTGGCAGAGAGGGGGTAGGGAAAGCCAACTCCAACGGTACCCTACTCCTGACAAAATGTCGAGAACATGAACTTCTCATCACCAACACCCTGTTCCGTCAGAGGGACAAATACAAGGCATCATGGCTACACCCTGGCTCCAAACACTGGCACCTGCTCAACTATGTCATCGTCCGAGCCACGGATCGCAAGGATGTGTGCATCACCCACGCCATGACAGAAGCTGACGACTGCTGGATGGACCAGCGCCTAATCGGAGTCATCATCGTCATTAACATTGCCCCAAAGCAGAGGGGACAGCAGAAGTAGTGTCGCCAAAAATTCAATGCCTGGGCACTTAGAGACCCAGCTAAGAGAGCCCTATACAGCCAGCACCTCGCAGCTAACCTGGCATGCCTTGATGACCCTGAGATGCTGAATGCCCACAGCGCTTGGTCTGCCCTCCAGGCCTCTATAATCAGTGCCTGTGAAGAGACACTTGGTCACTCAACCAGAAAACACCAGGACTGGTTTGATGAGAATGATCAGGAGATCCAAGAGCTAATAGATCGCAAGCGCAGAGCATTTCTGAGCCTCAAGCAACAACCCAAATCGGGAACAGCAAAACAACGTTACAGACGGCTCAAGGCTGAGGTCGAACAAAAATCCCGGGACCTAAAGAACAGGTGGTGATGGAGAAAGCACAGGAGATACAGCAACTGACCGACAGCCATGATGTGCGAGGATTCTTCATCGCAGTCAAGGCCACCTATGGCCCAAACTCCCAAGGCCCCACTCCACTGCTGGCCATTAATGGGGAAACATGCATCAAAGACACCGAGGCTGTCAGGGCCGGCAGAAAGGAACACTTTGAAGATCTCCTCAATCGAGACTCTGCCTTTGACTCGAGTGTTCTCGACTCCATCCCGCAGCATGCGACTCGCCACCACCTCAGCAAAACCCCAGCACTGCATGAGGTAGGTAAAGCCATAAGACAGCTCAAGAACAACAAGGCTACGGGAGCGGATGGAATCCCTGCTGAGGCACTAAAGTATAGCGGAGAGGCACTGTTGGTGCAGATACATGACCTCATCTCTCACATCTGGAGGGAGGAGAGCATGCTGGGAGATCTCAGAGAAGCAGTGATCGTGACCATCTATAAAAAAAGGGGACAAGTCCAACTGCGGCAACTACAGAGGAATTTTCCTGCTATCAGCCACTGAGAAAGTTGTCGCTAGAGTTCTCCTCAATCGTCTTCTCCCAGTCACCGAGGAGCTCCTCCCGGAGTCACAGTGTGGATTTCGTCTCTACGGGGCACAACAGACATGATTTTTATAGTGCGACAGCTGCAGGAAAAATGCACGGAGCAGCACCAGCCCTTATACATGACCTTCTTCGACCTTACAAAGGCCTTTGACACTGTCCAACAGTCTATTGACTCTGGATCAGTTCCTACGGACTGGAGATTAGCTAATGTAACACCACTTTTTTAAAAAGGAGGAAGAGAGAAAATGGGTAATTAGCCTGATATCAGTAGTGGGGAAAATGTTGGAATCGATCATGAAGGACGAAATAGCAGCGCATTTGGAAACAGTGACAGGATCGGTCCAAGTCAGCATGGATTTATGAAAGGGAAATCATGCTTGACGAATCTTCTGGAATTTTTTGAGGATGTAACTAGCAGAGTGGACAAGGGAGAACCAGTGGATGTGGTGTATTTGGACTTTCAAAAGGCTTTTGACAAGGTCCCGCACAAGAGATTGTTGTGCAAAATTAAAGCACATGGTGTTGGGGGTAATATACTGACGTGGATAGGGAACTGGTTGGCAGACAGTAAGCAGAGAGTTGGGATAAACGGGTCCTTTTCAGAATGGCAGGCAGTGACTAGTGGAATGCCGCAGGGCTCAGTGCTGGGACCCCAGCTCTTTACAATATATATTAACGATTTGGATGAAGGAATTGAGTGTAATATCTCCAAGTTTGCAGATGACACTAAATTGGGTGGCGGTGTGAGCTGTGAGAAGGACGCTAAGAGGCTGCAGAGTGACTTGGACAGGTTAGGTGAGTGGGCAAATGCATGGCAGATGCAGTATAATGTGGATAAATGTGAGGTTATCCATTTTGGGAGCAAAAACACGAAGGCAGAATATTATCTGAATGGTGCCAGATTAGGAAAAGGGGAGGTGCAACAATGGGTGTCATGGTTCATCAGTCATTGAAAGTTAGCAGGCAGTGAAGAAGGCAGATGGTATGTTGACCTTCATAGCTAGGGGATTTGAGTATAGGAGCAGGGAGGTCTTACTGCAGTTGTACAGGGCCTTGGTGAGGCCTCACCTGGAATATTGTGTTCAGTTTTGGTCTCCCAATCTGAGGAAGGACGTTCTTGCTATTGAGGGAGTGCAGCGAAGGTTCCCCAGACTGATTCCAGGTATGGCTGGACTGACATATGAAGAGAGATTGGATCAACTGGGCCTTTATACACTGGAGTTTAGAAGGATGAGAGGGGATTTCATAGAAATGTATAAGATTCTGACGGGACTGGACAGATTAGATGCGGGAAGAATGTTCCCGATGTTGGGGAAGTCCAGAACCAGGGGACATAGTCTTACGATAAGGGGTAGGCTATTTAGGAGAAACCTCTTCATTCAGAGAGTTGTTAACCTGTGGAATTCCCTACCGCAGAGAGTTGTTGATGCCAGTTCATTGGATATATTTAAGAGGGAGTTCGATGTGGCCCTTATGGCTAAAGAGATCAAGGGGTATGGAGAGAAAGCAGGAAAGGGGTACTGAGGGAATGATCAGCCATGATCTTATTGAATGGCGGTGCAGGCTCAAAGGGCCGAATGGCCTACTCCTGCATCTATTTTCGATATTTCTATGTTTCTATGTCAACCGTGAGGGTCTATGGAGAGTCCTCCTCCGTTTTGGATGCCCCAAAAGTTTGTCAACATCCTTCGCCTGCTCCACGATGATATGCAGGCCTTGATCCTTACCAATGGATCCATTACAGACCCAATCCATGTCCGGGCAAGTGTCAAACAGGGCTGCGTCATCGTTCCAACAGTCTTCTCAATCTTCCTCACTGCCATGCTCCACCTCGCAGTCAACAAGCTCCCCGCTGGAGTGGAACTAAACTACAGAACTAGTGGGAACCTGTTTAACCTACGCCACCTCCAGGTCAGGTCCAAGATCACCCCAACCTCTGTCGTTGAGCTGCAGTACGCGGACGACGCCTGCGTCTGCGCCTATTCTGAGGTTGAACTCCAGGATATAGTCGACGTATTTACTGAGACATACGAAATCACGGGCCTTACGCTAAACATCCGAAAGAGAAAGCTCCTCCACCAGCCTGTCCTCGCCGTGCAGCACTGTCCCCCAGTCATCAAGGTCCACGGCGCGGCCCTCGACAACGTGGACCATTTCCCATACCTCAGGAGCCTCCTACGAACAAAAGCAGAAATTGATGCGGAGATTCAACACCGCCTCCAATGCGCCAGTGCAGCCTTCAGCCACCTAAGGTAAAAATTGTATAAAGACCAGGCCCTCAAATCTACCACCAAGCTCATGGTCTACAGGGCTGTAGTAATACCCGCCCTCCTGTATGGCTCAGAGGCATGGACGATGTACAGTAGACACCTCACGTCGCTGGAGATATATCACCAACGATGTGTCCGCAAGATCCTACAAATTCCCGGGGAGGACAGACTCACCAACATTAGTGTCCTCGTCCAGGTTAACATCCCCAGCATCGAAGCACTGACTACACTTGATCAGCTTCGCTGGGCAGGCCACATAGATCGCATGCCAGATACGAGACTCCCAAAGCAAGTGCACTATGCGGAGCTCCTCCACGGCAAACGAGCCAAACGTGGACAGAGGGAACGTTACAAGGACACCCTCAAAGCTTCCCTGATAAAGTGCGACATCACCACTGACACCTGGGAGCTCCTGGCCAAAGACAGCCCTAAGTGGAGAAAGTGCATCTGGGAGGGCGCTGAGCACCTCGAGTATCGTAGCCGAGAGCGTGCAGAAATCAAGCACAGGCAGTGGAAGGAGCTTGCGGCAAACCTGTCCCATCCACCCCTTCCCTCAACGACTATCTGTCCCACCTGTGACAGAGTCTGTGGCTCTCGTATTGGACTGTTCAGCCACCAAAGGACTCATTTTAAGAGTGGAAGCAAGTCTTCCTCGATTCTGAGGGACTGCCTATGATGATGATGTTGCTCCCCCCGTGGCTACAGCTTGTCTCATGGAAGGCTGCTGACTTCTCATTGGGAGCCTTCAGATGGCCTTGTAGGATGACCTCGAGGTGGCCTGTCTGTAGACTGCACCATCTCGGCAGCAGTCTGGGCTGCCTGGCTGACAGACAGCGGCAAGGGCAATAGCGGAGTGGTAGTGGTGGGAACAGGAATACTGTCATCCTGAGAGAGGACAACATGGTCCTGATCCACTCCCCTGGGGTGACGTCTCAGCATCCCTAGCAATCTGTTGGAGCACAGATTGTTGGCCTGCTGCGACAACCTGCAAGTTCCAGTCGACAGTGGTAAACCCAGCCACGATGGCAGCAGTCAGAGTTTGGGTGGCATCATGCTTAGACTGCATGAGAGCAGTCTGTGCTTCCGCTGCAGCCGCGACATCGCCCATCACATGCAGCACCACGGCTGGGCTGGCAAGGTCTCGCCTGCAGTTGTCCATCATTTCCAGCCTGAAAATCATGGGCTCCAAGTTCTGCGCAAAGAACATATGAACATAAGAAATAGGAGCAAGAGTGGGCCATCTGGTACCTCGAGCTGCTCCGCCATTCAATAAGATCATGGCTGATCTGATCTTGGGTTCAACTCCACTTCACTGCCCTCTCCCCAGAACCCTTGACTCCCTTATCATTCAGAAATGTGTCTATCTCCACCTTAAATATATTCATATCTCTACCCCAAGCCTCCACAGCTCTCTGGGATAGAGAATTCCAAAATTCATGACACTCTGAGAGAAGAAATTCTTCCTTATTTCTGTTGTAAATGGGCGACCCCTTATTCTGTAACTATGCCCCCTAGTTCTAGTCTCCCCTATCAGTGGAAACATCCTCTCTGCATCGACCTCAAGCCCCCTCAGAATCTTATGCATTTCAACAAGATCACCTCTCAATCTTCTAAACAATGAGCATAGGCCCAACCTGCTCAACCTTTCTTCATATGACAACCGCTTCATCTCAGGAATCAACCGAGTGAACCTTCTCTGAACTGCCTCCAATGCAAGTATATCCCTCCTTAAATAAGGAGACCAAAACTGTACGCAGTACTCCAGGTGTGGCCTCACCAATACCCTGTAAAGTTGTAGCAGGACTTCCCTACTTTTATATTCCATCCCCCTTGTAATAAAGGCCAACATTCCATTTGCATTCCAAATTACTTGCTGTACTTTATTACTGACTTTTTGTGTTTTATGTACAAGGACCCCCAGATCCCCCTGTACCGCAGCATTTTGTAATCTCGCCCCATTTAAATAATAATTCATTTTTAGATTTTCCTACCAAAGTGGATAACCTCACATTTTCCCACATTATACTCCATCTGCTAAATTTTTGCCCACTCACTTGGCCTGTCTATATCCCGTTACAGATTCTTTGTGTCCTCCTCACAACTTGCTTCCCCACCCATCTTTGTGTCATCAGCAAATTTGGGTCCATTACACTCGGTCCCTTCATCCAAATTATTAATATAGATCAGTCCCGAGATTGTGGGATGAGAGGGAAGTGGAATAAAGAAGGATTAGGAATGAGCATACCACTGTTGCCCCTAAGGACTTCACCCTCACCGGATGCCACGCCCTCCACGATCTGCCGCCTAATGATCTCCAGCACTCGGTGCTCCAGTTGGCTGAGGTCCTGGGTGGGAGCTTGACCGTGCCTCACACACCACACCCCCCCCCCCTCCCCCGCCTGTCTGTCACTGCTCCCTCCTGTTATGCACAACCTTGGTCTGCAAGAGAACGAGAAGTGTCTGAGAGAGTGTGGTGCTTGGCCGGAATGTTGTCCAGGTAGGCGAGTTGGTCTCTGAGGCGGATGGGAAACCCAGGAGGCTGGGTTTTCCTGCAGGCCCTGCCGGTGTTAACAGCACTGTGCGGCGGAGGATTGATTTTATCAAATGCAATTTCGATCGGTGGATTTTTAAAGTGAGGGAAAGCGGCACTGCGCATTCTGATGATACTCTTGCATCGGTCGTCAGCAGCGGGTCGTATTGGGTCCCGGCCGAAAAATCCCCGACCTGAATTTGGGTCGGGTCGGCCAGTTGACCCCAAAGCAGTGGCCACCAGATTCCAACGCATGGCCACCGCTAAAGAACAGTAACGGGTCTTTCTGGGACCCTGAATTTTGGTCCCCAAGACTATAGTCATGCTGAGGACTGAACACGAACTTTGCGTGTTACCTAGACCAGTTTGAGCCGGTGCAGTTAATATCGTTGGGCCCTGACATCGCCCGTTTTCTGGCCATATTCAATTTTTAGCCCATAGAATCTTATGGCACAGAAGGGGGCCTTTCGGCCCATCATGCCTGTGCTGGCTCTTTGAAAGAGCTACTCCAATTAATCCCACTCCTGTGCTCTTTCCCTATAGCCCTACAATTTTCTCCCCTTCATATATATATCCAATTCATTTTTTAAAGTTACTATTGAATCTGTTTCAACCATGCTTTCAGGCAGTGCATTCCAGATCATAATAACTGGCTACGTAAAAATATTTCTCCTCATTTCACCTCTGAATCTTTTTCCATTACTCTTGCCATTTAATTTAAAGTAATATACTGGATTTACTTTCTGGATACCTAATTAACTCATTTTATGCACATCTATAAGGGCCAACTCCTTTCCAGAACGATTAGAGTAAGTTTCTCAGCATTTTCTCATAGTTCAGACCTTTGGCACAAGGGCAAGATTCCCCAGCGCCCCGTTTTGGGCGGGACTTCCTGTGCCTCGCGCACAAGTCCTGCCCCCCAGCCGCGGAATTGCGGCTATTGCCCCTCACAGGAAGAGGAGCGCATTGTCGCGCGCTGCGCTTCCTGTTGGGGTGGGTTCGGGGGAGCTACTCGGGCGAGTTCGTCAGAGCTAGGCGGCTCTGCGTAGCTCTGACGCATTTCACGCCCCTCCCCTTCTGTTAAAAGTGCCAGGCTGCACGATGCTGTCCCGGATCACACAAAATATATATCGAAGGGGCCAACGAGTGAACCGGCCAACAGAAAAAGGTGGTGCGGGCTCTCCCCACCTGACCTTTAACCTCCGCCCCGCAAGCGGATGTCGGCCTGGTTCACGACCCGCGAAGCTGCCGCTGACCCCGCTCACGGGACGCTGGCCAATTTCTGGCATGGGGCGCGAAGGGTTCACAGCGCACGGCGATAACGTCCTCACCTGTTGCGCGCCGACCCGGGGTGCTACTAACGGGGTGCGCGCTACCATGTTAGCACCTCCACCACCTCCCGCGCAATTTTTCAGGATCGGGTAGCGTTTCACCGCCCCGCCCCCACCACCGACCAACCCGTGGCCGAAAACAGATTCCCGCCCCGGAGGCGTGAACAGGAGGCGTAGAACAGGACAATTTTGGCCCCACGGGATCAGCCTTGTGATTTTTTTCTGCACTGCATCCAGTGCTTGAATGCCCCTCGTTCAACAGATACAGTATTGATGTTGTGGTCTGACCAGAGCACCCTACAGTTTGGTAATTACATCCTCTGATGTATATGCATATGTTTCCAATTGTGGAGGAGCTCAAAACTAGGGCTCATAAATATAAGATTGTCACTAATAAATTCAATAAGGAATTCAGGAGCAACTTCTTTACCCAGAGAGTGGTTAGAATTTGGAACTCACTGCCACAGGGAGTAGCTGAGGCAAATTGTTTGGTACAGTAGCACAGTGGTTATGGTACTGGACCAGTAATCCAGATGCTTGGACTAATGATCCAGAGATCCAGAGACACGAGTTCATATCCCACCATGGCAATTGGGGAATTTAAATTCAGTTAATTAAATTAATCTGGAATAAATAAAAATAAAGTTAGTCTCATTAATGGTGACCATGAAACTACCAGATTGTTGTAAAAACCCATCTGGTTCACTAATGTCCTTTAGGGAAGGAAATCTGCCATCTTACCTGGTCTGGCCCATATGTGACTGAAAACCCCCAGCCAAGTGGTTGACTCTTAACTGAACATATAAGAAATAAGAGCAGGAGTAAGCTATACGGCCCATCGAGCCTGCTCTGCCATTCAATAAGATCATGGCTGATCTGAAATGGCCTAGCTACAAAGAAGAGGGAGTACCTTTACCACCTGCTGAAGGGATGGGCAATAAATGCTCATCAGCAATGCACACATCCCATGAAGAATAAAAAAATAGCAAAGTTGACTTTAAGGGAAAGCTAGATAAGTACATGCGGGAAGAAAGGAATAGGATTAGATGAAGTAGGGTAGAAGGAGATTCACGTGGAGCATAAACACCAGCGCAGACCTGTTGGGTCAAATGTCCTGTTTCTGTGTTGTAAATTCTATGTCATTGTTTTATCGATCTAGTTCAACATTCTATAGGTTTTGCTGCTCGGAATCGGTTGGACAATGTAAAGCATTGAGTCTACGATTACTCCTCTTCATCATCATAGGCAGTCCCTCGAATGAGGAGTACTTACTTCCACATGGGTTCACAGATGTTTCAATGAGGGACCCGATATTTCAGTCCTGAACTCCAATTGAGGGTGCCTGTGCGTGGATTTTTTAAAAATGTGGTGACCATTGCACACCAGTCACCACATGGGCCCGTCAGAGCTAGGCCTTTATTCAGTGGCAAGGGTTAACCAGGACGACTGGAGACCAGCTCTGCTGCACGGACCTAGTGCGCACACATATCGCAGTGTGGGCTGGGCCTGTGCTGCTCCTGGGCCCTCGCCTCTTCTGGGCCCCTTTCAGCTTCATCCTTAGCTCTAAGAAGGAAGTGGGATGTAACGAGGCAGGGTACCTGAGGCAAAGGATTGAAGTGTGCCAGTGCTTTGATGCTGAAGGCTTTGTCCTGGATGGATAACTTGGGTTGGAGAGGCAGGTGTAGATTTAGAACATTGATGGGTTATGTTGTAGGTCAGACAGTCACTGCACTTCACAGTAATTAACTGTATGTGCAATGCTTTAAGCTCTTCCAATCAGGCATGACATCAATTTAAGTACATTTATTTGCTTGAACATAATAAGTAAATCATTTTACAGCGCGGTGACCAGTAACTTGATAAGAGCTTGCTGCTTTCAGTGGAGCGGGAGTGAATCTTGGCAATAACACATTGAAATACTTCTTCCCCTTTCATCCATCCCCACTCCCCCCAAACCCTCGCCACCCCCCACCCCCACAACTTGCAAACACATTAAGTTGATTTCAAGAACATCTGACTTAATTCTGAGCTCGGTTAAATTTGCTGTAACTTGAACTGTAACTTGCAAGACCCGATGCTGACGGATATGGAGACGTCCGTTGTGAGGCGGTCAGGTTACACAGCACATTGATTGCTGTGATAAATAACTGGTGGGTTTGGACGCACTCGCGGCCCTCTGTAATGGAGTCCATCTGCTTAACGATGCTTAAGCACCAGCTGTCAGTGCAGAAAAGCTGGCAGCACTTAAACGTGGAGCAATCAAGGCCGTTCCAGAGTCGGTGTGTGCATGACTTCTCCACACATAAACAGGGCCAGAGCCTGGATGCCGACACAGTCTCCTTCCTAAATGAAGCCCAAAGGGCTGGATTTACCGCAAATCAATTGGCACCGGCTGAAGATGCGATTGTTGCTCGCACTGTGCATCGTTTCGATGGCTGACTGCGAATACGTATATCTCGTGGTGAATTCTCTCCTCACAAGTAAAAACAGATGGACTGAGTCGCAGGACTTGCATTCCATTGGCCACTTGATGACGTCTATACTTCCATGGAGGTAATGGAGCAGCCCATTTATTAATAAATCGGCACTTCCTTAGCAAATTATTGAATACCTATCTAAATTCCAATGTCCACAACACACTGAAGGGAATAATGATTTTAATTAATGCTTTTATTCTTAATCCAATCTAAACACACAAGAGTTCGGGCTGGGTATACATTTGCACGATAGTTATTTTTGGAAGGAGGCAAATGTTTAAATGTGTGTCACTACGAGGGACGTGTTGGAAAAGAAAGAACTTTACCACTTCCAGTTCCCTGAGTCAGCATCAAGCGCTTCCAGGCGAGGTACAGTGTGGGTTCGATGTTGGGTGAAGCTGTTTCTGCTTTGTCCCAGGTGAGTACTCCAACGCATCTCTGCAGCATTTACATTCTGCGCACTAAGCTGCACGAGACAGTATGGCTCAGTTGGTAGCAGTCATGCGTCTGAGTCAGAAGTTGTCGAGCCCAGAGACTTGAACATATAATCCAGGCTAACACTTCATTGCAGGACTGAGGGAGTACTGCACTGGCGGAGGTGCCGCTTTTCTAATGAGACATTAATCCTTGTTTTTAGGTGCACATGAATGAATGCAAGGCACAAGAGCAGGTGTCCTGGAAAATATTTATCCTTCAACCAACATCACTAAAAACAGATTATCTGATTATTATCACACTGCTATTTGTGGGGCCTTCCTATGTGCAATATTGGTTGCCCTGTTTCCTACAGTAGAACAGCGACTACACTTCAAAAGTACTTCATTGGTTGTAAAGCACTTTGGGATGTCCTGAGGTTGTAAAAAGGTGAGATATCAAATTCTCTTTCTTTCTTAACGTTCCTTGCTGCTACTCTGAGTGAGACAATCTAACTTGTGTCAAACTAGGGTGAGCTGGACTAACAGGTCCCCCTCCCCCGGGAACTGCATTGACACTGCCCAATCTCAATTCATATTGGGTCCTTGCCGTCAGCAGAGGTGAAGGGGTTTCACCCCATTGTGTCTGGGCTCAGCCCAGAGTGAGTGGACAGTATGGTAACCCACTGCACCATCTCGTCCCCTAATTTGTGCAGGACTCAAGGTTTTTAATGAAGGGGTTCAATGTGTTGGAGTTACGGTAGCACAGTGATAACGTTACTGGACTTATAATCCAGAGGCCTGAACTAATGATCCCGAGACATAAGTTCAAACCTCACCACAGCAGCTATGGAATTTAATTTCAGTTAATTAAACAAATCTGGAATTAAAAAGCTAGTATTAGTAATGGTGACCATGAAACTATCGGATTGTCGTAAAAACCCATCTGGTTCACGAATGTCCTTCAGGGAAGGAAATCTGCCGTCCTTACCCGGTCTGGCCTATATGTGACTCCAGACCCACAGCAATGTGGTTGACTCTTAACTGTCCTCTGAAATGGCCCAGCGAGACACTCAGTTGCAACAAACTGCTACACGGACTGCAGCGGTTCAAGAAGGCGGCTCACCACCACCTTCTCAAGGACAATTAAGGATGGGCGATAAATACTGACCTTGTTGGTGACGTCCACTTCCCATGAACGAATAATAATTTTAAAAAAAAAGGTAGAGAAGATGATTCCACATATGGGGAGCCAAAACTAGGAATCATAAATATAAGATAGCCACTAATAAATCCAATAGGGAATTCAGGAGAAAGTTCTCTACCCAGACAGTGTTGTTAGAGTGTGGAACTTGCTAGCACATGAAGTCGTTGAGGCGAATAGTAAGGATGCATTTAAGGGGAAGCTAGATAAATAATGAGGGAGGAAGGAGCAGAAGGTTATGCTGATCGGATTAGATAAAGAAGGGTGGGAGGAGGCTCGTGTGGAGCATAAACACTGGCATAGACCTGTTGGGCCTACATTCGATGTACACATTAACAAGCTGAGTGTCTCTACTACAACAAAAGCAAAACACTGCAGATGCGGGAAATCGGAAATAAAAACAGCAAATGCTGGAAATACTCAGCAGGTCAGGCAACATCTGTGGAGAGAGAAACAGAGTTAACCTTTCACATTGATGATCTTTCTCTCTTCACAGATCTGCTGAGTATTTCCAGCATTTTCTGTTTTTATCTTATATTAACGCCTTTACTATTTGCTCCCGAGGACCTCAGTATTAAGAACTATTCTAAAATTCTGCATACGGTTTTGGTCTCCTTAATAAGGAAGAATGTACTTGCATTGCAGGCAGTCCAGAGAAGGTTCACAAGGTTGATTTCTGTAATGAAGGGGTTGTCTTATGAAGAAAGGTTGAGCAGGTTGGGCCTATGCTCACTGGAGCTTAGAAGAATGAGAGGTGATCTTATCGAAAGGTATAAGATTCTGAGGGGGCTTGCAGAGGTAGATGCAGCGAGGATGTTTCTTCTTGTGGGTGAATCTAGAACTAGGGGGCATAGTTTCAGAATAGGTGGTCGCCCATTTAAAATGGAGGAATTTATTCTCTCAGAGGGTCGCGAATCTTTGGAATTCTCTACCCCAGAGAGCTGTGGAGTCTGGGTCATTGAATATATTGAAGGTGGAGATAGATGCTTGAATGATAAGGGAGTCAAGAGTTATGGGGAGCGGGCAGGGAACTGGAGCTGAGGCCAAGATCAGATCAGCCATGATCTGATTGAATGGTGGAGCAGGCTCGAGGGGCCAAGGGGCCTACTCCTGCTCCTATTTCTTACATTCTTATGTTATGTTCTTATGTAAAACTGGAAAAAATATAGATGCAATCCTGATAGGTCATTGTGAAACTGAAAATCACTAAACAAGAAAGCAAGTAAGATTGGATGTTTCACTATGTTAAAGGCGCGATATAAACACAATTTGTTGTTGTCTCTGAATCAATAGGCTCAAGCCCTACTCCCAAGACTTGAGCATATAATCTCGGTTGACACTTCAGCGCAGTACTGAGACAACGCTTTAACATCTCGAGTGTTATGCCTGCAGTGATGGTGTTTGAAGTGTAAACGTCCGAAGTTTGATGCCCGGAGTGATGGTGTTTGGAGTGCGATAGGTGCTCTTTAAAGTTATTATATATTGATTGATAGATATTAAAAATACAAGAGTTTTAGTTGACGTTGTGGACTTGCCCAGAATCTGGAATGCAGCCAAATCATAGCTGTGGTTTGTTTTGAATGAGAATACTTTTCAATGTGATGGAAGTTGGGGATAAACATTGAGGAAAGTGAAGGTTATTGCTGATGTGTGGAGTCTGCAGCATGTGTTTAATGTGATGTGACAGCCGGCACTTTTTGTCCAGAACAGGTCTGACGCATGCTGCTCTCCGACATGACGTAATAACGGATTGGCAAGCTGGAACTGGAGGCTGGGCTCTGGGGTTCTGGCGCTGGGAGATAGTGGCTCCCCTCTCACTGCCTCTCCGGCACCAGGGCTGGGATCGGGGAAGAGGAGTGCGGGAGAAGAGTGACGGAGGTTGTGTGAAAGCTGTTGGTAGCTGGGACTCGTCCAGGAGACGTTTACATCTGTCCCACTGGACAGCGTTCAACCGATGTGTTCCCACCCTCAGCAGCAAACAGCGACCTGAACTTTGGAAACCAGCTGGGCTCTGTCTACTTGCAGAAAAGCCATTGATACGCTCGATAGAAAAGTTTGTAAAGAATAGTTGCAAATTATTTTTTTAAATGGTGCATCAGGCAGATGAATTATTGGCAAGGGATCATAATGCAAAAAAACAGATTAAGCTAGGTTTCCCCCCACCTCCATCGAAAGTTGGCTACTACAGATAGAACATCTACCTGACCTTCAGTCCGCTGACTCCCCTTCTTTTCCGGGGATCCCACAAACAGCAAATGACCAGCTAACCTGTTTTTTTTGGTGGTGTGGTTGAGAGACGAATGTTGACCAAGAGAGCTCCCTGCTCCTGTTTTGCAAATCATGCCATGGAGTCTATTACATCGACCTGAAAGAAAGAAGAAAGAAAGACTTGGATTTATATAGCACCTTTCACAACCACCGGTCGTCTCGAAGCGCTTTACAGCCAATGAAATACTTTTTGAAGTGTAGTTGAACAGGCAGATGTGGCCTCGGTTAAAAACCCAACCAAAAGCCAACACCTCTGACAATTCATCCTTCCCTCAGTGTTGCACTGCTGTCTCAGGCTATATTATCTGCGTGAGTCCTCGAGAGGGGGCTTGAACCCACAACTTTCAGATTTAATGCCACGAGAGCTACTGACGGAGCTAAACTATAACTGAAAACGGTACAGTAATGCCCACTGGTGACAGGACATCCAGTGAGCTCATGGGTACAAAATCATGTGCTCAAAGTTTACCGGAAGTTCAAAAACCAGAACCTCCGACCCTACACGAGCAGTCGAGAAATAGGCTTCTCTAGTATAAAAGCAGGGAAGTCCCGTTACAACTGTACAGGGTATTGGTGAGGACGTACCTGGAGTATTGTGTACAGTTTTGGTCTCCATATTTAAGGAAGGATATACTTGCATTGGAGGCTGTTCAGAGAAGGTTCACTAGGTTGGTTCTGGAGATAAGGGGGTTGACTTATGAAGATAGGTTGAGTATGTTGGGCCTATACTCATTGGGGTTCAGAAGAATGAGAGGCGATCTTATCGAAATATATAAGATAATGAGGGGGCTCGACAAGGTGGATGCAGAGAGGATATTTCCCTTCTAGAACTCGGGGCCATAGTCTCAGAATAAGGGGCTGTCCATTTAAAACTGAGGTGCGGAGGAATTTCTTCTCTCAGGGTTGTAAATCTGTGGTATTCTCTGCCCCAGAGAGCTGTGGAGGCTGGGTCATTGAATATATTTAAGGAGGAGATAGACAGATTTTTCAGCAATAAGCGAATAAAGGGTTGTGGGGAGTAGGCAGGGAACTGGAGCTGAGTTCATGATCAGATCAGCCATGATCTTATTAAGTGGCGGAGCAGGCTCGAGGGGCCAAATGGCCTACTCCTGCTCCTATTTCTTATGTTCTCTCATACTCCCTGAGACTTTCTAAACTTCCCTTTTGCAGCCTCCTTTCGAGTTGAACTTAGCATTGTTTTTTATTATCTGTGCTGTGAATTCTAAATGCTCCTTTTTTTGGTATGAGATGTGAATTGGCTAGAATAGACTGGCAAATGATACTTAAAGGGTTTACAGTGGATAGGCAATGGCAGACATTTAAAGAGCACATGGTTGAACTTCAACAATTGTACATCCCTGTCTGGAGAAAACAAATAAAACGGGGAAGGTGGCCCAACCGTGGCTAACAAGGGAAATTAGGGATAGTGTTAAATTCAAGGAAGAGGTATATAAATTGGCCAGAAAAAACAGCAAACCTGAGAACTGGGAGAAATTTAGAATTCAGCACATGTAAGAACTAGCTTTTTACCTGGGTCAAAAAAGGCTAAAACACTGTTGGAACTGAGAAGGTTGCGTGCCTTATTGAAGGCGCGTTCTTGGGCGGCCCCCCAAAACCAATCGCACCCCTTTCTGAGTAGCACGTGGAGAGGCTCCAGCAGAGTGCTCAAGTTCTGCATAAAGTTCCCAAAGTAATTGAGTAGCCCGAGAATGGCACACAGTCCTGAGACATTCCGGGGCCTGGGTGCCAGACGAATTGCTTCGGTTTTGGATTCTGTTGGGCGGATTCCATCAGTGGCAATCCTTCTGCCCAAAAATTCAACCTTGGGCGCAAGAAACAGGCACTTGGATTTCTTAACTCTTAGGCCTACCCGATCCAATCGACTTAGTACTTCCTCCAAATTGTGGAGATGGGAGTTGGTGTCCCTGCCCGTGATGAGTATGTCATCTTGAAACACAACCGTCCCCGGGATGGACTTGAGCAGACTCTCCATGTTGCGCTGGAATATAGCAGCTGCCGACCTGATGCCGAATGGGCATCGATTGTACGTAAAAAGGCCTCGATGTGTGTTGGTGGTGGTGAGTAGCTTAGACTCTTTGGTCAGTTCTTGCGTCATATACGGAGATGTGAGGTCTAGTTTCGAGAAAAGTTTTCCTCCAGCCAATGTGGCAAATAGGTCCTTCGCTCTGGGCAGCGGGTATTGGTCCTGTAGGGAGACTCTGTTTATGGTAGACTTGTAATCCCCACAGATTCGTACGGATCCATCAGGCTTCATGACTGGGATGATGGGATTTGCCCAGTCGCTAAATTCCACGGGTGAGATAATGCCTTCCCACAGAAGCCGGTCCAGTTCATGTTCAATCTTTTCCCTCATCACATAAGGCACAGCTCTAGCCTTGTGATGGACCGGTCTGGCATTCTGTGTGATGTAGATTCTGACTTTAGCCCCTTTGAAGGTGCCCACACCTGGCTGAAAGAGATGTTCAAATCGACTTAGAACTGTTGAGCAGGAGGTCCGTTCCTCTGACGACATGGCGTGAACATCATCCCATTTCCAATTTAGTTTTGCCAGCCAGCTTCTCCCCAACAATGCTGGGAGATCTCTGGGGACAATCCACAGGGGAAGTCGGTTCACCATCCCTTTGTGTGTGACTGAGAGCATGGCGCTGCCAAGGACTGGGATGATTCTTTGGTATAGGTCCTTAGTTTGGTGTCGACCCTTGTGAGTTTTGGTCTGTTGCTTTTGTGCGGCCACAGCTGTTCAAATTGTTGAGCGCTCATGAGAGATTGACTAGCTCCCGTGTCCAGTTCCATGTTGACGGGTATCCCGTTGAGTAGGACCCTCATCATTATTGGAGGCATCTTGTTGTAAGAACAGTGGCCATTGATCGTGTTGACCTGCTGTACCTCGGTGTCCCGGGCACTGTCCCCACCGTATTCTGGTCCGCTTTCCGACCCTTCCGATTCGTATACCAGCCAAGCTGCTGTTTTTCTACACATGCGAGCCAGATGCCCTCTTTTTATAGTTGCAGTTTCTGCAAACAGCATGCTGAAATCGACACACCCTTGTTAAGTGCCTTGCCCCCACATCTCCAGCACAGACCGCTTCCATTGTTTCCGAAGGATGAGCTGCATCTGGCTGATCTCTCTTGAGCTTCTCTCAGTCTGTAGTTGATTGCTCGCATTGTGGGTTGATGAGGTGTGAATGGCCGTTCATGTGGCCCTTGATGGCTTCTGGCGTCACTGCCTGCTGTTGAGGGCCTGTTCTCCTGGCTTTGTCTGTGAGTGGGGGTAGCCGCTTGTCTCACGCTGTCAACCCCTTGTTCTGATGTTTTGTTAGTTGTCGTACCCGTAGTGTAGATCAATCTCTTTTCTTCTTCTGCCAAGAATGTCTGTGCGACCAGTGCTGCTGCCTCTAGGGTCAAGTTCTTAGTCTCTATGAGCTTTCGGAATATGCCTGCGTGACGTATTCCTTCAATAAAAAAGTCTCTCAGTACTTCTCTCCTTAGTTCATCGGAGAACTCACATAAACTAGCCAGCCTCCGAAGTTCCGCCACAAAGTTGGTTATGCTCTGGCCCACACAGCGTCTGTAGTTGTAGAACCTGTGTCTGGCCATGTGTAGGCTGCTCGCTGGCTTCAGGTGGTCTCTCACCAGTGTGCTCAACTCCTCAAACGACTTGCTTGCTGGTTTCTTGGGTGCCAGCAGGTCCTTCATTAAGGGTATGTTTTCGAGCGACAGCTGGTCAAGAGATGGGCTCTTCCCTTGTCTGCCTTATCGTCGCCCAACCAGTCTTTGGTTACAAAGCTTTGCTGGAGCCTTTCTATAAAGTCCTCCCAATTGTTTCAAGCATTGTATTTCTCATCTGAGCCGTTGGTAGCCATTCTGTGGATTCTGTGATCCCGTAACTCGTCGCCACTGTAAAGTCCTGACCCTGCAGTACAGACTTACACGAGGCACATGCTGAAGTCAAGGTTACTCTGGACCTGCACCTTTATTTCACAGCTCTCGAGTGCCACACTTGCCTGAGACCTGCCTTTATATACCTGTGTGGAACAGGTATGCAGTGTCTCCTGCAAGTGCACCCCTGGTGGTAAGGTAAGCTTGTGGTTACTGGTCATATCTAGTTACAGTCATGTATAGCATGGTAAGATAGTTATATACAGTAGTGTGAGATACATGACAATTGTGTTCAGTTTTGGTCTCCTAATCTGAGGAAGGACGTTCTTGCTATTGAGGGAGTGCAGCAAAGGTTCACCAGACTGATTCCTGGGATAGCTGGACTGACATATGAGGAGAGACTGGATCGACTGGGCCTGTATTCACTGGAGATTAGAAGAATGAGAGGGGATCTCATAGAAACATATAAAATTCTGACGGGTTTAGACAGGTTAGATGCAGGAAGAATGTTCCCGATGTTGGGGAAGTCCAGAACCAGGGGTCACAGTCTAAGGATAAGGGGTAAGCCATTTAAGACCGAGATGAGGAGAAACTTCTTCACTCAGAGAATTGTTAACCTGTGGAATTCTCTACCACAGAGAGTTGTTGAGGCCAGTTCGTTAGATATATTCAAGAGGGAGTTAGATATGGCCCTTACGGCTAAAGGGATCAAGGGGTATGGAGAGAAAGCAGGAAAGGGTTACTGAGGTGAATGATCAGCCATGATCTTATTGAATGGCGGTGCAAGCTCAAAGGGCCGAATGGCCTACTCCTGCACCTATTTTCTATGTTTCTATGTTTGTTTTGGATCTACTCTCCCTTTTTATCAATCGAATCACAGCCTTTAATACACTTTTTTCCTGACAGGAAGGTGTTGGATTAGCAGCCTTTCCATCACTCATTTAAATGTTTCCTCAGTACAATCTATGGATGTTTGTGCCAATTTTCCCTTCAATTTAATCTGGGCAAGGTCGTTTTTAAACTCACGATCATTACATCAGAATAGAGTGATTGCCACTCCCAATGATTGATTTGGGCGGGTCTTTCCAAGTCTATTTTTCTGTGGTGAGAGAGAACGTAAGGCTAACTCCGCTGATCTCACGCTCCCAGTGGGGAACTGTGCTTAACGAGGACACAGGTCGGAGAATCAGGGCGTGACAGCATACTAACCCCATTTCTGACCTTTGAACTTGGCTCCCCAATGCGAAGTGCGGAACCGGTGCATTTACCCAATAGTGTGTCAGTGAGAGAGAGAGTGCACAGTTCCTGTGATACTGACGCTGTGTATGAGACAGTGCACACTGTCTTTCTATAATCAGAGTATGTGAGAGCAGATGCGTCAATTTTCTGTCAATCCCCTTAAGAATTTAATATGTTTCAAGGAGATCACCTCTCACTCTTCTAAACTCTAGAGAATATAGGCCTAGTGTACTCAGTCTCTCCTCATAAGAAATTCCTTCAGCAAAGGGCCCTACCTTTGCCTGAACACAATCAAATCTTTTCCTACCCCGCTTGTCATGGCTCTCCAGACGTTAGCTGGGAAGCTGCAGCTATCCTCACAACACCTTCTCCTTAATTGCTTCTTGCTGTTATCGTGCACAGAATGGCAAGTTGCCTCACACATGCCTCGGGGACTTATTCACCCACTAACATCCTTGTTTATTTTATTGGGATTATTTTGTATAATGAGCCGTGCTTCTCATATAGTGGATAGCGGCCCATAGGGAACAGCACCTCTCGGACGGATTGGGTCAATCACAATAGGCGTAGTCACCTTGACCTTGCATAACATAAGAACATAAGAGAGAGAAGCAGGAGTAGGTCATATGGCCCCTTGAGCCATTTAATACGATGGCTGATCTGATCATGGACTCGGGTCCACTTCCCTGCCCACCCGCCATAACCCCTTAACCCTCATCGATTGAGAAACTGTCGAACTCTGTCTTAAACTTATTCAATGACACAGCTTTCACAGGTTGCTGATCTGGATCTGACTCAACGGGGCGACTTTTAAATGCACTGGAAATTGACGGCCCGCCGAGAAACCGGCTCCAACCCGCTGATTCGGCATTTAACTGCATCGAGTTAGGCTGCGTGCGAGCAGCCCCCTCGGGAGCTGCAGCTCGTCCATTCCAATATGTTAATCGCTCAATTACAGCGATATTAATATGGCTTTTGGAATTGAACTGTGGGTCCACAGGTTTCCCAGGCTTCCTGGAACTCGCCAGCGGGAACACAGCGGCAATTGAGGGGGCTGAAGACACGACAGGGAATTATGCCAAGTACTGAAACCTCACAGCTGCTTTCTTGCTTGTTGTTATGTATGTAATAACTCGACAGACTGAATACTGTAAACTAACACGGGTACAAACCTGACTCTGCTTTATTAGGGCCCAAAGTGATCACATTACAAGATGGCTCGCCTTTTAAACCTGGGCCGCACACACGTGCGTACAGCCCAATGACCTCCGACAGTGGCACCACCTGGTGGCTAGTAACCCCAAACATACTTACATGACAATATCCCCCTTTAAGATATTAGTAACAGCCTTTTTACAAATTGAGACGGTCCGGGGCTTTCCGCTCTCGAGTTGATCGTCTCAGTTCAACTTCAGCCTTGGGCGACGTTCTGAGTCTGTTATGACTGGGGGATGGGTAACCGATCTGATGGAAGTGGCAATGACCATGTCAGGGATTGAAAGTCCAGATTCATTGCTGACAGCGGAGTCCTCTGATGACTGGGGATAGGTTGGTTGGTCACTGATTGTCTTCCTCAGACTGTTCCGGTTCATCCGTGTGCCTCAGCTTTATCTGATCAACATGTTTCCTGCATGTTTGCCCATTCTTGAGCTTGACGATAAACACTCTGTTACCCTCCTTGGCTGTAACAGTACCGGCGATCCACTTGGGACCTTGACCATAATTCAGTACATACACAGGATCGTTAACAGAAATGTTGCGTGACACAGCAGCGCGATCATGATACCACTGCTGACTTTGATGTCTGTATTCAACATGATCGTTCAAGTCAGAGTGGACAAGAGAGAGCCTGGTCTTGAGACCTCTCTTCATCAATAGTTCAGCAGGGGGGACCCCGGTAAGCATGTGGGGTCTTGTTCTGTAACTAAGCAATATGCATGACAAGCGAGTCTGCAGTGAACCTTGAGTTACACGTTTCATACTCTGCTTGATGGTTTGGACAGCACGCTCTGCTTGACCATTAGATGCGGGTTTGAATGGTGCTGACCTCACATGTTTGATACCATTGAGTTTCATAAACTCTTGAAACTCCAGACTCGTGAAGCTAGGTCTGTTGTCGCTTACAACGATGCCGGGCAGACCATGAGTGGCAAACATGACACGAAGGCTCTCAATGGTAGCTGTGGATGTACTGGATGACATGATTGTACATTCTATCCACTTGGAATATGCATCTACCACAACTAAAAACATCTTCCAGGAAGGGACCTGCAAAGTCGATGTGGATCCTGGATCATGGTTTAGACGGCCACGACCACAGACACAGCGGCGATTCCGCTAGTGCATCACCTAGCTGCATGCAAGTGTTGCACTGCTGCACACATGATTCCAGATCAGAGTCAATTCTAGGCCACCATACATGAGACCTGGCAATGGCTTTCATCATAACAATACCGGGATGAGTGCTATGTAGATCATGTACAAATTTCTCTCTGCCTTTCTTAGGCATTACAACACGATTATCCCACAGTAAACAATCTGACTGAATGGATAGTTCATCTTTGTGATGGTTGTAAGGTTTGGTCTCCTCACACATTTGCTTAGGTAAGGCAGACCAATCACCACTAAGGACACATCAGATTCATTGATGACAGCGGAGTCCTCTGATGACTGAGGGTAGGTTGGTTGGTCACTGATTGTGTCTTCCTCAGACTGTTCTGGTTCATCCGTGTGCCTCAGCTTTATCTGATCAACATGTTTCCTGCATGTCGCCCATTCTTGAGCTTGACGATAAACACTCTGTTACCCTCCTTGGCTGTAACAGTACCGGCGACAATATCGGGTCCCGGCTGGTCCAGGTCTTAACTTGTTGAGCCGTGACAGGGGTTCCTTCACTTTCAAAAGCATCCATAACTAACAGTAGGTCTGCCGGTTGAGGCATCTCCACCTCCAGTGTGGGCAACGGCAGACGGATCAGTGCATCGGCACAATTCTCAGTGCCAGGTGTATGGCGAATGACATAATCATAGGCAGATAATGTCAGTGCCCACCTCTGGATGCCGGACAATGCATTGGTATTGATACCTTTATTTTCCGAAAACAATGAAATGAGTGGCTTGTGATCTGTTTCCAGTTCAAACCGAAGACCAAACAGGTACTGATGCATCTTTTTAACCCCATACAAAAGGTTGATGCTTCTTTTTCTACCATGCTGTAGGCTCTTTCCGCCTTTGACAAACTTTTAGAAGCTTATGCAACACGGATTGTAATGCACCAGCAGCTTGTTAGAGCAAAGCAGATTAGTAGCTTTCTCAAAAGCTCTATCTTGAGACGCACCCCAAACCCAGTTGTCGCCTTTACTTAGCAGCATGTGCAGTGGCTCTAATGAAGTGCTCAATCTAGGTAGGAAATTACCGAAGTAGTTGAGTAGTCCAAGGAACGAACACAGCTCCGTCACATTCTGAGGCTTGGGTATGTTTTTGATGGCCTTGGTTTTCGAGTCCGTAGGCCTGATGCCGTCAGCAGCAATTTTCCTCCCCAGGAATTCGACTTCCGGTGCCATGAAGATGCACTTCGAGCATTTCAGTCTGAGTCCCACTTTGTCCAGACGATGTAGAATCTCTTCCAGGTTGTTCAGATGTTCGGCGATGCCACGACCTGTGACCAGGATGCCACCTTGGAACATGACAGATCTAGGGATGGACTTCAGTAGACTCTCCATGTTCCTCTGAAATATGGCTGCAGCCGAGCGAATTCCGAAAGGACACCTGTTGTAGATAAGCAGTCCTTTGAGTGTTGATGCACGTAAGTTTCTTCAATGTCTCAACCAGCTCCTGTGTCATGTAGGCCGACATCAGATCCAGTTTAGCGAATGATTTCCCCCCGGCTAGCGTTGCAAACATGTCATCAGCCTTCAGTAATGGGTATTGATCCTGTTTCAAAACTCGGTTGATCGTAACCTTGTAGTCTTCACAAATCCTGACAGTTCCATCACTCTTCAACACAGGAAAAATGGGGTTGGCTCATTCGTTAAATTCGACCGGTGATATGACCCGTTCACGCTGGAGTCTGTCCAGTTCGATTTCGACCTTCTCCCTCATCATGTACGGAACCACCCGAGCTTTATGATGGACGGGTCTTGCATCCGAATAAACGTGGATCTGCACCTTGGCTCCCGTGAAATTGCCAATGCCTGATTCAAACAGCGAGGGGAACTTACTCAGCACTTGAGCACATGGAGTATCCTCCTCCAATGACAATGTTTTGACATTGTTCCAGTTGCATTTGATTTTTTTCTAGCCAATTCCTGCCGAACAGCGTTGGACCATTGCCTGGAACAATCCATAATGGTAAATCATGAACCGCACCATCATACGACACCTTGACAACTGCACTGCCAATCACCGTTATGAGTTCTTTAGTGTTTGTACACAACTTGGCATTGACCGGACTCAGCTTAGGCCTCACAGCTTGTCGAATGTCCTCTGGCTCATTATTGATTGACTCGCACCTGTGTCCAATTCCATCGATACTGGCACATCATTAAGTTTCACATTAATCATTATCAGTTGGCTTTTTGTTAGGAACTAATACAGTCCATACACTTTCTCCTCTGGCATCTCAGATTGCATGTCCGGATCCACGCTAGACTGGTCGTCATCTTCCATGTGGTATGTGGCAGCACGCTTGCTCAGTTGCGGACACATGCGCTGGAGATGCCCCAGTCTCGAACAGCCTTTACAAATGTACTGTTTAAACTGACACTGATGAGGCCGATGATTGCCCCCACAACGGCAACACGGTGAAATCGGATTCATTCCCGTTGGCAGACTTTGGACAGTCACAGGTTTCTCATACGCAGTCGAGTCGGCCCTGCCATATGCAGCTCTGCCAACCAATGGTACAATCTTGTTTACAATACTTGCAGAGTTCAGATTTTTCGACGATATCTGCTTTAAGTTTTTGTCCGTTGTCATGCATGCCTGGGCAATCGTATTGGCCTTGCTCAAATCCAATGTCTCTGCTGCCAGTAGCTTACGCAGGATCACCTCGTGGTTGATGCCGATTACAAAGAAATCCCGCAGCATGTTTCCCAATGTGTTTTCGAACTTACACGGTCCAGCTAGATGTCTTAGGTCGGCAATGAATTCTGACACATCCTGGCCCTCAGAACGAACTTGCATGTAGAATCGATATCATGAGATGATGATGCCTTTTTCTTGTTTGAGATGGTCACGTACCAGAGCACACAATTCCTCATAGTCCTTGTCCGTTGGACTTGCCGGCGAGAGAAGATTCTTTGAGACCATAGATTTTCGGACCACAAACCATGAGGAAGACCGCCCTGCACCTAACTGCATCAGTGGGTTCCTCCATTTTGTTGGCCACGAAGTACTGGTCCAGGCGAGCTACAAAATCTGCCCAGTCCTCTCCCTCCACGAATCTCTCCAGAATTCCAATTGTGCTCATTTTTGCATGCGAAGGTTCTTGGGTTACCAAATATTACGTACGTAATAACTCGATAGACTGAATACTGTAAACTAACACAGGTACAAACCTGGCTCTGCTTTATTAGGGCCCAAAGTGATTACATTACATGATGGCTCGCCTTTTATATCTGGACCGCACACACGTGCGTACAGTCCAATAACCTCCGACAGTCATGCCACCTGGTGGCTAGTAACCCCAAGCATACATACATGACACTTGTGTGAAAGGCTTTGTTCACAGTACTTGTGCTGAGAGGTGACTTTCACTGCTTTGGAGATTTGTACATGTGATCTCCACTTTGGAGCGGTGATCTATCAGGTCAGCACGGGTGCTGCTTATTCTGATTTACTCTGGTACTGTGGGAGCACCTTCACCACACGGACTGTAGCGGTTCAGGAAGGGAACTCACCACCACCTTCCCATGGGCAATAAATGCTGGCCATCCCAGTGATGCCCACATCCCGGAACGAAATTTAAAAAAAACTTTGAACCTCAGATGAGGACCAAAATGACCGTCAGCAGCAACAGCCTGCCCCTCACAGAGCTGCCCCTCACAGAGCTTGCCCCTCACAGAGCTTGCCCCTCACAGAGCTTGCCCCTCACACAGCCTGCCCCTCACACAGCCTGCCCCTCACACAGCCTGCCCCTCACACAGCCTGCCCCTCACACAGCCTGCCCCTCACACAGCCTGCCCCTCACTGACATGCCCCTCACTGACATGCCCCTCACTGACAGTGTGTCGGGAGGCTCAGGGTGTCACACCAGGTGATAGCAGACGTTGGCAGCCTGCTGAACAAGACCTCCTGCCCGGTGGGCCGAGTGGCCATGCTTTACCAGTGGGCTGTCAAAGTCACCACCACCCTCAACCTTCTGCATCTGCCTCCTTCCAGGGTTCTGCCGGAGACACTTGGAGGATCACACAGTCACCGACCCACAAATGCATTCGACAGGTGACTGATGGTTTGTTAGCCAGGGCAGGCAATTATGTCAGTCTTGGCACCGATGATGCCAGTCAGAGTGGGCGAGCGCTCGGGTTTGCGGCTCCGGCTGGCTTCCCACAGGTGCAGGCGTCATTGGCTGCAGGCACGGGGCAATTAAAGCCCCACTAGAGTTGGTCTTACCGCAAGTGAAGGGTACACAGCCAGCTAGGGAATGGAAGACCAGCAGGAAGAGCAGTGCAGGAGTCCCCTGCGGTCATCCCCCTGCAAAACAGATACACCGTTTTGAGTACTGTTGAGGGTGATGACTCATCAGGGGAGGGCAGCAGCAGCCAAGTTCATGGCACCGTGGCTGGCTCTGCTGCACAGGAGGGCAGGAAAAAGAGTGGGGGAGCGATAGTGATAGGGGATTCAATTGTAAGAGGAATAGATAGGCGTTTCTGCGGCCACAACCGAGACTCCAGGATGGTATGTTGCCTCCCTGGTGCAAGGGTCAAGGATGTCTCGGAGTGGGTGCAGGACATTCTAAAAAGGGAGGGAGAACAGCCAGTTGTCGTGGTGCACGTTGGTACCAACGACATAGGTAAAAAAAGGGATGAGGTCCTACGAAATGAATTTAAGCAGCTAGGAGCTGAATTAAAAAGTAGGACCTCAAAAGTAGTAATCTCGGGATTGCTACCAGTGCCACATGCTAGTCAGAGTAGGAATCGCAGGATAGCTCAGATGAATATGTGGCTTGAGCAGTGGTGCAGCAGGGAGGGATTCAAATTCCTGGGGCATTGGAACCGGTTCTGGGGAAGGTGGGACCAGTACAATCCGGATGGTCTGCACCTGGGCAGGACCGGAACCAATGTCCTAGGGGGAGTGTTTGCTAGTGCTGTTGGGGAGGAGTTAAACTAATATGGCAGGGGGATGGGAAACAAAAAGGAGGCAAAAGCAAAAGACAAAGGAGATGAGGAAAAGTGGAGGGCAGAGAAACCCAAGGCAAAGAACAAAAAGGACCATTGTACAGCAAAATTCTAAAAGGACAGAGGGTGTTAAAAAAACAAGCCTAAAGGCTTTGTGTCTTAATGCAAGGAGTATCCGCAATAAGGTGGATGAATTAACTGTGCAAATAGATGTTAACAAATATGATGTGATTGGGATTACGGAGACGTGGCTCCAGGATGATCAGGGCTGGGAACTCAACATCCAGGGGTATTCAACATTCAGGAAGGATAGAATAAAAGGAAAAGGAGGTGGGGTAGCATTGCTGGTTAAGGAGGAGATTAAGGCAATAGTTAGGAAGGACATTAGCTTGGATGATGTGGAATCTATATGGGTAGAGCTGCTTAATACCAAAGGGCAAAAAACGTTAGTGG
This sequence comes from Pristiophorus japonicus, assembly GCF_044704955.1. NCBI lineage: Eukaryota > Metazoa > Chordata > Chondrichthyes > Pristiophoridae > Pristiophorus > Pristiophorus japonicus. The sequence goes on from NC_091987.1 coordinate 3,118,880, forward strand.
GAGTTGTGTACAGACCTCCAAACAGTAGTAGTGATGTTCGGGAGGGCATCAAACAGGAAATTAGGGGTGCATGCAATAAAGGTGCAGCAGTTATAATGGGTGACTTTAATATGCACATAGATTGGGCTAACCAAACTGGAAGCAATACGGTGGAGGAGGATTTCCTGGAGTGCATAAGGTATGGTTTTTTAGACCAATATGTCGAGGAACCAACTAGGGGGGAGGCCATCTTAGACTGGGTGTTATGTAATGAGAGAGGATTAATTAGCAATCTCGTTGTGCGAGGCCCCTTGGGGAAGAGTGACCATAATATGGTGGAATTCTGCATTTGGATGGAGAATGAAACAGTTAATTCAGAGACCATGGTCCAGAACTTAAAGAAGGCTAACTTTGAAGGTATGAGGTGTGAATTGGCTGGGATGGATTGGTGAATGATACTTAAGGGGTTGACTGTGGATGGGCAATGGCAGACATTTAGAGACCGCATGGATGAACTACAACAATTGTACATTCCTGTCTGGCATAAAAATAAAAAAGGGAAGGTGGCTCAACCGTGGCTATCAAGGGAAATCAGGGATAGTATTAAAGCCAAGGAAGTGGCATACAAATTGGCCAGAAATAGCAGCGAACCTGGGGACTGGGAGAAATTTAGAACTCAGCAGAGGAGGACAAAGGGTTTGATTAGGGCAGGGAAAATGGAGTATGAGAAGAAGCTTGCAGGGAACATTAAGACGGATTGCAAAAGTTTCTATAGATATGTAAAGAGAAAAAGGTTAGTAAAGACAAACGTAGGTCCCCTGCAGTCAGAATCAGGGGAAGCCATAACGGGGAACAAAGAAATGGCGGACCAATTGAACAAGTACTTTGGTTCGGTATTCACGAAGGAGGACACAAACAACCTTCCGGTTATAAAAGGGATCAAGGGGTCTAGTAAGGAGGAGGAACTGAGGGAAATCCTTATTAGCCGGGAAATTGTGTTGGGGAAATTGATGGGATTGAAGGCCGATAAATCCCCAGGGCCTGATGGACTGCATCCCAGAGTACTTAAGGAGGTGGCCTTGGAAATAGTGGATGCATTGACAGTCATTTTCCAACATTCCATTGACTCTGGATCAGTTCCTATAGAGTGGAGGGTAGCTAATGTAACCCCACTTTTTTAAAAAAAAGGAGGGAGAGAGAAAAGAGGGAATTATAGACCGGTCAGCCTGACATCGGGAGTGGGTAAAATGATGGAATCAATTATTAAGGATGTCATAGCAGTGCATTTGGAAAGAGGTGACATGATAGGTCCAAGTCAGCATGGATTTGTGAAAGGGAAATCATGTTTGACAAATCTTCTGGAATTTTTTGAGGATGTTTCCAGGAGAGTGGACAGGGGAGAACCAGTTGATGTGGTATATTTGGACTTTCAGAAGGCGTTCGACAAGGTCCCACACAAGAGATTGATGTGCAAAGTTAGAGCACATGGGATTGGGGGTAGTGTGCTGACATGGATTGAGAACTGGTTGTCAGACAGGAAGCAAAGAGTAGGAGTAAATGGGTACTTTTCAGAATGGCAGGCAGTGACTAGTGGGGTACCGCAAGGTTCTGTGCTGGGGCCCCAGCTGTTTACACTGTACATTAATGATTTAGATGAGGGGATTAAATGTAGTATCTCCAAATTTGCGGATGACACTAAGACACAACTTTGCACAGCAGCAAGCTTTGGACCTGCAGGAGGAACAAGGCACAGCGAGCAGTGCCTTCTCTGATGGTTCTGAGGAGGAAGCGGAACACGATTTAGCCAATGCACCAGCAGCGATGCTCATTGTTGCCCGTGACACCCTCATTCTTGTGACATTCACTTTGGTTCCAACAGCCCATCCATCTGATAGCTACATGCAAAAGCCACTCGCCCCCTTTAAATACTGGAGATTAAATCGACTCAAGTGGGTCGTCATCACCCCCCCGCTCAACCTAATTGGTGGGGAAACCCAGAAATGATATGGTGATGCAGTGGCTGGTTAAACAGCCACTGACTGACTTGCTGTGCTTTTCCAGGTTCCCCGCATGTTCTACGGGATCCCCACCCCACCCCTCGCTCCCAGCACGTCAGCGGCGTAAAATCCAGCCAATGGAGCAGCTGTGATTAAGTTGGGCAATTTTAGTCCATCACAAGCCACTGGGACAATCATCCTTTCACAGTGCACTTTACCACAGCAGCTTTCCAGCAGTCCTGTTTTAATCATGAGCTGACGGGGTTAGATGATGTCGGGTGGGAGAAGGCGCGTGTGGAGCATAAACGTGGGCATAGACCTGTTGGGCTGCACGGCCTGTCTCTGTACTTCTGTCAATGGTACAAGAGAAAGTGGTACACAAGAATAAGGAGGCCACCAGCACAAGAGGCGATGCTGTCACTCTACCAGCACTGGCATCTATGGATGAGGTCAACATCGATATCATTGGAAGACACATACCCTCACAGGGGTTGACTGGCTGCTATCATGCTTGACATTGACGCTGTTTAGCCACGCAGGACCTCAATTGCGGCTGCAGGTGAATCCCCAACGGGAGTCTCTCGGGATGCTCATACTGAGGTCATGAAAGCACAGGGCTCAACCATCTCGTCCACCTTGGACAGGCTGAGATGACCAAATGGATCGGGGGAATCAACTGGATCTCCTGCAATCTGCTCTCCCGCAGAACAACCGAAGCGCTGAGACTCAGCCTGGTGGCAGGTGCAATCCTGCACTGGGAAAAAGATGCCTCTAAAAGCTCCAAGTAGCTTTACCTGACAGCCGCTGAGGTTCTCGTTAAATAGCATGTGAGCTGGCCACCACACAACTCGCACCGCTTATGTTGATGGCAGGGGGAAGTTGCAGCAGTGAGGTTGGAAAATAGCATTTGCTTCGTGATAATTTCACCACACCCCAATTTGAATCTATTCATAAGGTTCCCTCCTGTTTCAGATGGGAGCTCTGGCTGCTCAGGAATAGTGCCCCCAGAAAATCTGACCAGCTGTGATAGCAGCGGTAAATGGACGAGGCAACAGCTGTTTGATTTTCGGCCCCCTTCTGTCCCATTTATGAACAAAAAGAACTTGCATTTATATAGCACCTGCGGCAGGAAACCCAGCATACAATTTGTGCACAGCAAGCTCACACAAACAACAGTGTGCACGAAGGGGAGGTAAAAAAGGTAAAAGTTACCTCAGTGTCTGCAGTCTGCTTGCAGGGACTGGGTGAGATAAAGTGCACATTGCTATGAAATAGTGATAACGTGAGAGAGTCCACAGTTTCTGTGATTAGAGAGGGTACGTGTGACAGAGAGTGCACAATGCCTGTGAATTGTGTGAGTGTGTGACAGACAGAGAGTGCACAGTGCATATAAATTGGCCAGAAAAAGCAGCAAACCTGAGGACTGGGAGAAATTTATAATTCAGCAGAGGAGGACAAAGGGCCTAATTAAGAGGGGGAAAATAGAGTACGAGAAGAAGCTTGCCGGGAACATAAAAACTGACTGCAAAAGCTTCTTTAGATATGTGAAGAGAAAAAGATTAGTGAAGACAAACACAGGTCCCTTGCAGTCGGATTCAGGTGAATTTATAATGGGGAACAAAGAAATGGCAGACCAATTGAACAAATACTTTGATTCTGTCTTCACGAAAGAAGACACAAATAACCTTCCGGAAGTACTAGAGGACAGTGGGTCTAATGAGAAGGAGGAACTGAAGAATATCCTTATTAGGCGGGAAATTGTGTTAGGGAAAATGACGGGATTGAAGGCCGATAAATCCCCGGGGTCTGATAGTCTGCATCCCAGAGTACTTAAGGAAGTGGCCCGAGAAATAGTGGATGCATTGGTGATCATTTTCCAACAGTCTATCGACTCTGGATCAGTTCCTATGGACTGGAGGGTAGCTAATGTAACATCCCTTTTTAAAAAGGGAGGGAGAGAGAAAGTGGGTAATTATAGACCCGTTAGCTTGACATCAGTAGTGGGGAAAATGTTGGAATCAATTATTAAGGATGAAATAGCAGCGCATTTGGAAAGCAGTGACAGGATCGGTCCAAGTCAGCATGGATTTATGAAGGGGAAATCATGCTTGACAAATCTTCTGGAATTTTTTGGAGATGTAACTAGTCGAGTAGACAAGGGATAACTTGTAGATGCGGTGTATTTGGACGTTCAAAAGGCTTTTGACAAGGTCCCACACAAGAGATTGGTGTGCAAAATCAAAGCACATGGTATTGGGGGTAATATACTGACGTGGACAGAGAACTGGTTGGCAGACAGGAAGCAGATAGTCGGGAAAAATGGGTCCTTTTCAGAATGGCAGGCAATGACTAGTGGAGTGCCGCAGGGCTCAGTGCTGGGACCCCAGCTCTTCACAATATACATCAATGATTTAGATGAAGGAATTGAATGTAATATCTCCAAGTTTGCAGATGACACTAAACTGGGTAGCGGTGTGAGCTGTGAGGGGGATGCTAAGAGGCTGGACAGGTTAGGTGAGTGGGCAAATGCATGGCAGATGCAGTATAATGTGGATAAATGTGAGGTTATCCACTTTGGGGGCAAAAACGCGAGGGCAGAATATTATCTGAATGGCGGCAAATTAGGAAAAGGGGAGGTGCAACGAGACCTTGGTGTCATGGTCCATCAGTCATTGAAGGTTGGCATGCAGTTACAGCAGGTGGTGAAGAAGGCAAATGGTATGTTGGCCTCCATAGCTAGGGGTTTTGAGTATAGGAGCAGGGAGGTCTTACTGCAATTGTATAGGGTCTTGGTGAGGCCTCACCTGGAATATTATGTTCAGTTTTGGTCCCCTACTCTGAGGAAGGACGTTCTTGCTATTGAGGGAGTGCAGCGAAGGTTCACCAGACTGATTTCCGGGATGGCTGGACTGACATATGAGGAGAGACTGGATCAACTGGGACTTTATACATTGGAGTTTAGAAGGATGAGAGGGGATCTCATAGAAACATATAAGATTCTGACGGGACGGGACAGGTTAGATGCGGGTAGAATGTTCCCGATGTTGGGGAAGTCCAGAACCAGGGGACACAGTCTAAGGATAAGGAGTAGGCCATTTAGGACTGAGATGAGGAGAAACTTCTTCACTCAGAGTGTTGTTAACCTGTGAAATTCCCTGCCGCAGAGAGTTGTTGATGCCAGTTCATTGGATATATTCAAGAGGGAGTTAGATATGACCCTTATGGCTAAAGGGGTCAAAGGGGTATGGAGAGAAAGCAGGAAAGGGGTACTGAGGTGAATGATCAGCCATGATCATATTGAATGGCGGTGCAGATTCGAAGGGCCAAATGGCCTACTCCTGCACCTATTTTCTATGTTTCTATGTGCCTATGAATAGAGTTAGTGTGTAACAGACAGAGAGTGCATAGAGGGACGGGATGCCACTGCAAATCATCTCTGTCACTAAGCGGCAGGTGAGCCAATAGAAACATAGAAACATAGACAATAGGTGCAGGAGTTGGCTATTTGGCCCTTCGAGCCTGCACCGCCATTCAATGGGTTCATGGCTGAACATGCAACTTCAGTACCCCATTCCTGCTTTCTCGCCATATCCCTTGATCTCCCTAGTAGTAAGGACTATATCTAACTCCTATTTAGTGAATTGGCCTCAACAACTTTCTGTGGTAGAGAATTCCACAGGTTCACCACTCTCTGGGTGAAGAAGTTTCTCCTCATCTCGGTCCTAAATGGCCTACCCCTTATCCTTAGACTGTGACCCCTGGTTCTGGACTTCCCCAACATTGGGAACATTCTTCCTGCATCTAACCTGTCTGAACCCATCAGAATTTTAAACGTTTCTATGAGATCCCCTCTCATTCTTCTGAACTCCAGTGAAATAGTTAAGAGGTTGTTAAAAGATATTTAAATAGTATTTTACCATCTACTTGGCATTTTTCCATCTTTTTGACAACTTTCATGGTGCTCGGCGATCACGTCAGTTAAGAAGGTCCGGCTTTCAATGACTCGCCATTCCTCTGAATAGGTGACAGCTGCAGAAATGGTATAAAAGCTACCATTTCACAGCTGTGCACTTTGCAGTGGAAGACGCCTTTTAGCTTTAGGAAAGTTGGAAGTGTTTGGAGTAAACTCTCTATCCACGGTCACTCCCTTGGATCAACCTCTCTCACCATTGACAGATCGCTTCTGTCATCTCAACTTCAGCTGCCATCTATTCCAGCAGCATCGATGCCCTTGAAAAAAAATCTCACCTTGGTCCTCAGAATCCCACCACAATCAGCCCCAGCACCGGCATCACCAACCTTCTCCGCAATCACCTGATGCTACACAGGACACAGGGCATCAGCACCCGACCACATTGCTGCCGAGGAGACCAGGGGTGGCCTCACCATGGCCAGATTTACTTCACTTGACGCTGTACACCCTGGCTGTCACATGATGTAGCAGGTTGGCACCACCCCACACCAGCTCCATAAAACATCCTTGCAATGCCCAAACCATTCCTTTCACCATTGCAGGGGGCACCGTTATGTCTCACTATTCAGTACAACTCACTAAACCACTTCCAAAGGTGCGCACAAATCTGTCCAAGAGAGCAAAGTGTTGAAAATAAAGATTTCAATGTTTGACAACACATTAACAGAATCTTTACATGAACATTGGCTAAAAGACCAAAGTGCCCATCATTGTGTGTTGTTAGTTGGTATGAATGCACTAGGAAGAGGGTGAGTGCGAGGGATGGCTAGTGAGATGGGGATGTGCTAATGTAGCTGGAGAGATGGGTGGAGGTGCAAGGTAAGTTGGTGTGAGTAAGGATGTGCAGGGGTAGGGTAGGGAAGGCAGAGTGATGGGGATGTGATGAGTGACACAGCAGGATGAGGTTGAGTGTGGCTTTCCAATAACATTCCGTGATACACTGAGATCATTGAAAGGTTTGCGCCACTGGAGCCTGGTCCTCCTGACCACATCCCTGCTTGTGTCCTCCTGTGCAATGTGCAACCAGGCTGCGCTGGTCTCCTGGGGAGGTCGCTTCCGCCCATTGGAAGGGAAGTGAAATGCTCTGCGTGCTGTGACTCCCTCCATAAGCATATGGAAAGAGTGATGGGAGAGCCTGAGTGCAGCCCTGTACCTCTATGCAGTGTTTGCAGGACCTCAATGTTGTAGAACACTGACAGCACAACTGTCAAATTAAAGTTGGACATGGTCCCTTTAAGGAAACCGGCTGATGATGCGTCATCAAATGACGTCATCAGACCCGCTTCCTTTTAATTGGCCGGGAACCTCGCAGGGCGGGTTTAACAAGCCCAATCAGAGGAAAGTTGTGGGGGAAGCCGGCATGGAGACAGCAGGCGGGTTGGAAGCCACCCTCGATGTCGCCTGTCTCTCTCCCGTCTCGGTAGCCGAAATCGTGGCCATAGAGAGTGCACAGTGCCTGTGAATAACGTGCGTGTGTGAGGCAGATAGAGAGTGCACAGTGCCTGTGAATAACGTGCGTGTGTGTGATAGATAGTGTCATGTACTCAACCAGCATTGTAACCCATGTATAATCTGACCTACGTTGTACACCGTGAGAACACTGACCACTAGGTGGGAGACACTCCTAACCTGGACCTTCAGGTATAAAAGGGGAAGCTCCACCCACGTCCATCACTTGAGTGCTAAGGAATAAAGGACAGGTCACAGACTGACCTTCCCTCAAGCATGGGCCTTGTGTGCATTGATACTGTATAGTAAGGACTTCTCAATGGCGACAAGAAACTGGGATTTAAACCACGCGAGCATGGCCACTAGCAGAACAGACGAGAGGTACTGTGTTAAGGAATGGTTGGGACAGAGATTCAACATTGTTAAAGCAGCACACAGTTCTCCAGGCAGACAAGGGCAGTCGGGCATGCCCCAACATGTAGTCGAACCCAGAGGGGGAGTTCGACAGAGACAATGGCAAGCTGAACAGCGATTCACGCCATTGCAAGGGACAATGCGGCCAGTAATGGGGCCATCAACACCTGTTAATGGCACACTCAAGGACAATAACAGGGGCAGTCAGGGACGATCGACTGGCAAGGGACCTTTTGTTTCAAACAACAGCTCATGTTGGAGGCGTGGAGGCACACACTCAGCCGGAGTTTGCAGAGATGAGCAAAATACCTGCAGAAATTGCAGAAATGAACGCTGGGGGAAATCGCTGGAAGCTGAAGTTCAGCGAGTTCACGTGAAGCACGTATACAGTTCATACACCAGGAGGCCACCGATAATGATGAAAGTGCTCCTCAATGCCATCCCAGTATCAATGGAGTTAGACACAGGTGCCAGCCAGTCCCTGATGGGTATCAGACAGTTCAAAAAGTTGTGGGCGTCCAAGGCCAGGAGGCCAAAATTATTGCCGATTGACGCACAGCTACGGACATACACAAAGCAGATCATTCCGGCGCTAGGCAGCGCCACGGTAGTTGTGATCCACAAAGATTCGGAGAACAGGTTGCCACTCTGGGTTGTCCCGGGGGACGGTCCCGCACTACTGGGGAGGAGTTGGCTTGCTGTCATGAACTGGAAATGGGGCGATGTCAATGCAATTTCCTCTGTGGAGCGAGTATCATGCTCACAGATCCTGAACAAATTTGACTCATTATTTCAACCCGGCATTGGCACTTTCATGGGGGCCAAGGTAGTGATTCACATAAGGCCAGTACATCACAAGGCCAGAGCGGTGCCGTATGTGATGCGGGAAAAGATAGAAGGCGAATTGGACCGCCTGTTGAGGGAAGGCATCATCTCGCCAGTCGAATTCAGTGACTGGGCGAGCCCGATTGTGCCGGTGCTCAAGGCGGATGGGTCGGTCAGGATATGTGGTGATTACAAGGCCACCATCAATCGGGTGTCACTCCAAGACCAGTACCCGCTACCGAGAGCGGAGGACCTCTTTGCGACGCTATCCGGTGGCAAAATTTTTACAAAATTGGACCTGACCTCAGCTTACATGACCCAGGAGCTGGCAAGTGAGTCGAAGAAGCTGACCACCATCACGACACACAAGGGGTTGTTTGAGTACAACAGATGTCCGTTCGGGATTCGCTCAGCCGCCGCGATCTTTCAACGAAATATGGAAAGCCTCCTCAAGTCGATTCCAGGGACGGTGGTTTTTCAGGACGACATCCTCATCACGGGTTACGATACTGAAGAACACCTCCACAATCTGGAGGAGGTACTTCGCAGACTGGATCGGGTAGGGCTATGACTGAAAAAGGCGAAGTGCGTCTTCCTAGCTCCAGAGGTAGAATTCCTGGGGATGAGGGTAGCAGCAGACGGGATCAGCCCTACTGCGTCCAAGACGGAAGTGATCCAGAGAGCACCCAGACCCCGTAACACAACGGAGCTGCGTTCGTTCCTGGGGCTCCTGAACTATTTTGGTAACTTTCTTCCCAAATTGAGCACGCTGCTAGAGCCGCTACACGTGCTCCTACGCAAAGGTCGTGAATGGGTCTGAGGGGACAGCCAGGAAAGGGCTTTTAATAGAGCACGCAATTTGTTATGTTCCAACAATCTGTTAACGCTATATGACCCATGTAAGAAACTTGTTTTAACGTGCGATGCGTCGTCCTATGGTGTCAAGTGTGTGTTGCAGCATGTCAGTGCCAAGGGTCAGTTACAACCGGTAGCTTATGCCTCCAGAAGTCTGTCCGAGGCAGAAAGGGGCTACGGGATGGTAGAAAAGGAGGCGCTCGCATATGCGGTAAAGAAAATGCACCAGTACCTGTTTGGCAGGAAATTTGAGCTGACAGATCACAAACCCCTAACGTCCCTTTTATCTGACAACAAGGCTATAAATGCAAACGCATTGGCCCGCATACAGAGGTGGGCACTCACGTTAGCTGCCTATGACTACACAATTCGGCACAGACTGGGCACCGAAAACTACGCCGATGCACTCAGCAGGCTCCCACTAGCCACCACTGAGGGGGCTACCGAGCATGCTGCTGAGATGGTCATGGCTGTTGAAGCTTTCGGAAGCGAAGGCTCACCCGTGACAGCCCGTCAGATTAAAGTCTGGACAAATAGAGACCCGTTATTGTCTCTAGTCAAGAAATGTGTCCTGAATGGGGACTGGGCAACCACGTACAGGGCATGCCCTGAGGAATTTAAACCATTTCACAGGCGCAGGGATGAACTCTCGATTCAGCCCGATTGTCGACTGTGGGGAAACCGAGTAGTCATGCCCCAGATGGGCAGAGAGGTGTTCATCAGAGAACTCCACAATGAGCACCCGAGCATTGTCACAATGAAGGCAATTGCCAGGTCACACGTTTGGTGGCCAGGGATCGACGCAGATCTGGAACTTTGTGTTCGCAGGTGCAACACGTGTGCCCAGCTTGGAAATGCGCCCAGGGAAGCCCCCCTTAGCCCCCCTTAGCCCCTGGCCATGGCCCGCCAAGCCTTGGTCACGCATCCATGTGGACTACACAGGTCCTTTCATGGGAAAAATGTTTTTGGTTGTAATAGACGCCTACTCCAAATGGATCGAGTGTGACATTTTAAATTCAAGCACATCCTCAGCCACGGTAGAAAGTCTACGGGCAATGTTCGCCGCCCACGGTCTACCGGACATCTTGGTCAGCGACAATGGCCCGTGCTTCACAAGCACTGAATTCCAGGACTTCATGGCATGCAATGGAATTAACCATGTTAGAGCAGCACCGTTCAAGCCGGCCTCAAACGGCCAGGCAGAACGAGCAGTGCAGATAATCAAACAGAGGATGCTCAGAATCCAAGGGGGTTCCCTACAAAGCCACTTATCACGCCTCCTGTTGGCCTACAGATCCCGACCACACTCGCTCACAGGGGTTCCACCTGCAGAGCTGCTAATGAAAAGGACGCTCAAAACCCGGCTATCCCTTATACACCCCACCATGAAAGAAATTGTTGAGAGCAGGCGCCAGCCACAATATGACGACCATGATAAGAATGCGAGGGCGCGATGTATTGATGTAAATGACCCTGTTTTTGTCCTCAACTATGCTGCAGGGCCCATCTGGCTCGCAGGCACTATGAGGGAAATAGGTTTCTGGTAGTTAAACTTACCAATGGACAAATCTGCCGGAAACATGTGGATCAAACAAAAAGGAGGTTCAGCAACCCCATAGAAGAAGCAGAGGAAGAACACGATGTAGAGTTCACTCCACCACAGGTGACCGAACACCGGAACCAAAGGGAGGAGAGCCCAGTCACTGTGAGCAATCCGGACAGGCCTGAGGCACCACAAACAGCAGACACTCAGGCCAGCGCCCAACAACCGGAGCCCCAACTCAGGCGCTCTACAAGAGAGCGTAAACCACCAGAGAGACTCAACCTGTGATCCCAATAAGACTTTGGGGGGGGAGGTGATGTCATGTATTCAACCAGCATTGTAACCCATGTATAATCTGACCTAAGTTGTACACTGTGAGAACAATGACCACTAGGTGGTGAACTTGTGGGAGACACTCCTAACCTGGACCTTCAGATATAAAAGGGGAAGCTCCACCCACTTCCATCACTTGAGTGCTATGGAATAAAGGACAGGTCACAGATGACCTTCTCTCAAGCATGGGCCTCGTGTGCATTTATACTGTATAGTAAGGACGTATCAGATAGAGAGTGCACAGTGCTTGTGAATAATGTGCGTGTGAGACAGATCGAGAGTGCTCAGTGCTTGTGAATAATGTGTGTGTGAGACAGATAGAGAGTGCACAGTGCTTGTAATTAGTGAGTGTGTGTGTGACAGATTGAGAGTGCACTGGGCTGGTGAAATAGTCAGTGTGTGTGGAAGAGAGTGCACAGTGCCTGTGAAATAATGGCTTTGTGTATGAAAGAGTGCATGTGTGTAGATGTGAAAGAGAGAGAAAGAGAGATAAAGAGCATATGGAAAGAGTGAGAGCATGGGAAACTGTGGGGGAGTGAAGTCTGACGCCAGAAGCTGAGATTGAGAAAGGTTAATCGAGAGATCAGAAGGTGGCATTACAGAAACAGATGAGAATGTTCCTTTCGATAATTGTTTTCACACATATATATGCATTTTAAAATTCAAAGTAGATCTCGTTGATGTATTTTAAGGGTAGTTTGCCATATGTAGTGCAGTGGCCAGCTTTGTTTACCTGCACTACTCGTTTCCTTGTCATGGTCTCGCAGTTGTAGCTCAAGCCTTTGTTTATCTTGTGGGAAGGGGACAAGTTTGGGCCTTGAAGTGTTTCCATTGCTGCTGCTTGTGGAGCACATTGTGTTAGCTGGAAGGTGAGTTATTTAGAAGCTGGGGAGAACATTTACCAACCCTGCAGTTCATTGTATCAACATGCTCACAGGTTTGTGCAACTGTCGCCCGGAGGAGACAGGAGTGCACAATGGACAGCTCTCTATGCAGGAGTCCTCCCTTTATCTATTGGGGACTAGGCCTGTAGGGTGTTGCACGGGTCAGTCCGTGCAATAAATGTTTAAGTCGGTTCACGGACTCCCAGGCCGCCTTCATTTTCTGCGGTCTGGAGGAGTACGTGTTCCATGCATGAGGTTGCAGCCCCTCTTCCATTATTTGAAGGAGCTGCTCCTCGATTTATGGCTGCACTTCAGCCCCACACTCCTGATCTTTGGGCACCCGGTGCGGAGGGGGAAACAGGCAGGTTGGTGGGCCTCCTTGTAGGACTGCTCCTGAGCCTGGCCAAGGTGGCCATTAACAGGTCCAGGTAACCGGCGGCGCGGGGGTCGTTCAGCCCGACTGCCTGCCTCTCTTCCATGGCTATGTTCGTGCCAGGGTGTCCCTGGAGATGGAGCACGCGGTGTCCACCGGTACGCTTGCGGCCTTCTGTGAGAGGTGGGCACCAGAGGGACTGGAGTGCATCATCACTCCGGCAATTCTAATTTGATTTTTTTCGGTTTTCTAGTTGTTGTGCCAAGGGGTCACTTGGTTAATTGTATGAGTTAATTATGGTTGTGGAGCTGTTGCATTGTGAGTAGCTTAGCCAGTCACATGATGTTCACAATAAAACCCGATTAATTGGGTTCAGGTTCTCCACGATGAGGTGTGCAGCTGTGAGGCTGGTGGATGAACCGGTAGTGTTCAGTGTGATAAACCTTTGCTAATCAACCAGCTAGTTCTCTCCAGCAAATATGTAGCTGTGAAATCATGAAGCAAATACACTATAGCATCCAAACTGGAGAAACCTGCTTCGTATGGCCATGTTGAAAGAGTCGGGAATCCCGTGGAAAAGCTGCTCCCTGGTACCCACTGTGTCAGCGTTACTGTCTCTTCCCTATTTGTTTCTCTGTTACTCCAGCTCTTCATCTCTTTTAGTTGTTAAATATTACAGCAGAGAAACAGGCAATTTGGCCCATCGAGTCACCCAGTCTAATCCCACTTTCCTGCTCACTCCCCAGGCCCTTTTAATATTTTTTTTTTTCCAGCAGTTATCTTTTAAAATATGTTTATTTACTCTGGTTCAACAATGGTGGCAGAGAATTCTACATTTTAATCATTATGCCAAAGAAATATTTTTAATTTCCTCTTTAATTCCTACCTTACATTTACCCTCTCACTGACCAGTTGAAACAATCTGTCACTATTTATTTGATAACCCTTCATAAGTCTATTTTACGCTTTCACTTTTTTAGTGTCGGCTGTGGCTCAAGGGGTAGCACTTTCGCCTCGAAGTCAGAAGGTTGTGGCACATAGTCCCACTCCAGACACTTGAGCACAAAAATCTAGGTTGACTCCCCAGTGCAGTACTGAGGGAGTGCTGCACTGTTGGAGGTGCAGTCTTTTGGATGCGACATTAAACCGCTCTCGGGTGGATGTAAAAGATCCCATGGCATTATCTCGAAGAAGAGCAGGGGAGTTATCCCCGGTGTCCTGGCCAATATTTTTCTCGAAATCAACATCACTAAAACAGCTTATCTGCTCATTATCACATTGCTGTTCGTGGGATCTTGCTGTGTGCAAATTGACTGCCACATTTTCTGCATTGCAACAGTGACTACACTCCAAAAACTGCTTCATGGGCTGTAAAGTGCTTTGGGACAACCAGTGGTTGTGAAAGGTGCTGGATAAATGCAAATCTTTCTTTCTTCTTTCTCTCTCTTTTTTCTTTCTCCATTTTGCTTATCATCTTTCTCTCTCTCAATCTTTTCTTTTGTTTGTCTGTTGTATATCCGTGCCTCTGTTATAGAAACATAGAAACATAGAGAATAGGTGCAGGAGTGGCTTCCTCTTTTATTAAATTTCTTCCTGTGTTTCTGTTATTATTCTTTACTGCGTTTATTTCTGTTAGTCTATCACCATTAGTGTTCCTGTTCCTAATCACTAAACGTCAAGCGACCCCAAATGGAAGTGTGCTTGTAAATGCTGGAGCAAGGACTTGATCAGATTTGGCTTAGCAGTCATCAAGTACCCTGCTGACTCTCACTGTCAGGCCTACACATGACTAATGGCTATGGGTGGAGTACTGAAGGGTGGCCAACGCTCATGAAACTGATCCCGTAGGGAGTCTGTGTCTTCAGGAGAGGAGTGACTGTGGAGTACAATACGTTGATGGAAAGGAAAATATTGCCTAATAAATGAAATATATAAATTCATTTCACATTTTTTTGGTGCTTAAATCTTGTACGTTATTGAACAAGTGTTTAATGCGCTCATCAACTAGCTCTCTTCACTATTTTAACAAAGACATTAATCTATTTAATATAGTGCAGAAGCAAATTTGATACGCATGCATCAAACAGTTTATAGTTGCACCCTGTGTTTTGGAGCTAAATTTGTCATCGAATCGAAAGCAAACCACATCCTTTACCAGTAACATACTGTCCTTTCCCTTGAGGAATCTGCAATCTTATTCACTCCAGAGTGATGAGACGGAAGTCTTTGGTCTGTCCTCTCGAGGGATCCTATCAAAATCCAGATCCTAATGGGAGTGATGCCCACAGAACAAAATGACCATCAATGTCGTGCTAATTTGGTAACCTCATTCAGAGACCATAAGGTTAGATGGTGCATGGATGACAGGAGGATGAGGTGGAGATAGGGCACTTTGCTGGGGCAGAGAAGGGGGAGCTTTGATCTGAATTTGGCTCACGTTATACCTCCCCAGGGGTACTTGTGATGATACCGAAGACAAAAGCGTTGGTGTACCTCACCTTGACAAGCACATAAAGATGCACGCCCCCCAAAAAAACTGAATACTTAACTTTCACGAAAAACAGATAACTACATCTGGTTGGTGAAAATACTAAATGGTTATACTTCAATGCAAGGAGTATAGGGAATAAAGCAGATGAGCTGAGGGCACAGATTGACAATGGGTAGTACGATATTATAGCTATTATTGAGACATAGCTGAAAGAAGGACAGGTATGGCAGCTTAACATTCCTGGTTACAGGGTCTTCAGACGGGATAGAGAGGGGGTAAAAAAGGAGGGGGTGCGCAGTATTATTTAAAGAAACAATTACAGATGTGAGAAGGGATGATATGTTAGAGGGGTCATCAAACGAGGCTATATGGGTTAAATTGAGGAATAAAAAAGGACACTACTGGGACTTTAATATAGACCCCCAGTTAGAGGGAGATAGAAGATCAAATATATGGGCAAATTGCTGCAAAGTGCAAAAATGATAGAGCTGTAATAGTAGGGGATTTCAACTACCCTAATATTAACTGGGAAAAAAAGCAGTGTGAATGGTACAGAGGGTGCGGAATTCCTAAAATTAATTTAGGAGAACTTCTTCAGACAGTATGTAACAAGCCCAACAAGGGAGGGGGCGGTTCTGGAGTTTGTTTTGGAGAATGACGAGGGGCAGGTGGAAGGGGTATCAGTGGGAGAGCATTTTGGTGCTAGTGATCATAATTCAGTAAGATTTAGGGTAGTTATGGAAAAGGACAAAGGGGGACCTAAAAATAAAAGTTCTCAATTGGGGTAAAGCCAATTTTGCAGAGCTGTGATGGGATTTGGCCAAAGTGGACTGGAAATGGCTACTTGAAGGTAAATCAGTGTCAGAGCAGTGGGAGGCATTCAAGGAGGAGATCCTGAGGGTACAGAGCAAGTATGTTCCCTTAAAAAAGGGTGGGGCTAACACATCTGGAGCCCCCTGGATGTCAAGGGACATACAGGGTAAGATAAAGAAAAAAAGGGAAGCTTATGACAGAGACCGAGAACTTAGCACTGCAGAGACTCTAGAGGAGTATAAGAAGTGCAGGGGTGCAACTTAAAGAAAATATATCAGGAAAGCAAAGAGAGAGCATGAAAGAATGTTGGCAAGTAAAATCAGGGAAAACCAAAAGATGTTTTATAAATACATTAAGAGCAAGAGGATATCTAGAGAAAGAGTGGGACCTATTAGAGACCAAAAAGGAAATCTGTGTGGAGGCGGATGATGTTGGTATGATTCTTAATGAATACTTTGCATCTGTTTTCACAAAAGAGAGGGGCGGTGCAGACTTTGCAATGAGGGAGGGGGATTGTGAAATATTAGACTAGATAAACATAATGAGAGGAAGTATTAAGGGGCTTAGCAGCTTTGAAAGTGGATAAATCCCCAGGCCCGGATGAAATGTATCCCAGGCTGTTAAGAGAAGCAAAAGAAGAAATAGCAGAGGCTCTGACCATCATATTCCAATCCTTTCTTCGTCATTGTGCATGAAACACAAAATGTAAGTATGCAGGTACAGCAAGTAATCAGAAAGGCAAATGGAAATGGCCTTTATTGCAAGGGGGATAGAGAATAAAAGCTGAGAAGTCCTGCTACAACTGTACAGGGTATTGGTGAGGCCACACCTGGAGTACTGCGTACAGTTTTGGTCACCGAATTTAAGGAAGGATCTACTTGCATTGGAGGCTGTTCAGAGAAGTTTCACTAGGTTGACTCTGGAGATGAAGGGGTTGACTTATGAGGATAGGTTGAGTAGGTTGGGCCTATACACATTGGAGTTCAGAAGAATGTGAGGTCATCTTATTGAAATATATAAGATAATGAGGGGGCCCGACAAGGTGGATGCAGAGAGGATATTTCCACTCATAGGGAAACTAAAACTAGGGGCCATAGTCTTAGAATAAGGGACCGCCCATTTAAAACTGAAATGAGGAGAAATTTCTTCTCCCAGAGGGTTGGAAATCTATGGAATTCTCTGCCCCAGAGAGCTGTGGGGGCTGGGTCATTGAATATATTTAAGGCAGAGATAGATAGATTTTTGAGCAGTAAGAGAGTAAATGTTTATAGGGAGCAGTCAGGGAAGTGGAGCTGAGTCCATGATCAGATCAGCCATGATCATGTTAAATAGCAGAGCAGGCTCAAGGGGCCAAAATGGCCTACTCCTGCTCCTAGTTCTTATGTTCTTATGTTCTTATGTTCTCTCTGGCTACAGACGTGGTGCCAGAGGACTGGGGGACTGCTAATGTTGCACCTTTATTCAAAAAGGGATAGACCGAGTAATTACAGGCCGGTCAGCCTAACCTCGGTGGTAGGAAAATATCAGAAAAATTCCTGAGGGACAGGATAAATCTTCATTTGAAAAGATGTGGATTAATCAAGGACAGTCAGTATGGATTTGTTAAAGGAAGGTCGTGTCTGACTAACTTGATTGAATTTTTTGAGGAGGTAACCAGGAGGGTCTATGAGGGCACTGCATATGATGTAGTGTATATGGATTTTAGCAAAGCTTTTGATAAGGTCCCACATGGCAGACCGGTCACGAAAGTAAAAGCCCATGGGATCCAGGGCAAAGTGGCAAGTTGGATCCGAAATTGGCTCAGAGGCAGGAAGCAAAGGGTAATGGTTGACGGGTGTTTTTGTGACTGGAAGGCTGTATCCAGTGGAGTTCCGCAGGGCTCAGTGCTGGGTCCCCTGCTTTTTGTGGTATATATCTTTGACTTGGACTTAAATGTTGGGGGTATGATTAAGAAGTTTGCAGATGACACTAAAATCGGCCGTGTGGTTGATAATGAAGAAGAAAACTGTGGACTGCAGGAAGATATCAATGTACAGGTCAGGTGGGCAGAATAGTGGCAAATGGAATCCAATCTGGATAAGTGTGAGGTAATGCTTCTGGGGAGATCTAACAAGGCAAAGGAATACACATTAAATGTTACGACACTGAAAAATGTAGAGGAACAAAGGAACCTTGGAGTGCAGGTGTAAAGGGAGCAGGCCAGGTAGAAAAGATGGTTAAGAAGGCATGCGGAATACTTGCCTTTATAAGTTGAGGCATGAAATACAAGAGCAAGGAGGTTATGCTTGAACTGTATAAAACACTGGTCCGGCTGCAGCTGGAGTACTGCGTGCAGTTCTGGTCACCACATTACAGGAAATATGTGATTGCACTGGAAAGGGTGCAGAGAAGATTTACGGGAATGCTGCCGAGACTGGAGAATTTTGGCTGAGGAAAGATTGGAGATGCTGGGTCTGTGGAATAGAGGAGGCTGAGAGGAGATCTAATTGAGGTGTATAAAATTATGAGGAGCCTGGATAGGAAAGACCTGTTTCCCTTGACAAAGAGGGGGCATAGATTTAAATTAAGTGAGGGGAGGTTTAAAGGAGACATGAGGAGAAATTTCTTCATCCAGAAGGTGGTGGGGCTCTGGAATTCACTGCCTGAAAGGGTGGTAGAGGCAGAAACCCTCTTCACATTTATAAAAAAAAAAATACTTGGATGTGCACAAGTGTCGTAAACTACAGGGCGACGGACCAAGAGCTGGAAAGTGGGATTGGGCTGGATAGCTCTTGGTTGGCCACCGTGGACATGATGGGCCGAAATGGCCTCCTTCCATGCTGTAAATTTCTATGATTCTATGAAAGATCACTACTTGCATGATTTAAAGCTGAAACTATTTCCAAAGAGGAAAAGGAGGCATGAAGATCGAAGCTGTCACGCTAACCCTTTGGGACTATGACATATTGGAACCTCCATCACATGTCACAATGGAGGTGACACCAGGTGATGGATAATGGTTTAGAAGGTACAGTAATCAAAAGTTACCAAACCTTAATCTTACATATATTGTATAACAATACATGAGGCATGGCATTGAAGACAGGTTCGATACAGATTCCATACATTGAATTTAATCTATTTTATGCCACCAGATGGTAGCAGACTTGTGTTCGTGGGCTGTGCAATGAGGCATGATGTCTCACCCAAGGCTTTGTTCCAATAGGATTCGGTTGGAGATTGAAATTGTAGGTTTTTCTTCCGTGGAAAGTTTGCTTAATTTGGTGAAACCGCTCTAGTCAGCTGGAAGTTGATATGGAGATTTAACAATTGTACACATGCCGTGTAACCGAGACTCACAGCTGCACACCCATCGCGGGAAGTTATAATCTAAAAAACGGGTGGGTTGGGGGCGTGGGGGTGATTAAAGTGTTAAAAATCTGAATCCTGACTGGCAGTCGCCTCCAACCTGCCCACTTCTGGTTTTAATGGCGGCGGGATGGGGATGGACTGCCAGGAGGTGGGTCATCTATTTAAATATTATAATAAGGCAGGAAGCATCTGCTTTAACCTCCATTTTGAAAGTAACTTTAATTGTTCGGGTTTTACACGCCTCGTGGAACCTGCCAGCTACAGCAAGGTGAGGACTGCTGGATCCAGGAGGTGAGGTACGTACCTTTGCATCTACCTCCTGTATCCAGGGTCCCCACCTAACTCACATCCCATGATCAGAGACCCCACCCTGAGGCGTCTGATCCACCCCCCCCCCCCCCTAACTTCCCACTCCCCTATGGCCGCTCTGTGACCCACGATCTTTGGGAGAACCCCGTCCCCACTTCTTCAGCTGGCCCGCGATCGCAATCTTCTGGTTATGGCTGCCCCCCCTGTTCCTCTTTCCGGTCCACGATCTTGTTGCACCTCTCCATTGCTTCTCCCAGTGCACAATCTTTCCCCGCCCCCCACTATGCTCCTCCCAGCCCCGATCTTTCATCGACTTCCCCTATACCCCCATGCATCTCTGGCTGCTCCAAGCCCCGACGCGATCCCTCCCTCCCTCCTCTGCGCGGCCTAGTGCCACAGGCCTACCTGCTCAGCCAGCCAACTTCTCAATCTGGCTGGCTGTGGGAGGGATACAGAGGCTTGCCATTCAAAACCAATTTTCCCAGGTTTCCCAAACGCTTTGGAGACCACTCCCCCGCTGCCCACAACCCGCCTTCCCCCATTAAAATTCAGCCCACTGTCCTCAAAACAGTCATCCTCATCTTGTCCTTTCTGGACGTAGGAGCAGACCGATGGTCAGCCAGCTACCCAAGGGTAAAGGAGGTATGTTCAAGAGCAGCAACAGCAGTGGCCTGGTAGTAGCTCGTTCACCAACCCTGATAACTGGGGAATGGCTCATGGCCATCGAGAGATCGAAAGTGGAAGAGAATAATAAAACACTGGGACAGGAGAGTAGAATGGAGTTCAGAGAAGAAAGAAAGAAAGAGAGCGAGAACTTCATTTATATAGCGCCTTTTACGACCTCAGGACATCCCAAAGCGCTTTAAGGCCTACTTTTGGGGTGTAGTCACCGCTGTAATGTAGCAAACGCGGCAGCCATATTGTGCACAGCAAGCCTCCACAAACAGAAATGTGATAATGACCGGGTGATCTGTTTTATTGATGGTTGAAGGATAAATATTGGCCAGGACACCAGGGATGTTAAACATCTGTGACTGCAGCGAGTACAAGTGTACTCTGACACAACCTATTTCCGAAGTGCCATTTCCTTACAATGTTGTCTTTATCTCCAGTTGTAACTCGGCTGTTTGAAGTTGGCACTTTGAGCGGAGATGCTGCGTCTGGTGTCATGACAGGGATCAACAGGTCACTGAAGGCCGCCCTTTCTCAAGCTGGAGGTTGTTTCACTGCCTATTCTCAGTCTGTACATCATCAAGATTGCAACAGAGTTGAACAAGTCGATCCAGCAAAACTGCTCCCTATGCTTAGTGGGCATCCAGTCAAAATAAAATAAAAATTGTCAAGTTAACACACAGGAGCACAGTTTAATTGTCAGATCAGTATGAATGCAGGAAGCGTGAGAGAGGCAAAATGAGCCACAGTGAGTCCATTTGCTTAAAAAGCGAGGTGCTTATAATTGGGAAGGGAATTCCTACAGTTAATCCAAGCTAATTGTTCCCCGTGGCTATGGATTCAAGTACCAGGGAACGCAAGTTAAATATTAAGCAGTTAGAAGTAAGAAGATAAATTAGGCACTTTTTTAGTAAATCGGTTACCAGGGAATGCGAATGAAATTGACAGTATAAATAAGTTGCCTTTCTGTAGCAAGGATTAGAGATACGGTGAGAAGGTCGATAGGTAAGCCTGCATCGGAAAAAACAGCCGTGCTTGTTGGTTTTAAAATTCCTACGCTGTTATGTAATTTGGAATTGTGTACAGCTGCCAATAATTGGAGCTATAGTTCATCCTACACTAGGTTGCTGAGTTGGGCCAACACTGATTGCTTGCTAAAAAAGACTGAACGGGAGGGAGCAGACTGGCACAATCGAACGACTCCTTCAGTGAAGGCCTTTTGAAAGAAAGCCTGACTTTTTATATAGTGCCTTTCACAACCTCGATGTCCCAGAGCTTCAAAGGCAATCAACTGTAGTCGCTGTTGTAATGTAGGAAACGCGGCAGCCAATTTGTGCACAGCAAGCTCCCACATGCAGCAATGAGATAATGACCAGATGGTTGAGGAGATAAATATTGGTCAGGACACCGGGAAGAACTCCGCTGTTTTTCTTCAAAATAGTGTCAAGGGTTCTTTGACATCCACCTGAGAGGACAGACAGGGCATCAGTTTAACATCTCATTCAAAAGACAGCACCTCCGACAGTGCTGCAGTCCCTCAGCACTGCACTGGGAATGTTAGCCTAGATTTTGTGCTCAAGTCTCCAAAGTGGGGCTCTTTTCTCCAGAGAAGAGAATACTGAGGGGTGACCTGATAAAAGTCTTTAACATTATGAAGGGTAGATATAGAGAAGATGGTTCCATATGCTGGCGAGATCAGAACTAGGAACGTTAAAATATAAAATAGTCACTAATGAATCAAAGAGGGAATTCAGAGGAACCTCTTTACCCAGAGAATGGTGGGAACAACCTTTGTGTAAAGAAGTTTCTTGTGAATTCCCTAGAATTTATTCGTGACTGTCTTATATTTATGACCTCTAGTTTTGCACTCCCCCCACAAGTGTAAATGTTATGAATGTAAACATTGTAACTGTGTAGGACTTGCCACCAGAGGGCGCAACTGTTGGAGGGTCACCTGCACACCTCTTGCAAGGGAGTATAAAAGGTTGTCTGCCATGCTGCTTAGGCACTCTGGAGTTGTATTAAAGAGACTAAGGTCACATCAGTTTTAGCTCACAGTACTCAGTCTTGTGGAGTTCTTCCATACTTATGCTGGATCGGTAGATTTTAGGACTGTGGAGTTGAGGTCAAAGATCAGCCAAGATCTTTGACCATATGGCCTATTCCTGCTCATAATGCTTACGTTCTTTTGTTCTCTACTTCTACCCTATCAAACCCTTTCATAAACTTAAAATCTTCTATCAGGTCAACCTTCTGCCTTCTCTTTTCAGGAGAAAAGAGCCCCAGGCAGTTCAGTCTTTCCTGATCATTATAAATGTTTTTTTGTTCTATAAAATGCAGGAATCTGTGCAGATATTCCACAGTGCAGTCAAGGTACTGCATTGGGGAACAGAAATGGCAGAGATAACGTAGAATTACAGGCCCTTTGATCACATATCCTATTCAAATAACCAAACTGGCGGCTGCCATTCAGGTTTTAACACGATTCAACTCCAACCCGTCTAGTGCTGGGATCATGGCAACGTTGTGCAATAAGGAAATAGGGACATTTTAATGTGGCTTTTAATTGGGTTCATCTTTAACGTTTGTTTCAGAAAAAAACAACATAAAAGAAAATAGACACAAAGTTATGAGATAATTACACCCTCTGTTCAAAGTAACCTTTTAATGAGACTAACTGTAGAAGCCCAGTGTTCAGCCCTGGGACCTCCCACTATTTCCACTCCACATCAACGACTTAGATTCAGAATCTCAATGCAAGTGTAAGGCTGAAAGGAACATAGGAGGAGGCCATTCTGCACCTCGAGCCTCTCCTGCCATTCAGTGTGATCATGGCTGATCTGTATCTTAACTCCATCTACCTGCCTTGGTTCGGTAGCCCTTATTACCCTTGCCTAACAAAACTCTATTGATCTCAGTTTTGAAATTTCAATTGACCTTCAGGCTTAACAGCTTTCTGGGGAAAGAGAATTCCAGATTTACACTACCCTTTGTGTGAAGAAGTGCTTTCTGACATGGCCCCTGAATGGCCTGGCTCTAGGTTTAATATTATGCTCCCCTTGTTCTGGGACTGGCTCACCAGATGAAAGTTTCTCTCTATCTACCCTATCAAATAATTTAATCATCTTAAAAACCTCAATTCGATCACCCCTTAATCTTCTATACTTAAGGGAATACAAACGAAGTCTATGCAAACTGTCCTCCGAATTTAACCCCTTTAGCCCCGGAATCATTCTGGTGAATTTGCACTACGTCCCCTCCAAGCCCAATATATCCTTTCTGAGGTGTGGGGCTAGAACTACACACAGTGCTCCAGATGCTGCCTACCCCGAGCTTTATACAACTGTAGCATAACTTCCACCTCTTTGTATTCCTAGTGGAGGGGACTACTAGAAGGACAGTCCAGTAAGGAATCAACAAAGGGAATTAAAATCATAATGTGGCTTATGACGATTCAGCTGCTGCACATTGGAAGGAAAAATGGGAGCCACCCATACACGACAGACGATGTAGAAACAGCGAAAGGTGATGTTCCAAAGGGTCTGCACTTAAAACAGCCAAACCTGCCAAATCATTGTCGAGTAGCAATGAAGAAAACCTTGAACTATATTGCTAAATCTGTGACGTGTAAGACAGGGGGGTGACATACTAAAAGTGTACTCTAGTGAGATGGCACCTTGAGCATGGTGTTCAGTTTTGGTCACCAGAGGAAGACATTCAATCCTGGGGCTGATCCCTTGCATCGAGCTCTGAAGAGCTTGTCATGGGTTGCTACCGTTAGGCAAGGGTATTAAAGGTTATGGAACCGAGGTGGGTAGATGGAGTTAAGATACAGACCGGCCATGATCTCATTGAATGGTGGAACAGCCTTGAGAGGCTGAATGGTCTGCTCCTGTTCCTATGTCCTTACCTTGAAGCAGTACTGACCCTCTAAACTATTTTCTATTCTGTTTACTCTCTTGTACATGTCTTGGAGGGGAGGGGGACCCTTATCTGCAACCTGAAACATAAAATTACAAGTACAATTTTTGAGCAAGAGTAAAAAGAACAATGAAACAGTAACTTGCATTGATATCGCAACTTCCACAATATTGAAAAGTGCTTTACAGCCAATGAAGTTTTATATTGACGCGTAGTCACTAGGAAATGCAGCAGACAATCTGCACACAGCAAGCTCCCATAAACAGCATTGAGATAGATGAGTGGATAATCTAATGGTGTTGATTGGGGGATAAATATTGGCCAGGACATCAAAGGATAACTCCCCTTCTCTTCTTTGAAATAGTGCCATGGGAACTTTTATGTCCACTTGAGGGCATAGACGGAGCCTCGGTTTAACGTCCTATATGAAAGTCGGCACCTTCGACAGTGCAGCACTGCACTGGAGTATCAGCCTAGAATTTGTGCTCGCGTCTTTGGAGTGGCACTTGAACCTTCTGACTCCGAGGCGAGAGCACTACCAACTGAGCCACGGCTGTGATTGAGCAGTTATACAGTACTACAGTACACGGTCAATGCTTGTGTCTGCGCACATTCTGAACTTCAAGCTATCATCAACATCTTCATCAAGGCGTACGAAAGCATAAGCCTTACACTAAACATCCGTAAGACAAAGGTCCTCCACCAACCTGACCTCGCCACACAGCACTGCCCTCTGGTCATCAAAATTAACAGCGCGGCCTTGGACAACATGGATCGTTTTCCATACGTCGGGAGCCTACTATCAGCAAGGGCAGACATCGATGACGAGGTCCAACACCGCCTCCAGTGCGCCAGCGCAGCCTTTGGTCACCTGAGGAAGAGAGTGTTTGAAGATCAGGACCTCAAATCTGGCACCAAGCTTATGATCTACAGGATAGTAGTGATATCCGCCCTTCAGTATGGCTCAGAGACATGGACCATATACAATAGACACGTCAAAGCGCTGGAGAAGTACCATCAGCGCTGCCTCCGCAAGATCCTGCAAATCGCCTGGGAGGATAGACACACCAACGTCAGTATTCTCACACAGGCCATCATCCCCAGCATCGAAGCACTGACCACACTCGACCAGCTCCATTGGGCGGGCCACATCGTCTGCATGCCCGACACGAGACTCCCAAAGCAAGCGCTCTACTCGGAACTCCTACACGGCAAGCGAGCCGAAGGTTCTCAGAGGAAATGTTTCAAGGACACTCTCAAAAGTCTCCTTGATAAAGTGCAACATCCCCACCAGCACCTGGGTATCCCTGGCCAAAGACCTCCCTAAGTGGAGGAAGAGCATCCGGAAGGGTTGAGCACCTAAATTCCCGTCACCGAGAACATGCGGAAACCAAGCGCAGGCAGCGGAAGGAGCGTGTGGCAAACCAGACTCCCCACCCACCCTTTCCCTCAACCACTGTCAGTCCCACCTGTGACAGAGACTGTAATTCCCGTATTGGACTGTACAGCCACCTGAGAACTCACTTTTAGAGTGGAAGCAAGTCTTCCTTGATTTCGAGGGACTGCCTATGATGACGATTCCTATGTGGCTGCTCCACCTCGATTTCACCCTCTCCCCCACCCCAACAGCTGGAGGTCTGGAATGTGCTGCTGAGCTGAGAAATGGCCAAGTCTGTTGTAGCCTGTTGCCATTGCACAGGGCCTTGGATCTGTGTCCCCACTGATCAGCAGGCTGGCTGTTCCTGCGGCAGCCATCAGATCTCGAAAGCCCTGAAGGAAAGCGGCTTGCATCGTGGCTGCTGTGGTTTGGATGCTGGCTAATCTCCCCCATCGTCGCCATCGTCGCCATCAGAGCTGCAATTGGTGCTTCTTCAGAGGAGGAGGTAACAACTTCTTGTTGGCTGCCACTTAGGTCGAAGTCGGCTGTAGATTCCATTAAAGCCCAATTAATGTCTACGACAAAGATCCAGCCTCCCCGATGTTGCCACACATCAGTCTAGAATCATGGGTGTACAGCACAGAAGGCGGCCATTCGGCCCATTGTACCTGTGTCGGCTCCTTGAATGAACGATCCAATAGTCCTGCTCTCCTGCTCTTTCCCCCGTAGCCCTGATTTTTTTCCTATCCAAGTATATATCCAATTCCATTTTGAAAATTACGATTGAATCTGCTTCCACCACCCTTTCAGGCAGTGCGTTCCAGATCACACAACTCACTGCGTAAAACAATTTCTCCTCATCTTCCCCTGGAGTTTTTTGCCAATTATCTTAAACCTGTGTCCTCTGCAGCACAGACTCACGCACTGGTAAATCTCCCTTTTCTTTTCTGGTCCCTGCGCATTATGGGATTGTCATTTTCCAGTGGATTATAACATAAACATGATTTACATAAGAACATAAGAACATAAGAATTAGGAACAGGAATAGGCCATCTAGCCCCTCGAGCCTGCTCCGCCATTCAACAAGATCATGGCTGATCTGGCCGTGGACTCAGCTCCACTTACCTGCCCGCTCCCCGTAACCCTTAATTCCCTTATTGGTTAAAAATCTATCTATCTGTGACTTGAATACATTCAATGAGCTCGCCTCAACTGCTTCCTTGGGCAGAGAATTCCACAGATTCACAACCCTCTGGGAGAAGAAATTCCTTCTCAACTTGGTTTTAATTGGCTCCCCCGTATTTTGAGGCTGTGCCCCCTAGTTCTAGTCTCCCCGACCAGTGGAAACAACCTCTCTGCCTCTATCTTGTCTATCCCTTTCATTATTTTAAATGTTTCTATAAGATCACCCCTCATCCTTCTGAACTCCAACGAGTAAAGACCCAGTCTACTCAATCTATCATCATCTCCGGAATCAGCCTCGTGAATCGTCTCTGTACCCCCTCCAAAGCTAGTATATCCTTCCTTAAGTAAGGTGACCAAAACTGCACACAGTACTCCAGGTGTGGCCTCACCAATACCCTGTACAGTTGCAGCAGGACCTCCCTGCTTTTGTACTCCATCCTTCTCGCAATGAAGGCCAACATTCATTCGCCTTCCTGATTACCTGCTGCACCTGCAAACTAACTTTTTGGGATTCATGCACAAGGACCCCCAGGTCCCTCTGCACCGCAGCATGTTGTAATTTCTCCCCATTCAAATAATATTCCATTTTACTGTTTTTTTTCCCCAAGGTGGATGACCTCACACTTTCCGACATTGTATTCCATCTGCCAAACCTTAGCCCATTCGCTTAACCTATCCAAATCTCTTTGCAGCCTTTCTGTGTCTTCTACACAACCCGCTTTCCCACTAATCTTTGTGTCATCTGCAAATTTTGTTACACTACACTCAGTCCCCTCTTCCAGGTCATCTATGTATATTGTAAACAGTTGTGGTCCCAGCATCGATCCCTGTGGCACACCACTAACCACCGATTTCCAAACCGAAAAGGACCCATTTATCCCGACTCTCTGCTTTCTGTTCGCCAGCCAATTCTCTATCCATGCTAATACATTTCCTCTGACTCCGCGTACCTTTATCTTCTGCAGTAACCTTTTGTGTGGCACCTTATCGAATGTCTTATGAAAATCTAAATACACCACATCCATCAGTACACCTCTATCTACCATGCTCGTTATATCCTCAAAGAATTCCAGTAAATTAGTTCAACATGATTTCCCCTTCATGAATCCATGCTGCGTCTGCTTGATTGCACTATTCCTATCGAGATGTCCCGCTATTTCTTCCTTAATGATAGTTTCAAGCATTTTCCCCACTACAGATGTTAAACTAACCGGCCTATAGTTACCTGCTTTTTGTCTGCCTCCTTTTTTAAACAGAGGCGTTACATTAGCTGCTTTCCAATCCGCTGGTACCTCCCCAGAGTCCAAAGAATTTTGGTAGATTATATAACGAATGCATCTGCTATAACTTCCGCCATCTCTTTTAATAACCTGGGATGCATTTCATCAGGACCAGGGGACTTGTCTACCTTGAGTCCCATTAGCCTGTCCAGCACTACCCCGCTAGTGATAGTGATTGTCTCAAGGTCCTCCCTTCCCATATTCCTGTGACCAGCAATTTTTGGCATGATTTTTGTGTCTTCCACTGTGAAGACCGAAGCAAAATAATTGTTTAAGGTCTCAGCCATTTCCACATTTCCCATTATTAAATCCCCCTTCTCATCTTCTAAGGGACCAACATTTACTTTAGTCACTCTTTTCCGTTTTATATATCTGTAAAAGATTTTACTATCCGTTTTTATGTTTTGCGCAAGTTTACCTTCGTAATCTATCTTTCCTTTCTTCATTGCTTTCTTAGTCATTCTTTGCTGTCATTTATAATTTTCCCACTCTTCTATTTTCCCACTAACCTTGGCCACCTTATACGCATTGGTTTTTAATTTGATACTCTCTTTTATTTCCTTGGTTACCCACGGCTGGTTATCCCTTCTCTTACCGCCCTTCTTTTTCACGGGAATATATTTTTGTTGAGCACTATGAAAGAGCTCCTTAAAAGTCCTCCACTGTTCCTCAATTGTGCCACCGTTTAGTCTGTGTTTCCAGTCTACTTTAGCCAACTCTGCCCTCATCCCACTGTAGTTCCCTTTGTTTAAGCATAGTACGCTTGTTTGAGACACTACTTCCTCATCCTCAATCTGTATTACAAATTCAACCATACTGTGATCACTCATTCCGAGAGGATCTTTTACAAGGAGATTGTTTATTATTCCTGTCTCATTACACAGGACCAGATCGAAGCTAGCTTGCTGCCTTGTAGGTTCTGTAACATACTGTTCTAAGAAACAATCCCGTATGCATTCTATGAATTCCTCCTCCAGGCTACCAACTGCGATTTGATTTGACCAATCGATATGTAGGTTAAAATCCCCCATGATTACTGCCGTTCCTTTTTCACATGCCTTCATTATTCCCTTGATTATTGCCCTCCCCACTGTGAAGTTATTATTTGGGGGCCTATAAACTACACTCACCAGTGACTTTTTCCCCTTACTATCTCTCATCTTCACCCACAATGATTCAACATTTTGTTCATTAGAGCCAATATCATCTCTCACAACTGCCCTGATATCATCCTTTATTAACGGAGCTACCCCACCTCCTTTCCCTTCTCTTTATCTTTCCGAATCGTCAGATACCCATGTATGTTTAATTCCCAGTCCTGGCCACCCTGCAACCACGTTTCTGTAATGGCCACCAAATCATACCCATTTGTAATGATTTGTGCCATCAACTCATTTACTTTATTTCGAATGCTGCGCGCGTTTTGGTAGAGTGTTTTAATACTAATTTTTAAACTATGATTTTTAGTTTTGACCCCTCCTGCAGCCCCTTTATATTCAGTGGCCCTTTTTATTTTTTTGCCTTGGGTTTCTCTGCCCTCCACTTTTACTCATCTCCTTTCTGTCTTTTGCTTTTGTCTTCTTTTTGTTTCCCTCTGTCTCCCTGCATTGGTTCCCATCCCCCTGCCATATTAGTTTAACCCCTCCCCAACAGCACTAGCAAACACTCCCCCTAGGACATTGGTTCCGGTCCTGCCCAGGTGCAGACTGTCTGGTTTGTACTGGTTTGTGCTGGAATATCTACTGATGAGCCGTATCTCGAGTTGGCTACCATTCCCGGGGTTTAAATTCAGTGAAATGCAATTGGGAGTAAGCAGTTGAAGTTGAACCGTGTAAAGTTCGACGTCAATCCACTGAAACTCTTGTGAGATTTATGCTTCCCATGGACGCGATGACCCTTTAAATCCCCACATCCAGCACTGGCTAGGTGTTTGATGGATGATACGCATTACACGCGATGAAGTTAAAACAGCACAATGTGTTGCTATCGGTAGAATGATAAATATTGGGAATCGTACAGGAAGGAATCGGAACCACCAAACCCAACCCCTCCCCCGCCTCCTCCCTTGTCCCGACAATGTAAAATCGTTTATTTAAACTCTACAAAATAAGCAGTTTAGCAGTTGTCCTGCGGGGAGAAGAGGAAATGCGTTTTAGACTGGCTTTTTGCGTAACATCTGAGATCGCTATTTGCAGTATTTAAGACGCCAATAAAGCAGCCATATTTTCAGTGGTTGTTATTGATAGCCATTCTCCTAACTCTGCAAAACTCATTTATTCAGCTCCGGTTTCTAGGAAATCATTTTGTTTTGACTTCCAGGATATATTTTTTCTCTGTATATGTTTGGAATCATTAAATTATCGAACCCTACAGCACACAAGGAGGAGATTCGGCCCACGGCTCTTTGAAAAAGCTGACCAATTAGCCCCACTCCCCCTGCTCTTTCCACATAGTCCCACAAATGTTTGTTTTTCAAGTATATATCCGATTCTTTATTCAAAGTTATTATTGAATCTGCTTCCACCACCCTTTCAGGCAGTGCGTTCCAGATCATCATAACTCGCTGCATAAAAAAAAATTCTCCTCATTCTTTAACGAAGATTTTTTTAACGAAGAACTCATGTCTATAAGTTTATACTATAACCAAGGGTGCAGATGGTGAAGTCGTTGGAAAGACCATTCTGCCCAAAAGCAATCTCTCACTTGCAGCTGAAAACTAATTAACAACCTCAGCAATTAGCAACCCAGAACAAACCTTTGTCTGTCTTGTAATGAGACTTGAGCACAAAAATCCAGGCTGACCCTCCAGTGCAGGAGTGAGGGAGTGCTGCACTGTCGGAGGTGCCGTCTTTCCGATGTGACATTAAATCGACGCCTGGTCTGCTCTCTCAGGTGCACCAAAAGGTTCCTGAATCACTATTTCGAAGAAAAGGTGGGGAGGGTGTCCTGGCCAAAATTCATCCCTCAACGGATGTCACTAAAACAGATGATCGGGTCATTATCTCATTGCTGTTTGTGGGAACTTGCTGTGTGCAAATGGGCTGCCGCCTTTCCTACATTAGAACTGTGACTACATCTAAAATAAACGTACTTCATTGTTTGTAAAGTGTTTTGAGATGTCCTGAGGTTGTGAAAGGCGCAATATAAATGCAAGTCTTTCTTTCCTTTAAGTTTAAAATGGGTTGAGGCCCACGGTTCTGTGGGGTTTGTCCAGTTGTTTAGTTTCTTGCCATTTTCTTCTTTGTTCATGTGCAAGTTCGGATACTCATGACTTGGAGCTGCAAGTGGAGCCAATTCAAAACTACCACAATTCAATGGGTTGGTTGTCTCTCTGTTAGATCTCTTAATTTTCAATGAGATGCGAACTCCGGTGATAGTTTAATATAACTTTATTCCAGCAGCAGCAACAGAACCTTGGCAGGGTTCCAGCTCTTTGTTCTTCTTAAACACATGGCAAAAAATGTCTGTTCTTATACCTGGCTCGCCCCCTTTGACCTTATTGGCTCAATTGATATGTTGTTAGCCCATAATTGGCTCCCAGCCTAAAGTCCTGAAATGTCAAGCGTGAGTTATAGCTCAAGCAATGTGCTAACTCTCACGTAGGCAGGGGTCTGTGACTGGGGTCTGTGTTTTCTCAACTTTGCAGCCTGCTTGAATTTCTCTATCACTTTCTCTCTCTCTCTTTCCTGTGGCATTTTCTTCCCTTATCTCCTGCATGGTTCCATGGTCACTCCTCAGTGCCTTGCCCAAGTGGATAGTTCATGTGTGAGCCTTCTGAGCGCATGACAATGGAGTCCTCAGTCATCAGGATGTCACAAACCGAATGTAATCCTGCCCTCCCCTAACCTCCACATACACACATTTCCAGCATTGGTCTCAATCCCCTAACCTCCACATACACACATTTCCAGCATTGATCTCAATCCCCTAACCTCCACATACACACATTTCCAGCATTGGTCTCAATCCCCTAACCTCCACATACACACATTTCCAGCATTGGTCTCAATCACCTAACCTCCACATACACACATTTCCAGCATTGGTCTCAATCCCCTAACCTCCACATACACACATTTCCAGCATTGGTCTCAATCCCCTAACCTCCACATACACACATTTCCAGCATTGGTCTCAATCCCCTAACCTCCACATACACACATTTCCAGCATTGGTCTCAATCACCTAACCTCCACATACACACATTTCCAGCATTGGTCTCCAGCCAATTTTCTTCCCTTTCACTCAAGACCAATTATTGCATCTATTGGCAGCATCAACCAACTCAGCATCGACTGGCATTAAACCTGGGACCTTCCTGCTATGTTTGACTTGTCTGCGAGATAAACTTGCTGAGACCATTGCAGAAAATACAACAGCCAGAGCAAGGTATCAGTCCTTGGTATGTAATGAACTAATTTATACAGAATGACAGGGATACCTTTTTAAATGGGCAATAAGAGAGAAAGTGGAACTAGTCTCAGTTTGAAATGTTGCTGGTGCCAGGGTTTTGTAGGTTTGGCAGTGAAACACTCACCCAACCTGAACCTTGGAACTGTTATCCCGACAGGTCTGCAACCTGAGAGGTTACATGAGCAAACTTATAAATAGTCCCTTTGCCTGCTATTCGCAAAGGAGCATTAAGAGCCAAGTGTCCAATGGGCGAAGCTCGCGTACAAACGACTAATGCACTCGTACTATATTCCTGCGTTCGCTATTAATCTCAGCCCATTGTGACTGTTCTACTCCAGAGAATTGAGCACATAATACAGGCTGATACTTCAGCCCAGTACGGGGAGAAGTACTACACTGTTGGAGATTTCCGTCTCTTAATGATTCCAGGCATCAGGCTCACTGCTCGCCCCAAGTTAAAGTCGGGGCTTAAATTTGGTTTATGGTACTTCTGTTGGGCTTGACTGTACTCCTGTGCCAGTGATATTCATGACCTTATTGTAGGAGACAACATTGGAGACGCGTGACATTATCAACAAACATCACTAAGACAGATTATCTGGTTATTATCACTTTGTTGCTTGTGGGAGCTTGCTGTGTGCAAATTGGGAGCCGCATTTCCTACATTACAAGACTGATTACACTACAAAAGTACTTCATTGGCTGTAAAGCACTTTGGGACGTCCGGTAGTCATGACAAGCGCGATATAAATACGAGTTTGTTTGTTTGTTTGTATGTTTCTTTCATTCTTTCATTCCTTGGGATGTGAAATGGTGGTTCCCCTGTGGAGACTGTAAAATTGTGGCCCTTCTCTCTCAAGTGGATGCAGAAGGTCCCATGCCTCTTGACAACGAAGAGCAGGGAACGTTTCCTTGGCATCCTTTCCTTTCCATTGACCAAACTGGGTGGGTTGCATAATAGGTGTCTAATCTGCTGCCAGCATTTTTCCACCTCCCCCTCCCAACCGAAGTTGAATATTACTCTCGTCATATCAACATTTTGCAGCCAATTTTGCTATGTCAACTGTCACAGCGTAGTTGCAGTCTCTGGCCACTAGATGGTTATGTGCAATTAGTTTCTGAAGTCTTTCTCCCGATTCCTTCGAAGTGCGGAGGCTCCACCTGATCCCGTCTCCCGTTTCCCATCCCCCGATCCCGCCCCCACCACCCCCAACAAGGCCACAGGAAACTCGCACACTGATCCTGAGTTTGGTGCCATTCTGAGGTTACGTCAAGAGTTCACTCGAGTGGTTGTGTAATTCGAGCCCCTTTATCCAACTTTGAAATATAACACACACTCTTGGGCTATTGATTTTATGCATTCTAAATCCAATAGGGAATTCAGGAGAATTCCCAGAGAGTGGTGAGAATGTGGAACTCGCTACCAGATGAGACAAACAGCCCAAGATAGATTTGAGGGGAAGCTAGGTAAGTACAAGGGAGAAATGAATGGAGGATATGCTGATTGGGGGAGATGAAGGAAGGTGGGAGGAGGCTCATGTGGAGCATAAACACCGGCACAGACCTGTTGGGCTGAATGGCCTGCTACATAGAAACATAGAAACATAGAAAATAGGTGCAGGAGCAGGCCATTCAGCCCTTCTAGCCTGCATCGCCATTCAATGAGTTCATGGCTGAACATGAAACTTCAGTACCCCATTCCTGCTTTCTCGCCATACCCCTTAATCCCCCGAGTAGTAAGGACTTCATCTCACTCCCTTTTGAATATATTTAGTGAATTGGCCTCAACTACTTTCTGTGGTAGAGAATTCCACAGGTTCACCACTCTCTGGGTGAAGAAGTTTCTCCTCATCTCGGTCCTAAATGGCTTACCCCTTATCCTTAGACTGTGACCCCTGGTTCTGGACTTCCCCAACATTGGGAACATTCTTCCTGCATCTAACCTGTCTGAACCCGTCAGAATTTTAAACGTTTCTATGAGGTCCCCTCTCATTCTTCTGAACTCCAGTGAATACAAGCCCAGTTGATCCAGTCTTTCTTGATAGGTCAGTCCCACCATCCCGGGAATCAGTCTGGTGAATCTTCGCTGCACTCCCTCAATAGCAAGAATGTCCTTCCTCAAGTTAGGAGACCAAAACTGTACACAATACTCCAGGTGTGGCCTCACCAAGGCCCTGTACAACTGTAGCAACACCTCCCTGCCCCTGTACTCAAATCCCCTCGCTATGAAGGCCAACATGCCATTTGCTTTCTTAACCGCCTGCTGTACCTGCATGCCAACCTTCAATAACTGATGTACCATGACACCCAGGTCTCGTTGCACCTTCCCTTTTCCTAATCTGTCACCATTCAGATAATAGTCTGTCTCTCAGTTTTTACCACCGAAGTGGATAACCTCGCTGTCAAACTCCGTCAATCTATTCTGAGGCTGTAAAGACAATAAAAGTCGCAGCCTGCAAAAAATATGTCAATCTGGAATGGTGTTAATAACTGTGGAGCAGTATGCAGAAATAGTGAAAGTGCTCTCTCATTGGGAAATTAAGCAGTATACATTCTGTACCTATAAACGAACTCATACGGTCAAACCTCCATTAGCCACCCCAACCCTTGCAGGGTAGAATGTCAAGAGTCTCCAAACTCTTCCCTTACTTCTTCTTTGGTAGTCCCTCAGACTCGAGGAAGCCTTGTTTCCACAATAAAATGAGTTCTCAGGTGACTGATGAGACCAATGCAGGATTTACAGTCTCTCTCACAAGTGGGGCAGATGGTGGTTGGAGGAATGGGTGGGTGGGGTGCTTGATTTGTCATATGCTCCTCCTGCTGTTTGCGCTTTGCTTCCGCATGCTCCTGGCGAAGAGACTCGATGTGTTCAGCGCCTTCTCAGATGCTTCTCCTCCACTTTGAACAGTCTTGGGCCAGGGATTCCCAAGATTCGGTGGAGATGTTACATTTTGTTAACCTCTGTACATGGCTTTCTTTGATCTCACAAAGGCCTTTGACTCTGTCAAACTTGAGGGTTTATGGAGTGTCCTACCAAAATTTGGCTGTCCTCAAAAATTCGACACCATCCTCCGCCTGCTCCACGACGACGTGCAAGCCATGATCCTTATCAACGGATCCACCACAGATGCAGTACAAATGAAGACCGAGGTCAAGCAATGCTGTGTCATTGCTGAGACTCCCTAAGCAAATGCTTTATGCGGAGCTCCTTCATGGTAAACGAGCCAAAGGATGACAGCGGAAGCGTTACAAGGACACTCTCAAAGCCTTCCTGGTAAAGTGCGACATCACCACTGACACCTGGGAGACCCTGGCCGCAGACCGCCCGAGGTGGAGAAAGTCCATCCGGGAGGGTGTTGAGTTCTTCGAGTCACAACGCAAAGAGCGTGAAGAGGCCAAGCGCAGGCAGCGAAAGGAGCGCGCGGCAAACCAGCCCCACCCACCCCTTCCCTCGACAAATGTCTGTCCCACCTGTAACAGGGTCTGTGGCTCTCGTATCGGACTGTTCAGCCCTCAAAGAACTCATTTTGGGAGTGGAAGCAAGTCCTCCTCGATTCCGAGGGACTGCCGATGATGATGATGATGATGTTGTCATTGCTCTTCACAATCTTCCTCGCTGAAATGCTTCATCTCATCTTTAACAAGCTCCTCGCTGGAGTGGAGTTAATCTACAGGACAAGCGGGAAATTGTTCAAACTCCAACACCTCCATTCCAGATCCAGGGTTGCTCCATCCTCTGTCATTGAATTACAATATGCAGAGGATGCTTGTGTCACTTGGAGGCCGAACTCAAAACCATCGTTGACACCTTCACTGAAGCGTAGGAGAGTCTTGTCTTACGCAAAAGGGTCATAAACACACGAAAGGGGCACAGCAATAAAAATACCCCCATTTTAACTCCCTGGTGGCAGCAGCACATTCTCCCTGTTATTTAAATAGATCAGACCTAGCCCCCGCCCGAACCTGGCATCAATGACCTCAGGCCAGCAGGCAGGTGTCGGGCAGACGCAGTAGCAGCCCGCATCCTGGGTCCCGCGGGAACAGTCTCCCATAGCAACGCTCCCCCGGCAACGCAAGTGAACGGGGGGGGGGTGGGGGGGCAGGTCCGAAGTGATTGCTGGAGTCCCGGGGTCGGGGGAAGCCCAAGGATTGCTTCTGGTGCCCGGTGGAGTAGCTCCTGCACCTCCTGGCCCCCCCGCCCCCCCCCCCCCCCCCCCAAGGAAACCTTTAAAATATAAATACGAGGAAACTTTCCGGCCCTGATCCGCAAGTTCTGGTTTCCCTGGCGATGCCGGGCACCGCCGGGCTGCTGCCGGTTAAAATGGGGGCAGGGTCCGGATGACATCATCAGACCCCGGCTTTGGAACCTAAATGAGGCCCTCTCCCCAGGCAAGCTGCCTGAAACGCGCCTGTTAATTGGGATGTGTGTGTGCAGCGTGGATCTGGAGGGTGCTATGCTGCTGGTGTTTTAACTCTCCCAGTCTCATCTGGCACCGGTGGCCGGGGGAGGCGGGGAGAGAGTTTAAATTTAAGGTTTTAATTTTTTTGGGGTGGCTAGGTTGACTTAATTTTCTAATTGCACGGTTGATTTATGCCAGATAGGAGGAGATTGGTGTTAACAGGCCATGTAAAGAGGTGACATCTCACGCAAGGCTTTGTCTCATGAAAGTTTCTATTCGATAATCCCAATGGGTGGAGTGTAGATAATGCTCTGTACACGCATTGGATGATATCCAGTGTTGTTATACTTGCACCAATAGTGCCATTGACACAATAAATATAAAGAATGTTAAGTGAAGCTGTTATCGCCATGGGAGAGCATGACCTTGAGCTCCGATGGTTGATCACAGATACATCCTTTTCTGATTTCTGACTGGGTGTCTTGAAAACCCATCAGTAAAGTTGAAAGCGCCTGTCTTCACAAAGCTCGCACTGACTGAGTGCCAGTGCACACAGCAGCACATTCTGCCTGTTAGTTAACGTGTTCCCCAGAACTGCTGCTTCAGGGCAGGAGATAGTGAGGATCTTTCAATGTAGCAGCAGCTTTGCTCCTCTCGCCCCCACGTGCTGCATCTCGGGCTCCGAGGGCTGGGGATCTGTGTTTGCTGTATCGCAGGGATGTCCTTGGAAGGAAGGGAGAGAATAAATATCGGGTTTCATTCAAAGCTTGGTGTATCACTTGACAATGAGGTATTGCTAAAGCTTTTAAAAAATATTTAATTTTTTTGCCCATCATCATAGGCAGTCCCTCGGAATCGAGGAAGACTTGCTTCCACTCTAAACATGAGTTCTTGGGTGGCTGAACAGTCCAATACAAGAACCACAGTCTCTGTCACAGGTGGGACAGATAGTCGTTGAGGGAAGGGGTGGGTGGGGAGTCTGGTTTGCCGCACGCTCCTTCCGCTGCCTGTGCTTGATTTCTGCATGCTCTCGGCGATGAGACTCAAGGTGCTCAGCGCCCTCCAGGATGCGTTTCCTCCACTTAAGCGGTCATTGGCCAGGGACTCCCAGGTGTCGGTGGGGATGTTGCATTTTATCAAGGAGGCTTTGAGGGTGTCCTTGAAACGTTTCCTCTGCCCACCTGGGGCTCGCTTGCTGTGTAGGAGTTCCGAGTAGAGTGCTTGCTTTGGGAGTCTTGTGTCAGGCATGCGGACAATGTGGCCCGCCCAACGGAGCTGGTCAAGTGTGGTCAGTGCTTCGATGCTGGGGATGTTGGCCTGGTTGAAAACGCTAACGTTGGTGCGTCTGTCATCCCAGGGGATTTGCAGGATCTTGCAGACACATCGTTGGTTGTATTTCTCCAGCGATTTAAGGTGTCTACTGTACATGGTCCATGTCTCTGCGCCATACAGGAGGGACTATTGAGCCCAATAATGGACTCATGACACCCCAAAATGTCTCCTCTCCTCCCTCGGCTCCAGCTAAGGATGAGTGAATATCATAAGAACATAAGACCATAAGAATTAGGAACAGGAGTAGGCCATCTAACCCCTCGTGCCTGCTCCGCCATTCAACAAGATCATGGCTGACCTGGCCGTGGACTCAGCTCCACTTACCCGCCCGCTCCACGTAACCCTTAATTCCCTTATTGGTTAAAAATCTATCTATCTGTGATTTGAATACATTCAATGAGCTAGCCTCAACTGCTTCCTTGGGCAGAGAATTCCACAGATTCACAACCCTCTGGGAGAAGAAATTCCTTCTCAACTCGGTTTAATAGAATCTTACAGCACAGAAAGAGGCCATTTGGCCCATCATGCCTGTGCTGGCCCTTTGTAAGGACTAACCAATTAATTCTACTCCCCACGGCCCTGCTAATTTGACCTTTTTAAGTTTTTATCCAATTCCCATTTGAAAGTTACGATTGAATCTGCCTCCACCGCCCTTTCAGGAGTGTGTTCCAGATCACAACAACTCGCTGCATAGAAAAAGATTCTGCTCTTTTCCCTCTGGTTCTTTTGACAATTTTCTTAAATCTGTGTCCTCTGGTTACCAACTCTCAAGTCAGGCCAAACTTTTACTCTATGAAAACCCTTCATGAGTTTGAACATCTCTATTAAATCTCCCCTTAACCTCTGCTCAGAGGAGAACATTTCCGGCTTCTCCAGTGTCCACATACGTGAAGTTCCTCACTCTCACTGTATACCAGTAAATATCCTTCTTAAAGTGCAGTGCCCAGAATTGGATACAATACTCCAGCTGGAGCCGAACATGATGGCTGCTCTCCAGTGCCTCAACCAAGGAACCAATTCTTCAAGATCAAGCCAGGACAATGAGTGCCAGCGGGCTGCTTGACTGTTAGAGGTATCACATCCAAAAAAGATCCCTCCAAACATCCGCACTGTCCCACAGCGACAGGGTGGATAAAGGGGAACCAGTGAATGTGGTGTATTTCGACTTCCAGAAGGCATTTGACAAGGTGCCACATAAAAGGTCACTGCACAAGATAAAAGTTCACGGGGTTGGGGGTAATATATTAGCATGGATAAAGGGTTGGCTAACTAACAGAGAACAGAGAGTCAGGATAAATGGTTCATTCTCTGGTTGTCAAGCAGTAACTAGTGGGGTGCCGCAGGGATCAGTGCTGGGACCCAATGATTTACAATCTATATTAATGACTTGGAAGAAGGGACTGAGTGTAACGTAGCCAAGTTTGCTGACGATAAAAGATGGGAGGAAAAGCAATGTGTGAGGAGGACACAAAAAATCTGCAAAAGGACATAGACAGGCTAAGTGAGTGGGCAAAAATTTGGCTGATGGAATGTAATGTTGGAAAGTGTGAGGTCATGCACTTTGGCAGAAAAAAAATCAAAGAGCAAGTTATTATTTAACATAAGAACATAAGAATTAGGAACAGGAGTGGGCCATCTAGCCCCTCGAGCCTGCTCCGCCATTCAACATGATCATGGCTGATCTGGCCGTGGACTCAGCTCCACTTACCCGCCCGCTCCCCGTAACCCTTAATTCCCTTATTGGTTAAAAATCTATCTATCTGTGACTTGAATACATTCAATGAGCTAGCCTCAACTGTTTCCTTGGGCAGAGAATTCCACAGATTCACAACCCTCTGGAGAAGAAATTCCTTCTCAACTCGGTTTTAAATTGGCTCCCCCGTATTTTGAGGCTGTGCCCCCTAGTTCTAGTCTCCCCGACCAGTGGAAACAACCTATCTGCCTCTATCTTGTCTATCCCTTTCATTATTTTAAATGTTTCTATAAGATCACCCCTCATCCTTCAGTACTCCAACGAGTAAAGACCCAGTCTACTCAATCTATCATCATAAGGTAAGCCCCTCATCTCCGGAATCAGCCGAGTGAATCGTTTCTGTACCCCCTCCAAAGCTAGTGTATATCCTTCCTTAAGTAAGATGACCAAAACTGCATGTAGTACTCCAGGTGCGGCCTCACCAATACCCTATACAGTGCAGAAGGACCTCCCTGCTTTTGTACTCCATCCCTCTCGCAATGAAGGCCAACATTCCATTCGCCTTCCTGATTACCTGCTGCACCTCAGCATGTTGTAACTTTTTGGGATTCATGCACAAGGACCCCCAGGTCCCTCTGCACCTCAGCATGTTGTGATTTCTCCCCATTCAAATAATACTCCCTTTTACTGTTTTTTTGCCAAGGTGGATGACCTCACACTTTCCAACATTGTATTCCATCTGCCAAACCTTAGCCCATTCGCTTAACCTATCTAAATCTCTTTGCAGCCTCTCTGTGTCCTCTACACAACCCGCTTTCCCACTAATCTTTGTGTCATCTGCAAATTTTGCTACACTACACTCTGTCCCCTCTTCCAGGTCATCTATGTATATTGTAAACAGTTGTGGTCCCAGCACCGATCCCTGTGGCACACCACTAACCACCGATTTCCAACCCGAAAAGGACCCATTTATCCCGACTCTCTGCTTTCTGTTAGCCAGCCAATTCTCTATCCATTCTAATACATTTCCTCTGATTCCGTGTACCTTTATCTTCTGCAGTAACCTTTTGTGTGGCACCTTATCGAATGCCTTTTGGAAATCTAAATACACCACATCCATCGGTACACCTCGATCCACCATGCTCGTTATATCCTCAAAGAATTCCAGTAAATTAGTTCCACATGATTTCCCCTTCATGAATCCATGCTGCGTCTGCTTAATTGCACTATTCCTATCTAGATGTCCCGCTATTTCTTCCTTAATGATAGCTTCAAACATTTTCCCCACTGCAGATGTTAAACTAACCGGCCTATAGTCACCTGCCTTTTGTCTGCCCCCTTTTTTAAACAGAGGCGTTACATTAGCTGCTTTCCAATCCGCTGTTACCTCCCCAGAGTCCAGAGAATTTTGGTAGATTATAACAAATGCATCTGCTATAACTTCCGCCATCTCTTTTAATACGCTGGGATGCATTTCATCAGGACCAGGGGACTTGTGTATCTTGAGTCCCATTAGCCTGTCCAGCACTAACCCCCTAGTGATAGTGATTATCTCAAGGTCCTCCCTTCCCACATTCCTGTGACCAGCAATTTTTGGCATGGTTTTTGTGTCTTCCACTGTGAAGACCAAAGAAAAATAATTGTTTAAGGTCTCAGCCATTTCCACATTTCCCATTATTAAATCCCCCTTCTCATCTTCTAAGGGACCAACATTTACTTTAGTCACTCTTTTCCGTTTTATATATCGGTAAAAGCTTTTACTATCCGTGTTTATGTTTTGCCAAGTTTACCTTCGTAATCTATCTTTCCTTTCTTTATTGCTTTCTTAGTCATTCTTTGCTGTCGTTTAAAATTTTCCCA
The DNA here is from genome assembly GCF_044704955.1 of Pristiophorus japonicus. Lineage (NCBI taxonomy): Eukaryota > Metazoa > Chordata > Chondrichthyes > Pristiophoridae > Pristiophorus > Pristiophorus japonicus. The sequence continues at coordinate 3,160,603 of NC_091987.1, forward strand.
ATCTTCTATTTTCCCACTAACCTTGGCCACCTTATACGCATTGGTTTTTAATTTGATACTCTCCTTTATTTCCTTGGTTATCCACGGCTGGTTATCCCTTCTCTTATCGCCCTTCTTTTTCACTGGAATATATTTTTGTTGAGCACTATGAAAGAGCTCCTTAAAAGACCTCCACTGTTCCTCAATTGTGCCACCGTTTAGTCTGTGTTTCCAGTCTATTTTAGCCAACTCTGCCCTCATCCCACTGTAGTCTCCTTTGTTTAAGCATAGTACGCTCGTTTGAGACACTACTTCCTCACCGTAAATCTGTATTACAAATTCAACCATACTGTGATCACTCATTCCGAGAGGATCCTTTACTAGGAGATCATTTATTATTCCTGTCTCATTACACAGGACCAGATCTAAGATAGCTTCCTCCGTTGTAGGTTCTGTAACATACTGTTCTAAGAAACAATCCCATATGCATTCTATGAATTCCTCCTCCAGGCTACCCCGTGCGATTTGATTTGACCAGTCGATATGTAGGTTAAAATCCCCCATGATTACTGACGTTCCTTTTTCACATGCCTCCATTATTCCCTTGATTATTGCCCGCCCCACCGTGAAGTTATTATTTGGGGGCCTATAAACTACGCCCACCAGTGACTTTTTCCCCTTACTATTTCTAATCTCCACCCACAATGATTCAACATTTTGTTCATTACAGCCAATATCGTCTCTCACAACTGCCCTGATATCATCCTTTATTAACAGAGCTACCCCACCTCTTTTCCCTTCTTGTCTATCTTTCCGAATTGTCAGATACCCCTGTAAGTTTAATTCCCAGTCTTGGCCACCCTGCAACCATGTTTCTGTAATGGCCACTAAATCATACCCATTTGTAATGATTTGTGCCGTCAACTCATTTACTTTATTTCGAATGCTGCGTGCGTTTAGGTAGAGTGTTTTAATACTAGTTTTTAAACCATGATTTTTAGTTTTGACCCCTCCTACAGCCCCTTTATATTCAGTGGCCTTTTTTGTTTTTTGCCTTGGGTTTCTCTGCCCTCCACTTTTACTCATCTCCTTTCTGTCTTTTGCTTTTGTCTCCTTTTTGTTTCCCTCTGTCTCCCTGCATTGGTTCCCATCCCCCTGCCACATTAGTTTAACTCTTCCCCAACAGCAATAGCAAACACTCCCCCTCGGACATTGGTTCCGGTCCTGCCCAGGTGCAGACCGTCCGGTTTGTACTGGTCCCACCTCCCCCAGAACCGGTTCCAATGCCCCAGGAATTTGGATCCCTCCCTGCTGCACCACTGCTCAAGCCACGTATTTAAATGGAGAAAGATTGCAATGTACTGCAGTACTGCGGGACCTGGGTTATTTGTGCATGAAACACAAAAGGATAGTATGCAGGTACAGCAAGTGATCAGGAAGGCCAATTGTATCTTGGCCTTTATTGCAAAGGGGATGGAGTATAAAAGCAGGGAAGTCTTACTATAGTTATATAAGGTATTGGTGAGGCCACACCTGGAATACTGCGTGCAATTTTGATTTCCATATTTACGAAAGGATATACTTGTTTTGGAGGCAGTTCAGAGAAGATTCACTCGGTTGATTCCGGGGATGAGACGTTGACTTATGAGGAAAGGTTAAGTAGGTTGGGCCTCTACTCATTGGAATTCAGAAGAATGAGAGGTGATCTTATGGAAACGTATAAGATTATGAGGGGGCTTGACAAGGTGGATGCAGAGAGGATGTTTCCACTGATGGGGGAGACTAGAACTAGAGGGCATGATCTTAGAATAAGGGGCCACCCATTTAAAACTGAGATGAGGAGAATTTTCTTCTCTGAGGGTTGTAAATCTGTGGAATTCACTGCCTCAGAGAGCTGTGGATGCTGGGACATTGAATAAATTTAAGACAGACATAGACAGTTTCTTAAACGATAAGGGGATAAGGGGTTATGGGGAGCGGGTGGGGAAGTGGACCTGAGTCCATGATCAGATCAGCCATGATCTTATTGAGTGATGGAGCAGGCTCGAGGGGTCATATGGCCTACTCCTGCTCCTATTTCTTATGTTCTTATGTTCTTATAAGAATCAATTAATCATAGGCGGTCCCTCGAAACGACTTGCTTCTATGCCAAAAAAAGGTTGAATTCACAGGTGTTTCAATGAAGGACTCGAACTACATCCTGAAGATGCCTGTGCGTGGAGCTTTTTAACGTGTGGTGACCGTTGCACTCCAGCCACCACACGGGCTCGACAGAGCTAGGCCTTGGTCCAGTGGCAAGGATTAACCAAGACAACTGAAGACCAGCTGTGCTGCACGCACCTAGTGCGCACATGTATCGCAGTGTGGGCTGGCCCGTGCTGTCCCTGGGCCCCTGGCCCAGAACTCGCTCCTCCCGTGTGCCCCGATCACGTCCCTCTGCAGTCTCTCACCACTCCTGCTGTACCTGCCCACGCTCCAATCACCGACCTGGGTCTTGATGACGTCACTCTTCACAGCCGTCGCCCTCCTGCACCAGCTCGCGCTGTACCTTGTAGTGGCATACCGCCACACTGCTCACGGCCGGCGCTCGCCGTTCCTTTGATGGCCCCGACCTGCCGCTGATGTTCCCTCGCAGGTCGGGGCCTCCACGCTGCCCATGGCCGCTGCTCGCCGCACTTTCTACGGCCATAAGAAATAGAAGCAGGTGTAGGTCATACGGCCCCTCAAGCTTGCTCTGCCATTCAATTCGACATCAACTCCACTTTCCAGCCCATTCCCCAAATCCCTTGATTCCTCTAGAGTCCAAAAATCCATCTATCTCAGTCTTGAATATACTCAACGACTCAGCATCCACAGCCCTCTGGGGGAGAGAAGTGCAAAGATTCACAACCCTTTGAGTGAAGAAATTTCTCCTCATCTCATTTCCTAAATGGCCAACCCTTATCCTGAGTCTCTCCAGCCAGGAGAAACAGCTTCTCAGACTCTACCCTGTCAATCTCCCTCAAAATATTGTTTGTATGAATGAGATCACGTCTCATTTTTCTCAGAGAGTATAGGCCTTTTCTACTCAATTCCTCCACATAGGAAAACTCTCTCATCCCAGGAATTGTCAGGGCTTACACGTTTCGTGATCAGGGCACAGCAAGATGCCACGGACTAAAATGGTTTAAAAGAAAACTTTTGGGCCTGTTGAGCTGGAGAAAGGGTGCCAGCCCAAGGCAGGTGGTGACTCATAACTGATTCATGTGATTTCTGTGGTCGGGAGTGAGACCCGATTAACATCGAGACAAGGGTTTTGATACAATCAGGCAGAGAATCCCATGGACTAATTGGCCGGAGGGGAAAACCAGCTCCCCATGGAGACTACAAGTCTGCGAAAACCCAGGACCACAAAGGATCCCATAAGATGTGCATTTTTGAATAGTGAGGCATAAAAGATAAGGAGTTATCTCTTGCCCTGCCGATTCCATGCACTGATTAGTGGTAAAAGCAACATGTAACGAGGTGCGAATTGTGGCCACTCAAACCCATCATTGCAGCCATCGAACTCATCCATTAACTGGAAGCAGCCCAGCATGAGGCTTGTATAATTGAGTGGATATATATTAAGGAGCTAACAGAAGCAAGAAGGCGGGCAAGCAGAGAAAGCATGGCAGAACCCACCATCTTCCCGAGCTCCACGAGCCTATAATCAACAATGGCAGCAACTGGCTGGATGGGTGATTGTCATCATCATTCCCTCGGAATCGAGGAAGACTTGCTTCCACTCTTAACATGAGTTCTTAGGTGGCATGATCTTAGAATAAGGGGCCATGCATTTAAAACAAAGATGTGGAGAAATTTCTTCTCTCAGAGGATTGTGAATCTGTGGAACTCATTGCCTCGGAGAGCTATGGATGTTGGGACATTGAGTAAATTTAAGACAGAAATAGACAGTTTTTTCAATGATAAGGGGATAAGGGGTTATGGGGAGCGGGCGGGGAAGTGGAGCTGACTCCATGATCGGATCAGCCATGATCTTATTGAATGGCGGAGCAGGCTCGAGGGGCCGTATGTCCTACTCCTGTTCCTATTTCTTATGTTCTTATGTTGTTATGAAGAGGATTGCCTACCCTCCAGGGTTATCCTGGAGCTTCTAGGGATTGAAGATTGATCTGCAAGACACTGCTGAGAGCAACCCGGAGAGAAATCATCAGGACATCAGAAGCATTGTGTGTTTTACTTCATTTTCTTTGAACACTCTCATTTATTGACTAAAGTTGAGAATCATCCAATCAGGTAGCGAAGTGTCTGTTCACTTCTCAAGTGGCTTGTTCAGGCAGTCGGGTTGGGGGTAATATGTTAGCATGGATTGAGGATTGGTTAAAGGACGGAAACGGAGAGTAGGGATAAACGGGTCATTTTCATGTTGGCAGGCTCTAGCTCTTGGGGTGCCGCAAGGATCAATACTTGGGCCCCAGCTATTTACAATCTATATTAATGACCTAGATGAAGGGAACAAGTGTAATGTATTTAAGTTTGCTGATGATACAAAGCTAGATGGAGAAGTAAGCTGTGAGGAGGACACAAAGGCCGGAAGTTTAATTTGGAGCAGGGTAGGGAGCGCGAGTAAGGGGTAGGCTGGAAAGCAGTTGGGAAATCTCTGCTTCCTCCCACAACCAGCGGGTAGGCCTGCGTTACCAGGCCAGAGAGAGGAGAGAGCGAATAATTGGGGGGGAGGTGATTGGAAAGCCAGGTATCGTCGGTGAGGCCGGGGGCTGGATCGTTGGAGGAGAGGTCGGGGGCTACAGATCATTAGAGGAGTGGTCGGGAGCTACAGATTGCTCGTGGGGTTGGTGGCTGGAGTTTGGAGGGGGTGGGGTGGAGGCTGGGGTGGGGTCGGAAGGTCAGGGGGATATCGGAGATCACAGGCCTCGTGGAGGAGGAGGTTGGAGGCCTCGGGGGAGAGGTCGGGGGGAGATCAGGAGGGTCGGCGGAAAGGCATTTACCTCCTGGATCCAGCAGTCCTTGTCTCCCTTTAGCTGACGGGTTCCCCATGGCCTGGGATACTCGGCCGATCAGAGTTAAATTTAAAATGGTCGTCCCCCATCCCACCTCTGTAAAAAAAAATGGAAGTGGGTTGTGCAATGTATGCTCACAGGTTTGTAGAGCTGTTGAATTGTGAGCAGTTTAGCCAGTCACGTGATGTTCACAAGACTCAATAAAACCCCAGCCAGTTGGGTTTAGGGGATCACGATAAGGCATGCGGGTGTGAGCCGAGTGGATGAACTGGTAATGTGTGGTGTGATTGATAAACCTTTGTTAATAAACCAACTAGTTCTTAATAGCAATGTGTTGCTATGAACTCTTAAGCAAAGAACCCATGAAGCAAATACATTACAGGTGGGTTGGAGGCAGGTTTGGGGATCAGGATTCAGTTTTTTAACTCTTTAACTTACCAGCTGACCCCCAACCCACTCATTTTTGGGGATTCAAATCCCCCCCAAAAGTATGCAAAGGAAGGTAGACCGTTTAAGTGAGTGGGCAAGAAGCTGATAGATGGAGTACAATGTGAGATAATGTGAGATTATTCACTTTGGTAGGAAGAATAGAAAAACATAATGGGCTGAAAATTGCACCTCGCTGGGTCTGGAAGGAATGCGCTCGGCCTCGCAAAAAATGGTTCTCGGGCACGATGCGCATGTACCGAAAATCGGCTTTTCCAATCTTGACAGATCCTCCGTATTCCTAGGAGAAGGATATCCGCGTGGGAAAGATTGGGATATTTGCCCAACTCATGCCCAGCGAATGTCCTTCAAACTTTTACACCTGGTAAAAGCAGGCGCATAGCTTACTTTTACCAGCGTAAGAGTTTTAACACTCAAATTAAATTTAAACACTCATTTTTGTATTAAAAACCCTGTCCATTAAGGTAAGTTTATTTTTAACCTTATTAAAACACATTTAAAAAAAATTCAAACATTTTTTTTCTAAAACATTTAATTACATTTAATTTCAATTAATTTTAAATATGTGAGGTGTTTTATGTATTTATTATGCTGTGTTTCGGTGTTTTAGGGGGGTTTCTCATTGATAGTAATTGGAATCCGTACAAACAGAGCTCACATTTTTATCAATGAGTATACTGCCTAGTGATTGGTGGTCCAGGCCCACATGACTCCAGCACGTACGTACGTATGTGAAAGGCATCTCCCTGTGCGCTGCATCGCAAATCTAGGCCTCCAACAGGGATCCTACGTTCCTCCGGGACCACCAGGTATTTTCAAAGATTTTTTTTTGGGTCGGAATTGTTTGTAAGAAGGAAGCCTCTGCCCCCACAATTTTCCCCCAAATATTTAAATGAGGAGAAACTATTAAATGTTGGTGTTCAGAGTGATTTGGGTGTCCTTGTACATGAAACTCAGAAAAGTAACAAGCAATTAGGAATGCAAATTGTATGTTGGCCTTTTTGTAAGGGGGTTGGAGTTAGGAAATCTTGCTGCAATTGTACAGAGCTTTGGTGAGACCACACGTGGAGTACTGTACACCTAATGAAAGATATACTTGCCTTAGAGAGGGTGAAATGAAGGTTCACTAGATTGATTTTATAGGGTGTTCGTTTTCCATTCTACTTTGATTCATAGACCTTGGGAATTACAGGAAGGACTCCACGTTACGCAAAGTTTAGGCTTAAACCCAACTGTTAGTTTATTGCACAAAAAATAACTAAAAATTACAGAACAAGACTTCTTAGAGATTGATCGAAGACATACAATTAGCCGGCAAGGGTCATCAAGATCCATGGCGCAGCCCTGGACAACGTGGACCACTTCCCATATCTCGGGAGCCTCCTATCAACAAGAGCAGACATTGACGACGAGATCCAACATCACCTCCAGTGCGCCAGTGCAGCCTTCAGCTGCCTGAGGAAAAGAGTGTTTGAAGACCAGGCCCTCAAAACTGCCAGCAAGCTCATGGTCTACAGGGCTGTAGTAATACCTGCCCTCCTGTATGGCTCAGAGACATGGACCATGTACAGTAGACACCTCAAGTCATTGGAGAAATACCACCAACGATGTCTCCGCAAGATCTTACAAATCCCCTGGGAGGACAGATGCACCAATATTAGCGTCCTCGATCAGGCCAACATCCCCAGCATTGAAGCACTGACCACACTTGATCAGCTCCGCTGGGCAGGCCACATTGTTCGCACGCCAGACACGAGACTCCCAAAGCAAGCGCTCTACTCGGAACTCTTTCACGGCAAACGAGCCAAAGGTGGGCAGCAGAAACGTTATAAGGACACCCTCAAAGCCTCCCTGATAAAGTGCGACATCCCCACTGACACCTGGGAGTCCCTGGCCAAAGACCGCCCTAAGTGGAGGAAGTCCATCCGGGAGGGTACTGAGCTCCTCGAGTCTCGTTGCCGAGAGCATGCAGAAATCAAGCGCAGGCAGCGGAAAGAGCGTGCGGCAAACCAATCCTACCCTCCCCTTCCCTCAACGACGATCTGTCCAACCTGTGACAGAGACTGTGGCTCTCGTATTGGACTGTACAGCCACCTAAGAACTCATGTTAAGAGTAGAAGCAAATCTTCCTCGATTTCGAGGGAATGATGATGACAATTGCTGCCAGTTGCTGCCATTGTCGATTGTAAGGCTTGTGGACCTCAGGAAGATGGTGGGTTCTGGCTCCTCCTTCAAGCTTGCCTCTTATTAGCTCTGTGCTTTCTCTGCTTGCCCGCCTTCTTGCTTCTGTTCGCTCCTTAATATATATCCATTCGATTATACAAGCCTCATGCTGGGCTGCTTCCAGTTAATGCATTTGGATGAGTTCGATGGCTGCAATGATGGGTTTGAGTGGCCACAATTCACATCTCGTTACATGTTGCTTTCACCACTAATCAGTGCATGGAATCGGCAGGGCAAGAGATAACTCCTTATCTTTTATGCCTCACTATTCAAAAATGCACATCTTATGGGATCCTTTGTGGTCCTGGATTTTCGCAGACTTGTAGTCTCCATGGGGAGCTGGTTTTCCCCTCCGGCCAATTAGTCCATGGGATTCTCTGCCTGATTGTATCAAAACCCTTGTCCCGATGTTAATCGGGTCTCACTCCCGACCACAGAAATCACATTAATCCTTTATGAGTCACCACCTGCCTTGGGCTGGCACCCTTTCTCCAGCTCAACAGTCCCAAAGGTTTTCTTTTAAACCATTTTAATCCGTGGCATCTTGCTGTGCCCTGTTCATGAAATGTGTAAACCCTTACAATTCCTGGGATGAGAGAGTTTTCCTATGTGGAGAGATTGAGTAGAATGGGCCTAGACTCTCTGAGAAAAATGAGACGTGATCTCATTCATGTATACAATATTTTGAGGGGGGTTGACAGGGTAGAGTCTGAGAAACTGTTTCTCCTGGCTGGAGAGACTCAGAAACATAGAAACATAGAAAAATAGATGCAGGAGTAGGTCATTCGGCCCTTCGAGCCTGCACCACCATACAATAAGATCATGGCTGATCATTCCTTCAGTACCCCTTTCCTGCTTTCTCTCCATATCCCTTGATCCCCTTCACCGTAAGACTCATATCTAACTCTCTCTTGAATATATCCAGTGAACCGGCATCAACAACTCTCTGCGGCAGGGAATTCCACAGGTTAACAACTCTCAGAGCGAAGAAGTTTCTCCTCATCTCAGTCCTAAATGGCTTACCCCTTATCCTAAGACTATGTCTCCTGGTTCTGGACTTCCCCAACATCGGGAACATTCTTCCCGCATTTAACTTGTCCAGTCCCATCAGAATCTTATATGTTTCTGTGAAATTCCCTCTCATCCTTCTAAACTCCAGTGAATAAAGGCCCAGTTGATCCAGTCTCTCCTCATATGACAGCCCAGCCATCCCTGTAATCAGACTGGTGAACCTTCGCTGCATTCCCTCAATAGCAAGAACGTCCTTCCTCAGACTAGGAGACCAAATCTAAACACAATATTCCAGACGAGGCATCACTAAGGCCCTGTACAACTGCAGTAAGACCTCCCTGCTTCTATATTCAATTCCCCTAGCTATGAAGGCCAACATACCATTTGCCTTCTTCACCGCCTGTTGTACCTGCGTGCCCACTTTCAGTGACTGATGAACCATGACACCCAGGTCTCGTTGCACCTCCCCTTTTCCTATACTACCGCCATTCAGATAATATTCTGTCTTTGTGTTTTTGCCCCCAAAATGGATAACCTCACATTTATCCACATTATACTGCATCTGCCATGCATTTTCCCACTCACCTAACCTGTCCAAGTCACCCTGCAGCCTCTTAGCATCCTCGTCACAGCTCACACCGCCACCCAGTTTAGTGTCATCTGCAAACTTGGAGATATTACACTCTATTCCTTCATCCACATCATTAATATATATTGTGAAGAGCTGGGGTCCCAGCACTGAGCCCTGCGGCACTCCACTAGTCACTGCCTGCCATTCTGTTTATCCCGACACTTTGCTTCCTGTCTGCCAACCAGTTCCCTATCCACGTCAGTATATTAACCCCAATACCATGTGCTTTGACTTTGCACACCAATCTCTTGTGTGGGACCTTGTCAAAAGCCTTCTGAAAGTCCAAATACACCACATCCACTGGTTCTCCCTTGTCCACTCTGCTAGTTGCATCCTCAAAAAATTCCAGAAGATTCATCAAGCATGATTTCCCTTTCATAAATCCATGCTGACTTGATCCGATCCTGTCACCGCTTTCCAAATGCGCTGCTATTTCGTCCTTCATGATCGATTCCAACATCTTCCCCACCACTAACGTCAAGCTAACCGGTCTATAATTACCCGTTTTCTCTCTCCCTCCTTTTTTAAAAAGTGGTGTTACATTAGCTGCCCTCCAGTCCATGGGAACTGATCCAGAGTCGATAGACTGTTGGAAAATGATCACCAATGCATCCATTATTTCTAGGGCCACTTGCTTGAGCACTCTGGGATGCAGATTATCAGGCCCCGAGGATTTATCGGCCTTCAATCCCATCAATTTCCCTAACACAATTTCCCGCCTAATAGAAACATAGAAACATAGAAAATAGGTGCAGGAGCAGGTCATTCAGCCCTTCTAGCCTGCACCGCCATTCAATGAGTTCATGGCTGAACATGAAACTTCAGTACCCCCTTCCTGCTTTCTCGCCATAACCCTTGATCCCCCGAGTAGTAAGGACTTCATCTAACTCCCTTTTGAATATATTTAGTGAATTGGCCTCAACTACTTTCTGTGGTAGAGAATTCCACAGGTTCACCACTCTCTGGGTGAAGAAGTTTCTCCTCATCTCGGTCCTAAATGGCTTACCCCTTATCCTTAGACTGTGACCCCTGGTTCTGGACTTCCCCAACATTGGGAACATTCTTCCTGCATCTAACTTGTCTAAACCCGTCAGAATTTTAAATGTTTCTATGAGGTCCCCTCTCATTCTTCTGAACTCCAGTGAATACAAGCCCAGTTGATCCAGTCTTTCTTGATAGGTCAGTCCCGCCATCCCGGGAATCAGTCTGGTGAATCTTCGCTGCACTCCCTCAATAGCAAGAATGTCCTTCCTCAAGTTAGGAGACCAAAACTGTACACAATACCGTACGCCTCATACCGTCGCAGTTACCTTTCCTTAAGTTCAGGACCCTAGTTTCCGAATTAACTTTGTCACTCTCCATCTTAATAAGGAATTCTACCATATTATGGTCACTTTTCCCCAAGGGGCCTCACATAACAAGATTGCTAATTACTCCCTTCTCATTACACAATACCCAGTCTAGGATGGCCAGCTCCCTGGTTGGTTCCTCGACATATTGGTCTTGGAAACCATCCCTAATACATTCCAGGAAATCCTCCTCCACCGCATTGCTACCAGTTTGGTTAGCCCAATCAATATGTAGATTAAAGTCGCCCATGATTACTGCTGTACCTTTATTGCACACATCCCTTATTTCTTGCTTGATGCTGTCCCCAACCTCACTACTACTATTTGGTGGTCTATACACAACACCCACTAGCGTTTTCTGCCCTTTGGTATTCCGCAGCTCCACCCATACCGATTCCACATCATCCGGGCTAATGTCCTTCCTTACAATTGCATTGATTTCATCTTTAACCAGCAACGCAATCAGGATAAGGGTTGGCCATTTAGGAACTGAGATGATGAGAAATTTCTTCACTCAAAGGGTTGTGAATCTTTGCAATTCTTCCCCCAGAGGGCTGTGGATGCTGAGTCGTTGAGTATATTCAAGGCTGAGATAGATGAATTTTTGGAATCTAGGGGATTTGGGGAATGGGCTGGAAAGTGGAGTTGACGTCGAAATGAATGGCAGAGCAAGCTTGAGGGGCCATATGACCTACACCTGCTTCTATTTCTTATGGCCGTAGAAAGAGCGGCGAGCGCCGGCCATGAGCAGTGTGGAGGTATGCCACTACAAGGTACAGCGCGAGCTGGTGCAGGAGGGCGACGGCTGTGAAGAGTGACGTCAACAAGACCCAGGTCGGTGATTGGAGCGTGGGCAGGTACAGCAGGAGCTGTGAGAGACTGCAGAGGGACGTGATCGGGGCACACGGGAGGCGCGAGTTCTGGGCCAGGGGCCCAGGGACAGCACGGGCCAGCCCACACTGCGATATATGTGCGCACTAGGTGCGTGCAGCACAGCTGGTCTTCAGTTGTCTTGGTTAATCCTTGCCACTGGACCAAGACCTAGCTCCGTCAAGCCCGTGTGGTGGCTGGAGTGCAACGGTCACCACACGTTAAAAAGCTCCACGCACAGGCATCTTCAGGATGTAGTTCGAGTCCTTCATTGAAACACCTGTGAATTCATTCATTTTTGGGCATGGAAGCAGGTCACCCTCGTTTCGAGGGACCACCTATTGATTGATTCTTATAAGAACATAAGAACAAAAGAAATATGAACAGGAGTAGGCCACACAGCCCCTCGAGTCTGCTCTGCCATTCAATATCATGGCTGATCTGATCATGGACTCATTTCCACTTACCCACCTGCTCACCATATCCCTTATTCCTTTATCGTTTAAGAAATTGTCTATTTCTGTCTTAAATTTATTCAATGTCCCAGCTTCCACAGCTCTCTGAGGCAGCGAATTCCACAGATTTACAACCCTCTGAGAGAAGAAATTTCTCCTCATCTTGGTTTTCAATGGGCGGCCACTTACTCCAAGATCATGCCCTCTAGTTCTAGTCTCCCCCATCAGTAGAAACATCCTCTCTGCATCCACCTTTTCAAGCCCCCTCATAATCTTATACGTTTCGATAAGATCACCTCTCATTCTTCTGAATTCCAATGAGCAGAGGCCCAACCTACTCAACCTTTCCTCATAAGTCAACCCTCTCATCCCTGGAATCAGCCGAGTGAACCTTCTCTGAACTGCCTCCAAAGCAAGTGTATCCTTTCGTAAATATGGAAACCAAAACTGCACGCAATATTCCAGGTGTGGCCTCACCAATATCTTATATAGTTGTAGCAAGACTTCCCTGCTTTTATACTCCATTCCCTTTATAATTATACAGCGAGGATGGACGTGTTGGTAGACCAATGGTGGTGGGGGGGGTGGGGCAGGAAACGATTGGAGACAGGAGGTCATGTGATGGAACCTCCAGGAATACATCCGACAAGATTTGGCGACCCCAGCTAGCAGAACTCTGGCTAATATCTTCCCCCTTCTCCAGCCCAGGGAGGGTGCGGGCAACTTGGTGAGCGCTCCCAGGAAAGGCAGCAAGGGGCAGAGATTAGGACCTCAGCACCTGCTGCTTCTCGGCTCGCTCAGGGCCTTTAGCAACTGAGCTCCGGGGTTTGGGTGACCGAGTTCGGAGTTCGACTTAGCGAGAAGGCAAAACCGCGGCTTCCTCCAAAACCCGAGACACAAAATCCAGCCTGTATTCCGTGCTCTTTCGGAGAAATCTCCTGGGGCCTGACTTTTATTAACAGCGGTATTTTTTTTAAATATTGCATTTCCTCCTTGGAGAAAGTACTCCTTGTCCAGAGAGTCAGACCCAGAGGAGCAATAACTTAGAACCAGGAATCTGTGTTTGTGCTTCTGTGCTGCCTTTCTTTTTTTTTTAAACAATTTTCTTTGTCCGTTTTATAACTCTTTCCCAGCCTCTGATGTGAAACACCGATGCAAAGCCTGCTTGTGTTGAAGTGATTTACTACGGCGACGCCTTCTCGGGTACTGGCCATAAACTCCGACCAGCACAGCCGAGGACTCGTTGCCAAACCACCTCCATCGAGACGGGCTTAAATAAACGGCCTGACGCTGGAGTGGTGCTGTGCCGTCTCCAGAACAGCAGTCGGAGCTGGGACGGCGCTGCAGACGCCAGAGCTGATATTTATGCACACAAGCTCGTCACACAGGAGAACGTCCCACAGAGAGAGGCAATGGCTGAAATGGAAGCAATGGCATTCGGCGGGGGCCGGGGGGCAGGGCAGGTGTGAGAGGGGAGGCAGGCGAAGGAACAGTCAACGAGATCGGTTTTTATAGGAGGCTTTTGAATACAAATAGGGGGTCACTTTGATTTTGGCTGGTAGTGTAACGTGGATCATTTCAAATCAGCCGCCTGTTGTACATCTCTCTCTACATTGAAGCCCAAATTCAAAATGACCTCAGCTTGTGGGTTCAAGTACAACTGCAGCGACATGAGCACAAAGACAATCTAGGCCGACACTTCAGTGCAGTGCCGGGGGAGCGCTGCAGTGTCAGAGGTGCTATCTTTCAGATGAGACTTTAAACCGAGGCCCTGCCTGTCCTCTCAAGTGGACTTAAAAGATCCCATGGCACTATTTTGAAGAAGAGCAGGGGAGTTAGCCCCGGTCAATATTTATCCCTCAACATAACAAAAGAAACAGATTATCTGGTCATTATCACATTGCTATTTGTGGGAGCTTGCTGTGTGCAAATTGGCTGCCGCGTTTCCTACATTACAACAGGGACTATACTCCAAAAGTACTTCATTGGCTGTAAAGCACTTTGAGATATCTGGTGGTCATGAAAGGCGCTATATTCGTCTTTCAACAGAACCAGTGGGAAGCTGTTTAACCTACGCTGCCTCCAGGCCAGGTCCAAGATCACCCCAACCTCTGTCGTTGAACTGCAGTATGCGGACGACGCCTGCGTATGCGCACATTCTGAGGCTGAACTCCAGGATATAGTCAATGTATTCACTGAGGCATATGAAAGCATGGGCCTTATGCTTAACATCCATGAGACTGAGGTGCTCCACCAGCCTGTCCTCGCCACACAGCACTGCCCTCCAATCATCAAGATTCACGGCGTGGCCCTCGACAACGTGGACCACTTCCCATACCTCAGAAGCCTCTTGTCAACAAAGGCAGACATTGATGCGGAGATTCAGCATCGCCTCCAGTGCGCCAGTGCAGCCTTTGGCCGCCTGAGGAAAAGAGTGTTCGAAGACCTACCTCAAACCTACCACCAAGCTCATGGTCTACAGGGCTGTAGTAATACCCGCCCTCCTGTATGGATCAGAGGCATGGACGACTTATAGAAGACACATCAAGTCGCTGGAGATATATCACCAACGATGTCTCCGCAAGATCCTGCAAATCCCCTGGGAGGACAGGTGCACCAACATCATTGTCCTCGCCCAGGCTAACATCCCCAGTATTGAAGCACTGACCACACTCGATCAGCTCTGCTGGGGAGGCCACATAGATCGCATGCCAGACTCGAGACTCCCTAAACAATTGCTCTATGCGGAGCTCCTTCGTGGCAAATGAGCCAAAGGTGGGCAGCGGAAACGTTACAAGGACACCCTCAAAGCCTCGCTGGTAAAGTGCGACATCTCCACTGACACCTGGGAGTCCCTGGCCGCTGACCGCCCGAGGTGGAGAAAGTCCATCCGGGAGAGCGTTGAGCTCCTCGAACCTCAATGCTGCGAGCGTGACGAGGTCAGGCGCAGGCAGCGGAAGGAACGTGTGGCAAACCAGTCCCACCCCTCCCCTTCCTCCAACGAATATCTGTCCCACCTGTGACAGGGTCTGTGGCTCCCACATCGGACTGTTCATCCACCAAAGGACTCACTTTAGGAGAGGAAGCAAGTCTTCCTCGATTCCGAGGGACTGCCTATGATGATGATAACAAGTCTTTTTTTCTTTCTTTCTTTTTCTCTTTTTCTTTTGCTTTTTCTTTTTCTTTTCCTTTTTCTTTTTCTTTTTCTTTCTTTTTCTTTCTTTTTGGAATAGAGGTAGCGAGGTGTATGACCTGTATTCCTCTGATTCTGTATGACCTCCCAAACACTCAAGATCTAAGATGGCTGATAACTTCAGGAACCTGTCAGGTGACCTGTTCCCTCTTTACTGTTGCAAACAGCAATGGCTGCATTACCAAAGCAGTCCACTGGTGGAGCTATATATATTACAGTGAGGTGAAGGGGTTTTGGAAGCGAGCCTGCAGAGGACAGAAGGTTTGGTGGCTGAGTGATTGTCCTCTGATACTGTGCAGAACACACAGTAATCAGAGTAATGCCCCGTCCACAATGCATTGACTTCCTTTTCACTGCCCGTCTCTCCCTGCTGTAAAATGCTCAAAGTTATTCTCATGAGAAGCATTGTGCAAATATCAGCTAGAGTTTCTCAATGGGCTGCAGCAGATTTCTTGAATCAGATAATGTGAGGACGTGCAGTGGTTTGAAATTGAGAAAGAGATTAGAATCATAGAATTTTACAGCACGGAAGGAGGCCATTTCGACCCATCGTGTCCACGCCGGCCGCCCAAGAGGCTATCCAACCTAATCCCACTTTCCAGCTCTTAGTCCGTAGCCCTGTAGGTTACGGCACTTTAAGTGCACACCCAAGTACTTTTAAATGTGGTGATTCACGGCACGGCCCTGGACAACGTGGACCATTTCCCATATCTCAGGAGCGTCCTATCAACAAAGGCAGACATTGATGCGGGGATTCAATATCACCTCGAATGTGCCAGTGCAGCCTTCGGCCGTCTGAGGAAAAGAGTGTTTGAAGACCAGGCCCTCAAATCTACTACCAGGCTCATGGTCTACAGGGCTGTAATAATATCCGCCCTCTTGTATGGATCTGAGGAATGAACGATTGTATAGAAGGCACCTCAAGTCGCTGGAGATAAAGTACCAATGAAGGCTCCGCAAGATCCTGCAAATCTTCTGGGAGGACAGACGCACCAACATCAGTGTCCTCGTCCAGGCCAACATCCTCAGTATTGAAGCACTGACCACACTCGATCAGCTTTACTGGGCAGGCCACATAGTTCGCATGCCAGATCCGAGACTCGCTAAGCAAATGCTTTATGTGGAGCTCCTTCATGGTAAACGAGCCAAAGGTGGGCAGCAGAAGCATTACAAGGACACCCTCAAAGCCTTCCTGGTAAAGTGCGACATTCCCACTGACACCTGGGTGTCCCTGGCCAAAGACCGCCCGAGGTGGAGAAAGTGCATCCGGGAGGGCGCTGAGCACCTCGAGTCTCAATGCAAAGAGCGTGAAGAGGTCAAGTGCAGATACCAGCCCCACCCACCTCTTCCCTCGACGAATGTCTGTCCCATCTGTAACAGGGTCTGTGGCTCTCGTATTGGACTGTTCAGCCACCAAATAACTCACTTTGGGAGTGGAAACAAGTCTTCCTCGATTCTGAGGGACTACCTATAATGATGATGAAATGTGGTGAGGGTTCCTGCCTCTACCATCCTTTCAGGCAGTGGGTTCCAGACCCCCACCACCCTCTGCGTGAACATTTTTCCCCTCATATCTCCCTCTGTACCTCCCCCCAATTATTCTCCCTGGTTATTGACCTCTCTTCCGAGGGAAACACGTCCTTCCTATCCACTCAATCCAGGCCCCTCATAATTTTATACACCTCAATCTGGTTTCATCTTAGCCTCCTCTGTTCCAAAGAAAACAGATTCAACCTCTGCAATCTTTCCTCATAGCCAAAATTCTACAGTATAAGCAACATTCTTGTAAATCTCCTCTGCACCCTTTCTAGTGCAATCTTTCCTGTATTGTGGTGACCAAAACTGCACACAGTACTCCAGCTGTGACCACATGGTGGATAGAGAAAGCACAGGCGATACAGCAACTGGCCGACAGCCATGATGTGCGAGGCTTCTTCATCGCAATCAAGGCCACCTATGGCCCAAACACCCAAGGCCCCACCCCACTGCTGGCCAAGAATGGGGAGACACTCATCAATGACACCGAGGCAGACAGGACCCGCTGGAAGGAGCACTTCGAAGATCTCCTCAACCGAGACACTGCCTTTGACTCGAGTGTCCTTGACTCGATTCTGCAGCATGTGATCCGCCACCACCTCAGCAAAACCCCAGCCCTGCACGAGGTAGAAAAAGCCACCCATCAGCTTAAGAACAACAAGACTACAGGAGCGGATGGACTCCCCGCTGAGGCACTGAAGTATGGCGGAGAGGCACTATTGGTGCGGATACATGACCTCATCTCTCTCATCTGGAGGGAGGAGAGCATGCCGGGAGATCTTATAGATGCAGTGATCGTGACCATCTTTAAATAAGGGGACAAGTCCGACTGCGGCAACTACAGAGGGATCTCCCTGCTATCAGCCACTGGGAAGGTCGTCGCTAGAATCCTCCTCAAACGTCTTCTCCCCGTGGCTGAGGAACTCCTCCCGGAGTCACAGTGTGGATTTCGTCCACTACGGGATACAACAGACATGATCTTTGCAGCGCGGCAGCTGCAGGAAAAATGCAGGGAACAGCACTGACCCTTGTACATGGCCTTCTTCGATCTTACAAAGGCCTTTGACACTGTCAACCGCGAGGGTCTATGGAGCGTTCTCCTACATCTCGGCTGCCCCCAAAAGTTCGTCAGCATCCTCCGCCTGCTCCATGACGACATGCAGGCCGTGATCCTTACCAACGGATCCATTACAGACCCAATCCATGTCCGGACCGGGGTCAAACAGGGCTGCGTCATCACCCCAACCCTCTTCTCAATCTTCCTCGCTGCCATGCTCCACCTTACAGTCAACAAGCTCCCCGCTGGAGTGGAACTAAACTACAGAACCAGTGGGAACCTGTTCAACCTTCATCGCCTCCAGGCCAGGTCCAAGACCACCCCAACCTCTGTCGTCGAGCTACAGTACGCAGACGACACTTACATCTACGCAGATTCGGAGGCTCAACTCCAAGTCATAGTCAACATCTTCACTGAGGCGTATGAAAGCATGGGCCTTACATTAAACATCTGTGAGACAAAGGTCCTCCATCAGCCTAACCCCACCACACAGCACTACCCCCCATTCATCAAAATCCATGGCGCGGCCCTGGACAACGTGGACCATTTCCCATACCTCTGTAGCCTCTTATCAACAAGGTCAGACATTGATGAGGAGATTCAACACCACCTCCAGTGCGCCAGTGCAGCCTTCGGCCACCTGAGGAAAAGAGTGTTCGATGATCAGGCCCTCAAATCTGCCACCAAGCTCATGGTCTACAGGACTATTGTGATACCCGCCCTCCTGTATGGCTTGTGGAGAAATGCCACCAACGATGTCTCCGCAAGATCCTGCAAATCCCCTGGGAGGACAGACGCACCAACGTTAGCGTCCTCGACCAGGCCAACATCCCCAGCATTGAAGCACTGACCACCCTCGATAAGCTCCCCTGGGCAGACCACATTGTTCGCATGCCTGTCACAAGACTCCCAAAGCAAGCGCTCTACTCAGAACTCCTTCACAGCAAATGAGCCCAAGTTGAGCAGAGGAAACATTTAACAGCAACACCTGGGAGTCCCTGGCCAAAGACCGCCCTAAGTGGAGGAAGTGCATCCGGGAGGGCGCTGAGCACCTCGAGTCTTGTCGCCGAGAGCATGCAGAAATCATGCGCAGGCAGCGGAAGGAGCGTACGGCAAACCAGACTCCCCACCCACCCTTTCCCTCAATGACTGTCTGTCCCACCTGTGACAGAGACTGTAATTCTCATATTGGGCTGTTCAATAACCTATGAACTCATTTTTAGAGTGGAAGCAAGTCTTCCTCGATTCCGAGGGACTGCCTATGATCATAAACCAGTGGTTTATACAGTTCAAGCATAACCTCCTTGCTCTTGTATTCCATGCCTTGACTAATAAAGGCAAGTAATCCATATGCCTTCTTAACCACCTTATCTACCTGGCCTGCTACCTTCAGAGATCTGTGGATCTGCACTCCAAGGTCCCTTGGTTCCTCTACCTTTTTCAGTGCCGTACCATTTAATGTGTTTTCCCTTGCCTTGTTAGACCTCCACAAATTCATTACCTCACACTTATCCGGATTGAATTCCATTTGCCACTGTTCTGCCCACCTGACCAGTACATTGATATCTTCCTGCAGTCCGCAGCTTTCTTCTTCATTATCAATCACACGGCCTATTTTAGTGTCTTTTGCAAACTTCTGAATCATACCCCCAACATTTAAGTCCAAGTCATTGAAATATACCACAAAAAGCAAGGGACCCAGCATTGAGCCCTGCAAAACCCCACTGGATACAGCCTTCCAGTCACAAAAACACCCATCAACTTTGCTTCCTGCCTCTGAGCCAATTTCGGATCCAACTTGCCACTTTGCCCTGGATCCCATGGGCTATTACTTTTGTGACCAGTCTGCCATGTGGGACCTTATCAAAAGCTTTGCTAAAATCCATATACACTACATCATATGCACTGCCCTCATTGACCCTCCTGGTTACCTCCTCGAAAAATTCAATCAAGTTAGTCAGACACGACCTTCCCTTAACAAATCCAAGCTGACTGACTGTCCTTGATTAATCCGTGACTTTCCAAAGTTGTTGAAATTGACTCACTGGGGCTCTGTCGGCAGAAAATAACAGGTATAATGTTCCAGGTGCGTGCGCTCTGATAGAATGGTCCGTAACTTGCGGTCGTTATAACAGCGAGGCTGTGAGTGATCGCCATTATGACTGGGTAAAAGTTACAGCAACATCTGGCATCCACACATGCACGGTTAAACGTGGAATCCCTGAAGTTGCTGTCAGACACACTCTTACAAAAACAAAATGCTGCAGATGCTGGTATCTGAAATAAAAACAGAAAATGCTGGAAATCGCAGACATACTCTGATCCTCCAAAGAGGGTACTATTGCAGTCCCCGCCAATGGAATCAACATCGAACTCACAGTTAAGGCATGAACTTCAACTAATTACCCACTATTCTCATTGTAAGGACCGATTAAAAGCTTAAAGTCTTGTTCAATCATGCGTAACTGAGGTTTTAACAGCGTCACAATTACTGCTGAACAACCTTTCTGGCCCTGTAAAATTAATCTTTTATTTAAAGTTTGTGTTTTGCAATTTAAATGTTTCCCCTAAATCCTCTATGTATGTCCTAATCTTTATTTTTCTTACTGTGCAATGAGTTAAATGTGATTAATATTCCCTGCTTTTTACTTTCTGTTTTGCCAGGTTTGAGAATTCTTCAATCTGATTGGCTGATCAGCCTGCCTGCTGCCTGCCCTGATGCTGGAGACCATTAATCCCCTGTCAGTTAAGAAGAAATCTGCACTCTGGAGCCCGCTGAAGTTTCGAGGTCAGTGACGTTCCTTCACCATTGACCGCAAAATCTGGGCCGATCTATGAAAACGTGGAGCATGCACTGTGTGCCGTTGGCAAACCATTTAAACAAATGGAAAATCATTCACAGATTGCACTTGAATTGCTGCCATGCAGGCTAGGTCCCTCCTGGTAGCTCAATGTCAGAAGTTTACCCTCAATGTGCCAACCATAGTTACTGCTTAACTTTAAAAAGAAAGACTTGCATTTCTATCGCGCCTTTCACAACCACCGGATGTCTCAATGTGCTTTACAGCCAATTAAGTACTTTTGGAGCGTAGACACTGTTGTAATATCGGAAACGTGACAGCCAATTTGCACACAGCAAGCTCCCACAAACAGCAATGTGATAATGGCCAGATAATCTGTTTTTGTTATGTTGATTGAAGGATAAATATTGGATAGGACACCGGGGATAACTCTCCTGCTCTTATTTGAAATAGTGCCACGGGATCTTTTACAACCACCTGAGCGGGCAGACAGGGTCTCGGTTTAACGTCTCATAAAAAAGACGGCACTTCCGACAGTGCAGCACTCCCTCAGCGCTGCACTGAAGTGTCAGCGTAGACTTATATGCTCAAGTCCCTGGAGTGTGACCTGAACCCCGACCTCAGAGCCGAGTTTGCTACTCACTGAGCCACAGCTGAAGGAAAGTTTAGGAAGTATATTTTTTGTGTACAGCAAGAAATAAAATATCAACTAGGCTCAGTTATCTCTGAGTAAAACGGTTGTGGATTCCAACTCTATTTTGGGCCCTGAACATGTGATGTAGCCTGACACTTCGATACAGTCTTCGGGAAGGGCTGCATTGTCAGACATGCTGTCCTGTTAATCAGATGTTATGCCTGAGGTCCTATCTAGCTGTACGGATGGCTGTTAAAGACCCTTGGGCACAATTTAAAGCAGTGATGCTGCACAACATTCCTCAGGCAACATCACCGTTATTAAATTCAAAATTCAATCACCTGGCTGCCGTGTTTCCCTGCAGAACATCAGTGATAGTCAAAGTAAATAAAATTGAGTAAACATTCGTAAACAAAATTGGGTAGAAATTCAGTTTGAATGGGAGCGTAAAAGGAGCAGTATCGCATCTGTTGCCCATTATACAACCCGTTATACACCCTGCCCGCTATACACCTGCCCGTTATATGCCCACCCTTTATACACCCCGCCCATTATACACCTGCCCTTTATACACCCCACCCATTATACACGCGCCCGTTATACACCCGCCCGTTATACACCCACCCTTTATACACCCCACCCATTATACACCCACCCTTTATACACCCCGCCCATTATACACCTGCCCTTTATACACCCCACCCATTATACACCCGCCCGTTATACACCCGCCCGTTATACACCCACCCTTTATACACCCCACCCATTATACACCTGCCTTTTATACACCCCACCCGTTATACGCCCGCCTGTTATACACCCACCCTTTATAAACCCCGCCCGTTATACATCCGCTCTTTATACACCCCGCCCATTATACACGCCGCCCGTTATACACCCCGACCATTATAAACCCGCCCTTTATACACCCATCCGTTATACACCCACCCATTATACACCCCGCCCATTATAAACCCACCCTTTATACACCCCGCCTGTTATACACCTGCCCTTTATACACCCCGCTTGTTATACACCCGCCCGTTATACACCCGCCCTTTATACACCCCGCCTGTTATAAACCCACCCTTTATACACCCCGCCCGTTATACACCCGCCCATTATACACCCGCCCGTTATACACCCGCCCGTTATACACCCCACCCATTATAAATCCGCCCATTATAAACCCGCCCGTTATAAACCCGCCCGTTATAAACCCGCCCGTTATAAACCCGCCCGTTATAAACCCGCCCGTTATACACCCCGCCCGTTATACACCTCGCCCGTTATACACCCCGCCCGTTATACACCCCGCCCGTTATACACCCCGCCCGTTATACACCCCGCCCGTTATACACCCCGCCCATTATACACCCCGCCCGTTATACACCCGCCCATTATACACCTGCCCGTTATACACACCGCCTGTTATACACCCGCCCTTTATACACCCCACCCGTTATACACACGCATGTTATACACCCACCCATTATACACACCGCCTATTATATACCCGTCCGTTATACACCCACCCTTTATACACCCACCCATTATACACCGCACCCTTTATGCACCCGCCCGTTATACACCTGCCCGTTATACACCCCGCCTATTATCCACCCGCCCTTTATACACCCCACCAGTTATACACCCTCGCTTTATACACCTACCCATTATACACCCACCTGTTATACACCCGCCCATTATACACCCGCCCATTATACACCCGTCTGTTATACACGCTGACCCTTATACACCCGCCCATTATACATCCACCCATTATATACCCGCCCGTTATACACCCTGCCCGTTATATACCCTGCCCGTTATATACCCGCACGTTATACACCCACCCATTATACACCCACCTGTTATACACTCCACCTGTTATACACCCACTCATTATACACCCCGCCCATTATACACCTTCCCATTATACACCTGCCCATTATACACCCCGCCCGTTATACACCCTGCCCATTACACACCCGCCCATTACACACTCACCCGTTATACACCCCGCCTATTATGAACCCGCCCATTATACCGGTTGGTGAAGTGAGTTGGTGAGTCACTCACTTGACTCTATTTCTTTCTAAGTAGATTTTAAACTAGATAAGGCTAACTAGAGGGATGGCAGTGCAGCTCAGTCCCATGGAGTACACATCCTGTGGCATGTGGAAAGTCCTGGATGCTTCGCGCAGCCTAGACAACCCTGTGTGCAGGAGGTGTCTCCAGCTTCAACTGTTCGCGCTCCGCGTTTTGGAGAACTACGTGGATAGCATGTTTCAGGAGGTGGTCACCCCGCAGCTTAAAGGCGTGCAGGTAGTGAGGAAGTGGGTGACCACCAGACGTAGTAAGTGTGCTCGGCAGGTAGTGCAGGAGACCCCCGTGAGTCCATCTCGCTTTCAAACCAATATTCAATTCTGAGTATTGGTAAGGGCGATGGTGCCTCTGGGGAGTGCAGCCAGAGCCAATTCCAAGGCACCACGGGTGGCTCAGCTGCACAGGGGAGAGAGAGACAAACAACAAAAGAGCCCTAGTGATAGGGGATTCTATAGTTAGGGGAACAGACAGGTGTTTCGGCCGTAGACGTGACTCCGAATGGTTTTGTGCCTCCCTGGTGCCAGGGTCAAGGATGTCACAGAGTGGACGCAGGGCATCCTGCGGGCGGGTGGGGGGGGGAGGGTAAACAGCTCGAGGTCGTGGTCCATATCGGGACTAACGACATAGGTAAAATAAGGGATGAGGTCCTACAGGAAGAATTCAGGGAGCTAGGAAGAAAATTAAAGGGTAGGACCTCAAAGGTAGTAATCTCCGGGTTACTACCGGTGCCACGTGCTAATGGGTATAAGAATAGAAGGATAGAGAGGATGAACAAGTGGCTGGAAAGTTGGTGCAGGAGGGAGGGCTTTAAATTGTTGAAGCATTGGAACCGTTTCTGGGGGAGATGGGACCTGTACAAACCAGACGGGTTGCACCTCAACAGCGCCGGGACCAATATCCTCGCGGGGAGTTTTGCTGATGCTATCGGGGAGAGTTGAAACTTGCTTGGCAGGGGGAGGGGAACCTGAGAACAAATTCAAAAGGGAAGGAAGTAAAGCTGAAATTGGATAGCAAGAATCTAGAAAGCGAATCTGTAAGACAGAGGAAACAGGGTTTAGTTTGTAGTAAGCAAGGAGGTCTTCCTGTTGTGAATGGTATATACTTTAATGCAAGGAGTATAGTGAATAAGGCGGATGAGTGAAGAGCACAGGTAGACACTTGGGAGTATGACATTATAGCCATTACAGAGACATGGTTGAAAGAGGGGCAGGTTTGGCAGATCAATATTTCTGGCTACAGGATTTTTAGACCAGATCAACAGGGGTGTAAAAAGGGTGGGAGGGGGGGTTTGCGGTACTGATTAAAGAAACTATTACAGCGGTGAGGAGGGATGATATGTTAGAGGGATCATTAACTGAGGCCATATGGGTCGAATTGAAAAATAAAAAAGGGCCGATCACACTGCTGGGTGTGTATGATAGACCCCCAAACAGTGGGAGGGAGATAGAGGAGCAAATATGTAGGCAAATTGCTGTGAAGTCTAAAAACCATCGGGGATTTTAACCATCCAAATATTGATTGGGACAAATTTAGTGTGAATGGTATAGAGGGTGTGGAATTCTTGAAATGCATTCAAGAGAACTTTTTTAGTCAGTATGTAGCAAGCCCAACACGAGAGGGGGTGGTCTTGGATTTAGTTTTGGGGAATGAAGCTGGGCAGGTTGAAGGGGTATTAGTGGGAGAGCACTTGGGAGCCAGTGACCATAATTCAGTCAGATTCAAGTTCGTTATGGATAAGAATAGGCCTGGAATAAAAGTTCCAAATTGGGGAAAAGTGATTTAGCCATGATGGACTGGAAACAGCTACTTGTGGGTAAATCAGTGTCGGAACAGTGGGAGGCATTTAAGGAGGAGACTTGGAATGCTCAGGCCAAACATGTGCCCTTAAAGAAAAAGGCTGGGAAAAATAATTCTGGAGCCCCCTGGATGTTTAGGGACTTACAGGGAAGGATTAAGAAAAAAGGGATGCTCTTGTCATATATCAACAGCTAATCTTTAGAGGAATATAGAAAGTTAAAAGGCAAAATGAAAAATTATATTAGGAATGCTAAGAGAGAGCAAGAGAAATTCTTGGCCAGTAAAATTAAGGAAAACCCTAAAATGCTCTATAAATATATTAAGAGTAAGAGGGTAACTAAAGAAAGGGTAGGGACTATTAGGGACCATGAGGATAATCTTTCTGTTTTCACAAAGGAAAGAGGTAATGCAGATACTGCTATCGAGGAGGAATGTGATATTCTGGATGAAATAAATATAGTAAGAGAGGAAGTATTAAGGGGTTTAGTAGCTTTGAAAGTCCCCAGGCCCGGATGAAATGCATCCCAGGTTGTTGAGCGAAGTGAAAGAAGAAATAATAGAGGCCTTGACCATCATTTTCCCGTCCTCTTTGGATCTGGATATGGTGCCGGAGAATTGGAGGACTGCTAATGTAGTACCTTTGTTTAAGAAGGGAAAAAGGGATAGGCCGAGTAATTACAGGCCTGTCAGCCTAACCTCAGTAGTGGGAAAATTATTGGAAAAAATCTTGAAAGACAGGATAAATCTACATTTGGATAGGCAAGGATTAATTAGGGACAGTCAGCACGGATTTGTTAAGGGAAGATTGTGTTTGACTAACATTATTGAATTTTTTGAGGAGGTAATCAAGAGGGTCAATTAGGGTAGTGCATACGATGTAGTGTATATCGACTTAAGCAAGGCTTTTGAATCGGTCCCTCATGGTAGAAACATAAGGGTCAAGTTCCGGCCGCCCGCTAGAACGGTGTACATCAGAGAGGCCCGCCTAATTTATCGAACAAAAATTGCGCCGAATACTTACCTCGCGATTCTCAGATATCTTTCGGCCCAATTCCACCTCAGCATGGCGCAGCAGGAGCTGCTGGGGGCGGAGTTACAGCCCTGTGCCAAAAACAGTGCCGGCAGCTGCGTGCGTGCTCAGTACCTGGTCTCCGGGGCGACGACCCTATCCCAGGCCGAAGGGACATCGCCCCTATCCCAGGCCGAGTGGCCTGCACATCATACCTCGGAGGTGGGGCCCGGCTTCTTCTTCATCATCTTCTCTCTCCCCCCCATCTTCTTCTTTTCTCCCCCCCATCATCTCTCCACCCCCCCATCATCTCTCCACCCCCCCATCATCTCTCCACCCCCCCATCATCTCTCCACCCCCCCATCATCTCTCCACCCCCCCATCATCTCTCCACCCCCCCATCATCTCTCCACCCCCCCATCATCTCTCCACCCCCCCATCATCTCTCCACCCCCCCCATCATCTCTCCACCCCCCCATCATCTCTCCACCCCCCCATCATCTCTCCACCCCCCCATCATCTCTCCACCCCCCATCATCTCTCCACCCCCCCCATCATCTCTCCACCCCCCATCATCTCTCCACCCCCCCATCATCTTCTCTCCACCCCCCCATCATCTCTCCACCCCCCATCATCTTCTCTTCCCACCCCCATCATCTCTCCACCTCCCCCATCATCTCTCCACCCCCCCATCATCTCTCCACCTCCCCATCATCTCTCCACCTCCCCCATCATCTCTCCACCTCCCCCATCATCTCTCCACCCCCCCCATCATCTTCTCTCCACCCCCCCATCATCTCTCCACCCCCCCATCATCTCTCCACCCCCCCATCATCTTCTCTTCCCACCCCATCATCTCTCCACCCCCCCATCATCTCTCCACCCCCCCATCATCTCTCCACCCCCCATCATCTCTCCACCCCCCCATCATCTCTCCACCCCCCCATCATCTCTCCACCCCCCCATCAGCTCTCCACCCCCCCATCATCTCTCCACCCCCCCATCATCTCTCCACCCCCCCATCATCTCTCCACCCCCCCCATCATCTCTCCACCCCCCCATCATCTCTCCACCCCCCCCATCATCTCTCCACCCCTCCATCATCTTCTCTTCCCACCCCCCATCATCTCTCCACCCCCCCATCATCTTCTCTTCCCACCCCCCATCATCTTCTCTTCCCACCCCCCATCATCTTCTCTTCCCACCCCCCATCATCTTCTCTTCCCACCCCCCATCATCTTCTCTTCCCACCCCCCATCATCTCTCCACCCCCCCATCATCTCTCCACCCCCCCATCATCTCTCCACACCTCCATCATCTCTCCACCCCCCCATCATCTTCTTTTCCCACCCCCCATCATCTCTCCACCCCCCCATCATCTCTCCACCCCCCCATCATCTCTCCACCCCCCCATCATCTCTCCACCCCCCCATCATCTCTCCACCCCCCCATCATCTCTCCACCCCCCCATCATCTCTCCACCCCCCCATCATCTCTCCACCCCCCCATCATCTCTCCACCCCCCCCATCATCTCTCCACCCCCCCATCATCTCTCCACCCCCCCATCATCTCTCCACCCCCCCATCATCTCTCCACCCCCCCATCATCTCTCCACCCCCCCATCATCTCTCCACCCCCCCATCATCTCTCCACCCCCCCCATCATCTCTCCACCCCCCCCATCATCTCTCCACCCCCCCCATCATCTCTCCACCCCCCCATCATCTCTCCACCCCCCCCATCATCTCTCCACCCCCCCCATCATCTCTCCACCCCCCCCCATCATCTCTCCACCCCCCCCCCATCATCTCTCCACCCCCCCATCATCTTCCCTTCCCACCCCCCATCATCTTCTCTTCCCACCCCACCCTCTTCTCCCTGGTGCTGCAGTAGGTGAGTCGAAATATTTTTTTTTTTATTGAGTGATTTTTAATTTTTTTTAATTTTTTAATTTTTTAATTTATTTGGATTCATTTATTGGTTTATTTATTGGTTTATTTATCATTTATTATTAATGATAATTCTTTATTTGTAAAAGTGAAGATTTTAATGTTTGTAAACACTCCTCCCCCCTCCCCCCCATCTTTCGTTCCATAAGCCTGATTTCCAACTGTAGGCAAGGTTTTTCGGAGTGTACAAAAATCTACACTTACTCCATTCTAAGTTATTTTGGAGTAAGTTTTCACTGCCTAAACTTGCAAAACAGGCGTAAGTGGCCGGACACGACCCCTTTTGAAAAAAAAAATCTGTTCTAAAATGGAACTGTTCTAACTGACTAGAACTGGAGCAAACTAAAGGCCGAGAATTGCAATTTCTAAGATACTCCATTCTAAACTAGTTTCTCCAAAAAAATAGGAGCAACACAGGTGAAACTTGGCCCCATAGAAACATAAATACATAGAAAATATGTGCAGGAGTAGGCCTTTCGGCCCTTCGAGCCTGCACCACCATTCAATAAGATCATGGCTGATCATTCACCTCAGTACCCCTTTCCTGCTTTGTCTCCATACCCCTTGACCCCTTTAGCTGTGAGGGCCATCTCTAACTCCCGCTTGAATATATCCAATGAACTGGCATCAACAACTCTCTGCGGTAGGAAATTCTACAGGTTAACAACTCTCTGAGTGAAGACGTTTCTCCTCAACTCAGTCATAAATGGTTTACCCCTTATCCTTAGATTGTGTCCCCTGGTTCCGGACTTCCCCAACATCGGGAACATTCTTCCCGCATTTAACCTGTCCAGTCCCGTCAGAATTTTATATGTTTCTATGAGATCCCCTCTCATCCTTCTAAACTCCAGTGAATACAGGCCCAGTCGATCCAGTCTCTCCTCATAATGTCAGTCCTGACATCAGTCTGGTGAACCTTCGCTGCACTCCGTAACTAGCAAGAACGTCCATGCTCAGATTAAGAGACCAAAACTGAACACAATATTCACGTGAGGCCTCACTAGGGCCCTGTACAACTGCAGTAAGACCTCCCTGTTCCTATACTTAAATCCTCTAGCTATGAAGGCCAACATACCATTTGCCGCCTTAACTGCCTGCTGTACCTGCATGCCAACTTTCAATGTCTGATGTACCATGACATCCAAGTCTCGTTGCACCTCCCCTTTGCCTAATCTGCCACCATTCAGATAATATTCTGCTTTCGTGTTTTTGCCACCTAACTTAACCTGCAGCCTCTTAGCGTCCTCCTCACAGCTCACACCACCACCCAGTTTCGTGTCATCTGAAAACTTGGAGATATTACATTCAATTCCTTCATCCAAATCATTAATGTATATTGTAAATAGCTGGAGTCCCAGCACTGAGCCCTGCGCACTCCACTAGTCACTGCCTGCCATTCTGAAAAGGACCCGTTTATCCTGACTCTCTGCTTCCTGTCTGCCAACCAGTTCTCTATCCACGTCAGTACATTACCCCCAATACCATTCGCTTTGACTTTGCACACCAATCTCTTGTGCGGGACCTTGTCAAAAGCCTTTTGAAAGTCCAAATACACCACATCCACTGGTTCTCCCTTGTCCACTCTGCTAGTTACATCCTCAAAAAATTCCAGAAGATTCATCAAGCATGATTTCCCTTTCATAAATCCATGCTGACTTGGACCGATCCTGTCTCTGCTTTCCAAATGCGCTGCTATTTCATTCTTAATGATTGATTCCAACATTTTCCCCACTACTGATGTCAGGCTAACAGGGCTATAATTATCCATTTTCTCTCTCCCTCCGTTTTTAAAAGGTGGTGTTACATTATCCAGTCCATAGGAACTGATCCAGAGTCGATAGACTATTGGAAATTGATCACCAATGCATCCACTATTTCTAGGGCCACTTCCTTAAGTACTCTGGAATGCAGATTATCAGGCCCTGGGGATTTATCGGCCTTCAATCCCATCAATTTCCCTAACACAATTTCCCACCTAATAAGGATTTCCTTCAGTTCCTCCTTCTCACGAGACCCTCGGTCCCCTAGTATTTCTAGAAGGTTATTTGTGTCTTCCTTTGTGAAGACAGAACCAAAGTATTTGTTCAACTGGTCTGCCATTTCTTTGTTCCCCATTATAAATTCACCTGAATCTGACTGCAAGGGACCTATGTTTGTCTTCACTAATCTTTTTCTCTTCACATATCTATAGAAGATTTGCAGTCAATTTTTTTGTTCCCATCAAGTTTCCTCTCATACTCTATTTCCGCTCTCCTAATTACACCCTTTGTCCTCCTCTGCTGAATTCTAAATTTCTCCCAGTCCTCAGGTTTGCTACTTTACTGGCCAATTTATATGCCTCTTCCTTGGATTTAACACTATCCTTAATTTCCCTTGTTAGCCATGGTTAGCATGAAAAGTGCAGAATGACTGTTATATTGCTGCTTGTATTACAAAATGAAACAAGGGTTTCTAGCATCAGTTTGTTGGTTGGGGATTTACAAACGATCCTTTCAGAAGTAACAAGTACAACTGAAGTAAACTGATAAGATGAATTATCCCCAGTGTTCAGGCCAATATTTTTCCCTCAGCAACATGACTAACAAACTGATTATCCAGTCATTATTACGTTGCCGTTTGTGGGAGCTTGCTGTGTGCAAATTGGCTGCCGCGTTTCCCACATTACAACAGTGACTACACTGCAAAAGTACTTCATTGGCTGTAAAATGCTTTGGGACGTCCTGAGGTTGTGAAAGGTGCTATGTAAATGCAAGTTTTATCTTTCTTATTTAAAATTGGAGCAAAGCACAGGGCGATTTAGACAGTAACAGGTGCAATAGAATGGAGTTGAGCTCTGTGTCAATTTGAAGCATTCTTATCTTGAATCGAGAAGGTCTTGGGTTCAAGCCATACTGAGGAATTAGCATTTCCAACAATGCAGTACTGAGGGAGTGCTGCTTTGTTGAAAATCCCATCCTTCAGATGAACCATTAAACTGAGGCCTGAGCTGTATGTATAATATTGGGCCCAAGTTTCCACATGATTTGCGCCTGATTTTTAGGAGCAACTGGTGGAGAATGGACTATCTTAGAAATCGCAATTCTCCACATTTTTTTTTCTGCAGTTCTAGTCAGGTAGAACAGTTCTACTTTGGAACAGAATTTTTTCTTCAAAAGGGGGCGTGTCCGGCCACTGACGCCTGATTTTAAAGTTTCCACAGTGAAAACGAACTCCAAACTAACTTAGAATGGAGCAAGTGAAGATTTTTGTAGAACTGAAAAAACCTGTTCTACACATTAAAAAATCAGGCGCAGGTTACAAATTAGGCGTCCAGAACGAGGTGGGGGGGAGGGAGGGGGGGGAGGGGAAGTCATTAAATTCTACAATAAATCCTTATTTATACTTCTACAAATATTATACAAATAAATCCAACCTGAATAAACATTTATAAGCAAAGAAAATATTAAATAAACCATCTCCCTACCTGTGCGAAAGTGCTTCAGCCAGCCTCACAAGTTCGTTCGTTCGTTCCCGACGGCAGGGGGGGGGAGGGAGGGAGTGCGGGCCCGACCGCAGTGGGGGGGGGGGGGGGGAGGAGGAAGACGTTCCCGACGGCGGGCAGGAGGGAGGGAGTGCGGGCCCGACAGCAGTGGTGGGGGGGAGGAAGACATTCCCGACGGCGGGCGGGCAGGAGACAGTGAGAAGGCTGCAAGAAGCCTCGGGGCTGATGTGCTGATGGCAATGTGCTTTTATTAAAAAATGTTCAAAAATTAAACAGCTACAAAGAACTACAAAAATGGCCGAGTGCCAATGTTTCCTTCACACTGCGCGTGTGCGAACGCTCCAACGCGCACGCGCAGGGTTGCCGGCACGAAAAAAAACTAATTTAAATAGTAGCCGCCCCCTCCCACTTACAAAATCGGCGCGAGTGTAGGCTCCGCCCCCCTGGGCGCCGCGCCAAACAGGCAAGGAGCTGCAGGGCGCTCCAGAATCGCGAGTTTTTTTTCCGGCGCCGTTTTAGGCGCGAAAAAAGGGGCGCCCAGCTCGGAGGGGCGCCCGTTTTTTATCGTGTGGAAACTTGGGCCCATTGTGTGGCGCGATTTCACGAACAGCACAGGGTGCTTCCAATGTGCTGGCCAACATCACCAGAATGATAACGGGGCTTAAAGGGTTAAATTATGAGTATAGGTTGCGTAAGCTTGATTGGTACTCCACTGAGTTCATAAAGTTGAGATGGTGATCGAATCAAGGTCATTAAAATGATGAAGGGATTTAATCGGATAGATATAGTATTTCCTCTGGTGTGGTGATCCAGAACATGGGGGCATAATCTTAAAGTTACAGCTCGGCCAGCTAGGAGTTTAAGGCCGGAGCATTTTTTCACATAAAGGTTAATGGAAATCTGGGTCTGTTCCCCCCTCCCCCCACCCCGGCTCACCCCACCCCACCCCACCCAAAAAAGAAATGGTGTTGTCGCTGGGTCAATTGAATTTTTCAAGACTGGGATCCATAGATTTTTGTTCGGCAAAGGTATCAATGGATATGGAGAAAAGGTGAGTAAAATAGTTGATGTAATGATCAGCCAAGACGGAACAGGCTCAAGGGGCTGAATAGCCTATTCCTGTTCCTCTGTTCTTCATCATCATCATCATAGGCAGTCACTCGAAATCGAGGAAGACTTGCTTCCACTCTAAAAGTGAGTTCTCAGGTGACTGAACAGTCCAATACAGGAATTACAGTCTCTGTCACAGGGTGGGACAGACAGTGGTTGAAGGAAAGGCTGGATGGGGAGTCTGGTTTGCTGCACGCTCCTTCCGCTGCCTGCACTTGTTTTCTGCATGCTCTCGGTGATGAGACTCGAGGTGCTCAGCGCCCTCCCGGATGCACTTCCTCCACTTAGGGCGGTTTTTGGCCAGGGACCCCCAGGTGTTGGTGGGGATGTTGCACTTTATCAGGGAGGCTTTGAGGGTGTCCTTGAAACGTTTCCTCTGCCCACCTGGCGCTCGCTTGCCGTGTAGGAGTTCCGAGTAGAGCGCTTGCTTTGGGAGCCTCGTGTCGGAAGCCATGATGGAACCGACTCAAGGGGCTGAATGGCCTACTCCTGTTCCTCTGTTCCTATGCCTCCTTCAAACTACACCACCAAAAATGGAATACCTCTCGATTTGTTTAGTTGCTATTGATGGAACCTTATGGAAATTATTTGCTACATTTGCCTACATTACAGCAGTGACTGAACTTAAGTAATCCATTGTTAAGTACTTTGGGATATCCTGAGCATGTGACAAGGTGCTATATAAAAGTTTGTTCTCTCTTGAGCTGTTGGTCTGGGTAACCCTAATTAGTTCTGAATATTGTCAGTTACATTCTATGAAGACAGTACATAGTTCTTCCTGCTGTGCTACTCTTCAATGGTCTGTGGCATGAGGCAGGAACATAATTCCATTGTCTTCACTTAAATTCACTGCTAACTGGCAGAATGGGAGACTAATTATGACTGGCCCCAAGTACAGGCCAAAAAGGAGATTTTAGTCTTCATTGTCTGCTTCTGAGTTATTTCATGGTATTTGGGGAAAATGATCAATATAGTTTTGACCAGTTTAGGAAACAGCACCCAATTTCCTCCCTTCCTGTCCTCAGAGGCGGGAGTGCGAGCAGCAGGGAGTCCGGGGATGTCGGAGGCCTATAAAAGGCCCAACGCGTCGGAGAGGCCTAATGGTACAGCTCCAGCAGGGAGGCAAAAAGAAGTAGAAAGAAATCGAAAGGTGACGTCACAGCCAAGGGGGTAAGTGATTGGCTGGTGATTGGTGGGTAGTTTTTATTTTTCTTTTCTATATCAGTAAGTAACATTTAGCCTTGTTGCTGCCAATTTAAGTTAATCTAAGGGTTAAGACATGGCAGGAGAGCTCGGACACGTGTTATGCTCCTCCTGTACTATGTGGGAAGTCAGGGATGCTTCCGGTGTCCCTGACGACTATGTGTGCGGGAACTGTATCCACCTCCAGCTCCTGATGGACAGCATTGCGGCACTGGAGCTGCGGGTGGAATCACTCTGGAGCATGCACGATGCTGAGAATGACGTGAATAGCACGTTTAGTGAGTTGGTCTCACCGCAGGTAAAGGGTACACAGCCAGATAGTAAATGGGTGACCAACAGGAAGAGCAGTGCAAGGAAGGTAGTGCAGGGGTCCCCTGAGGTCATCCCCCTGCAAAACAGATACACCACTTTGGGTAATGTTGAGGGGGATGACTCATCAGGGGAGGGCAGCAGCAGCCAAGTTCATGGCACCGTGGGTGGCTCTGCTGCACAGGAGGGCAGGAAAAAGAGTGGGAGAGCAATAGTGATAGGGGATTCGATTGTAAGGGGAATGGAAAGGCGTTTCTGTGGCCGCAACAGAGACTCCAGGATGGTATGTTGCCTCTCTGGTGCAAGGGACAAGGATGTCTCGGAGCGGGTGCAGGATATTCTGAAAAGGGAGGGCGAACAGCCAGTTGTTGTGGTGCACATAGGTACCAACGATATCGGTAAAAAACGGGATGAGGCCCTACGAGACGAATTTAGGGAGCTAGGAGCTCAATTAAAAAGTAGGACCTCAAAATTAGTAATCTCAGGATTGCTACCAGTGCCACATGCTAGTCAGAGTAGGAATCGCAGGATAGCTCAGATGAATACTTGGCTTGAGGAGTGGTGCAAAAGGGAGGGATTCAAATTCCTGGGACATTGGAACCGGTTCTGGGGGAGGTGGAACCAGTACAAACTGGACGGTCTGCACCTGGGCAGGACCAGAACCAATGTCCTTGGGGGAGTGTTTGCTAGTGCTGTTGGGGAGGAGTTAAACTAATATGGCAGGGGGATGGGAACCTATGCAGGGAGACAGAGGGAAATAAAATGGAAGCAGAAGCAAAAGATAGAAAGGAGAACAGTAAAAGTGGAGGGCAGAGAATCCCAAGGCAAAAAACAAAAAGGGCCACATTACAACAAAATTCTAAAGGGGCAAGGTGTTTAAAAAGACAAGCCTGAAGGCTCTGTGCCTCAATGCGAGGAGTATTCAGAATAAGGTGGATGAATTAACTGCGCAGACAGCAGTTAATGGATATGATGTAATTGGCATCACGGAGACATGGCTCCAGGGTGACCAAGGCTGGGAACTCAACATCCAGGGGTATTCAACATTTAGGAAGGACAGACAGAGAGGAAAAGGAGGCGGGATGGTGTTGCTGGTTAAAGAGGAAATTAATGCAATAGTAAGGAAGGACATTAGCCTGGATGATGTGGAATCGGTATGGGTGGAGCTGCGGAATACCAAAGGGCAGAAAACGCTAGTGGGAGACCACCAAACAGTAGTAGTTCGGTTGGGGACAGCATCAAACAAGAAATAAGGGATGCATGCAATAAAGGTACAGCAGTTATCATGGGCGACTTTAATCTACATATTGATTGGGCTAACCAAACTGGCATTAATGTGGTGGAGGAGGATTTCCTGGAGTGTATTAGGAATGGTTTTCTCGACCAATATGTCGAGGAACCAACTAGAGAGCTGGCCATCCTAGACTGGGTGATGTGTAATGAGAAGGGACTAATTAGCAATCTTGTTGTGCGAGGCCCCTTGGGGAAGAGTGACCATAATATGGTAGTATTTTTTATTAAGCTGGAGTGTGACACAGTTAATTCGGAAACTAGGGTCCGAACTTAAGGAAAGGTAACTTCGACGGTATGAGGCATGAATTGGCTAGAATAGACTGGCAAAGGATACTTAAAGGATTGACGGTGGATAAGCAATGACAAATATTTACAGATCACATGGATGAACTTCAGCAATTGTACATTCCTGCCTGGAGTAAAAATAAAACTGGGAAGGTGGCTCAACCGTGGCTAACAGGGGAAATTAAGGATAGTGTTAAAACCAAGGAAGTGGCATATAAATTGGCTAGAAAAAGTAACGAACCTGAGGACTGGGAGAAATTTAGAATTCAGCAGAGGAGGACAAAGGGTTTAATTAAGAGGGGGAAAATAGAGTACGTGAGGAAGCTTGCAGGGAACATAAAAACTGACTTCAAAAGCTTCTATAAATATGTGAAGAGAAAAAGATTAGTGAAGACAAATGTAGGTCCCTTGCAGTCGGATTCAGGTGAATTAATAATGGGAAACAAAGAAATGGCAGACCAATTGAACAAATTCTTTGGTTCTGTCTTCACGAAGGAAGACACGAATAACCTTCCGGCTGTATTAGGAGACAGTGGGTCTAGTGAGAAGGAGGAACTGAAGAATATCCTTTTAGGCGAGAAATTGTGTTGGGGATATTGATGGGATTGAAGGCCGATAAATCCCCGGGGCCTGATAGTCTGCATCCCAGAGTGCTCAAGGAAGTGGCCCTAGAAATAATGGATGCATTGGTGATCATTTTCCAACAGCCTATCGACTCTGGGTCAGTTCCTATGGACTGGAGGGGAGCTAATGTAACACCACTTTTTAAAAAAGGAGGGAGAGAGAAAACGAGTCATTATAGACCGGTTAGTCTAACATAAGTAGTGGGGAAAATGTTGGAATCAATCATTATGATGAAATAGCAGCGCATTTGGAAAGCAGTGACAGGATCGGTTCAAGTCAGCATGGATTTATGAAAGGGAAATCATGTTTGACGAATCTTCTGGAATTTTTTGAGTATGTAACTAGAATGGCAGGCAGTGACTAGTGGAGTGCCACAGGGCTCAGTGCTGGGACCCCAGCTATTTACAATATACATTAATGATTTAGACAAAGGAATTGAATGTACTATCTCAAAGTTTTCAGATGACACTAACTGGGTGGCGGTGTGAGCTGGGAATGCTAAGAGGCTGCAGGGTGACTTGGACAGGTTAGGTAAGAGGGCAAATGCATGGCAGATGCAGTATAATGTGGATAAATGTGAGGTTATCCATTTTGGGGGCAAAAACACGAAGGCAGAATATTATCTGAATGGCAGTGATTAGGAAAAGGGAAGGTGCAACGAGACCTGGGTGTCATGGTACATCAGTCATTGAAAGTTGGCATGCAGGTACAGCAGGCAGTGAAGAAGGCAAATGGTATGTTGGCCTTCATAGCTAGGGGATTTGAGTATAGGAGCAGGGAGGTCTTACTGCTGCTGTACAGGGCCTTAGTGAGGCCTCACCTGGAATATTGTGTTCAGTTTTGGTCTCCTAATCTGAGGAAGGACATTCTTGCTATTGAGGGAGTGCAGCGAAGGTTCACCAGACTGATTCCAGAGATGGCAGGACTGACATATGAGGAGAGACTGGATCAACTGGGCCTTTATTCACTGGAGTTTAGAAGGTTGAAAGGGGATCTCATAGAAATGTATAAGATTCTGACGGGACTGGACAGGTTAGATGCGGGAAGAATGTTCCCGATATTGGGGAAGTCCAGAACCAGGGGACACAATCTAAGGATAAGGGGTAAACCATTTACGACTGAGTTGAGGAGAAACTTCTTCACTCAGAGAGTTGTTAACCTGTGGAATTCCCTGCTGCAGAGAGTTGTTGATGCCAGTTCATTGGATATATTGAAGCGGTATTAAGATATGGCCCTTACGGCTAAAGGGATCAAGGGGTATGGAGAGAAAGCAGAAAAGGGGTACTGAGGGAATGATCAGCCATGGTCATATTGAATGGTGGTGCAGGCTCAAAAGGCCGAATGGCCTACTCCTGCACCTATTTTCTATGTTACTATGTTTCTATGTTTCAAGGCGCGGACTCTTCTGGGGGTCTAGTAGCTGAGGCTGCAGGAACCCTCGAGTTCCTTGTCCCATTGACCATTCTTCCCGTATGCCTACGATTCTGTCCCTGCCCGATGTCGACATGTATAGTCTCTCCAGGATAGTTCGCTAGCTCACAGTCAGGGATAAGCACATCTAGTTTTAATGCATTCACGATGTTCCTATACATGAGCGATACTTCTCCCCAAGAGCGGGATTCTGGCTGATCGTAACTGCCATGTATGTAACAG
Organism: Pristiophorus japonicus; assembly: GCF_044704955.1. Lineage (NCBI taxonomy): Eukaryota > Metazoa > Chordata > Chondrichthyes > Pristiophoridae > Pristiophorus > Pristiophorus japonicus. The sequence continues at coordinate 3,198,611 of NC_091987.1, forward strand.
CACTGCAATACTGTATATACTTAAGCAATGCAAACCTTGACCACAGGGGGTGGACTTGTGGGAGACACTCCTTACCTGGTCATCCAGGTATATAAAGGGAGGTCCCACGCAGGGTCATCACTTCTTGGTCCTGTTAATAAAGGTTCAGGTCATAGAGTGACCTTGTCCATAGAATGTGCCTCGTGTGTGTTTTGTGCCATTGAGTAAGGACTTTACATTGGCGACGAGAAACGGGATTTCTTTATTGAGGGCATCGGTCATGCGGGGATTTTCCAAAAGTTAATTCAGACCATGGACTTGACTTTGGAAGCGGTGGTGTTGATGGCTCAGACTTTCATGGCGGGGGAGGAGGAAACCAAAATAATATACGCACGTAATTCTGCCTCCAACGCGGCGGGGGATCAGGGAGTCAATATCATAAACACGACTCAGAGCCCTGCAGGCAGGCAAAGGCAGTTCGACACTCCCCAGACAGCAATAGACCCCAGAGCAGGTTTTCAACAGAGACAATGGCAGGCTGAACGGACATTTACGCCATCACAGTGGACAATACGGTCCGGGATGAGGCCATTGACACCCACTAACAGGGTACTCAAGGGCAGTCAAAGAGACAATCAGCGAGGAATGCCGGGTCATAGCTCTTTGTTCACAACAATGGGAATCTCAGCTCATGCTGAAGGTGTGGGGGCAAACACTCTTCCAGAACTTGCAGATTTCAACAAATTGTCTGCAGAAATTGCAACCTCAGTGGCCATTTAGCTCGAATGTGCAGGAAGCCTGTAACCAGGCTAATTTACAAGGCGGATGGACCAGAAGAGGGGTCTGTGAGGCAGGATGACTCTTGGGTCAAATCAATGGACGCTGAAGTTCAGCGGGTTCATGTGGCAAACATTCACAGCTCATATACCAAAACGCCACCAATGATGATGAAGGTTTTATTCAATGGCATCCCTGTACGCATGGAGCTGGCCACGGGGGCCAGCCAGTCAAATCTTGAGCGTTCAACAATTCGAAAAGCTATGGCCACTCTAAGCCAGTAGACCCAAACTAGAACGCATTGAGACACAACTATGGACATATATCAAAGAAATAAATACAGTACTAGGCAGTGCAATGTTGGCGGTCACACACAATGGATCAGTGAACCGGCTGCTGCTCTGGATTGTCCCAGGCAATGGTCCCGCACTGTTGGGGAGGAGCTGGTTAGCTGAGATGAACTGGAAATGGGGGGATGTGCACGCAATGTCATCTGTGGAGCGAAGTTCGTGCTCACAAGTCCTACAACAATTTGAGTCACTATTCCAACCTGGTGTCGGGATGGTCAAAGGTACCGCAGTAGTGATACACATCACCCCGGACGCCAGACCAGTGCACCACAAAACCAGAGAAGTGCCGTATGTGATGCGGGAGAAAATTGAGAGCGAATTGGACCATTTGCTGAGGGAGGGCATCATCTCGCCCGTTGAATTCAGCGACTGGGTGAGCCCCATCATTCCTGTCCTAAAAGCGGATGGTTCTGTCAGGACCTGTGGCGACTACAAGGCCACCATCAATCGGGTGTCCCTATAAGACCAATACCCGTTCCTGAGAGCGGAGGATCTTTTCGCCATGTTGGCAGGTGGCAAGCTGTTTACCAAGTTGGATCTCACTTCAGCCTACATGACCCAGGAACTGGCCGACGAATCTAAACTACTGACCACCATCACTACGCACAAGGGACTGTTCGTTTACAACAGGTGCCCGTTTGGCATTCGATCAGTGGCCGCGATTTTTAAAAGAAACATGGAAAGCCTGCTCAAATCCATTCCTGGAACGAACGTATTTCAGGACAACATCCTCATCATGGGTCGTGACACCGAGGAACATCTCCACAACCTGGAGGAGGTGCTACGCCGACTGGACCGGGTAGGCCTGTGACTCAAGAAGTCTAAATGTGTGTTTTTAGTTCCTGAGGTTGAGTTCCTGGGCAGGAGGGTTGCTGCAGATGGGATTCGGCCCACCGAATCCAAAACAGAGGCGATTCGACGAGCGCCCAGGCCCGGCAACACATCGGAGTTGCGTTCATTTCTGGGACTCTTGAACTATTTCGGGAACTTTCTGCCGAACTTAAGCACGTTGTTGGATCCGCTTCACGTGCTCCTGCGTAAGGGTTGTGATTGATTTTGGGGGTCTGTCAAGAACGGGCTTTCAATCGGGTGCGGAACTGTGTTCAAATAAGTTATTGACCCTGTACGACCCTTGTAAGAAATTGGTTCTGACATTTGATGCATCGTCCTATGGGGTTGGGTGCGTGTTGCAGCAGAGTAACGCTGAGGGCCAACTACAACCTGTGGCTTATACTTCCAGGTCGCGCTCTCAAGCAGAACGGGGATATGGGATGGTTGAGAAGGAGGCACTTGCATGTGTCTATGGTGTAAAAAAAAAGCATCAGTACCTTTTTGGCATGAGGTTCGAATTAGAAACGGACCACAAGCCGCTAACATCCCTATTGTCAGACAGCAAGGCTTTCAATGCCCATGTGTCAGCTCACATACAGCGATGGGCTCTCACGCTGGCTGCTTATGACTACTCCATCCGGCACCAGCCTGCACCGAAAATTGTGCTGACGCGCTCAGCAGGCTTCCACTGGCCACCACCGAGGGGGCAGCGGAACAAAGCGCTGAGATGGTCATGGCTGTCGATGCCTTTGACAGCGCAGGCTCCCCCATCACAGCCCGCCAGATCAAAATCTGGACAAACAGAGATCCCCTCCTATCCCTGATTAAGAAATGTGTCCTGACTGGGGATTGGGCGCCTGCACACAGAGCATGCCCCGAGGAGGTCAGACCGTTTCACAGGCGGATGGATGAGCTCTCCATCCAAGCTGACTGCCTATTATGGGGCAGCCGGGTAGTCATGCCACAGAGGGGCAGGGAGGCATTCATCAGGGAACTCCACAGCGAGCATCCAGGCATCGTGCTGATGAAGGCCATTGCCCGGTCACATGTTTGGTGGCCGGGAATTGATTCAGACCTGGAACACTGTGTTCACAGGTGCACGACGTGTGCCTAGCTGGGTAATGCCCCCAGGGAGACCCCGCTCAGCCCGTGGCCCTGGCCCACCAGGCCATGGTCACGTATTCATGTAGACTACGCGGGCCCGTTCATGGGAAAAATGTTTCTCATTGTGGTAGATGCGTACTTGAAATGGATTGAGTGCATCATTTTGAATTCGTGCACGACATCCACCACCGTGGAGAGTCTGCGCGCGGTCTTTGCAACCCACGGCTTGCCGGACATCCTTGTTAGCGATAATGGCCCATGTTTCATGAGCTACGAATTCCGGGAGTTCATGTCGGGCAATGGCATCAACCATGTCAGGACAGCACCATTCAAGCCGGCCTCCAATGGCCAGGTGGAATGTGCGGTCCAAATCATTAAACAAGGCATGCTCAGGATTCAAGGACCCTGCCTTCAATGCCGTCTATCGCGCCTCCTGCTGGCCTATAGGTCCCGACCGCACTCACTCACGGGAGTCCTGCCCGCTGAGGTACTTATGAAACAAACACTCAAAACTTGGTTGTTCCTCATTCATCTAGTCCTGACCGACATAGTTGAGGGCAAGCGCCAGTCCCAAAATGAGTACCATGACCGAAATTCAAGGGGGAGATGTATAGAAATAAATGCTTGAACTATATAAAACACTGGTTAGGCCGCAGTTGGAGTACTGCGTGCAGTTCTGGTCACCACATTACAGGAAAGATGTGATTGCACTCGAAAGGGTGCAGTGGAGATTTATAAGAACGTTGCCTGGACTGGAGAATTTTGGCTATGAGGAAAGATTGGAGATGCTGGGTTTGCTTTCTTTGGAACAGAGGAGGCTGAGAGGAGACCTGATTGAGGTGTATAAAATTATGAGGGGCCTAGATAGAGTGAATAGGAAGGACCTGTTTCCCTTGGTAGAGGGGTCAACAATCAGGGGGCATAGATTTAAAGTAATTGAGAGGAGGTTTAGAGGAGATATGAGGGGAAATTTCTTCACCCAGAGGGTGGTGGGGGTCTGGAACTCACTGCCTGAAAGGGTGGTAGAGGCAGAAACCCTCACCACATTTAAAAGATACTTGGATGTGAACTTGAAGTACTGTAACCTACAGGGCTATGGACCAAGAGCTAGAAAGTGGGATTAGGCTGGGTAGCTCTTGGTCGGCTGGCGTGGACACGATGGGCCGAAATGGCCTCCTTCAGTGCTGTAAATTTCTATGGGCTAGAACCTCCACTTTTGTGCTTATCACCCAAAAATTGATGTTATTTCCAGCTTGGTTGTTAAAAAAGGGTTTTCTGATCGCCGGCTTCTCGCCCATTCTCATAACACCTAGTTTCCATTTTTGAAAATGGACGTTACCTCGAGCGGTATCAAATGGGCGGTAGCATTAAATTTTTTTGATCTTCTACCATAAATGTGGCCGTCCTTAGCAACGGCATGGCAATGCTCGATTCCCGCGATTCAAAGGTCAAGGGTCAAGGGTCATCATGACATGCGCAGAAGAGGAGACAGGGAGAGAGGGAGCTCAGAGGCACTGAAAGCGTGTGTGGGTGTGGTGTGTGCTTGTCTGGCTGTTACGGGAGGCACGGCAGAGATTCACCAGCAGCAAAAAGCCCACTAAGCACCAAGAACATAGTTGGCACCGAGTTTTTGTCCAACAAATAAGATATAGCATGGAAGGGATGGAGGAGGCCCTGGAGCTGGTAACCAGGAACTCTGGTGGCAGAGGGCTCCCAGTGGTCCCGGAGCATGGCACTGCACCCCAAGGTGCTGCACCCCTATTGCCAACCACACATGAGAGCCAGCAGCAACATCTTGCTTCTGGCTCGGAGCTTGTCCTCTTCCGTATCTGTCCAAGCAGTGCTTCGGTTGTCATGCCCCCTCCCCAATGAAGCATCGCCTGAGGACCTCCTCGGCCAGGCAGCTTGGAGTCAGATCAGGAAGGGGTAGAGGTGGGGAGGGGAAACGGGGGGTGGGGGGGGGGGAGGGGGTGGGAAGAGTTGGTTTGCCCAGAAATACTGATGATTTCAGACTAATGTTCGGTTTAAATGTTTTTTATTTAACAAAACCTTGTAGCACATTGGCTCATTACACGCTGGTGATTCCTTAACATCAAAGGGTATAATCACACTTAACTTCAATCAACTTAAACTTTAACTGGCACCAAGGTGATGGGCACCATTGATGTCTGAGCTGCACACAAACAGCAGTGTGTCAGCGTTGTCACTCACATCAGCGCTCTTTCAGGCAAATCTTTCCAATATCAGCTCTTCACGTAAGAGTGGGATTTAACAAATGCTAGACACATCGCTGGCGTTCATTCCAGTTAGTTCCACTTTGTGTGGGCGATTTTTTGAGCGAGCGATATTGTGGGCGATATATGTGCGAGGTGGTGAAATTGACGATGGTTGATCTCCATTGCCGCTAGTTTGGGTAAATATGCTCTTTACGACAAAAAACAGTGGGCGGGCGTTAATATTAAATCTCGGCGTTAATTCCATGAGGAAAGTAACGCTGGGCGATATGATGGGCGTTGATTTCGCCTACTCTGCTGATTCCACCCAAAAAAAGTGGGCGGGCGATAATATTTTTCCCCGGCGTTAAACACATGGGGAAAGTAACGCTCGGCGATAAGTTTCCTTAAAATGCCCGTCAGTATCCATTTTGTGCCAAAATGTGCGATATATGGGCGTTATACTTCATTTCAGCGGTAAAATAGGCATTAAGTGGGCGTTAAGCATGCAACAAAAGTGAAGGTTCTAGCCCCATGATTCTTACAAGCAGAACCCAAACTTCTAACTAATAAACGTCAAGGGAGATATCCTGCAGTTTAATGCAAACTATTTTAGTTTATAAATTATGAAAACCAAAAGCCTTTCTGTTTATTGGGGGAGTCACAATCATGTAGCAACACTCTACATAGACTTACGTGGAATTTTACAGCACAGAAAGAGGCCATTCGGCCCAACCAGTCCATGCTGGTGTTTCTGCTCCACACGCCGTATTTCATCTCAGCCCATCAGCATACCCTTCTAATCCTTTCTCCCTCATGCACTTCGCCAGCCTCTCCTTAAATGCATGTACGATATTCGCCTCAACTAGTGGGTTATCTTCCTGGACAGATAATCCAGTGGAACGTGAGTTCAAATCCTACCATGGTGGTTTGAGAATATGAATTCAGATTAAAAAATCTGGTAAAAGTCTGTAAAAGTGACCATGAAATTGTTGGATTGTCATAATAAAAGTCCAACTGGCTCACTAATGTCCTTTCGGAAAGGAAATCTGCCGTCCTTACCCGGTTTTTTGCTTCATGTTCCTCCATAGTCTAAATGACTTAAATCTAAATATTGTAAATAATAGTATGTTGCCAATGATTTATTACCAGTAATGCAATGTTCGGGCTTGTGATGGGAAATTAACAACATCTGCCTCTCTAGCTTCTCCTTAAATAAATATTTGCTCGTCAGCTCAACCACTCCCTGTGGTGGTGAGTTCCACATTCTCTCAACTTGCTCCTGAATTCCTTATTGGATTTATTAGTGACTACCTTATATTAAGGCCCTTGATTTAGACTCTCCTAAACATTTTTTCAACTTGTAACCAATCAAACCCCTTTCATAATTTTAAACACCTCTGTCCAGTCACCTCTCAGTCTTTCCTTTTCTAGGTAAAAGAACTCCAATCTGTTCAATCTTTCCTGATGGCCATGGGAATGACCAGAGGGCATATTAAATCATAGCGCACCTATCAATTCCACATTGTTTCAAACTGAGAAGATCCATTTCTTCACTCTGTTGGAAGAAGTGCAACAAAGCCTCCTGTGTTCGGTAGCCCTTTGGGGAATACAGTCTCAGGGATCCCCAAACAGAAGGAGGTAGGAGACCATTGCTACTGAATAACATGCTTCTGCGTTGCCTGAGAAAGAAAGGAAGACTTGCATTTAAGTATTGGCTTTCACAACTTTAGGTCGTTCCAAAAGCGATTTACAGGCGATTAAGTACTTTTGGAGTGTAGGCACTGTTGTAACGTAGAAAATGCGGCAGCCAATTTGCGCACAGCAAGCTCCCAAAGACAGCAATGAGATAATGACCAGATAATCTGTTTTAGTGATATTAGTTTGTGGATAAATATTGGCCAGGACATTGTGGATAACTCACCTGCTCTTCTTTGAAATGTTGTCATAAGAACTTTTATGTCCAGCTGAGAGCAAACCGGGCCTCGGTTTAACGTCTCATCTCAAAGATGGCACTTCCGACAGTGCAGCATTCCCTCTGTATTGCACTGGAGTGTCAGCCTAGCTTTTGTGCTCAAGTCTCTGGAGTGGGACTTGAACCCACAACCTTCTGACTCAGAACACTGAGGATAATAAGGCCTTAATGAAAACACAATAATCGTGCGTTAGGCTAAAGGAAGAATCTGTTCAAATTGCTATATATTTGATATAAAGACCAGCTATTCATTCACTGATCGCTGACCTACATTGGCTCCTGGTTAAGCAACACCTCAATTTTAAAATTCTCATCCATGGCCTCACCCCTCCCAATCCCTGTAAGCTCCTCCAGCCCTACATTCCCTCGAGATATCTGCGCTCCAGCAATTCTGGACTTTTGAGCATTCTTGATTATAATTGCTCAACCATTGGTGGCCGTGCCTTCTGTTGCCTAGGCCCTAAGCTCTGGAACTCCCTGCCTAAACCTCTCCGCCTCTCTATCTTGCTCTCCTCCTTTAAGATGCTCCTTAAAATCTACCTCTTTGTCCAAGCTTTTGGTCATCTGCCCTAATTTCTCCTTATGTGGCTCGGTGTCAAATTTTGTTTTATAACACTCCTGTGAAGTCCCTTGGGACGTTTTACTACATTAAAGGCGCTATATAAATGCAAGTTGCTGTTGTTGTTGATTAACAAAATAAGAAGCAATGATCCAAAAGGCCGTTGGCCCACGAAGACCGCTCCCCTTCTGCTTCCCCCTCCTGTCGGCACCAACTAATGCAGCTGCTCAGAACGTCAAGGAACAGCAGGTCTCCACTCCCTCCGCCCAGGAGCTGTTCTTCAGTTGGCAGGCTATTCCCCCATGAAAGCCTTCTCCTCCAAGCTGGACTCCACCCTCGCACAGAGTCCACACTTCTATCCTTTCCAGCGGGCGTGACACTAGATCATGATCTGGAGGGGAGACCCCTCCCGAGCTCCGGTGCGTTGCGGTAGATCTGAGCTCTTCAGTCAGCTAACACAGCATGGACAGGGAGTGAAATCTGGTGCTTTCTGTTCTGCATGGATTAATATTAGACCTGATCATGCAGGAAGACTGAGTCTGTTCCTTCTATCAGACGTACAATGTGCATCGGCAGGAAGTGTCCCCAATTTATTCAGACTCTTCAGAAAGGAGAGTGACCAAACCTAAGACATTCAAGAAGAGATTCTGTAAATGTTTTATTTCCAAAAGCAAAAGCTTTGGAACATCGATCTAAGATGTAGACTTAGAGAGTTCGGATAGCAACTGATCTCACAGTGCTCATTGTGGTGGTCCAACACATCCCCGATCTTCTGAAATGACCTTAGGGATTTGTTTTTGGTTGACCGATGATGGCTCAATGTTCTGTAGTGACACGCTGAGGATCGAGGAGGGTCAGGGGTTCTGGGGAAGTTTGGTGTGCAATGCTGAGGATCGAGGAGAGTCAGGGGTTCCGGGGGAGTTTGGTGTGCAATGCTGAGGATCGAGGAGGGTCTGGGGTTCCGGGGGAGTTCGGTGTGCAATGCTGAGGATCGAGGAGAGTCAGGGGTTCCGGGGGAGTTTGGCGGGCTGCTCAGGGTTAGGGTCAGGGGTTCTGGGGAAGTTTGGTGTGCAATGCTGAGGATCGAGGAGGGTCAGGGGTTCCGGGGGAGTTTGGCGGGCTGCTCAGGGTTAGGGTCAGGGGTTCTGGGGGAGTTCGGTGGGCAATGCTAAGGATTGAGGAGGGTCTGGGGTTCCGGGGGAGTTCGGCGGGCCGCTCAGGATCGAGAAGGGTCTGGGGTTCTGGGGGAGTTCGGTGGGCATTGCTGAGGATTGAGGAGGGTCAGGGGTTCTGGGGGAGTTCGGTGGGCCGCTCAGGATCGAGAAGGGTCTGGGGTTCTGGGGGAGCATGGCGGGCAATGCTGAGGGGCTTTCTGAGGATCTTCCATCAAGTTATGGTGGTCAATTGGGAGAAGCCCCGCAGCAATTCAACCCCGAAGACTTTAAAATAACTACAACAAAATCTGGCATTTATATAGCGCCTTTAAAATGTAGTAAAATGGCCCAAGGCACTTCACAGGAGTGTGATCAAACTAAACTTTAAACTAAGCCACTTAAGGAGATACAAGTTGAACCTCCTTAACCAGAACTCCCTTATCCAGAACCATCTCTCGGCCAGAACCATTCCCGGCCACCGGGTGGCACATGCGCAGAACTCCAACATGAACCAATTGAAATCCTCCCTCGCTGTCGACTCCCGCAATCGCTGGCCTGACCCCGCGATCTACTGCCCCCCCATCCCCTCCATGATCTCTCTGCCACATTCCCAACCCCAAGCCAGTCAGCCCCAATATCCCCTTACTCAGTAGATGTACCATCTAATTTAACATGACCGCCCCTCATCCGGAAAAATCCCTTATCCAGAACAGGCCAGGTCCTGAGGGTTGCGGATAATGGAGGTTCAACCTGTATTAGGACAGGAGATAGGTTTTAAGGAGCGTATTAAGGAGGAGAGGGAGGTTGCGAGGTGGAAAGGTTTAGGGAGGGAGTTCCAGAACTTGAATCCGAGGCAGATGAAGGCACGGCTGTTAATGGCGGGGATGATTAAAATCGGGGATGTGCGAGGGCAGAATTGGAGGAACGGCGAGATCTCTGGGGGGGGTTGTGGGGCTGGAGGAGATTGCAGAGATCGGGAGGGGTGAGGCCATGGAGGGATTTGGAAGCAAGGATGAGAATGTTAAGATCGAGGCATTGCTGGACCTGGAGACAATGTGGGTCAGTGAATGCAGGGGTGATAGTTCAACGGGAGTTGGTGAAGTTATGATGAAGTTTTGGATGAGATCATGTTTACTTAGGGTGCAAGGTGGGAGGTTGGCCAGGAGACCATTTTGTGCTAACGAAGACATGGATAAGGGTTTCAGCAGCAGATGAGCTGAGGCTGGGGCGGAGACAGGCGATGTTACAGAGGTGGAAGTAAGCGGTCCATAATCTCATTGCTTTCGTGGGGTCTTGCTGTGAGCAAATTGGTTGCATGCATTTGCCTATGTAACAGCAATGACTGCATTTCAAAAGTTATCCTGTAACTGGGAAACACTTTTGGGCATCCTGAGGACTTGAAAGATGTTAGACAAAGGCACATTTCTCCCTGTTACTACCTTCCTATAATTGTAATATTCTCACAATTCCTGGTGTACCGCCCATCGCTCTGAGGGTGGATGTTTAACCTTGTGATGTGCTATCACTGTCACATGAGGCAAAATTTCATTTGATGAGAGGAGCAGACCTGCCTGTGGCCACTGCCTGTTGCAATGAGAGTGTTTGGAGAGGAGCTCGACTTGTGTCAGTCCTGATATAATAAGGGAAGCCTTCTCCATAATCCACAATGTCATTTGAATCACTCAGTTGAACGATTGATTGCTGACCGCACTCCAATCCACTTACTGCAATACATACAGGTCACGTGATTTCATTTTAGTCAATTGCTGCAGAACCTCCATTACCTGCCTATTCCTGGTCTGTTCCCACTGAGATTTCAGCTTGGTTCCTTGGAGTTATCTAATCAAACTGCAGAATGTACAGATAAACCCACATTTTGTTTTCATTTTAGACATGAAATATAAGGGTTACTTCACTGATCGTGCATTCCCAGGAAAGAAAAAGAAAAAAAAAAAGACTTGCATTTATATAGCGCCTTTCATGACCACTGGATGTCTCAAAGTTCTTTACAGCCAATGAAGTACTTTTTGAAGTGTTTTTGAACTTGCACACAAGCAAGCTCTCACACACAGCAATGTGATAATGACCAGATAATCTGTTTTTGTCATGTTGATTGAGGAATAAATATTGGCCCAGGACACCAGGGATAACTCCTCTGCTCTTCTTCAAAATAGTGCCTTGCGATCTTTTACGTCCCCTTGAGAGAGCAGAGGGAGCCTCGGTTTAACATCTCATCCAAAAGACGGCACCTCCGACAGTGCAGCACTCCCTCAGCACTGCACTGGAGTGTCAGCCTAGATTTATGTGATGCAAGTCACTGGAATGGGACTTAAACCCACAACCTTCTGACTCAGAGGCGATAGTGCTACCCACTGAGCCACAGCTGACACTATGCAGTCAGCTGACAGAGGCATTGAGATGGAGCCTGGGTTAAAATGTTATGACACTGGACCTCTGATGCTTTAACCTGTTCTGCATATGAATGTAGTGCAGGATCAGTGAATTGGCACTTATGTACTTTTGCTTCTACTGATCTCCCGCCGTAACTTCTGCTGAAGATCAGCGGAGACCCTCTGTGATATGGGACCCTGCTGCAAGCAAATTGTCTGTGACGTTTGCTTATGTAACAGCAATGACTGAAGCGGTGAAGACAGCCATTTCCGCTGTCTCTCCGGGTTTACGCCGATCTTCTTCCCTTGGGAAGATCGGGAGAACTCTGCGGAAAGTCTACCCCCACCTCCCTCCCCCCAATGCAGCCCTGAAAAAGCATTGTCCTCCTCACTGTTTTATTGAGCTCCTCACATTGAAGAATATCTCAGGGTATTGTGGTTGAGGAGGGTGACGCGCGGGAGGCTTATATCGCGCCTTTCCTGAGGTCATGAAAAGCGTTATATAAATGCAAGTTCTTTCTGGTTTTCTTTCTACCAATGGAACAGGGGAGAAACTCCACATCCTGCATGGCTTACTCCTCTTGGCAATAATCCCCTAATTTAAGATGACACTAAACTGGGTGGTGGTGTGAGCTGTGAGGAGGATGCTGAGAGGCTGCAGGGTGATTTGGACAGGTTGGGTGAGTGGGCAAATTCATGGCAGATGCAGTATAATGTGGATAAATGTCAGGTTATCCACTTTGGTGGCAGAAGCACAAGGGCAGAGTATTATCTGAATGGTGACAGATTAGGAAAAGGGGAGGTGCAACGAGACCTGGGTGTCATGGTTCATCAGTCATTGAAGGTTGACATGCAGGTACAGCAGGCAGTGAAGAAGGCAAATGGTATGCTGGCTTTCATAGCTAGGGGATTTGAGTATAGGAGCAGGGAGGTCTTACTGCAGTTATACAGGGCCTTGGTGAGGCCTCACCTGGAATATTGTGTTCAGTTTTGGTCTCCTAATCTAAGGAAGGACGTTCTTGCTATTGAGGGAGTGCAGCAAAGGTTCACCAGACTGATTCCAGGGATGGCTGGACTGACGTATGAGGAGAGACTGGATCAACTGGGCCTTTATACACTGGAGTTTAGAAGGATGAGAGGGGATCTCATAGAAACGTATAAGATTCTGACGGGACGGGACAGGTTGGATGCAGGAAGAATGTTCCCGATGTTGGGGAAGTCCAGAACCAGGGGACACAGTCTTAGAATAAGGGGTAGGCCATTTAGGACTGAGATGAGCAGGAACTTCTTCACTCAGAGAGTTGTTAACCTGTGGAATTCCCTGCCGCAGAGAGTCGTTGATGCCAGTTCATTGGATATATTCAAGAGAGAGTTAGATATGGCCCTTACGGCTAAAGGGATCAAGGGGTAAGGAGAGAAAGCAGGAAAGGGGTACTAAGGTGAATGATCAGCCATGATCATATTGAATGGCGGTGCAGGCTCGAAGGGCCGAATGGCCTCCTCCTGCACCTATTTTCTATGTTTCTGTGTTAAGTATCACCATGACTGTCCACAGGGGGGGATTTGGCCAAAAATGAGGTTATGAAGAGGCTTTTGCAGCGATGGAGAGAAAGGAGTGACTGGTAATGATGGAGCAGAGGATGGGAGGTTTCCTACCATATAATTATAGAAATTTACAGCACAGAAGGAGGCCATTTGGCCAATTGTTACCATGCTGACCAACAAAGAGCTATCCCACTTTCTAGCTCTCAGTCCATAGCCTTGTAGGTTATTGCACTTCAAGTGCATATCCAAGTACTTTTTAAGTTCTTCCCGGTGTACTGGCCTATATTTATCTCTCAACCAGCTCCTAAAACAGATTATCAGGTCATTACCACATTGCTGTTTGTGGAAGCTTGCTGTGCACAAATTGACTGCTGCATTTCCCTACATTACAACAGTGACTACACTTCAAAAGTACTTCATTGGCTGTAAAGCGCTTTGGGACATCCTGACGTCATGCAAGGCACTATATAAATGCAAATTCTTTCTGGTTTTCTTTCTACCAATGGAACAGGGGAGAAACTCCACATCCTGCATGATTTGCTTCTCTTGGCAATACTCCCCTAATTTAAATATCACCATGACTGTACACAGGATTTTCTTGGCAGCATTAGTTGGGGTTTCTTGCACAAGCTATTCAATTTCTAGTTGAAGATCATGGACCTGAAACGTTACCTGTGTCTCTCTCTCCCTCCACAGACGCTGCCTGACCTGCTGAGTGTTCACAAGGGTTACTTTTTTATTTCAGATTTTCAGTACCCACAGTATTTAGCTTTGCATTCATTTATTACTTTGCTCTCCTGTGTACTTGCCCTGCGCCACTTAACAACTTCCAACCTCAGTGACTCAGATCAAAGAGCCAGGAAGTGAAAAGACTGGGAATGGTACCAGAAGCAACGGGATGCGAAGTGGATATATTGGGATAGAGGAGGAAACCACTGCAGATCAAGGAATAGCTGAGCTGGTGGTCTTCTTTGGACATCAGGGAAAGTCATCGTGAGGAAATCATTTCAACAGAGCTGGCAAAACAGACGAGGACGAGCTCCTGTGAGAATTGATCCGTGGGCTAATGTGTGGGTCAGGTCCAACCGCCTATCTCCGATAGTGTAATGTATTTGCTTCATGGGTTCTTTGCCTAGGAATTCTCAGCAACACATTGCTATTAAGAACGAGTTGTTTTACTAGCAAAAGTTTTAACAATCACACGACACATTACCAGTTCAGCCACCAGGCTCACATCCACATGCCTCATCATGGATCCCTGAACCCAACTGGCTGGGGTTTTATTGAACATCACATGTCTGGCTTAAACCACTCACAACTCAACAGCTCCACAAACCTGTGAGCATACTCACAGGCGCCTACATTACAGGTATGCTTCCGTTCTTAAGTTGGAAGTGGAGGACCGTGTTCTGCTGTGCAATAGGTTGGTCTAATCCACCTCAGCGCTTTCTTGTGCTACCTAGCAACTACAACACCAGATCCTCTGTTGCCTCAATCATCATCATCATAGGCAGTCCCTCGAAATCGAGGAAGACTTGCTTCCACTCTAAAAGTGAGTTCTTAGATGACTGAACAGTCCAATACAGGAATTACAGTCTCTGTCAGAGGTGGGACAGACAGTGGTTGAAGGAAAGGGTGGGTGGAGAGTCTGGTTTGCCGCACGCTCCTTCCGCTGCCTGTGCTTGGTTTCTGCATGCTCTCGGCATTGAGACTCGAGGTGCTCAGCACCCTCCCGGATGCTCTTCCTCCACTTAGAGCAGTCTTTGTCCAGGGACTCCCAGGTGTCGGTGGGTATGTTGCACTTTATCAAGGAGGCTTTGAGAGTGTCCTTGAAACATTTCCTCTGTCCACCTGGGGCTCGCTTGCTGTGTAGGAGTTCCGAATAGAGCGCTTCCATTGGGAGTCTTGTGTCAGACATGCGAACAATGTGGGCCGCCCAATGGAGCTGTCGGGTGTGGTCAGTGCTTCGATGCTGGGGATGTTGGCCTGAACAATACTCGACATCAATAATCAGCCATAGAAGCTCCATCTGCCATGGTGGAGGGAACTCACGTCTCGTGGATGATCTTGGAATAACAAGCACTCACCGAACTATCACTGGAGCGAGCTCCACTTACAGAAACATCGGACCAAAAAATCGAGGCACAATTTAACATAAAAAATACTTCTCGGTTCAAATTGCGTTGCTAGATATTCATAGCAGACCTGTTAATGTATTCATATGACATTCCATGGCCCATTATTTTAACAAAGACAAGAACCTCCAGTGTTAAATGGGTTATAACTTTGTTCAAATACAGCACAAGAAAATGTCATATAACAGGTTCGTGCAGTAAAATCGCACGGCACAATTTGAAATCTGTTAATCTTTTCTTAATACCTTCGTTCAGTAGCATTTGAATACTGGTGTGAATCTAATCATATTAGAAACTTGATGCTTTGAAGAGGAATATGAATAAGTTTAAATGGGAAGTATTAGACTGGCACAGAATCAGATATTTTCTGGGCAAGGTAGACCTTTATCGGTCTATAAAGCCTTAGGTAGCTTCCTGAGTTGAGTCTAAATTTTAATGGACCTGACCTTTGGAAGAAGCATTATTTTCTGTACAGTCACTTTGGGCAGACAAATGTTTATAACTAAAGTTCTCTAATATAAACCCAATTATGTTTAACTTCCCCAGCAGATGTTTCAAGCTAAGCCTACAGCCCTGATGGGTTCGGTGTGTTCAGGGAGGACGGTTGTGGGGCAGGGTGCTGATCATTAGACTTAGGCCCTTTTATCTCCCGGGCCTCGTTTGCATTTTTTGGGACCGAAGCTGAAGGGAATGGCGTAAGAGCTGGCTGGCAGTGTCATGTATCTTACATTATTATATATAACTGTATCCTAACATGCTATACATGACTGTAATAAGATACGACCTGTAACCACCAGCATATCTTACCACCAGGGGTGCACTTGCAAGAGAAAGGTATATAAGGACAGGTCTCAGTCAAGTGCAGCATTCCAGAGCTGTGAAATAAAGATGCAGGTCCAGAGTGACCTTGACTTCACTACATGCCTCGTGTGAATCTGTACTGAGGGAACAGGACTTTACAGTGGCAACGAGTTACAGGATTACAGAATCCACAGAATGGCGAACAATGGATCAGATGAAAAGTACAATGCTGGAGACAATTGGAAGGACTTTATAGAAAGGCTCCAGCAAAGCTTTGTAAACAAAGACTGGTTAGGCGATGATAAGGCAGACAAGAGAAGAGCCCATCTCTTGACCAGCTGTGGCTCGAAAACATATGCCTTAATGAAGGATCTGCTGGCACCCGAGAAACCAGCAAGCAAGTCGTTTGAAGAATTGAGCACACTGGTAAGAAACCACCTGAAGCCAGCGAGCAGCCTACATATGGCCAGACACAGGTTCTACAACTACAGACACTGTGTGGGCCAGAGCATACCCGATTTCGTGGCGGAACTTAGGAGGTTGGCTAGTTTATGTGAGTTCTCCGATGAACTGAGGAGAGAAATGCTGAGAGACTTTTTCATTGAAAGAAAAGGCCACGCAGGCATATTCCGAAAGCTCATAGAGACCAAGAACCTGACCTTAGAGGCAGCAGCACTGGTTGCACAGACATTCTTGGTAGGGGAAGAAGAAATGAGGTTGATTTACAATGCAGGTACGGCAACTAACGAAATATCGGAACAAGAAGTTCACACACCATTAAACAAGCTGCTACCCCCACACACAGACAAAACCGGGAGAACAGGCTCTCGACAGCAGGCAGTGGCGCCAGAAGCCATCAAGGGCCACGTGAACGGCCGTTCACACCTCATCAACCCACAATGCGAGCAATCAACTACAAACTGAGAGAAGCTCAAGAGAGATCAGCCAGACGCAGCTCATTCTTTGCAAGCAGTCTGTGCTGGAGGTGTGGGGGTGGGCACTCGTCAAGGGGATGTCGATTTCAGCAGGCTGTTTGCAGGAACTGTGAATATACAGGGCATTTGACCCGCATGTGCAAAAAAACGGCAGCTCGGCTGGTATACGAATTGGATGGGTCGGAAAGCGGACCAGAAGACGGTGGGGACAGTACCCGGGACACCGATGTACAGCGGGTCAACACGATCAATGGCCGCTGCTCCTACAACAGGACACCTCCTATAATGATGAGGGTCCTACTCAACGGGATACCTGTCAACATGGAGCTGGATATGGGAGCGAGTCAATCTCTCATGGGCGCTCAACAATTTGAACAACTGTGGTCGCATAAAAGAGACAGACCAAAACTCACAAGGGTCGACACCAAACTAAGGACATATACCAAAGAAATCGTACCAGTCCTCGGCAGCGCCATGCTCTCGGTCACACACAAAGGGACAGTGAACCGACTTCCCCTGTGGATTGTCCCCGGAGACCCCCCAGCACTGCTGGGGAGAAGCTGGCTGGCAAAACTAAACTGGAAATGGGATGATGTCCATGCCATGTCATTAGAGGAACGGACCTCCTGCTCAACAGTTATAAAGCGATTTGAATATCTCTTTCAGCCAGGTGTGGGCACTTTCAAAGGGGTCAAAGTCAAAATCTACATCACACAGGATGCTAGACCGGTCCATCACAAGGCCAGAGCTGTACCCTATGTGATGAGGGAAAAGATTGAACACGAACTAGACAGGCTTCTGCGGGAAGGCATTATATCACCTGTGGAATTTAGCGACTGGGCAAGTCCCCATCATCCCAGTCATGAAGCCTGATGGATCCGTACGAATCTGTGGGGACTACAAATCTACCATAAACAGAGTCTCCCTACAGGATCAGTACCCACTGCCCAGAGCGGAGGACTTATTTGCCACATTGGCTAGAGGTAAACTTTTCTCAAAACTAGACCTCACATCTGCGTATATGACGCAAGAATTGACAGAGGAATCCAAGCTACTCACCACCATCAACACACATCGAGGCCTTTTCATGTACAATCGATGCCCATTCGGCATCAGGTCGACAGCTGCCATATTCCAGCGCAACATGGAGAGTCTGCTCAAGTCCATCCCAGGGACGGTTGTATTTCAAGACGACATACTTATCACGGGCAGGGACACCGACTCCCATCTCCGTAATTTGGAGGAATTACTAAAGCAGTTAGATTAGGTAGGCCTACGAGTCAAGAAATCCAAGTGCCTGTTTCTCGCACCCGTGGTTGAATTTTTGGGCAGAAGGATTGCCGCTGATGGAATCCGCCAAACAGAGTCCAAAACAGAAGCAATTCGCCTGGCATCCAGGCCCCGGAACATCTCAGAACTGCGCGTCTTTCTCTGGCTACTCAATTACTTTGGGAACTTTATGCAGAACTTAAGCACACTGCTGGAGCCTCTCCACGTGCTACTCAGGAAGGGGTGCGATTGATTTTGGGGGTACACCCAGTAACACGCCTTCAATAAGGCACGCAACCTTCTGTGTTCCAACAGTGTTTTGACTTTCTTTGACCCAGGTAAAAAGCTAGCTCTCACATGCGATGCGTCAGCGTATGGGGTCGGGTGCGTTTTGCAACATGTCAATCGTGCGGGCAAATTACAACCCATAGCTTATGCCTCCAGGTCACTTTCGCGGGTGGAGCACGGGTACGGAATGGTGGAGAAGGAGGCGCTCGCGTGCGTGTACCGTGTCAAAAAGATGCACTAATACCTTTTCGGGGCCAAGTTCGCGTTAGAAACCGACCACAAGCCCCTCACATCCCTCCTATCCGAGAGCAAGGCAATAAACGGCAACGCTTCGGCGCGAATTCAACGGTGGGCACTCATGCTGGCGTCCTACGACTATACCATAAGGCACAGACCAGGCACAGACAACTGTGCCGACGCGCGCAGCAGGCTACCCCTGGCGACCACGGACGGGTCTGACGAACAGGACTGTGAGATAGTCATGGCAATCAATGCCTTTGAGCCCACAGGTTCACCCATGACGGCTCGCCAAATCAGAGCCTGGACGGCCAGCGACCCCATGTTATCTTTGGTAAAAAGATGTGTCCTAACCGGTGACTGGGCAGAGGCTCGCGATGCCTGCCCCGAGGAATTAAAACCCTTTCACAGGCACATGCATGAGCTATCATTACAAGCAGACTGCCTGATGTGGGGCAGCCGAGTAGTCATGCCTCTGCGAGGCAGAAAGGCATTTGTCCGGGAGCTCCACCACGAGCACCCGGGGATCGTTCTCATGAAGGCCATAGCCAGATCCCACGTCAGGTGGCCTGGTATTGACTCGGACTTGGAGCTCTGCGTCTGAAGATGCACCATTTGTGCCCAACTCAGCAATGCCCCCAGGGAGGCTCCCCTGAGCCCCTGGCCCTGGCCTACCAAACCGTGGTCGCGGGTGCATGTAGACTATGCGGGCCCATTCATGGGCAAAATGTTCCTCATAGTTGTAGATGCATTTTCAAAGTGGATCGAATGCACCATTTTAAACTCGAGCACAACCTCCACCACTGTGGAGAGCCTCGCACCCATGTTTGCATCGCACGGAATCCCTGACATATTGGTCAGTGACAATGGTCCGTGCTTCACCAGCGCAGAATTCCAAGATTTTATAATTGACCAAGGCATAAATCACGTCAAGATGGCACCGTTCAAGCCGGCCTCCAATGGCCAGGTGAGAGAGCAGTGCAAATCATTAAACAAGTCATGCTTAAAATCCAAGGTCCCATGCTGCAGGGTCGCCTGTCGCAACTGCTGCTGGCATACAGATCTCGTCCGCACTCATTGATTGGGATCCCCCCCCTCGCGCAACTGTTGATGAAAAGGACTTTAAAGACAAGGCTCTCATTAATCCTCCCAGACATGTACAAAATCATTGAGGCAAAGTGCCGTAAGCTGACTGAGTACCATGACAGAAATTCGAGGGGGAGATGGAATGAGATAGGGGACAAAGTGTTTGTACTAAACTATGGCTGGGGTCCCAAATGGCTTGCAGGGACAGTAACGGGCAAGGAAAGAAACAGGCTACTGGTAGTACAAATGGACAATGGCAAAACCTGCCGGAGGCATGTAGACCAAGTCAAAAGCAGATTTACCAACAACACTGCGGAACCAGAGGCAGACTACAATGTGGAACTCGCACCACACCTGGTGGACAGACAGAAGGAACAACCTGAGGAAAGGACAATCCCAACAGACAGTCCAGGCGAGTCAACAACAATCACACCAATCGAAACAGACAGCCCAGGCGAGATACCAGCAACCACACCCAAAGAAAAACAGACACCAAGGCAAACAACTGAACCACAACTCAGACGCTCCACGCGAGAGCATAGACCACCTGAGAGACTGAACCTATAAAGACAATAAGACCTTGGGGGAGGGTGATGTCATGTATCTTACATTATTATATATAACTGTATCCTAACATGCTATACATGACTGTAATAAGATATGACCTGTAACCACCAGCATACCTTACCACCAGGGGTGCACTTGCAAGAGACAGGTATATAAGGACAGGTCTCAGGCAAGTGCAGCATTCCAGAGCTGTGAAATAAAGGTGCAGGTCCAGAGTGACCTTGACTTCACGACATGCCTCGTGTGAATCTGTACTGAGGGGACAGGACTTTACAGGCGGGAGCGGGTATGAGCGGGAGGCCATGATCACGGGGGCTCACAGTGACCTACAGCAAGGTAAGGGAGGAAGCGAGGGGTCCAAGTGGTCGATGGGATGTGTAATTACTCAATCTCAGGAGGGTGGCACAGTCCATTTTTAAAAATTGGTTCTGCAAGATGTGGACAACGTGGGTAAGGTCACAATTATTGAGCATCCATAATCGTTCTAAGGAGGTGGCGGTGGGCCTTCTCATTGAACTGTTGCAGTCCGTGTGCTGATGGTCCTTCCACAATAGTGTCAGCTAGATATTGCCAGCGTTTTGACCCAGCAACGATGAAGGAAGGATGACGTATGCCCAAGTCAGAATGATGTGTGATTTAGAGGGCAATCTCGATGCTGATGGTGTTCCCATAACATTGTTCTTCTTGGTTGAGGTCACTGTGGAAGGAGATGCTGTAACAGTAACCTTGGTGAGTTGCTGCGATGCATCCTGTAGATTGTACATACAGCAGCCACAGTGTGTAGGTGGGGGAGGTGGTAGAGATGGAGTCCAGGGGTCGGGGCACCATACAAGTGAACCGCTCCGTCCTGGATGGTGTTGAGCTTCTTGTGTGTTGTTACAGCTACAGCCATCCAGCAGAGGGGTGAGAGTTCCAGGTCGGTGATTGGAGCCTGGCAGGATACAACAGGGATGACTGTGGAGGGATGTGATTGGGGCCCAGGGGCAGCATGGGCCAGCCCACACTGCGATATGTGTGCGCACTTGGTCTCCAGTCACCTTGGATAACCCTTACCACTGGACCAAGACCTAGCTCTGTCAAGCCCATGTGGAGGCTGGTATGCACCGGTCACCAACGTTAAAAAAATCCACGCACAGGCATCTTCCACCCTTCAGGATGTAGTTCAGGACCTGGAATTTTAGGCCCGTCATTGAAACACCTGTGAACTCATCCTTTTTTGGCGTGGAAGCAAGTCATCCTCGCTTCGAGGAACCGCCTATGATGATGATGAGAGTTCCATGACACAAATTACATTCCAAAATGCTGACAATTGGTTCGATACAGCTAAAATCAGGTAGGGGAGGGGTGGGGTGGCAGGGAAGTGAGTCTGTCAGTTCAGTTATGGATTATTATCCGATGTATGCTTTTAAAGTATTGTTTGAATGGCTGATGATCTACTGTCGTTATCAGCGCTACAATTTGTTAATGCCTTTTGTTCTAGCATTGTCACTGATTTTGGAAAGGTTGTTCACGTCACCTGGCACAGGTCAACGGGTCACACAACACTGGGGATCTCGATTGGCTGCTGCGTCTGGGGTGAAGACATGGGAGTTTGGCTTTAACCTTACTGATCCGACCGAAGCTGGGCCGGTGGGCAGTTAAGAATGAGTAGCTTCCTTAACCGCTTTAAACCCAACTCTCTTGTACAATTTAACCTGGAGGGTTCTACAGGCGAATGAAGCGGTCGCCTAAGGCAGGTGAGTCGGGGTCCTGTTGTGTCCCAGAGTCACCGATTGATGTTCTAACCAGGGCCGGGGCAAACTTTACAAATCTCTCCCATAGTAAACGCTGACTAAAACCTGATCGATTGTGAAACACAGGTTTTGATTCTAATAGATGGCATTTAAAGCCCTTTTTGTTTTGAACAAGGAGAATCCTTCTATTTGTTTCTCTGCCAAAGAAACTCTCTCTGGAGGAAGTGCGTCCGCCATTTCCATTTCTAATGACATTTCCAAGCTCCACACATTGGCCGAACGTGTGCTGACCATGTCTTGAATCCTCATTACGAGGCAAGGCTAATTCAGCAGAGCTCCCACACGGGGGGAGATCCTGAGCAATTCTTCTCCTCCTTCTGACAGAGGAAACGTTTGTCCTTGCTCGGATACTGAGAGGAAGTGGAAAGCCCCTGTTGGAATGGCACTGGGCAAACAGGATGCTCTGCACTGGTGGTTTCTCAGCTCACCATTTTGTTCCACGTCACCACAAAGGTCACTTGATTAACTTGCTCTGTGTGGCGTTTCATTTTAAAACAGCAACTTGAAGAAGTGCCCCTCCACGGTATGTTGGCCTTTGATGAAAATATATATATATATATATTTAGATAGGTAGATAGATAGATAGATATGGGTGTGTGAAATCTATCGCTGCCGTCTATTCACGGACCACAAGGTTCAATCCCCACTCTGTGTTGAGTTAACTGGCTGATCTCATCTGGGTGGGGGTGTGCTGCCCGCAGGCTTCCTCTAGTCGCTCTGTGTTTGCAGCATTGTAAACGTAGTGCGAAGATATCCTCGGTTCACTATTTCCAAAGTCCCATTGGGGGCTGTTTTCTTTTGGTTTTGATGTTTTTGGGGCGATAATGGCGGTGGGGCGGGAAAGTTAGTGCCCAGGAACAGTTTGCTCCTCAGCAGCCGGGCCCTGAGTCAGGGGCGCAGTGCGAAGGGAGGCGTTGTACACCCCCCTCAGGGCATTAGGATGGGAAAATCCTGAGCTAAAGTGCCGGGCCGGGAGCGTTCCGAGAGATGCCTGGGGGGGCAGGGGCAACCCTAAAAACCCCCCACAAAAATATTCCCAAAACGTTGCGCACGCCACCACAACACAAATTGCAAAATAAAATTAAAAGAAAGAACAATCACACTTACCTTAGG
Source organism: Pristiophorus japonicus (assembly GCF_044704955.1). Lineage (NCBI taxonomy): Eukaryota > Metazoa > Chordata > Chondrichthyes > Pristiophoridae > Pristiophorus > Pristiophorus japonicus. The sequence continues at coordinate 3,221,712 of NC_091987.1, forward strand.
AGCCCATTACTCACCTCTCCGCTGTCGGGATGGTTGGACTGCCTGATTTCCCAGACGGTCAGTGCGGAGCATGCTGCGGGGCGTACGGGTCGGGCAATAGTCCAGCGGTGCTGCTCAGTGCCGCCGGTACACTGGACCGGTGGATCCCGGCGGGACGTACGGGTCGGGCAATAGTCCAGTGGTGCTGCTCAGTGCCGCCGGTACACTGGACCGGTGGATCCCGGCGGAACGTACGGGTCGGGCAATAGTCCAGCGGTGCTGCTCAGTGCCGCCGGTACACCGGACCGGTGGATCCCGGCGGGGCGCTGGAGATTTACTGCCGCCATTGCCGCCAATCCGGAGAGGTGCCAAAAATCCGCCCCTAGAATCTTGCAGCACAGAAGGAAGCCCTTCGGCCCATCGTGTCTATGCTGGCCAGTGAAAGGGCTATCCGATTAGTGCCACTCCCCCTTTCCCTTTCCCCATAGCCCTGAACATTTCTCCTTTTCTAGTGTATATCCAATTCCTTTCTGAAAGTTACTGTTGGTTCTGCTTCTACCTTCAGGTCGTGCATTTAAAAAAATGTCTCCTCATCTCCCCCTTGGATTTTTGGCCAATTATCTTGAATCTGTGTTGTCTGGTTACAGACACTCCTGCCAGTTCTGACGAAGGGCCATCGACCTGAAACGTTAACTCTGTTTCTCTCTCCACAGATGCTGCCTGACCCGCTGAGATTTCCAGCATTCTCTGTTTCTTTTCAGATTCCAGCATCCGCGGTATTTTGCTGCCAGTTGAAACAGTTTCTTCCTTTCTACTCTATCAAAACCCTTCATAATTTTCAACACCCCGACTATGAATGAACAGGTTTGCGATTTACTGATGAGGAAGTCTTTCTTTGCTAAGCTTATGATATCATTCACCTAAAGCAACCAGAGGAAACCTTGCCCAGCCATCCCTTGGGATAGGAATGGAATAATCAGCCAGGCCCCTCTACTCCTGCTCAGTGACCGATGGTCCTTGCTGGAGAGGTAATGACCAGGTGAGGATGGTATTGAGCTGGTATGTTCTTTATCCAGGAATAGCTGGCTGGCACTCATGGTCTCGACTCACTCTCACAATCATCGGATCGTTGAGTCGTCGAATCGTTGAGTGATTGAGTCATCGAGTCTTCGAGTCGTCAAATCGTCGAATGGTCGAGTCATTGAATCATTGAGTCATCGAGTCATCAAATCGTCGAGTCGTCGAATTGTTGAGTCATCGAGCCTTCGAATCATAGAAATTTACAGCACGGAAGGAGGCCATTTCGGCCCATTGTGTCCGCACCGGCCGACAAAGAGCTACCCAGCCTAATCCCACTTTCCAGCTCTAGGTCCGTACCCCTGTAGGTTACAGCACTTCAGGTGCACATCCAAGTATTTTTTAAATGTGGTGAGGGTTTCTGCCTCTATCAACCTTTCAGGCAGTGAGTTCCAGACCCTCACTAAACCCCCACCCCCTGTGGGTGAAGAAATTTCCCCTCAAATCACCTCTAAACCTTCTACCAATGACTTTAAATCTATGCCCCCTGATTGTTGACCCCTCTGCTAAGGGAAATAGGTCTGTCCTACCCACTCTATCTTGACCCCGCATAATTTTATACATCTCAATAAGTGTCCCGTCAACCTCCTCTGTTCCAAAGCAAACAACACCAGCCCATCCTATCTTTCCTCACAGCTAAAATTCTCCAGGCAACATCCTCGCAAATTTCCTCTGTACCCTCTCCAGTGCAATCACTTCCTTCCTGTAATGCGGTGACCAGAACTGCACGCAGTACTCCAGCTGTGGCCTAACTAGTGTTTTATACACTTCAAACTCCTTGCTCTTGTATTCTGTGCCTCGGCTAATAAAGGCAAGTATGAAGAGTGGACACTTGGGCAAAATCCTGGATGACTCCAGGCGCCCATGGAACTGTATGCCAGTGTGACTCTGCACATTCCATGGAGATGGTTCCGGGGGGGGGGGGGTGGGGAAGGCGGAATGGGGAATCTACCATTTTCTTTGGGTGTATTTTGTGCCATATTTCGGGTTGGGGGAGGGAACCCTGCAGCTGATGTTACAATCTGGATACAATTGAAATATTCTATTTTCCACGGCTTTTGTTCGGTGTTGAATGCCGGTGACGATGGCGTGAAGTATAGTGTCTGCTGGTGGGCTGTCTCTCACTGCTGGCTACCATGTACAAGTATACAATTGGGCCCCAATTTAACACAAATTACAAATAGGCTTCCTTCAGGAGAGAATTCCAATGCAAGTGCAGAGACTGGAAAACACAGTATAGGACATTAAAGGAGAGAGATCCAATATAAGTAGTTGGCATTTGAGCAAGTTCTGCTCCAGTCTTTGTTACCAAGGCTTGAGGGGAGACCTTATTGGGATGTATAAAATTATGCGGGGTCTAGATAGTGTGGATAGGACGGACCTATTTCCCTTAGCAGAAAGGTCAACAGTCAGGGGGCATAGATTTAAAGTAATTGGTAGAGGGTTTAGAGGGGATTTGAGGGGAATTTTTTTCACCCAGAGCGGGTGGGGGTCTGGGACTCACTGCCTGAAAGGGTGGTAGAGGCAGAAACCCTCACCATGAGAAGCCAGATAACAACAGAGTATGAGACCAGAGCACCGACTGGCATTAAGAAGGAACAGTTAGGCCCCCTTCCTCAGCATGGCATTACCCCACTTGCAGGTTTCTGTGGCAGCGATGGATCTTCAGGAAAGAATGGCAGTAGGAAGGATGGAGTGATGCTACGTTTGGGTGGAAAGTTGTGCTTGTAAGGATAAGGCTTCAGTAAAGGGCTGGATGGTCAATTGTGATAGGAGAGCTGAAGTGAGAGATGTAAGGAGGGATGTGAGAGGATGTTAGAGTGGAGGAAATTGTTCTGGGGTTAAGCAAGGAAGTTGATGTGCATTTGGGGAATTTAGGCACCCTTACCCAGAGTGTAGGGTGAAGGGTTAAAATGTGAGCATTGTTTTAAGAGGGTGAAGTGTGTGGTAGTGCCCATGTGGGCAGGGAAGAAAGAGAGAGGGTGGTGACTCACTACCCTTGCCCTCTCTTGAGAAGCGTCTTCACCTCTGTCATGTATGTAACCACAATGTAACACCACTGTATTACTGTATACACTCAACCTAGATGCACATCTTGACCATAAGGGGTGAACTTGCGGGAGACACTCCTTACCTGATCACACAGGTATAAAAAGGGAAGTCCCATGCAAGGTCATCATCTTTGGAGTCCTGTGATTAAAGAGTTGAGGTCACAGAGCGACCTTGTCCCCAGAATGTGCCTCGTGTGGTTTCATACTGTAGAGTAAGGACTTTATATTGGCGACGAGAAACGGGAATTCACGACCCACGAGAATAGCCACCGGTAGTACAGAGGAACGGTACTGTGTTGGGGAAGACTGGGACAATTTTGTCGAGGGGCTTCAGCAAAACTTCGTTACGAAAGAATGGCTAGGGGATGCAGCGGCCGACAAGCGAAGGGCTCATCTTTTGACCAGCTGCGGACCAAAGACTTACGCACTCATGAAGGACTTACTAGCACCCGAAAAGCTGGCAGAAGAAACCTTTGAAGAACTTAGCAAATTGATCGGGGAACACCTCAAACCAGCGAGTAGCATACATATGGCCCGACACAGATTCTACACCCACCGACGTCATGAAGGACAGAGCATACCGGACTTCGTAGCGGACCTCCAGCATTTGGCCAGCCTCTGTAAGTTCACAGACGCCTGCAGGGGGGAGATGCTAAGGGACTTCTTTATCGTGGGCAGGAAAGTGGAGTTGAGGTTGATGATCAGGCATGATCTTATTGAATAGCGGAGCAGGCTCGAGGGGCCGAATGGCCTACTCCTGCTCCTAAGTCATAAGTTCTTATGATGTTATGCCATGTCAGCAGGCAAAAGAAGCACAAGTAGCTTCTTTGATTAAGATCTCCAAGACTGGCTCCAGCCTCACACTCCTGGGTCTTGCTTTCACCAAGCTAGACCCCAATATCAGTCATTGTGCCTATAAGGAGTTGGCACTGGCATTGACTCCCAACTCCCTTGTGCTTCTTTTGCCTGCTGACACGGCATAAGATCATAAGAACTTACGAATTAGAAGCAGGAGTAGGCTATTCGGCCCCTCGAGCCTGCTCCACCATTCAATAAGATCATGTGTGATCATCGACCTCAACTCCACTTTCCTACTGGTCGCTATAGCCCTTGATTCCCTTAGACTTCAAAAATCTATCGATCTTAGGCTTGAATATACTCAAGACTGGGCAACCACAGCCCTCTGGGGCAGAGAATTCCAAAGATTCCCCACCCTCTGAGTGAAGAAATTTCTCCTCATCTCTGTAAATGGCCTTCCCCTTATCCTGAGACTGTGCTCCCAAGTTCAAGACACTCCAGCCAGGAGAAACAACCTCTTAACATCTACCCTGTCAATCCCCCTCAGAATCTTGTATGTTTCAATGAGATCACCTCTCATTCTTCTAAACTCCAGAGCGTATAGGCCCATTCTACACAATCTCTCATCATACGACTGCCCTCTCATCCCAGGAATTAATCCAGTGAACCTCCGTAGCACTACCTCCAAGGCAAGTATATCGTTCCTTCGATAAGGAGACCAAAACTGTGCACAGTACTCCAGGTGTGATCTCATCAAGGCCCTGTACTATTGTAGCAAGAATTCCTTGCTCTTATACTCCAACCCCCTTGCAATAAAGAACGACATGCCATTTGCTTGTTGCTTGCTGTAGCTGCATGCTAGCTTTCTGTGTTGCTTGCACAAGGACACTCAAATCTCTCTGAAAACCAACATTTAAAAGTTTCTCATCATTTAAAAAACATTTTCTGCTCTTCCTAGGATGGTGCCCAGGTGGTACAGCTGGCACCTAATCTGGATGGATGCTGTGGGTGAGAGATGCCATCCAATGACTTGGGGAAATTGCCAGCAAAACCACATGTCGGTTGCTTACTGTGCTGCTGGCCAGGGTTCTGCGGCTTCCAACATTCTGTGCAGCGCTTTTAAAGAGTTATGTCGTTGTTGCACGGAGATTTCCTGCAGGTGTCAAAAAAGTACACAGTTTCTACACTCAAATTCTTGCTATTGAGGGAGTGCAGCAAAGGTTCACCAGACTGATTCCTGGGATGGCTGGACTGACATATGAGGAGAGACTGGATCGACTGGGCTTGTATTCACTGGAGTTTAGAAGAATGAGAAGAGATCTCATAGAAACATATAAAATTCTGACGGGACTGGACAGGTTAGATGCAGGAAGAATGTTCCCTATGTTGGGGAAGTCCAGAACCAGGGGTCACAGTCTAAGGATAAGGGGTGAGCCATTTAGGACCGAGATGAGGAGAAACTTCTTCACTCAGAGAATTGTGAACCTGTGGAATTCTCGACCGCAGAGAGTTGTTGATGCTAGTTTGTTAGCTTTATTCAAGAGGGAGTTAGACATGGGCCTTACGGCTAAAGGGATCAAGGGGTATGGAGAGAAAGCAGGAAAGGGGTACTGAGGTGAATGATCAGCCAAGGTCTTATTGAATGGTGGTGCAGGCTCAAAGGGCCAAATGGCCTACTCCTGCACCTATTTTCTATATTTCTATGTTTCTATGAAAGTTGGCATGCAGGTACATTAGGCGGTGAAAAAGGCAAATGGCATGTTGGCCTTCCTAGCGAGAGGATTTGAGTATAGGAGCAGGGAGGTCTTACTGCAGTTGTACAGGGCCTTGGTGAGGCCACACCTGGAATATTGTGTGTAGGTTTGGTCTCCCAATCTGAGGAAGGACATTCTTGCTATTGAGAGAGTGCAGCGAATGTTCACCAGATTGATTCCCGGGATGACAGGATTCACATATGAGGAAAGGCTGGATCGACTAGGCTTATATTCACTGGAATTTAGAAGAATGAGAGGGAATCTCATAGAAACATATAAAATTCTGACGGGACTGGACAGGTTAGATGCAGGAAGAATGTTCCCGATGTTGGGGCAGTCCAGAACCAGGGGTCACAGTCGAAGGATAAGGGGTAAGCCATTTAGGACCGAGATTGTCATGGATGTAGCCACAATGTAACACCACGGTATTACTGTATACACTCAACCTAGATGCACACCTTGACCATAAGGGGTGAACTTGTGGGAGACACTCCTTACCTGATCACACAGGTATAAAAAGGGAGGTCCCACGCAGGATCATCATCTTTGGAGTCCTGTGAATAAAGAGTTGAGGTCACAGAGTGACCTTGTCCCCAGAATGTGCCTCGTGTGGTTTCATGCTGTAGAGTAAGGACTTTACATTGGCGACGAGAAACGGGAATTCACGACCCACGAGAATGGCCACCGGTAGTACAGAGGAACGGTACTGTGTTGGGGAAAACTGGGACAATTTTGTCGAGGGGCTTCAGCAAAACTTCGTTACGAAAGAATGGCTGGGGGATGCAGCGGCCGACAAGCGAAGGGCTCATCTTTTGACCAGCTGCGGACCAAAGACTTACGCGCTCATGAAGGACTTACTAGCACCCGAAAAGCCAGCGGACAAAACCTTTGAAGAACTTAGCAAATTGATTGGGGAGCACCTCAAACCGGCGAGCAGCATACACATGGCCCGACACAGATTCTATACCCACCGACGTCGTGAAGGACAGAGCATATCGGACTTCGTAGCGGACCTCCGGCGTTTGGCCAGCCTCTGTAAGTTCACAGACGCCTGCAGGGGGGAGATGCTAAGGGACTTCTTTATCGAGGGCATCGGTCATGCGAGAATTTTCCGCAAATTAATTGAGACCAAGAATTTGACCTTAGAAGCTGTGGCGTTGATGGCTCAAACTTTCATGGCGGGGGAGGAAGAGACAAAAATAATATACATGCGCAATTATGCCTCTAATGCGGCGATGGATCAGGGAGTCAACATCATCAATGATACTCAGAGCCCTGCAGGAAGGCAGGGGCAGTCCAACACTCCCCAGGCAGCAATAGACCCCAGAGTAGGACTTCAACAGAGGCAATGACAGGCTGAACGGACATTCACGCCATCACAGTGGACAATGCGGCCCGGGATGGGGCAATTGACACCCACTAATAGGGTACTTAAGAGCAGTCAATTGGACAGTCAGCGCGGAGTGCCTGGCCATAATCCCTTTCTTCCCAACAATGGAAACTTTAACCCATGCTGGAGGTGTGGGGGAAAACACTCAGCTAGATCTTGCCGATTTCAACAGTTTGTCTGCAGGAACTGCAATCTCAGTGGCCACTTAGCTCGAATGTGCAGGAAGTCTGCAACCAGACTGATATATGAGACAGAGGGACCAGAAGAGGGTTCTTTGAGGTAGGATGACTTTTGGGGCAAATCGATGGATGCCGAGGTTCAGCGGGTCCATGTGGCAAATATTCACAGTTCATACACCAAAACGCCACCAATGATGATGAGGGTTTTATTAAACGGTATCCCTGTACGCATGGAGCTGGACACTGGGGCCACCCAGTCACTCATGGGCGTTCAGCAATTTGAGAAGCTGTGGCCACTTAAAGCCAGTAGGCCCAAATTAGTACGTATTGAGACACAATTACGGACTTACACGAAAGAAATCATTCCGGTGCTCGGCAGTGCAATGTTGGCTGTCACACACAATGGGATAGTGAATCGGCTGCCACTCTGGATTGTCCCGGGCAATGGTCCCGCTCTGTTGGGGTGGAGCTGGTTAGCTGAGATGAACTGGAAATGGGGGGAATGTTCACGCAATGTCATCTGTGGAGCCAAGTTTGTGCTCACAAGTCCTACAACAATTCGATTCACAACTCCAACCTGACATCGGGACTTTCAAAGGCACTAAAGTAGTGATACACATCACCCCGGACACCAGGCCAGTGCACCACAAAGCCAGAGCGGTGCCGTATGTGATGAGGGAAAAGATTGAGATCGAATTGGACCGGCTATTGCGAGAGGGCATCATCTCGCCTGTTGAATTCAGCGACTGGGCGAGCCCCATCGTTCCCGTCCGAAAAGCGGATGGCTCTGTCAGGATCTGTGGCGACTACAAGGCAATCATCAATCGAGTATCCCTACAAGACCAATACCCTCTCCCGAGAGCGGAGGACATTTTCGCCACACTGGCAGGCGGCAAGCTGTTCACCAAGTTGGACCTCACGTCAGCCTATATGACCCAGGAACTGGCTGATGAATCTAAACTACTGACCACCATCACCACGCACAAGGGACTGTTCGTTTATAACAGGTGTCAGTTCGGCATTCGATCAGCGGCCGCGATTTTTCAACGAAACATGGAAAGCCTGCTTAAATCCATTCCTGTAACGATCGTATTCCAGGACGACATCCTCATCATGGGTCGAGACACCGAGGAACACCTTCACAACCTGGAGGAGGTGCTACGCCGACTGGACCGGGTAGGCCTGCGACTCAAGAAGTCGAAATGTGTGTTCTTAGCTCCGGAGGTTGAGTTTCTGGGCAGGAGGGTTGCTGCAGATGGGATTCGGCCCACCGAATCCAAAACAGAGGCGATTCGACGAGCAGCCAGGCCCTTCAACACATCGGAGTTGCGTTCATTCCTGGGACTGTTGAACTATTTTGGGAACTTTCTGCCGAACATGAGCATGTTGTTGGAGCCGCTACACGTGCTCCTGCATAAGGTTTGCGATTGGTTTTGGGGGGACTGTCAGGAACGGGCTTTTGATCGGGCGCGAAACCTACTTTGTTCAAACAAGTTGTTTACCCTGTATGACCCTGCTTAAACAAAGGGGACTACAGTGGGATGAGGGCAGAGTTGGCTAAAGTAGACTGGAAAAAAGGACTAAACGGTGGCACAATTGGGGAACAGTGGAGGACTTTTAAGGAGCTCTTTCATATTATATATTCCAGTGAAAAAGAAGGGTGGCAAGAGAAGGGATAACCAGCCGTGGATAACCAAGGAAATAAAGGAAAGTATCAAATCAAAGACCAATGCGTATAAGGTGGCCAAGGTTAGTGGGAAACTAGAGGATTGGGAAGATTTTAAACAACAGCAAAGAATGACTAAAAAAGCAATAAAGAAAGGGAAGATAGATTACGAAGGTAAACTTGCGCAAAACATAAAAACAGATAGTAAAAGCTTTTACAGATATATAAAACGGAAAAGAGTGACTAAAGTAAATGTTGGTCCCTTAGAAGATTTAATAATGGGAAATGTGGAAATGGCTGAGACCTTAAACAATTATTTTGCTTCCGTCTTCACAGTGGAAGACACAAAAACCATGCCAAAATTTGCAGGCCACAGGAATGTGGGAAGGGAGGACCTTGAGACAATCACTATCACTAGGTGGGTAGTGCTGGACAGGCTAATGGGACTCAAGATAGACAAGTCCCCTGGTCCTGATGAAATGCATCCCAGGGTATTAAAAGAGATGGCGGAAGTTATAGCAGATGCATTCGTTATAATCTACCAAAATTCTCTGGACTCTGGGGAGGTACCAGCGGATTGGAAAGCAGCTAATGTAACGCCTCTGTTTAAAAAAGGGGGCAGACAAAAGGCAGGTAACTATAGGCCGGTTAGTTTAACATCTGAAGTGGGGAAAATGCTTGAAACTATCATTAAGGAAGAAATAGCGGGACATTGAGATAGGAATAGTGCAATCAAGCAGACGCAACATGGATTCATGAAAGGGAAATCATGTTTAACTAACTTACTATAATTCTTTGAGGATATAACGAGCATGGTAGATAGAGGTGTACCGATGGATGTGGTGTATTTAGATTTCCAAAAGGCATTCGATAAGGTGCCACACAAAAGGTTACTGCAGAAGATAAAGGTACGCGGAGTCAGAGGAAATGTATTAGCATGGATAGAGAATTGGCTGGCGAACAGAAAGCAGAGAGTCGGGATAAATGGGTCCTTTTCGGGTTGGAAATCGGTGGTTAGTGGTGTGCCACAGGGATCGGTGCTGGGACCACAACTGTTTACAATATACATAGATGACCTGGAAGAGGGGACAGAATGTAGTGCAACAAAATTTGCAGATGACACAAAGATTAGTGGGAAAGCGGGTTGTGTAGAGGACACAGAGAGGCTGCAAGGAGATTTGGATAGGTTAAGCGAATGGGCTAAGGTTTGGCAGATGGAATACAATGTCGGAAAGTGTGAGGTCATCCAACTTGGTGTAAAAAAAACAGTAAAAGGGTATATTATTTGAATGGGGAGAAATTACAACATGCTGTGGTGCAGAGGGACCTGGGGGTCCTTGTGCATGAATCCCAAAAGGTTAGTTTGCAGGTGCAGCAGGTAATCAGGAAGGCGAATGGAATGTTGGCCTTCATTGCGAGAGGGATGGAGTACAATAGCAGGGAGGTCTTGCTGCAACTGTATAGGGTATTGGTGAGGCCGCACCTGGAGTACTGCGTGCAGTTTTGGTCACCTTACTTAAGGAAGGATATACTAGCTTTGGAGAGGGTACAGATACGATTCACTAGGCTGATTCCAGAAATGAGGGGGTTACCTTATGATGATAGATTGAGTAGACTGGGTCTTTACTCCTTGGAGTTCAGAAGGATGAGGGGTGATCTTATAGAAACATTTAAAATCATGAAAGGGATAGACAGGATAGAGGCAGAGAGGTTGTTTCCATTCGTAGGGGAGACTAGAACTAGGGGCACAGCCTCAAAATATGGAGGAGCCAATTTAAAACCGAGTTGAGAGGGAATTTCTTCTCCCAGAGGATTGTGAATCTGTGGAATTCTCTGCCCAAGGAAGCACTTGAGGCTGGTTCATTGAATGTTTTCAAATCAAAGATAGATAGATTTTTAACCAATAAGGGAATTAAGGGTTATGGGGAGCGGGCGGGTAAGTGGAGCTGAGTCCACGACCAGATCAGCCATGATCTTATTAAATGGCGGAGCAGGCTCGAGGGGCTAGATGGCCTACTCCTGTTCCTAATTCTTATGTTCTTATGTTCTTATGACCCTGTACAAAATTGGTTCTGACATATGATGCATTGTCCTATGGGGTTGGGTGCGTATTGCAGCAGGGCAATGCTTAGGGTCAACTATAACCTTGGGCTTATGCCTCCAGGTCGCTCTCTCAAGCAGAACGGGGATATGGAATGGTCGAGAAGAAAGCTATGGTGTCTATGGTGTAAAAAAAATGCATCAGTACCTCTTCGGTAAGAAGTTTGAATTTGAGACAGACCACAAGCCATTAACATCCCTGTTGTCAGACAGCAAGGCTGTCAATGCCAACGCATCAGCTCGCATACAGCGATGGGCTCTTACGCTGGCTGCTTATGACTACTCCATCCGGCACCAGCCCGGCACTGAAAACTGAGCTGACGTGCTCAGCAGGCTCCCACTGGACACCACTGGGGGGGCAGCGGAGCAAAGCGCTGAGATGGTCATGGCTGTCGATGCCTTTGACAGTGCAGGCTCCCCCATCACAACCCACCAGATCAAAATCTGGACAAACAGAGATCCCCTCCTATCCTTGATTAAGAAATGTGTCCTGACTGGGGATTGGGTGCCCGCACACGGAGCATGCCCTGAGGAGGTCAGACCGTTTCACAGACGAATGGATGAGATCTCCATCCAAGCCGACTGCCTACTATGGGGCAGGGAGGCATTCATCAGGGAACTCCACAGCGAGCATCCAGGCATTGTGCTGATGAAGGCCATTGCCCGGTCACACGTTTGGTGGCCTGGAATTGATTCAGACCTGGAACACTGTGTTCGCAGGTGTACGACGTGTGCCCAGCTGGGTAATGCCCCCAGGGAGGCCCTACTCAACCCGTGGCCCTGGCCCACCAGGCCATGGTCACACATTCATGTTGACTACGTGGGCCAGTTCATGGGTAAGATGTTCCTTATTGTGGTAGATGCGTACTCGAAATGGATCGAGTGCATCATTCTGAATTCATGCACGTCATCCACCACCGTGGAAAGCCTACATGCGATCTTTGCAATCCATGGCATGCCAGACATCCTGGTAAGTGAAAATGGCCCATGTTTCACAAGCTACGAATTCCGAGAGTTTATGTCGGGCAATGGCATCAACCACGTCAGGACTACACCATTCAAGCCGGCCTCCAATGGCCAGGCGGAACGTGCGGTCCAAATCATTAAGCAAAGTATGCTCAGGATTCAAGGACCCTCCCTACAATGCCGCCTATCACGTCTCCTGTGGCCTATAGATCCCGATCGCACTTGCTCTCAGGGGTCATGCCTGCAGAACTACTAATGAAACGGACACTCAAAACTCGGTTGTCCCTCATTCACCCAGTCCTGACCGACATAGTTGAAGGCAAGCGCAAGTCACAAAACGAGTACCATGACCATAATTCGAGGGGGAGATGTATAGAAATAAATGATTCTGTATTCGTCCTCAATCACGCCATGGGGCCCAAATGGCTTGAGGGCACTGTAATTGACAAAGAGGGGAATAGGGTCATTGTGGTAAAACTCAACAATGGTCAGATATGCCGTAAGCATCTGGACCAAGTAAAAAAAAAGGTTCGGCTTCGACACGGAGGAACCTGAAGAAGACCATGAGATGGAGCTCACAACACCGCCAGTGAACGAGCAATAAGAGCAATCAGAAGAATGCACAGTCCCTGCGGTCAGCCCGGACAGGCCGGAATCACCACAGGTGACAGACACTCACGTCAGTGTCCAACAACCAGAGCCCCAACTGCGGCGCTCCACGAGGGAGCGGAGACCACCTGAAAGACTAAACCTATGATCCCAATAAGACTTTGGTGGGGGAGGTGATGTCATGTTTGTAACTACAATGTAATACCACTGTATTACTGTATACACTCAACCTAGATGCACACATTGACCACAAGGGGATGAACTTGTGGGAGACACTCCTTACCTGATCACACAGGTATAAAAAGGGAGGTCCCACGCAGGATCATCGTCTTTGGAGTCCTGTGAATAAAGAGTTAAGGTCACAGAGTGACCTTGTCCCCAGAATGTGCCTCGTGTGGTTTCATGCTGTAGAGTAAGGACTTTACAGAGATGAGGAGAACTTCTTCACTCAGAGAATTGTGAGCCTGTGGAATTCTCTATCACAGAAAGTTGTTGAAGCCAGTTCGTTAGATATATTCAAGAGGGAGTTAGATGTGGCCCTTACGGGTAAAGGGATCAAGGGGTATGGAGAGAAAGCAGGAATGGGGTACTGAAGTTGCATGATCAGCCATGATCATATTGAATGGCGGTGCAGGCTCGAATGGCCGAATGGCCTACTCCTGCACCTATTTTCTATGTTTCTATGTTTCTATGTAAGTTACACCAGAGCTGCACCAAAAGTATTTAAATTAACTCACCCCAGGAAAGTTGCGTGTTGCTCCCTCTGCTGGTAAACAGCGTAACTTTCCGGCTCAATTTCTACTTCTTAGGCAGTCGCTTGTATCGAGGGTGACTTGCTTCCACGCCAAAAAGGGATGAGTTCACAGGTGTTTCAATGAAGTACCTAATATTCCAGATCCCGAACTGCATGTTGAAGGGTGGAAGATGCCTGTGTGTGGATTGTTTTAACGTTGGGTGACCGTTGCACACCAGCGACCACACGGGCTTGACAGAGCGAGGTCTTGGTCCAGTGGCAAGGGTTAACCAAGACGACTGGAGAACAGCTCTGCTGCACGGACCCAGTGCTCGCACATATCGCAGTGTGGGCTGGGCCCGTGCTGCCCCTGGGCGCTCGCCTCTTCTGGGCCTTGAACTCTCACCTCTCCTGGGCTCCGATCACATCACTCTGCGATCTCTCCTTCACCTCGAACTTGCCGCCCCTCCTGTACCTGCCCGTACTTTTACAACATTTTACTAGATTTGTTAAACGGAACAAAACGGAACAAAAATTGTCAAACTGTGATGGTGGAATTTGAACTCACATACTCCAGTAACACAATCACTAGTTGAAGCGAATAACATAGATGCAGTTAAGGGGAAGCTCGATAAACACACGAGGGAGAAAGGAGCAGAAGGATATGTTGGTAGGATGAGATGAAGTAATGTGGGAGGAGGCTGGTGTGGAGCATAAACACCGGCACGGACGAGTTGGGCCAAATGGCCCGTTTCTGTGCTGTAAATACTCTGTAATCCTATAATCGTAGAGGCGGTGCCTGGGGCGTGGAGACGAAGGTAAATGTCGGATAAAGCTCGGTATTTACACGTGGGAGGGCACGCGAGTGATGAACTCAGCTCCATACACCCCACCAATGGCGGTGACATTGGGCCCCGGGCTATTACACGGGGTCCTGAGCGAATCCAGAAGGACACCTCACATAGTAATGGTTGGTCATTTTGTTGATCATTTTGTCAAGTATGTTTTATCTCACCTACTGCCAACCTTTCTCTCCATCGTGTGTTGGTGGATTTGACACAGTATTAAGTAGATAGTGTTTAGTATCACTACCCAGTAAAATGTAGGGACCCCCAAACCGAATCTTTGCGAGGGGCCCAAGCAAGACCTTGTCCACCAAAGTGGAGGTCGGTGGGGGAGGGGGTGGGAGCGGTTGCAAATAAATATTTATGCTTGAAGTCTCCAACACATTTTCTCTCATTTTCTGCTCCAGCACAGCCTGAAAGCGGGCAGCATTCTGGAGGAAAATGCAGGCCTCCCATTATGAATACACCACAGCCATGCTCATCTTTCCTGCCTCCATGGTGTCCAGATAATTCAGGAGAATTACTGCCTGCTCCTTGATGGGTTTGCTTTATTTTGACTAGGGGGCCTCAAAGCCTACGTCAAAGACTTGGCAAAGTATCCTGAAAATGCATTGAACACATGGTTCCATCAATCACCGCTTTGTAACACTAAAACTTTTACTACCTTACAACAGTACATTCCATGATGGGGGTTGGGGGGGGGAGGTGGTGAGATAGGGGGCGGGGGGACGGGTGGGGGAGGAGGGGAGAGTTCTGTTGCAGGAACTCTTTCTGTTTTCATAACATTTGCTAAAAATTCTACAACGCATAGACCAGATGAAACTCACAGATCGAACTCTGGGAGGTTTCAAAGCGGAAAGGGGATTTACAGCAAACAATTCGAATGGGATTTATCTTAACATGGTATCGAGGGATTGATTTCACCCCTACAACTTCATCTACAAGGCTCCAAAGATTGGGCAAGGGGTAGACTGCTAACGGAGAGAAAGATATTCGAGTTCTTAAAGTTGGGGTAGATGAGCATTAAAGGGGGAATTGCACTGAGAAATCTATTTCATGGAAACATAGGAACAAGAATCAGCCATTCAACAACTCGAGCCTGTTCCACCATTCAATTACATGGCTGATGTGCACCTTAACTCCATTGACCCGCCTTTGTTCCTTCGATTTTTTTTCTTTATTATTTGTTCACGGGATGTGGGCGTCGCTGGAAAGGCCGGCATTTATTGCCCAACTCTAATTGCCCTTGAGGAGGTGGTGGTGAGCTGCCTTCTTGAACCGCTGCAGTCCGTGTGGTGAAGGTGCTCCCACAGTGCTGCTCAGTATACTTCTTTGTAGTGGTTTGGTGCAAACTGAGTGTCTCGCTGGGCCATTTCAGAGGGCAGTTAAGAGTCAACCACATCACTGTGGGTCTGGAGTCACATGTAGGCCAGACCGGGTAAGGGCGTAAGATTTCCTTCCCTAAAGTGCATTAGTGAACCCGATGGGTTTTTATAACAATCCGGTATGTTCATGGTCACCATTACTTATACTAGCTTTTTATTCCAGATTTATTTAATTAACTGAATTTAAATTCCCCAGCTGCCGTGGTGGGATTTGAAGTCACGTCTCCAGATCAGTAGTCCAGGCCTCTGGATTACTGGTCCAGTAACATAACCACTATGTTATGTTTCCGTAAACTGTTACCACTATTACCTAAATCCTTGTTCTGGAATCCCCACCAGAGGAAGTCCTTTCCCTGTATCTATCAATTTCCCTAATTATAAACACCGCGATCAGATCAACCCGCAACCTTCTAAACTCCAGGGAACACAAGCCAAATTTGTGCAGCCTGTCCTCATACTTTAACCCTTTACATCATCCAGACACCAAAACTGAGAGGTTATAACCTATCAAGAAAAACTGAACAGGCTGGGTCTCTTTTCTCTCGAAAAGAGAAGGTGGAGGGGTGACCTGATAGAGGGCTTCAAGATTAAGAAAAGGTTTGATGGGGTAGACATAGAGAATATTTTTCTGCTTGCAGGTGAGACCAGAACTGGGGGCCATAACTGTAAGATAGTCACTAATAAAACCACTAGGGAATTCAGGAGAAATTTCTTCATCCAGAATGTGGTTTAGAATGTGGAACTCGCTGCCACAGCGAGTAGTTGAGGTGAATAGAATAGATGCATTTAAGGGCAGACTAGATACACAAATGAGGATGAAAGCAATAGAAGGATATGGTGATGGGGTTTGATAAAGAGTGTGGGAGGTGGCTCGTGCGGAGCATGGACATGTTGGGCCAAATGACCTGTTTCTGTGCTGTCAATACTTTGAAATCCCTGGCGTTATTCTGGTGAATCTGCACTGCACCCTTTCCAAGACCGATATAGTCATTTATTAGTCGAGGCATAGAATATAAGAGCAGGGAGGTTATGCTTGAACTGTATCAAACACTGGTTAGGCTACAGCTAGAGTACTGCGTGCAGTTCTGGTAAGATGTGATTGCACTAGAGAGGGTACAGAGGAGATTTACCAGGATGTTGTCAGGACTGGAGAATTTTAACTATGAGGAAAGATTGGATAGGCTGGGTTTGTTTTCTTTGGAGCTGAGGAGAGATTTAACTGAGGTGTATGAAATCATGAGACGCCTAGATAGAGTGGATAGGAAGGACCTAGTTCTGCTAGCAGAGGGGTCAATAACCAGGGGACATAGATTTAAAGTAATTGGTAGAAGGATTAGAGAGGAGTTGAGGAGAACTTTTTTTCACCCAGAGGGTGGTGGGAGTCTGGAACTCACTGCCTGAAAGGGTGGTAGAGGCAGAAACCCTCACCACATTTAAAAAGTACTTGGATATGCACTTGAAGTGCCGTAACTTACAGGGTTACAGACCAAGAGCTGGAAAGTGAGATTAAGCTGGAAAGCTATTTTTCAGCCAGCACAGACACGATGAGCCAAATGACCTCCTTCTGTGCTTAAAATCTCTATGATTCTTTGATTCTATGACCTTTCCTGAGGGTTGGTATCCAAAACTGAATTCAGGAAGCCATTGCTGTAGATTTGGCTAGGATCGAATAGTTAAGGTGAAACCAGGGGAAGTCAGTCCCACCAATGTATCAGGGAGACTGGAGGAGGATGATGTTGTTGACCATGCAGAGATGTCGAGGAGGATGAAAGCATAATGTGCCCGGGTCACAGTTACAAAAAGTGTTGTTGGCAACTTTGGTTAGGGCCATTTCTTGTTTTGGCAGAGTCTGAATCCTGATTAGAGAGATTCAGATTGTGACATGCAACACATACCTGTATTACTAAACACACTCACAGTTTACACTAGTATAACAATGCACTGTAACATAGTTAGACACTAATACACTAGTCTAATTATACACACTCTGTAGTTATATATCAGTATAACTGCTCACACTCATACACTAGTATAACTACTCACACTTACAGTTATGTACTAGTATAACTACACAAACTCACAGTTGTGCACTAGTATAACTACACATACTCACAGTTATGCACTAGTATAACTACAGACACTCACAGATATACACTAGTATAACTACACAAACTCACAGTTGTGCACTAGTATAACTACACATACTCACAGTTATGCACTAGTATAACTACAGACACGCACAGATATACACTAGTATAACTACACAAACTCACAGTTATACACTAATATAACTACACAAACTCACAGTTATAAACTAGTATAACTACACATACTCAGAGTTATACACGAGTGTAACTACACAAACTCACAGTTATACTTGAGTGTAACTACACAAATCCATAGTTATAAGCCAGAATAATAAACATACTGATAAAGTTCTTTGCTATACTGCAATTCTCGTGAATCCCATAAGATGGAGAAGGGGTTAACTGAAGGAAAAACAGTAGAATTCGCAATGTATGAGGTACATGGACTTCCCGTGTGATTCTGACAGAAGGTGGCAGTATTGCTCCATCACAGATCTCTATAAGCAGCACACTGCCACAGTATTAGCTGAGAGTGGATTGAGCTCAGTGAATGAAGTAGGTTGCAAGCTAACATAAAGTGAAAGGGAGCCTCAGCAAAACCATTGGAGGGGAGCCGGTCGACACAATAGCCAGAGTTTCAGCGCACTAATGCACCAAGCTGTTCAAACCCGCGAGCGAGTCCCTTTGTAGGGACTTCCTCCAATCTAAGGCACAAGTTTGTGGGAAAGGAGCAAGTGAAGATCAGACACTTCTAGAACAGATGAATGGCAGGAGAAATTGGAAGGGGTGTAACCTCAGGTTACAGTCAGGTTACCTCGGGTAACGATATGACATTCAATGGCATTACCATTGCCGAATCCCGCCCCACCAACATCCTGGGGGTCACCATTGACAGAAACTTAACTGGACCAGCCACATAAATACTGTGGCTACAAGAGCAGGTCAGAGGCTGGGTATTCTGCAGTGAGTGTCTCACCTTCTGACTCCCCAAAGCCTATCCAGCATTGGACTGCAGCGGTTCATGATTTACCACTGCCTTCTCGAGGGCAATTAAGAAGGGGCAATAAATACTGGCCTTGCCAGCGACACCCACATCCCAGAACGAATAAAACAACCGTACCCACCTGTCTTTTCGACCATGGACGTACTTGGTGCAGAAAGGGAAGAGACATGAAAAATAATCCATACATGTGAATTAGTCTTAGGGTGAGCATTTCCAAAGGCTCAATGGATAATCAAATTGAATGGTGTGGTACTGAGCTATACAGACCAGGAAGACCTTGAGTTTAATCTGTTACCTGTGCTGAGTTAGCTGACAAGGTAATGGGCAGAACTGGGAGTGCTGCAATTGGCCTCAGCGTTCCGAGATTAGCCTGGGAAAAAGAAAGAAACTGCATTTATATAGAGCCTTTCACGACCACCGGACATTCCAAAGCGCTTTAAAGCCAATGAAGTACTTCTAAAGTGCAGTCACTGTTGTAATGTGGGAAACGCAGCAGCCAATTTGCGCACAGCAAGCTCCCACAAACAGCAATGTGATAATGACCAGATAATCTATTGAGTAATGTTGGTTGAGGGATAAATATTGGCCAGCATTCCCCTGCTCTTGTTCAAAACAGTGCCATGGGATCTTTGACAGCAGACAGGGCCTCGGTTTAACATCCCATCCGATGGACAGCATGCTCCAACAGAGCAGCACTCCCCCGGCACTGTCACTGGGAGACTTTCTGCTCAAGTCTCTGGAGTGGAACTTGAGCCCACAACATTCTGACTCAGAGGTGAGAGTGCTACCCACTGAGCCACAGCTGACACTGTGCAGTATTATGCAAGGTTCTCATTCTGCATCACTGTGGTGTGAGTCCCTGCAGCTTTACTGTAAAATAGCCAGGATTATATATCAATGGTTTATATCAATGATTCAATGTAGGGGGCACGATTAAGAAGTTTGCAGATGATACAAAAATCGGCCGTGTGGTTGATAGTGAGGAAGATATCAATGGACTGGTCAGGTGGGCAGGACAGTGGCAAATGGAATTCAGCTAGAGAAGTGTGAGGTAATGCATTTGGGGAGTACTAACAAGGCAAGGCCATGCACAATAAATGATAGAACTTTGAGAAATGTAGAGGAACAAAGGGACCTGGGAGTGCTTGTCCACAGATCCCTGAAGGTAGCAGGCCAGGTTGATAAGGTCGTTAAGAAGGCATACGGAATGCTTGCCTTTATTAGCCGAGGCATTGAATATAAGAGCAGGGAGATTATGCCAGAACTGTATAAAACACTAGTTAGGCTACAACTAGAATACTGCATACAGTTCTGGTCACCACATTACAGGAATGATGTGATTGCACTAGAAAGGGTACAGAGGAGATTTATGAGAATGTTGCCAGGACTGGAGAATTTTAGCTATGAGGAAAGATTGGATCGGCTGGGGTTGTTTGCTTTGGAACAGAGGAGGCTGAGGGGAGACCTTATTGAAGTGTATAAAATTATGAGGGGCCTAGATAGAGTGGATAGCAAGAGCCTATTTCCTTTCGCAGAAAGATTAATAATTGATGGGGTTGATTTTAACATTTGGGATGGCTGACCGGTGGGACAGGCCAGGACCTACTTGTTCCGGGGATGAAGAGGTCGGAGCTATTTGAAGGCCCTGACCTCATTTGAATGGAACTGGCGAGCTGTGAGCATTAAATGGGCGTCCCGATCCAGCTCTCCGGATCCCGGCCGGATGGATAGTGGACGGCCCAGCGGTCTGGAGAGGGAAGGGGGCAGCCACAGTCACAGCGGGGGAGGGGAGGCTAGGGCAGCAGCGACCCAGATTATTTCTGTCGGGCCCGGAGCAACACTCCTGTTATTCCTGGTCCCACAAAAATCATTTAAATCTCACCTTCGCAGGATCTCTTCATTTCCACGACCAGTGAAACAGGTCTGAGAGTGCATGCTGCAGGCTCTGAGCAGTTCTACCTGACAATGGCGTTCGGGGGCCTATGTACGCCGTAGGAAACACTGACTTGCATATTAAAGGCGGCCTACAACCTAGAGTCATAGTATCATAGAATGGTTACAGCACAGAAGGGGGCCATTCGGCCCGTCGAGCCCGTGCCGGCTCTCTGCAAGAGCACCTGAGCTAGTCCCACTCACCCGCCCTTTCCCCGTAACCCTGCCATTTTTTTTTTCCTTCAGGTACTTATCCAACTCCCTTTGGAAAGCCACGATTGAGTCTGCGTCCACCACCCTCTCAGGCCGTGCATTCCAGATCCTAACCACTCGCTGCGTAAAAAAGTCTTTCCTCATGTCGCCTTTGGTCCTTTTGCCAATCACCTTGGGGCCGAAATTCATCGTTCGCCGCCTGCTGCTGCAGACATTGCTCTTCTTGATGTGCTCAGTGCCACTTTCGGGGCGGCCTGGAGTGGGTGGGAGGGTAGAGCCGCCAGGAACCGCCGGCTGACATCAGCGGACGGCCGAGTGGCACCCCAAGCGCCCAGATCCCTGAGGACTGCAGTCGGCGGGACACGGCGGCAGAACGAGGGGTGGAGGGGATCACCGGCTGGAGGCTGGTCTGAGGGGGGGGGATCACCGGCTGGAGGCTGGTCTGAGGGGGCGGATCACCGGCTGGAGGCTGGTCTGAGGGGGCGGATCACCGGCTGGAGGCTGGTCTGAGGGGGGGGATCACCGGCTGGAGGCTGGTCTGAGGTGGGGGGTTCACTAGCTGGGGGCTGGTCTGAGGGGTGAATCACTGGCTGGAGGCTGGTCTGAGGGGGGGCGGGGAATCACTGGCTGGAGGCTGGTCTGAGGGAGGGGATCACCGGCTGGAGGCTGGTCTGAGGGGGGGGAATCACTAGCTGGAGGCTGGTCTGAGGGGGGGGGATCACCGGCTGGGGGCTGGTCTGAGGGGGGAATCACCAGCTGGAGGCTGGTCTGAGGGGGGATCACCGGCTGGGGGCTGGTCTGAGGGGGGGATCACTGGCTGGGGGCTGGTCTGAGGGGGGGGGATCACTGGCTAGAGGCTGGTCTGAGGGTGGGGGGATCACCGGCTAGAGGCTGGTCTGAGGGGGGGGGGGGTCACTGGCTGGAGGCTGGTCTGAGGGGGGGGTTCACTGGCTGGGGGCTGGTCTGAGGGGGGGGATCACTGGCTGGGGGCTGGTCTGAGGGGGGGATCACTGGCTGGGGGCTGGTCTGAGGGGGGATCACTGGCTGGAGGCTGGTCTGAGGGGGGGGATCACTAGCTGGGGGCTGGTCTGAGGGGGGGGGATCACTGGCTGGGGGCTGGTCTGAGGGGGGGGATCACTGGCTGGGGGCTGGTCTGAGGGGGATGGGGATCACCGGCTGGGGGCTGGTCTGAGGGAGGGATCACTGGCTGGGGGCTGGTCTGAGGGGGGGTGGGGATTAATGGCTGGGGGCTGGTCTGAAGGGGGAGGGATCACCGGCTGGGGGCTGGTCTGAGGGGGGGGGGATCACCGGCTGGGGGCTGGTCTGAGGGGGGAGGGATCACCGGCTGGGGGCTGGTCTGAGGGGGGAGGGATCATTGGCTGGGGGCTGGTCTGTCCCCGATGGTGAGTATGAAAAACCTGAAAAAAGGTAAGTGAACATTTTTTTTAAATTTTCATAGCAACTTACCTGGAGGGGTTCCGCTGGAGGTCATCCGATAGTTTTTAAATTTTTTATTGTTGCATTTTCTTTCCAGCTCTTCGGCCCTCCGCGGGCCCGACTCCTTCCTCGGCGGCACTTGGGCGGCAAGCGCCTCTACCGCTGAGAATCAGACCTCCCACCCGCTGCCGCCCAGATTAAAGGCGTACATCATCCATTTGCCGCCCGTTGACCCTCGAGGGACCTCAGCGATGGAAACCCCGCTTAAACTACCGTCCGGTCCCTCAGAGGCCATCGGTGGCATTTTGGAAGGCACTTGGGCGTGCGGAGGTCTTGATGAAAATCGACCCCCTTAAATCTGTGTCCTCTGGATTTCAACCCTTCCGCCAATGGGAACAGTTTGGGCTAGACTTTCCACTTTGCTCGCTAGCGCCCAAAAAATGGGCGATGTTCCAGCCTAAGCAATGTTTCAGCCTTCATGATCGCTGGACATAAGAACATAAGAACATAAGAATTAGGAACAGGAGTAGGCCATCTAGCCCCTCGAGCCTGCTCCGCCATTCAACAAGATCATGGCTGATCTGGCCGTGGACTCAGCTCCACTTACCCGCCCGCTCCCCATAACCCTTAATTCCCTTATTGGTTAAAAATATAATTTTCTGTGATTTGAATACATTCAATGAGCTAGCCTCAACTGCTTCCTTGGCAGAGAATTCCACAGATTCACAACCCTCTGGGAGAAGAAATTCCTTCTCAACTCGGTTTTAAATTGGCTCCCCCGTATTTTGAGGCTGTGCCCCCTAGTTCTAGTCTCCCCGACCAGTGGAAACAACCTCTCTGCCTCTATCTTGTCTATCCCTTTCATTATATTAAATGTTTCTATCAGATTACCCCTCATCCTTCTGAACTCCAATGAGTAAAGATCCAGTCTACTCAATCTATCATCATAAGGTAACCCCCTCATCTCCGGAATCAGCCTAGTGAATCGTCTCTGTACCCCCTCCAAAGCCAGTATATCCTTCCTTAAGTAAGGTGACCAAAACTGCACGCAGTACTCCAGGTGCAGCCTCACCAATACCCTATACAGTTGCAGCAGGACCTCCCTGCTTTTGTACTCCATCCCTCTCGCAATGAAGGCCAACATTCCATTCGCCTTCCTGATTATCTGCTGCACCTGCAAACTAACTTTTTGGGATTCATGCACAAGGACCCCCAGGTCCCTCTGCAACGCAGCATGTTGTAATTTCTCCCCATTCAAATAATATTCCCTTTTACTGTTTTTTTTCCCAAGGTGGATAACCTCACACTTTCCGACACTGTATTCCATCTGCCAAACCTTAGCCCATTCGCTTAACCTATCTAAATCTCTTTGCAGCCTCTCTGTGTCCTCTACACAACCCGCTTTCCCACTAATCTTAGTGTCATCTGCAAATTTTGTTACACTACACTCTGTCCCCTCTTCCAGGTCATCTATGTATATTGTAAACAGTTTTGGTCCCAGCACCAATCCCTGTGGCACACCATTAACCACCGATTTCCAACCCGAAAAGGACCCATTTATCCCGACTCTCTGCTTTCTGTTCGCCAGCCAATTCTCTATCCATGCTAATACATTTCCACTGGCTCTGTGTACCTTTATCTTCTGCAGTAACCTTTTGTGTGGCATCTTATCGAATGCCTTTTGAAAATCTAAATACACCACATCCATCGGTACACCTCTATCCACCATGCTCGTTATATCCTCAAAGAATTCCAGTAAATTAGTTCAACATGATTTCCCCTTCATGAATCCATGCTGCGTCTGCTTGATTGCACTATTCCTATCTAGATGTCCCGCTATTTCTTCCTTAATTATAGTTTCAAGCATTTTCCTCACTACAGATGTTAAACTAACCACCGGCCTTTTGTCTGCCCCCTTTTTTAAACAGAGGCGTTACATTAGCTGCTTTCCAATCTGCTGGTACCTCCCCAAAGTCCAGCGAATTTTGGTAGATTATAACGAATGCATCTGCTATAACTTCCGCCATCTCTTTTAATACCCTGGGATGCATTTCATCAGGACCAGGGGACTTGTCTACCTTGAGTCCCATTAGCCTGTCCAACACTACCCACCTAGTGATAGTGATTGTCTCAAGGTCCTCCCTTCCCACATTCCTGTGACCAGCAATTTCTGGCATGGTTTCTGTGTCTTCCACTGTGAAGACCGAAGCAAAATAATTGTTTAAAGTCTCAGCCATTTCCACATTTCCCATTATTAAATCCCTCTTCTCATCTTCTAAGGGACCAACATTTACTTTAGTCATTCTTTTCCGTTTTATATATCTGTAAAAGCTTTCACTATCCGTTTTTATGTTTTGCGCAAGTTTACCTTCGTAATCTATCTTTCCTTTCTTTATTGCTTTCTTAGTCATTCTTTGCTGTCGCCCATTTTTGGATAGCAACTTTCAGCTCGACGATAGCCCAGCGATGTGAAATGGGCAAAGCGTGAGCCCAGTGATAGTGCAGCGATGGTGAAGGCAAAAGCTTCACTAGCAACGGGCTTCTGTGCATCCGTGTTTTTTTTTTTGGTGGACATGTTTTCCTGCATTTTGGGGGGTCAGGGGTCATCCACACATGCACAGAAGGGGGAGAGAAATTGAGAGAGGATAGAGAGAGAGAGACAGAGAGAGAGGAGGAAGGCAGAGACAAAGAGGAGAGAGAAAAGAGAGAGAGAGATAAACAGAGAGGAAAAGTATATGTCTGAGAGTGGTGAAAGTGTTAGAGATGTGGAGACGGGAGGACGAGGGCCAAACTCTTTTCGGATGAGGCCAACGAGGCCCTCATCATGGCGGTCCACTCCCGGTGGGCCTAATTGACCGGGGGAGGGAGCGTGATGGGAAATAAGCACCACAGACGTACCGTCAGATATGGAGCGAGATCGCCGCTGTCGTCTCGTCTGCGTCCCACGAAGCCAAGGGATCGTGGAACAGCCTTGTGGCTTCAGCAAGAGTAAGTATGATTTTATACTGTAATGATGCCGAGTCTAAGTATAATCTCCTGGATTTTTAAAATTTCAAAATATACTTTATTCATATAAAAATTTGCACGATACATTGGAAAGCAGTTCAGTACACTTGGATACAGCCAGCAATTTCATGCAATACATTTGGATGCTGACGGCAGTTCCGTTCAATACATTTGCTTGCTTTACATTTCGAGGTACATTGTAATACAGTTATCAAATTATGCTACATGTGGCACTATACGATACACGGAATGGGTGAGGGTACAGTTACATTTCTTTGCAACATACATTACTAAACAGAACTTGCATTATACATGGCACTACTTGGAGACAGAGGAGGAGGCCCCTTGCATCCCTCTGTCTGTTGGACCTGCGGCCACGATGGTGATTCCCACCGAAGAGGTACTGGCAACAAGCGCCAAGGTGCACATTGGTGCTGTCACAGACCCCACGGAGGCCGGGTCAGTGGCTTGAGCAAAGGCCTACCCTGGACGATCGCGTAGACAGGCTGGCACGACTGTTGTGATCAATCGTGAGCAGCTCCAGGTGTTTGTGGGGTTGACTGAGGAATTCTTCCACGTGTCTGCTCGCCAAGCGGAGGCAATGCAGCAGATGATCCACGAGATGCGTGAAAACACCGCCTCCTCCCATGCATTGCGGCATGCGTTCTTGGCGGTACACGGCGCTGCACCCCAAGGTCCCGTGACCACAAGCACCGGCACACAGGCAGGTCTGGAGGAAGCCCTACCTCCTGACTTGGAAAGCGATGCCCCTGTTTGTCGTCCCCTCCAATAGCCCCCCCAACAGGTGATTGTGCCACCATATACCCCACCAAGGCAGGAAGTCTTGCTGTTGTCCACTGCACTCCAGCTTCGTAGCAGTACCCGGGGACCAAAACAGGTGGGTGAGGTAAGGAGATGGTTGGGTGCAGGATCTGGAGGGAAATATGGCCACAGGCAGGAAGGTGGGTGCAATCTTTTTATATTGTACACATTGTTCACATTGTTCATTGTTGGTGTTGGGAGGGTGTTTTTGTGTTTGTTATTTAAAAATACATTCAAGAGCTCTTATTTTATTAAAACAATTTCCTTTCACTTTACAATTGTACAATTGTTGTGCAGTGTCTTCTAATAACCTAAGTTTTAGTAAAACACGAATGCTACTGTTGTAAAACAATGGCCAGGCCGGACCAAGCAAGGATGAATCGTCACTTATTAATATAAATATAATAAAAGGTCTAATTGTGAGTGGATCTATCTTTAAAAGGCCCTTAAGTAATTCACAAACGATCTCAGCCCCCTGTTTAAACAGCCCCCTCTCTTCCTGCGACATTCAAAATTACGTCCGTAGGGCTGAGCTCTGTGAGGAAGGCCAGGGAAAAGCAACTATTCTCCTGCGATGCTCTCGCCGAGCGATCAGCCCGGTGATGTGCCGGAGATGTGCCGAAAGTTGGGCAGGGCGATGTGTGGGCGATGTGTGGGCGATCATCTCGGCGATGTGAGCCAAAAGTTGGGGGGAGAATTTTCCGGCGATGTTCCAGCCCAACTTTCCACTTTTTAGTCAAAATGGGCGATAGCAGGCCATTTTGGGCGATATATGGGCACTAACCCAGCAATGTGAAGTGGAAAGTCTAGCCCTTTATCTTTAGTTGTATCTACTCTGTTCAGAACTCTCTATCAAATTTCCTCTCAACTTTCTCTGCTCGAAGGGGAACAACCCCAGCTTCTCCAGTCTGTCCATGTAACTGTAATTCCTCATACCTGGAACCAATCTTGTCAATCTTTTCTGTACCTTCTCTAAGGCCTTCCCATCCTTCCTAAAGTGCAGTGCCCAGAATTGAACACAATACTCCAGTTGTGGCTGAATCCGTGTTTTATAAAGGTTGATCATAACTTCCTTGCTTTTGTAATCTATGAACCTGAAACAGGCAGGTACGTTGGCCACCTCGCGGTAGGCCCCACTGAGAGGGTCAGTGGGTCAATCGGCGGGGGCTGGGTTTGAGATGGGGGAGAACGGAGGAATGGGGAAGTCGAGGGGCGAAGGAAGAAAGGAAGAGGTGGCGAAGTACAGGAAGTGGCGGGGGGGGGGGCAAAGTGTAGGAGGTAGAGAGGGCAAGGTACAAGAGGAATGGGGAAGTAGAGGGGAGAAGATGAGGAGGAAGAGGGCAGGAGAAAAACTTTGGACAGGAATCTCTCCTCAACTTCATACAGTGTCCTGGGATCTATAATAACCATCTGGACAGCTTGAGTAGGCCTCAGTTTAATGCCTTATTCGAAGGCCAACACTCACTATTCCCTGCAGAAATTGCTGCTATCACAGGTTATATTTTGAACAAAGTATCAGTGGGTTTCAGTTACCCGTGGAACTGCTGTATGGGTTGTTGAGTAGGAGAGAAAACTGATAGAAAAAGTGCTGTCAACTTTCCCTCACTCCTTGTATTATCCTTGGAAGTTGAAAAACCAGCAATGCAAGAGGATGTCGAGTGAAGCTTGGGCTGAGCTGTAACTCAAACAGAAAATGCTAGAAAGACTCAGCAGTTAGTAAGCACCTTAGCTCTTATCCCCTTATCTTAGCTGATTACAGAGAGCTAACATGGATTTGTAAAGGGTAGAATGTTATCAGGACTCCAAGGGTTAAATTATCAGGAGAGCTTATGTAAACTGGGCTTGCGTGTCAGCTGTGGCTCAGTGGACTATATACAGCAGACACTTCAAAACGCTGGAGAATTACCACCAGCACTGCCTTCGCAAGATCCTGCAAATCCCCTGGGAGGACAGATGCACCAACATCAGTGTCCTCGACCAGGCCAACAACCCCAGCATCGAAGCACTGACCACACTCGACCAGCTCCGTTGGGTGGGCCACATTGTCCGCATGCCCGACACGAGACTCCCTAAGCAAGCGCTCTACTCGGAACTCCTACACGGCAAGCGAAACCCATGTGGGCAGAGGAAACGTTTCAAGGACGCCCTCAAAGCCTTCTTGATAAAGTGTAACGTTCCCACTGGAACCTGGGAATCTCTGGCCCAGGACCGATCAAAGTGGAGGAAGAATATCCGGGAGGGCGCTGAGCACCTCGAGTCTCGTCGCTGAGAGCATACGGAAACCAAGCGCAGGCAGCGGCAAATCATTCCCCCCAGCCGCCCTTTCCTTCAACCACCGTCTGTCCCACCTGTGACAGAGACTGTAATTCCCGTATTGGTCTGTACAGCCACCTGAGAACTCATTTTTAGAGTGGAAGCAAGTCTTCCTCGATTTTGAGAGATTGCCTATTATGATGAGTGGGTGGCACTCTTGCCTCTGAGTCAGAGGGTTGTGGGTTTAAATCCCACTCCAGGGACTTGAGCACAAAAATCTACACTGACACTCCAGTGCAGTTATGAGGGAGTGGTGAACTGTCGGAGATGAGACGTTAAACTGTCTTTCAGATAGACGTTAAACCAAGGACCCGTCTGCTCTTTCAGGTGGACATAAAAGATATCATGGCATTATTTTGAAGAACAGCAGAGGAGTTATCCCCGGTGTCTATTCCAATATTTATCCCTCAATCATCATATCCAAACAGATTATCTGGTTATTATCACATTACTGTTTGTGGGAGCTTGCTGTGCGCAAATTGGCTGCCGTGTTTCCTACATTACAACAGTGACTACATTTTTAAAAGTACTTCATTGACTGTAAAGCATTTGAGACGTCAGGATGGTCATGAAAGGTGCTTTATATAAATACAGTCTTTCTTTCTGTATTCGCTGGAATATAGATGGATAAGGGGTGAGTTGATTGAGGTTTTTTTTTAGGATTTTACTAGGAATTGATAGGGTAGAGAGAGAGAAACTTTTCTGCTGATGGGGAGACGAGGATAAGAGGACATAACTGTAATTGAGTTCCACCTAGTGGACTACTGTGGCAATGCAGTCACTGCTGTTCAAAAGAATAAAGCATCAGGTGACAGGTCACCTGACAAGTTCCTGAGTTAACAGCCATCTTGGAGTCTGTGTGTTTGTGAGGTCATAACGAATATATCACTTTGGCGATGAAGGATAGGATTTCTGGATTCCCTAGCTGAAATTTTTGCTGATGGATGATTCAAGCCAAACAACAGAAAGACTAGAGCGGCCCTTTGTTTGCAAAATGGCTAAAGATCCAAGGTAAATTACAAGCACACTTGGCTGAACTGCCAGAGTCCAGATGGCTGCGCCTATGGGAATAATAGGACGTTTGAGTAAATTCCATCGCAACCGTGAGACTTTCAGAGCGTATGTGGAACGGCTAGAAATGTTTTTCACCACAAATAGTATCATCGAAGTCCCCGATGATGAAAACCGTAACCAGGTGGTGTTGGAAAGAAAACAGGCTATTTTCTTGACTGAAGCAGGTCCCGAGGTGTATGAAACCCTGAAAAATGTGCTTGTTCCCATCAAGCTGAAAGACACATCACTTATGGAGATTCTAAGGAAGTTAGAACAGCACTACAGTCCTGAGCCCCTGGAAATTGCTGAAAGTTATCATTTTGAAATACAAGATCAATTAACCAACAAAAGTATCATTGAGTACTTTGTAGCATTAAAAAAGCTATCTATTCACTGTCATTTCAGAAACTTTCAGGACCGAGCATTGAGTGACCGCTTTGTGGGATTGAAAATGAAATGATCAGAAGAAAGTTATTGACAACGCCTAACTTGACTTTTGATTTAGCTTGTCAGACAGCTATGTCAATGGACATGGTCGACCAATATTCCCAAGAATTTCATACCATTTCCAGTCGTCAGACAACTGAGGTGAATTGTCTGCAGGGTAAAAGTAAAAAGCAGTTGGGCCCCAAGGTCTCAGCAACTGACCAAGGGAACAGTACACTGAAGTCATGCTATTGGTGCCTGGGACAACACATTGCTCAAAGTTGTCCATATGTGAAGGCAGAGTGTTTCTTTTGCAGAAAAACTGGGCATCTTGGGAAGGCATGCCAACTGAAGAGTAAACCAACTTTCAAGGCTATAAGTAGAAATCCCCAGAGACTAAATAGCATGGAAGAAAAGCAACAGGATGAAGAAATACACATCATCAGGAGCACGAGGGTGTCTAACAACAATTCAAAAAGTATCATCATGCAAGTAGATGTTGTAGGAACCAAGATACCCGGGACATCGATATTGGTGCATCTGTGTGTAGTACTGGAATCGCTATATTTTGACAAATTGCGTGATTTCCCTTTGGAGAAATCCAAGATAGAGCTGAGCGGCTACGCGGGAGAGAACATTCCTGCGGCAGGTCGTATCATCATAGGCGGTCCCTCGAACGAGGATGACTTGTTCCACGAGTTCACAGATTGAGGGGGTGGAAGATACCTGTGCGTGAATTTTTTTAACGTGTGGTGACCGTTCCGTTGCACACCAGCCACCACACGGACTTGACAGAGCTAGGTCTTGGTCCAGTGGGAAGGATTAACCAGGGCGACTGGAGACCTGCTCTGCTGCACGGACCTAGTGCGCACACATATCGCAGTGTGGGCTGGCCCATGCTGCCTCTGGGCCCTCACCTCTTCTGGGCCTCGTACCCTCATCTGTCGCACCTCCGCCACAAACTCTCGCCGCCCTCCGCCATAAACATTCACCGCACCTCGCCACAAACACTCGCCACTCACCAGCCCCTGACCTTCCCACTCCTCCATACCTGCAGATGTTCCTGCCCAGGCTCCAAAACGGCGACCAGGGTTTTGATGACGTCACCCAGTCGCCCATCTCAAAATCCTTGGAACAGCTCGCGCTGGAGGTTGAAGTGGTATGCCCCTCCAGCTATTTTATAGCCCGACCAGCGGAGCTGTTCTCACAGGTCTGGGGGGCCACGATGTCCCAGGCCCACTGCTCCAGCTATCCAATCTCAGATAGGTCGAGGATGAACCCACCGATAGAGGAGAGGAAATTTGTACGGGGCACCTGTTCACCGTACCGGTGAAATACAAGGATCAGTTTCAGAGCTTGCATCTCTTAGTAGTGGCAGGACACAAGCCTGCCTTATGAGGAAGAAATTGGTTGGGATCACTGAAGCTGGATTGGAATGAGATTTTTCATGTTGAAACAAGATTTACATCAAAGGATGATGTCATCAAGCAGTATCCGAAGGTGTTCTGAGAAACGGGCAGTCCGATCCAAGGCTTCAAGGCAAGTGTCAGGGTACAGAAGGATGTCAGACCAGTTTACTGCAAGCCATGTCCTGTACCATATGCACTCAAGGAGAAAGTTGAGCAATAACTCAAAAGACTAGAGACTGAGAACAATATCTCTAAGATAGATCTATGTAATTGGGTTACACCCATTGTTGCTGTACCTAAGTCAGATGGCGAGGTAAGGTTGTGTGGTGATTATAAAGTAACCGTAAACCATGCTCTAGAGGATAATCTCCCCAATACATTGCCAAATGTAGAAGATTTGTTCACAACACTGACAGATGATCAAATCTTCTCAAAGTTGAATTTTATAAATGCCTACTTACAACTTGAACTAGATAAGGAGTCCAACTTATGCTTGACTATAAGTACTCATGTAAGCCTATATCAATTTAATAGGCTACCATTTGGAGTGTCTTCCACCCTCGCCATATTCCAAGGGGTGATGAACCATATTTTGCAAGGTATTGAAGGGTAGTATGTTATTTAGATGACATATTAATTTCAGCACCAAATAGGCAAATCCATAATAACATATTGAATGATGCTCAAACGGCTAGAGAAGCACAGAATACGAGTGACTGCTCGCAAGTGTGAGTTATTTCAAAACTCAGTGGAGTACTTAGGGTACAGAGTAGAAAAATATGGTTTACATCCAACCAATGGAAAGCTGGATGCAATTAGAAATGCACCCACTCCCAAGAAGGTCACTGGACTTCGATCATTTTTGGGTCTTTTGAACTGTTATGGGAAGTTCAAACCAAATTTGACTACAGCTTTACATCCACTGAATGAGCTGTTGAAAAAAACAGATCTATTGGAAGTGGTCAGAAAAATGTGACGCAGCATTCAAGGAGTGTATAAGCCAGTTGGTAGAGAGCACCATGTTATTTCACTATGCTGTATCTAGGGAGATCAAGCTAGCATGTGATGCTGCTCCGTATGGAGTTGGGGCAGTGATCTCTCATGTACTACATAGTGGGGAGGAGAGATCAATTGCTTTTGCTTTACGCACTCTCAGTGGCAGTGAGCGTAAAGAGAATCATGATAGAGGTAGAGTAAGAGAGAGAAGTGTGAAATTAAACCAGAAGGTGAGAGTGAAGAACCATCACCATAAATGGTTAAAGTGGTTACCATGAAGAATGGTAAAGAAATGTGGTCCTTGTACATATTTGATCAAGATGTTTGATCATGGACGGGTTAGATTTGTTCACATTGATCATATTTTACCTACAGATGTGGAAGGAGTTGAAGGTTGGAATGATTCGATTATTTTTGACTCATCAGATAGTCTTATTACAAGTACAGTACCAGTAGCATATCCTAAATTAAATGTACTGGAAACAAGTCCGAGGAATTTAAGTCTGAGTCTGAGTCAGGCAGACAAACAGTCTGAACTTGTAGAGAGTTCAAATGTAGATCAAGGACATCTCTTGGAGGAAAACTTTCCTCAGGATCAGTCTAGAATGAGTCTAAGTTCGACACCATGTTTGGGAAGTGCTGTTTGAGAGCAAAGGTATCCTCTTCAAAACAGAAAACCTGTGGTTAAGTTTGATTTGTAAATATGGCAAAATAAGTCCCTTTCTTTTGTTATGTGTAACCATGCAAATTATGTATGATGATTGTTTGTTGTAATTACTTCTTCATTAAGGAGGGAGAAGTGTAATATAGTTCCACCAAGTGGACTACTGTGGTAACGCATCCATTGCTGTTTACAAGAATAAAGCATCAGGTGACAGGACACCTGACAAGTTCCTGTGTTGAAGCCATCTTGTGAAGTCTGAGTGTGTCGTGATGCGATAAAGAATGTATCACAATAATCTTAAAATCGGAATCATGCCATTCAGGAGAGAAGTTAGGAAACACTTCTTCACACAAAGGGTGGTAGAAGTGTGGAATTCTCTCCCACAAAATAGCAGTACATACAAGCTCAATTACTAATTTTAAATCTGAGAGCAATAGATGTTTGCTAGACAGGGCTATAAAAGGATGTGGAGCCATGGCAGGTGAATGGATTTAAGGTACAGATCAACTTTGATGTCACTGAATGGCAGGACAGGCTGATGGCCTACTTCTATTCTAATGTTCCCTCCCCTCAAGTTGATGAGCCTGCTGACACTGGGGATTTTAACCCAAAAACCAGGTGGCTTGGGTTCAGGTGGGAGGTGAAAGTGTTACAAATCTGAATCCTGACCCCCAACTCACCTCCAACCCGCCAACTTCTGGTTTTAATGAAGACGGGACGGGAAGGTGGGCAGCCAATCCGCTTGCAGGAGGTGGCTTGGCATTTTAAATATTATACTCAGGCTGCGTGCCTCACGTTGAAGCTCCATTTTAAATTTACCTCTGGCTGGCTGTGTTTCCTGGGCCTCGGGGAATCCAGCAGCTAATGGAAGGCGAGAGCTGCAGGATCCAACTTTCCTGCCACGGCAACTCCCTGCCATTGCCCAACCCATTCCCATGACCTTTCCGACCTCTCCCAAACTCCCCCTCCGCTGAGGCCTTCTATCTCCGAGCCAAGGCCTTGGATTCCCCACCGGGGCCGCCCAACACCACCCCCCGCCTCCAAACTCCACCCCCCCCACTCCCGAAGCCTCCGATCTACCCCTCCCCCAGCCACTGATCTACCCCACCCTTGAGGCCGATCTCATCCCATCTGGCCTTCCTTCCGCCCTCGATCCTGGCCTTTCAGCACCTCCCCCCTCCAAAGATTCTGGTCCCGACCCGCTCTGATGATCCTAGCACCGATCCTCCTCCGACGTTCCCAATGTCGTGTCCCCCTCTCCCCCCCTCCTGCCCCCCAGCACACAGCCTTCCTCCTCTCTGCTCAAAGAGCTACCCGCCCGACAGCCAGACAGCCTCTCAATCTGGTTGGCTGTGGGCAGGAAACAGATCTGCTTAAAAAAATTAAATCAGGCCCTACTGTTAAATTCGGCAGAGCCAAATTCGGCGGGGCCTGAGGGAAACCTGTTCTCCCGAGTTTTCCATCCACATGCCCGCCCCTCCCCCTCCCCCGCCCTCTACTCGCCTTCAAGTAAAAAATTGGGGCCTGCGTGTTTTGGTTCACCGATGAAGATTGCCTATCTGGGCAAGGTACTGACGGGTGACTGAGGCCCAGCAGTGTGCACCGTTAGCGGCATGTGCGTTGCACGTTTAACATCGCGCTGCAACTCTCTGCCACTCATCTTGGAGTCACACGGAGGGGGGGCCCTGAAAATCCACGGCCGTTTAATCGACCTCCTGCCGAAGCGACAGCAGTGTGCCAGAACGGCCTGAATCCAGGCTGGGTCCCAGTGTGTCTGGGTCCTGGTCTTGCACCTCTGTATGGCCTGGTGTCTCTCCCATTCCAAACACAGCCATCGTTGTAAGGTGTTCTCAGAGCTGGGGGAGGAGGTGGGAGGGAGGATGGGGGGGGTGTTAGGGGACTCATTGCATTGGAAGGCCACACAGAGGGGTTGACGGTGATCTGGCTGGTTAACCCAAGTGCAGTTCCCCCACAGCCTGTGCTTGTGGAGATCACCTTGGGGATCCAGGTCTGGGTTAAGGTCTGGACCACTGAAGAGAATTATTTTTGAAACATTTTTACATGTAAACCTCCTTAAAGAGTGGGAGGTGGGGGAGGGAGGGGGGGTTCATGTTCTTTCTGACACCACACCTCAACCCACCCCACCCCTACCCCTCACCCACCCCACCCCTACCCCTACCCCTCACCCACCCCACCCCTACCCCTCACCCACCCCACCCCTACCCTTCACCCACCCCACCCCACCCCTACTCCTCACCCACCCCACCACTACCCCTCACTCCCCCACCCCACCCCTACCCCTCACCCACCCCACCCCTACCCCTCACTCCCCCCACCCCATCCCCACCCCTCACCCACCCCACCCCTACCCCTCACCCACCCCACCCCTACCCCTCACTCCCCCCACCCCACCCCCACCTCTCACCCACCCCACCCCCACCCCTCACCCACCCCACCCCTACCCCTCACCCACTCCACCCCCACCCCTCACCCACCCCTACCCCTCACCCACCCCACCCCTACCCCTCACCCACCACACCCCTACCCCTCACTCCCCCCACCCCTACCCCTCACCCACCCCTACCCCTCACCCACCCGCAGGAGTACCTCTGACAGACTTTTCGGCCATACTGCTCTGGCTCCACCTAGTGGCTCCCCCAGTGGCTCGGATCGGCAAATGAAGGGTTTACATCCCGATGTGGTGAGCTTTGGCCGGGTCAATGACAGAGGTCGAGGGTGGTATGGACCTTAGCATTGAAACCCATCCCTCATTGACATACATGCACCAATCATGCTCCTGGTCTGAACTGGAGCTCTATGAGTGGGAACTCCAAATTTCAGGATTTCGTGCTTTGGGCCTCACCCCCAGCTCTTCTATTAATGGCCTTGCAGGGGTAAGCCGGTATTCTGCCCCCTTCCCCCCACCCCCTCCCAAGGCCACCAGAATCATCAGCGGAGGCCTGGCCACGGCCAAGTTTGCAGCAATGTAACTCCACTATTTAAGAAAGAAGGAAGAGAGAAACCGAGGAACTATAGATCAGTTAGCCTGACATCAATAGCATCATCATCATAGGCAGTCCCTCGAAATCGAGGAAGACTTGCTTCCACTCCAAAAATTATTTCTTAGGTGACTGAACAGTCCAATACTGGAATTACAGTCTCTGTCACAGGTGGGACAGGCAGTCTTTGAAGGAAAGGGAGGGTGGGACTGGTTTGCCGCATGCTCCTTCCGCTGCTTACGCTTGGCCTCTGTACGCTCTCGGCGACGAGACTCGAGATGCTCAGCGCCCTCCCGGATGCACTTCCTCCATCTAGGGCGGTCTTTGGCCAGGGACTCCCAGGTATCGGTGGGGATGTCGTATTTTACCAAGGAG
The DNA here is from genome assembly GCF_044704955.1 of Pristiophorus japonicus. NCBI lineage: Eukaryota > Metazoa > Chordata > Chondrichthyes > Pristiophoridae > Pristiophorus > Pristiophorus japonicus. Next base: position 3,257,979 of record NC_091987.1, read on the forward strand.
GCTTTGAGGGTGTCCTTGAAACGTTTCCTCTGCCCACCTGGGGCTCGCTTGCCGTGTAGGAGTTCCAAGTAGAGTGCTTGCTTTGGGAGTCTTGTGTCAGGCGTGCGGACAATGTGGCAGTAGCAGGGGAAACGCTAGAATTTATTATTAAGGATGTGGTAACAGGGCACTTAGAAAATAATAATAGGATTGGGCAGAATCAATACGGATTTATGAAAGGGTAGTCATGTTTGACAAATCTGTTTTTTGAGGTTGTTACTAGCAGAATAGATAAAGCTGGGGTAGGCCATTTAGGATTGAGATGAGCAGAAATATCTTCACTCAGAGGGTGGTGAATCTTTGGAATTCTCCACCCCAGGGGGCTGTGGAGGCTCAGTTATTGAGTATAATCAAGACAGAGATCGATAGATTTTTGGATATTAAGGGAATCAAGGGATATGGGGATAGTGCGAGAAGGTGGAGTTGAGGTTGAAGATCAGCCATGATCTTATGAATGGCGGAGCAGGCTCAAAGGGATGAATGGTCAATTCCTGCTCCTAATTCTTATGTTCTTATGTTTAATCTGCTGGAACATCTGTGGATTCTTTGACTCTTAGGCGACTAATTAGCTCAAATGTTGGCCTTCATTGCGAGAGGGATGGAGTACAAAAGCAGGGAGGTCCTGCTGCAACTGTATAGGGTATTGGTGAGGCCGCACCTGGAGTACTGCGTGCAGTTTTGGTCACCTTACTTAAGGAAGGATATACTAGCTTTGGAGAGGGTACAGAGACGATTCACGAGGCTGATTCCGGAGATGAGGGGGTTACCTTATGATGATAGATTGAGTAGACTGGATCTTTACTCGTTGGAGTTCAGAGGGATGAGGGGTGATCTTATAGAAACATTTAACATAATGAAAGGGATCGACAAGATAGAGGCAGAGAGGTTGTTTCCACTGGTCGGGGAGACTAGAACTAGGGGGCACAGCCTCAAAATACAGGGGAGCCAATTTAAAACCGAGTTGAGAAGGAATATCTTCTCCCAGAGGGTTGTGAATCTGTGGAATTCTCTGCCCAAGGAAGCAGTTGAGGCTAGCTCATTGAATGTATTCAAGTCACAGATAGATAGATTTTTAACCAATAAGGGAATTAAGGGTTACGGGGAGCGGGCGGGTAAGTGGAGCTGAGTCCACGGCCAGATCAGCCATGATCTTGTTGAATGGCGGAGCAGGCTCGAGGGGCTAGATGGCCTACTCCTGTTCCTAATTCTTATGTTCTTATGTTCTTATGCATAAATAGCATTTACACACAGTCACATGATTATTAACATCAGTACATCAATCCACTCACTGTACAGATTACATTCAGAAAGCAAAGGATAAGAAATCTTCTGCAGATACCAGGACATTACAAAGGTAGCACAAGGTGGGCGAATGCTCCTAATTTGACCCCACTGGCACTCACCCCTAGATTTACTGGAAGTCCTACAGTTTATTGGCTGCCACTGCATTAATAACACATGAACTATTGAGTGGGGCTGGAGATTGGAGCCAAATACCTGTGCCTCTGCCAGTATGTCTAGGTACTGGAGCTAATGGTATCAGGACAAACAATGTATCCTCAGCTGCATGATTTCCATGTTTGTACATTGACTTTTCCTCCGCTGGCCATTTCTTCCCTCCAGCAATGGAAGCTTTGTCTTTTAGTATGTGTCCCGCTTGTCGCTTTAAGTCAACCGTCTGACGTGTACACTAAGCTGTATTAATCTGAATAAACAGGTTATGCCTTTGTCAAAATAGCAAAGTAATTTCAAACCAACTTTACAAATTAACCCTGTTCCGCACACGTTCCAAACCACCCCACCAGCCCCCAACCCCCAACCCCGCCTCCAGGCGGGAGCAGTGAGAGCGGGGAGTTAAACATAGAAATATAGAAACATGGAAACATAGAAATCTACAACGCAGAAGGGGGCCATTTCAGCCCATCGTGTCCGCGCCGGCCGACACAGAGCCACACGGCAATTGGTCAACAGCCCTGAAGTTTACATATAAACAATGAACAATGGCAGAAAGGCAAATGGCACCCAGCCCAACCAGTCCACCCCACAAAACTGCGACACTCCCTGCACCGCAATATTATACACTCCACCCCAACCGGAGCCATGCGATCTCCTGGGAGAGGCAAAAAACAGATAAAAACCCAGGCCAACTGGGGGAAAAAAATAATCTGGGAAAATTCCTCTCCAACCCATCAAGGCGATCGAAACTAGTCCAGGAGATCACCCTGGCCGTATTCTATCTCCTGCAATACTTACCTTTGTATCTGCGCCAGCCAACAAGAGGTTATCCAGTCTAATCCCACTTACCAGCTCTAGGTCCGTAACTCTGCAGTTTACGACACTTCAAGTGCCCATCCAAGCACCTTTTAAATGTGGTGAGGGTTTCTACCCTTCGTGGCAGTGATTCCAGACCCCCACAACCCTCTGCGTGGAGAAGCCGCCCCTCAAATCCCCTCTGAACCTTCCACCAATCACCTTAAAACTATGTCCCCTCGTAATTGACCCCTCCACCAATGGAAATAGACCCTTACTATCCACTATGTCCAGGCCCCTCAACATTTTGTACAACTCAATGAGGTCTCTCAGCCTGCTCTGTTCCAATGAGAACAAACCCAGCCTATCCAATCTGTCCTCATAGCTAAGATTCTCCATTCCAGGCAGCGTCCTAGTAAATCTCCTCTGCACCCTCTCTAGTGTAATCATGTCCTTCCTATAATACGTCGACCAAAACGGCACGCAGTACTCCAGCTGTTGCCTAACCAGAGTATTATACAATTTAAGCATAACCTCCCTGCTCTTGTATTCTGTGCCTCGGCCAATAAAGGCAAGCATTCCGTATGCCTTTTTAACCAACTTATCCACCTGGCCTGCTACTTTCAGGAATCTGTGGATAAGCACGCCAAAGTCCCTTTGTTCATCCACACTTTTAAGTGGCCTACTGCTTAATGTGTATACCCTTTCCTTATTAGCTCTCCCAAAGTGCATCACCTCACAGTTCTTCGAATTAAATTCCATTTGCCACTGCTCTGCCCACCTGACCAGTAGATTGATATCCTCCTGCAGCCCATGACTTTCCTCTTCATTATCAACACAGCCACACAGCCAATTTTAGTGTCGTCTGCAAACTTCTTAATCATACTCCCGATATTCAAATCTAAATCATTGATATATACCACAAAAAGCAGGGGACCCAGTACTGAGCCCTGCGGAACCCCACTGGAAATATCCTTCCAGTCACAAAAACATCCATCAACCATTACCCTTTGCTTCCTACCTCTAAGCCAATTTTGGATCCAACTTGCCACTTTGCCCTGGATCCCATGGGCATTTACCTTCGTGACCAGTCTGCCATGTGGGGCCTTATCAAAAGCTTTGCTGAAGTCCATATATACTACATCGTATGCACTACCCTCATCGACCCTCTTGGTTACCTCCTCAAAAAATTCAATCAGGTTAGTCAAACACGATCTTCCCTTAACAAATCCATGCTGACTCTCCCTAATTAATCCTTGCCTTTCCAAATGTAGATTTATACTGTCTTTCAGGATTTTTTCCAATAATTTTCCCACCACTGAGGTTAGGCTGACAGGCCAGTAATTACTCGGCCTATCCCTTTCTCCCTTCTTAAACAAGGGTACTACATTAGCAGTCCTCCAGGCTTCTGGCCCAAATCCAAAGATGATTGGAAAATGATAGTCAAGGCCTCTGCTATTTCCTCTTTTACTTCGCTCAACAGCCTAGGATGCATTTCATCCGGGCCTGGGGATTTATCTACTTTCAAAGCTGCTAAACCCATTAATACCCTGTCTCTCACTATGTTTATTTCATCCAGAATTTCACACTCCTCCTCGATAGCAGTATCTGCATTACCCCTTTTCTTTGTGAAAACAGATGTAAAGTATTCATTGAGAACCTTGCCAATATCTTTTGCCTCCACACAAAGATTACTGTCTTGGTCTCTAATAGGCCCTACCCTTTCTTTAGTTATCCTCTTGCTCTTAATATATTTATCGAAAATCTTTGGGTTTTCCTTAATTTTACTAGCCAAGAATTTTTCATGCTCTGTCTTAGCATTCCTAATATCATTTTTAATTTTACCTCTCAATTTTCTATATTCCTCCAAATATTCTATGGTGGCTGGGCGTGACCCACTGCGTTGCTGCCACAATCGCGGCCGTATCCATTTTAATTTATGGGTCGAGGCTGCCCTTTGCAATTAGGGTGGGATCTTCATTGATATTGCAATGTCAGATTTAGATGGCATCATTTGGGCCGTGACGCGATTTTAACTCGGGATCGTAGCTGTGGGACTCAGTGACGGATCGTGGCCAGAAGAGGCACGTTGAATTGTTTTACTATTTTTGAAAGGGTCCCATGTGGTCCATGAGAAGCAGAGAGTGCGATACCCTCGCTGATGGTCAGCTCATGGCCTAACTTTGTTGGCCAAATGTCCAGTTTCTGTGCTGTAACATTCCATGGGGGCAATTCTGACTTTGGGCGACAGTGTACTCGGGGCGATTTCAAAGCATCGGACTTCGATGGAAATGAAAATGGGGCGAGATGTACACCCGAGATCGCCCGATCTACACCGTCGGCCAAAGTCAAAATTACCCCCTGTGATTCCGTAACAAATGCAATTCAAAAAAGGATTACGATAAACTTCTATTGCACACTCATATGGTTGCAGGAATGAACAGAAAGGCCCAGAACGTTCTCTTGCTACTTTGGAGCAAATGTAATCCTGTCTCTGGGATGTTCATTAACATTGAGGGTGGGTACCCACACAATGAGCAGCACAACGGAGGGACCCACCCACACAGAGCAAGTTGAATCATAGGCCTAGTTCAGTAGGTCTAGACTCTCGCTCCAAGAATAGTAGGCCCCAGAAATATAGGAAAATCAATCCGACGTTTGAATTTATCATTATTCTTTCACCTCTGGGGCCCTGATATTGGTCTCCAGACAAAGGTTTGGCTTTGACGGTTCCAAGTGGGATGAGTTTGGTATTCTCTGCCCAGCCCCTAGTGGGCTCCTCAAAGTAGGACCAACCCCAAATAGTGGTGGAAGTGGAAAAGCTTCCCTCACTTGGGAATATTGTCACATAGGCAGATAATACTGTACGTATAGCTCCCCACTTCCTCATTTAGTAAACAACTAGACCATATCAGGCCACACCTGGAGTATTGTGTACAGTTTTGGTCTCCTAATCTGAGGAAGGATGCTCTTGCTATTGAGGGAGTGCAGCGAAGGTTCACCAGACTGATTCCCGGGATGGAAGGACTGGCATATGAAGAAAGACCGGATCGACTAGGCTTATATTCACTGAAATTTAGAAGAATGAGAGGGGATCTCATAGAAACATATAAAATTCTGACGGGATTGCACAGGTTAGATGCAGGAAGAATGTTCCCGATGTTGGGGAAGTCCAGAACCAAGGGTCACAGTCTAAGGATAAGGGGTAAGCCATTTAGGAACGAGATGAGGAGAAACTTCTTCACTCAGAGAATTATGAACCTGTGGAATTCTCTACCACAGAAAGTTGTTGAGGCCAGTTCGTTAGATATATTCAAAAAGGGAGTTAGATGTGGCCCTTACGGCTAAAGGGATCAAGGAGTACGGAGAGAAAGCAGGAATGGGGTACTGAATTTGCATGTTCTGCCATGAACTCATTGAATGGCGGTGCAGGCTCAAAGGGCCGAATGGCCTTCTCCTGCACCTATTTTCTATGTTTCTATATAGACCAGGGATGTCATGTGTTTGGTCCCCAGTCTGTGTTTATTCAGTTGATCTTAGTCAGGAGGGCAGGAGAAGTAAGACAAGAAGCCACTGGGCTGCCTGTTGTGTTGGGAGCAATGCTCTTGTTAAGCTGTGTGGCTGAGCAGCAGTCTGGAGGTCCCATGCAGGTCAGTCACCGGTTTTTGAATGGAAAAACTGCGCATGTGTGGAACTTTGAAAGGGCCACGCAGCCCCCCAAAAATTAAAGGGAATATTGATTGGGAGTACGCTACATTATTCCTAAATATCGGGTTGCTTATGGGGTTTCCAATCCAAAACTCTATTCCTCGGGTTCCTGTTGAATTGAGATTCCATGCCCAATTCCGAGGGCTAGAAATTACATAGTGTCCCATTTGGGGCGATAAATTTTGTAGGAGAGCAAACATATTGCTGGAAGCTACGCAATTGAATCCTTCGCGAACTTACGGTTTAGCACTTCAAGAGGGAAGGCCCTAAACCTCTCCGCCTCCTTCAAGACCCTCCTTAAAACCTACCTCTTTGACCAAGCTTTTGGTCATCTGCCCTAATATCTCCTTATGTGGCTCGGTGTCAATTTTTTAAATCTCATAATACACCTGTGAAGCGTCTTGGGACAGTTCACTATGTTAAGGGCGCTACATAAATACAAGTTGTTATTGTAGTTGTGTACACGTAGAATGGGAAGACGGTGTGTTGCAAGGATGGATGTGTTGTGGGAGCAGGTTGGAGATGAGAGATCAGGTGATGAAACCTCCAGGAATGTGTCCAATCACAGTTGACAACCCTACGTTAGGTTGGGGGCCCACAATGCTAGAGACTGACCTGCTGCTCTTAAATGTTGGGTTACTGGTGTTGTGCATTAATGATTGGGGGTCACTGGACACCAGAGGGCACTGCGGTCGGAGGTCATCGGGCTGTACGCATGTGGCATGTGTGCTTGGTCACCTGTATATAAGCTGGGTGTCTTTGTCACGCTGGCTCTCTTGGGCTGGAATGAAGATGGAGCAGGTTGCACCTGAGTGAGTTTACAGTAACCAGACTCTTGAGTCATTACAATTGGGTAGGTTATAACATTGAAAAAGTACAACACACACCTGTGCAGTTTGTGTTGAAAACGTTTGCATTTATATGACCTTAACATGTTGAAACCTCTCAAAGTTTATTCACGCAATGATTTGCATTCGAAGTGCAGTGACTTGTTAAGTAGGTCGCTGATTTGTGAAATCAGACTTATGTCAAGATTTAATCCAGAATTTCAGCACGTATCAATTATCTAATCACTTCTAGTGATATAATCAAAATCTCATTTGCCTTTACTGCCAGATGAGTTTTCTCTTGAAGTCCCGCTCAAGTAAAGTTAACTATAAGTGAGATCAGGCCAAATAAAGTGATAATGCTGTCTCAGAACTTCCTAATCGAGGCCTTTTATCCCTTAACTGGTTGGGCCGCTGTTGGCTGGGCCGCTGCCAATCTTTTGTGCTCTGACATCACATCTGTTTGCTGTTTATCTTTGAGATAATGAAGAGTCACATTGTTTGCAAGCCCGAAGGCACACAGACTGCTTTGGGAACTAAGATTATGTGAAGAGCTTTTTGGGACATTTACCAAACTCTAAATGTAAGAAAGACCTTAGCGGTAAAAAGAACAAGATGTGAGCTGTGGAGATCTGAAATAAAAATGGCTGAAAGCACACAGCAGGTCTGTTAATGTCCCGAGACAGGAAAGCCAGGTTAGTGTTTCAGATGAAAGCCCTTAGTAGGGATCCGAAAAACCTAAACTGGATGTGAAAGACTTTGAAATAACACAATGTGAATATTAAGCCTATGAGACACTTAAAGTGTGTATGGAATTCCTTTGTTACTTTAATGAAGATGATAACCTATTTATTTTAAGACGGTTATAATAACAGAGATAGAAATTTGCTACATCATCATCATCATCATCATCAACCCATTAATCACTTGCACATTTATACTCACTTAGAGTAATTTGGCTTGAGTATCTGCTGACTAGGGACATTGGCCAGAATTTTCAGAGCTGGAAGTGGGCGCGATCGGAGGCAGCTAGGGTGGGAAAGTTGTTATGGTCAGGAACCCGCCGCCATCCTGCTCCCGCGCGCCTTTCCCCCAGGCCCGTCTGTCGGCACGGACCCAACCCGACCGGCAGAGACAGGCGACCCAACTTCAAATATTAGTAACTTTTTTTATTCGTTCATGGGATGTGACCGTCACAGGCTAGGCCAGCATTTATTGCCCATCCCTAATTGCCCCTTGAGAAGGTGGTGGTGAGCCGCCTTCTTGAACCGCTGCAGTCCGTGTGGTGAAGGTGCTCCCACAGTGCTGTTAGGGAGGGAGTTCCAGGATTTTGAACCAGCGACGATGAAGGAACGGCCGATATATTTCCAAGTCAGGCTGGTGTGTAATGTGGAGGGGTACGTGGAGGTGGTGGTGTTCCCATGCGCCTGCTGTCCTTGTCCTTCTAGGTGGTAGAGGTTTTGGGTTCGGGAGGTGCTGTTGAAGAAGCCTTGGCGAGTTGCTGCAGTGCATTATGTAGATGGTACACACTGCAGCCACGGTGCGCCAGTGGTGGAGGGAGTGAATGTTTAAGGTGGTGGATGGGGGGCCAATCAAGCGGCCTGCTTTGTCCTGGATGGTGTCGAGCTTCTTGTGTTGTTGGAGCTGCACTCATCACACTCCTGACTTGTGCCTTGTAGATGGTGGAAATGCTTTGGGGAGTCAGGAGCTGAGACACTTGCCGCAGAATACCCAGCCTCTGACCTGCTCTTGTTGCCACAGTGTTTATGTGGCTGGTCCAGTTAAGTTTCTGGTCAATGGTAACCCCCAGGATGTTGATAGTGAGGGTTTCGGCGATGGTAATGCCGTTGAATGTCAAGGGGTGGTGGTTAGACTCTCGCTTGTTGGAGATGGTCATTGCCTGGCACTTGTGTGCCGCAAATGTTACTTGCCACTTATTAGCCCAAGTCTGAATGTCGCCAGGTCTTGTTGCATGCAGGTATAGACTGCTTCATTTTCTGAGGATTTGCGAATGGAACTGAACACTGTGCAGCCATCAGCGAATACCCCCACTTCTGACCTTACGATGGGGTGAAGGACATTTGATGAAGCAGCTAAAGATGGTTGGGCCTAGGACAATGCCCTGAGGAACTCCTGCAGCGATGTCCTGGGGCTGAGATGATTGACCTCCAACAACCACAACCATCTTCCTCTGTGCTAGGTATGACTCCAGCCAGTGGAGAGTTTTCCCCCTGATTCCCATTGACCAGTTTTAGTAGGGCTCTCTGGTGCCACACTCGGTCAAATGCTGCCTTGATGTCAAGGGCTGTCACTCTCACCTCACCTTTGGAATTCAGCTCTTTTATCCATATTTGGATCAAGACTGTAATGAGGTCTGGAGCTGAGTGGTCCTGGCGAACACAAACTGAGCATCAGTGAGCAGGTTATTGGTGAGTAAGTGCTAATTGATAGCACTGTCAATGACACCTTCCATCACTTTGCTGATGCTTGAGAGTAGACTGATGGGGGCCCTAATTGGCCGTATTTGATTTGTCCTGCTATTGGTGGACAGGACATACCTGGGCAGTTTTCCACATTGTCGTATTACCAGAGTTGTAGCTGTACTGGAGCAGCTTAACTAGAGGCACGGCTAGTTCTGGAGCACAACAGCTGGGATGTTGTTGGGGCCCATAGCCTTTGCTGTATCCAGTGCACTCAGCCGTTTCTTGATATCACGTGGAGTGAATCGAATTGGCTGAAGACTGGCTTCTGTGATGGTGGGGATTTGAGGAGGAGGATTATATGTCGGACCATTGAGAGTGGTTTTACCCTTACCTTGTAAATGGAACTGAATGGCCACGGGAAACATGCTGCTTTGGACCACGTCTGTCAATCTGAGGTGGGAGTTGTGTGCCCATTGCTCCAGCTCATTCGTTGACAGCATCAAATGTAGTTGAAAAGCTCCCACTTGACAGATGATCACTTTCGGCAGCAGAACCTGTTGCTCTCTGCATTTGCAGCACAGGTTCTGCAGGCTGCAGTCTTTCCAGCACAGAATCTTAGAATGGTTACAGCATGGAAGAAGGCCATTTGGCCCATTGATCCCGCGCTGACTCTCAGCTAGTCCCACTCCCCCACCCTTTCCCCATAGCCCTGAAATTATTTTTTCTTCAGATAATTATGCAACTCCCTTTTGAAAGATCAGATTGAGTCTGCCTCCACCACCCTTTGAGGCAGTGCATTCCAAAACCCAACCACTCGCTGTGTAAAAAAAAAAAAACTTCTTACATCGCCTTTGGTTCTTTTATCAAGTCTCCACCCAGTGTCACCTCATTGGAAGAACCTCTCTCACCATTGACAGGTTGCATCTGCCATCTTTCCTCCATCTATACCATCAGCATGGATGCCGCGTGTAATCTCTCACTTTGGTCCTCAGAATCCCACCACAATCAGCCCCAAAACCAGCAGAACCAGGCACACCAGCAGCACCACCAACAACACCAACCTTCTCCGCAATCACCTGAAGCTGCACAGGACACGGCATCAGACCCAATCACATTGCTGTCCGAGAAGCCAGGGATGGCCTCACCATGGCCAGATTTACTTCACTTCACGCTGTACACCCTGGCTGCCACATGATGATGTGCCAGGTTGGCACCACCCCACACCAACACCATAAAGCATCCGTACAATGCCCAAGCCATTAACTTCACACATCGCCATTGTGGGGGGGGAGCGTCTGGCGGCTGTGGTACCCTTATGTCTCACCATTCACAGCAACTCACTAAACCACTTCCAATGGTCTATCCAGGGAAAGTGTTGAAAATAAAGATTTTTATGTTTGACAGCACATTAACCGAAAACACCCAAGTAACTACCCTTGTGAATCTACTTGTGTGTCATCTTTCTCTTCCGCGTGCTTCTACGAGGTGCTACCCTTGTGGCTTCAGCAAAGGTAGAGGTAGCCTGCTCACTTCTTGCTGTCAAGGAGCTGGAGAGCACCTTGCTGCACATCAATGGGGCCATGGGGACCCACATCTACACTGGCATCCCTCCTTGAGAGGAGGTCTATGAGCCTCTGCCATCTATTCTCCATTGAGACCATATGCTCCTGTAAGTAGTGCATTGGCTGCTCCATGCAGGTGGCCATCCTATCCATGGAGGGGCCTAACATCACCATCGCCTGTGATGTGGCGGTGCTTGTGTTGGAGATGGACTCCTCCATTCTGTGAACATTTGCAGACATCGCACTTGTAAAACCTGTCAGAGCCTCCTGCACTTCTTCCTCCAGCACCAAGATCGCCCTCTTTCTGGATAGTACCCCTCAGAGGCAGGGTATTCTTGGGCAACAGCCTGACGTGTCATACTTACAGAATCATACCTTTCAGCCAATGTCCCAGACTCCTCCATCATATGAAGAATGGGTAACGATACCATTCTGCACATGCCAACCATTCAGTGGCTGCTGATATCAGTGCCCATATGAGTGACTGCTGTATGCCATGTAGCTGTATGAGATGTAATTCTGTCAACAGGTTGCTGAGTTGTCCTCTCCCATCGCTCATCACCATCGGCAGTCCCTCGAAATCGACGAAGACTTGCTTCCACTCTAAAAGTGCGTTCTCAGGTGACTGTACAGTCCAATACGGGAATGACAGTCCCACCGCTAGCTGCTCGGCAACTCCCAATATTTCTAAAGCAGCCTCCTCTGCTGCTGGAAGGTTTGCAAATGAGGAAGGGCCACCACTCATTCTCCCCCTCTCCCTCTTATTTACTGCTTTCTTTTTCTGCAAGGAGGGGAGGAAGAGAAGGTTGAATGAGAGTGATGGAATGAGTGTAAGGAATGGATGGGCTAGATCTTTAAAGGGTGACTATGATGAAGTGGGCTGTCAAAGCCAAGTGGCCTCTTTGTATGTTGTTAGTTGGTATGATTACACTAGGATGAGGGTGAGTGTGATGGGTGGCTAGTGAGATGGGGATGTGATAACGTAGATAGAGAGAGAGGGATGGGTGGAGGTACAAGGTACGTTGGTGTGAGTAAGGATGCGCAGAGGTAGGGTTGTGAAGGCAGAGTGATGGGGATATGAGAGAGAGGGACTGGATCGACTAGGCTTATATTCACTGGAGTTTAGAAGAATGAGAGGGGATCTCATAGAAACATATAAAATTCTGATGGGACTGGACAGGTTAGATGCAGGAAGAATGTTCCCGATATTGGGGAAGTCCAAAACCAGGGGTCACAGTCTAAGGATAAGGGATACGCCATATAGGACTGAGATGAGGAGAAACTTCTTCACTCAGATAATTGTGAACCTGTGGAATTCTCTACCACAGAGAGTTGTTGATGCCATTTCATTAGATATATTCAAAAGAGAGTTAGATGTGGCCCTTATAGCTAAAGGGATCAAGGGTATTGAGAGAAAGCAGGAATGGGGTACTGAAATGCATGATCAGCCATGATCATATTGAATGGTGGTGCAGGCTCCAGGGGCTGAATGGCCTGCTCCTGCATCTATTTTCTATGTTTCTATGTCTATGTTTCTATGATGAAAGGCTCAGCAGGATGGAGGTGAGTGTGGCTTTATTTCCTGATCCAATGAGAAATGTTTGCGGCACTGTACCCGGGTCCTCCTGGCCACAGCCCCGCTGGTGTCCTCCACTATAATCTGCAACTAGGCTGTGTCGATATCCTGGGGGGGTCTCTTTGTAAGGATATGAAGGGAGAGCCTGGGTGCAGCCCTCTGCCTCTGTGCAATCATTGCCAGTGTCGGCAGCACTCCAATGCTGCAGTATACTGACAGCACTATGTTACATTGACATGTAAATCCAATGTGGCTGTGATATATTCCTTATGTCCTCACAACACACTCAGAATTTACAAGATGGCTCCATTCCTTTTATTCTTGTTATAAACAGCAATGGCTGCATTACCACAGTAGTCCACGAGGCAGAGCAGTCGTCCACAAGCTGGAACTAAATATTACACTTCTCCCTCCTTAATGAATAAGTAATTATAACACACAATCATCATACATAACTTGCATGGTTATACTTAACAAAAGATATGGACTTATTTTGCCATATTTACAAATCAAGCTTAACCACTTGTTTTCTGTTTCGAAGAGGATACCTTCACTCTCGAACAGAACCTTCTAAACATGGTGACAGGGTTGGTAACAGTGTGAGCTGCAAGGAGAATGCTATGAGGCTGCAGAGTGACTTGGATAGGTTAGGTGAGTGGGCAAATGAATGGCAGATGAAGTATAATGTGGATAAATGTGAGGTTATCCACTTTGGTGGTAAAAACAGAGAGACAGACTATTATCTGAATGGTGACAGATTAGGAAAAGGGAAGCTGCAACGAGACCTGGGTGTCATGGTACATCAGTCATTGAAGGTTGGCATGCAGGTACAGCAGGCGGTTAAGAAAGCAAATGGCATGTTGGCCTTCATAGCGAGGGGATTTGAGTACAGGGGCAGGGAGATGTTGCTACAGTTGTATAGGGCCTTGGTGAGGCCACACCTGGAGTATTGTGTACAGTTTTGGTCTCCTAACTTGAGGAAGGACATTCTTGCTATTGAGGGAGTGCAGCGAAGATTCACCAGACTGATTCCCGGGATGGTGGGACTGACATATCAAGAAAGACTGGATCAACTGGGCTTGTATTCACTGGAGTTCAGAAGAATGAGAGGGGACCTCATAGAAACGTTTAAAATTCTGACGGGTTTGGACAGGTTAGATGCAGGAAGAATGTTCCCAATGTTGGGGAAGTCCAGAACCAGGGGTCACAGTCTAAGGATAAGGGGTAAGCCATTTAGGACCGAGATGAGGAGAAACTTCTTCACCCAGAGAGTGGTGAACCTGTGGAATTCTTTACCACAGAAAGTAGTTGAGGCCAATTCACTAAATATATTCAAAAGGGAGTTCGATGAAGTCCTTACTACTCGGGGGATCAAGGGGTATGGCGAGAAAGCAGGAAGGGGGTACTGAAGTTTCATGTTCAGCCATGAACTCATTGAATGGCGGTGCAGGCTAGAAGGGCTGAATGGCCTGCTCCTGCACCTATTTTCTATGTTTCTATGTTTCTATGTTGTCGAACTTAGACTCATTCTAGGCTGATCCTGAGGAAAGTTTTCCTCGAAGGGATGCCCTTGATTTACATTTGAATTCTCTACAAATTCAGACTGACTCAATTCATACTTAAATTCTGACTTTCTCTTTGACTTGTTTCTTGTACATTTGATGTAGGATTTGCTACTGGTACTGTACTTGTAATAAGATTATCTGATGAGTCATAAATAATTAAATCATTCCAACTTTCAACTCCTTCCACATCTATAGGTAAAATATGATCAATGAGAACAAACCTAACCTGTCCATGATCAAATATCTTGATCAAATATGTGCGAGGACCATATTTTTTCACCACTGTTCCTGGTAAGAACTTTAACCATTTATGGTGATGGTTCTTCACTCTCCCCTTCTGATTTAATTTCACACTTCTCTCTCTTACTCTACCTCTATCGTGATTCTCTTTAGATACGTCATAATGAAGTAACATGGTGCTCTCTGGCTTTTACACTCCTTGAATGCTGCGTCACATTCTTCCGACCACTTCCAATAGACCTGTTTTTTCAACAGCTCATTCAGTGGATGTAAAGTTGTAGCTAAATTTGGTTTGAACTTCCCATAATAGTTCAAAAGACCCAAAAATGATCGAAGTTCAGTGACATTCTTAGGAGTGGATGCATTTCTGATTGCATCCAGCTTTCCCTTGGTTGGATATAAACCACCTTTGTCTACTATGTGCCCTAAGTACTCCACTTAATTTTGAAATAACTCACACTTGCGAGCAGTCATTCTTACTCTGTGATCCTCAAGCCGTTTGCGCACTTCATTCAATATGTTATTATGGATTTGCCTTTTCAGTGCTGAAATTAGTATGCCTTGCAAAATCTGATTCATCACCCCTTGGGTGCAGAAGACATTCCAAATAGTAGCCTATTAAATTGATATAGGCCTAGATGAGTATTTATCGTTAAGCATCACTTGGACTCCTTATCTTGTTCAAAGTTGTAAGTAGGCATTTGTAAGATCCAACTTTGAGAAGATCTGACCACCTGTCAGTGTTGTGAACAAATCTTCTACATTTGGCAATGTATTGGGGAGGTTACCCTCTAGAACTTGGTTTACGGTTATTTTATAATCCCCACACAACCTTACCTTACCATCGGACTTAGGTACAGCAACAATGGGTGTAGCCCAATTACATAGATCTATCTTAGAGATACTGTTCTCAGTCTCTAGTCTTTTTAGTTCTTGCTCAACTTTCTCCGTGAGTGCATATGGTACGGGTCGTGGCTTGCAGTAAACCGATCTAGCGTCCTTCTGTACCCTGACACTTGCCTTGAAGCCTTGGATCAGACTGCCTGTTTCACAGAACACTTTTGGATAATTCTTGATGTTATCATCCTTCGATGCATA
Source organism: Pristiophorus japonicus (assembly GCF_044704955.1). NCBI lineage: Eukaryota > Metazoa > Chordata > Chondrichthyes > Pristiophoridae > Pristiophorus > Pristiophorus japonicus. The sequence continues at coordinate 3,273,267 of NC_091987.1, forward strand.
TTTCGTTTCAACACGAAAAATCTCATTCCAATGATCCCAACCAATTTCTTCCTAGGGAGGCAGGCTTGTCTCCTGAAGAGAGGCAACCTCGGAAATTTGATCCTTGTATTTCACCGGCCTAGTGATATGGCCTACCACAGGACGTTGCTCTCCTGAGTAGCCTCGCAGCTCTATCTTGGATTTCTCCAATGGGAAATCATGCAATTTGTCGAGATATAGCGATTTTGGTACTACACACGGATCCACCAGTGTCGATTTTCCAGTTATCTTGGTTCCTACAACATCTACTTGCATGATGATACTTTTCGAATCGCTGTTAGATACCCTCGTGCTCCTGATGACATGTATCTCTTCATCCTGTTGCTTTTCTTCCATGCTATGTAGTCTCTGAGGATTTCTACTTATAGCCTTGAAAGTTGGTCTACTCTTCAGTCGGCATGCCTTTGCAAGATGCCCAGTTTTCCTGCAAAAGAAACACTCTGCCTTCACATATGGACAACTTTGAGCAATGTGTTGTCCCAGGCACCGATCGTATGACTTCAATGTATTGTTACCTTGGTCAGTTGCTGAGACCTTGGGGCCCAACTGCCTTTTACTTTTAACCTGCAGGCGATTCACCTCGGTTGTCTGATGACTGGAAATGGTACGAAATTCTCAGGAATATTGGTCGGCCATGTCCATCGACATAGCTGTCTGACAAGCTAAATCAAAAGTCAAGTTAGTTGTTGTCAACAACTTTCTTCTGTTCGCTTAATTTTTCATCCCACAAACTCAATGCTCGGTCCTGAAAGTTTCCGAAATGACAGTGAATGGATAGCTTCTTTAATGCTACAATGTGTTTAGTGATACTTTCGTCATGTAATTGATCTCGTATTCCAAAACAATAACTTTCAGTAATTTCCAGGGGCTTAGGACTGTAGTGCTGGAATCTCTGTCAATGTCATGTCCTTTGGCTTGATGGGAACAAGCACATTTTACAGGGTTTCATATACCTCAGGGTCTGCTTCAGTCAAGAAAATAGCCTGTTTTCTTTTCAACACCACCCGGTTACGGTTTTCATCATCGGGGACTTCGATGATACTATTCGCTGTGAAAAATATTTCTAGCCACTTCACATATGCTCCAAAAGTTTCACGGTCATGCTGGAATTTACCCAAATGCCCTATTATTCCCATAATCTGGCAGTTCAGCCAAGAGTGCTTGTAATTTACCTCGGATTTTTAGCTGTTTTGCAAACAAAGGATCGCTCTAGTCTCTCTGTTGTTTGGCTTGAATCATCCACCAACAATAATTTCAGCGAAGGAACCCGATTATCCCATTCTTCATCGCCAATGTGATATATTCTTCGCAACACACTCAGACTTTACAAGATGGCTCCACTCTTTTTAATCTTGTTGTAAACAGCAATGGCTGCATCACCACTGTAGTCCACTAGGTGGAGGAGTAGTCCACTAGCTGGAAGTATATATGATAGTGGCCATGATCCCTTTAAAGATCCTGGCTGAAAACGTGTCATCGATGATGTCGCAAGACCCGCACCATTTAATTGGGCCGAGTAACAGGCAGGGCGGGCTTAATAAGCCCTATTCAAGGAAAGTAGTTTTCAGCAGCGGGATGAAGCCAGCAGTGCAGTTGTGACCCGCCATGACCACCACCGACACCGGACCCGCCCAGGTAGGCAATATTCCGGCCATTGAGTGCTATAGCGATATTAAGATTGGATCCATGATGCGGACATTGTAGTGAGGAGCTATTCTCGGCAGGTGTAGTGTCGTAGCCCTATTTTGCTACATTGCAACAGAGACTGCGCTTCAAAAGTACTTCATTGGCTGTAATAGTGCTTTGTGATGTCCTGAGGTTGTGAAAGACGCTATATAAATGCAATTCTTTCTCTCTTTCTTTCTTTCTCTCTTTCTTTCTCTCTTTCTTTCTCTCTTTCTTTCTTTCTCTCTTTCTTTCTCTCTTTCTTTCTTTCTTTCTCTCTTTCTTTCTTTCGTCTATACACTCTGGAGTTTAACATAAGACCATAAGCATTAGGAACAGGAGTAGGCCATATGCCCCATCCAGCCTGCTCCGCCATTCAATAAGATCGTGGCTCATCATTGACTCCATCAACTCTACTTTTCCTGCCTGATCCCCATATCCCTTGATTTCCCCTAGAGTCCAAATATCTATCTATCTCAGCCTTGAATATACTCAAATACTCAGCATCCACAACCCTCTGGGGCAGAGAATTCCACAGATTCACCACCCTCTGAGTGAAGAAATTCCTCCTCATCTCTGTCTTAAATGGCCAGTTCCTTATCCTGAGACTATGCCCCCCTAGTTCTAGATTTTCCAGCCAGGGGAAACAACCTCTCAGCATCTACCCTGTCAATCCCTTTTAGTATCTCATATGGTTCAATGAGATCACCTGTCATTCTTCTAAACGCCAGAGAGTATAGGTCCATTCTACACAATCTCTCAACATAGGACAGACCTTTCATCCCAGAAATCATCCAGCGCACCTTCGTTGCACCACCTGCAAGGCAAGTATATCCTTCCTTAGATAAGGAGACCAAGAAGACTGCTCTCTCAGGTGGATGTAGTAGATCCCATGGCACTATTTCGAAGAAGAGCAGGGGAGTTATCCCTCAATCAACATAATAAAAACAGATTATCGGGTCATTACCATATTGCTGTTTGTGAGAGCTTGCTGTGCATAAATTGGCTGTCGCAGTTCCTAAATTACAACAGTGGCTGCACTTCAAAAGTTTATCTTTGGCTGTAAAGTGCTTTGAAATATCCTGAGGTCATGAAAACCAATATATAAATGCAAGTCGTTCTTTCTTACCTAGGCTGTAACACTTTGCCCTTCATATAGTACTGTTTAAATGCTGATACCTGTGACACATTTACACTCTTCAGATAACTGAGAGACTTTCCAGTATTGCTTTCAACTTTTCTCTCCCTTCTACTCCTCTTCTCCTGATGCAGTTCCACAGGCTATTGCTGCTCTCTGGTACCTCACTCAAGCGTCCAATCTCACCTATCACTCAAACAGTGAGAACTGGCTGTCTATCTAACCACAGAGGACATCACATCTGAGCCTCGTCATCTTCTCAGCCAACATCCACACACACTCGAGTGGAAATCAATCAGGAGCTGATTGGAGAGCAGCACTAAATGTTGTGAAGAATACTACTTTATAGGGAATGCTCTACATGGGTTCTGCAGTATTTGCGGTCTGGATCCCACTGTGCACAATGTTAGATGCCACACTGTGAACATGGGAAGATAATTCATGTGAATAACCATTTGAGGGAGGTACTAGAGGGTATCTATGTCAGGGTATCTATGTCCATGGACCTGGACCACAGCTTTCAGGAGGACCTACATAGAGATTTAGCTGCACTGACATTCTGCAGCATAGTATCCACAGTATAGTCCATCAGGGTACTTGAGCGGAGTACTAACCATTACTTTTGTATGTTCAATCACGGTGGACATGACTGCAAGAAAGAAACAACTTCAGTCAAAAGCGGCAAGTGGACAATTCTCCTCAGCCTCCTCCTGAGAGCTCCACCATCATACATACCTCACGTGTCATTAAAAATTGGCTAAGAGCACTGGACGCAGTGAAAGCTATGGGCCCTTACAACATCCTGACTGTCGTCCTGTGCACTGGAGCTAACCATGCTCTCCAGCCAAGCTGTTCTGATGCAACTATGACACCGGATTCAACCTGACATTGTGAAAAATTGTCCACAAATGCCCTGTCCACCAAAAAGCAGGACAAATCTAACCATTTACCACCCTATCGATCTCCTCCCAATGATCAGAAAAGTGATGGAAGTAGGCAGCTGCAGTTCCATCAGTGACACTGACTAATAACCTGTTTTGGTGCTAGTTAGTTTGGGTTAGGCTAGAATAACTCAGCTCCAGACCTCATCACACCCTTGATCCAGACAGGGACACAAGAGCCAAATATCAGAGGAGAAATGAGAGCAACTGCCCTCAGCATCAAGGCGGCATCCAACAGAGTGTAGCACAAAGAAGCCGTAAGAAAACTGAGGTCACTGAGGGGTCAAGGAGAAAACTCCCGTGGCTGGAGCCATACTTGACCAACAGGAAGGTGGTTGCGGTCGATGGGAGCCAATCACTGCAGCCCCAGCACCTCACTGCTGGAGGTTCATCCTACGTATATTTGGTGTAGTAAGGTCAAAGAAGACCATGTACAAGGGTTGGTGCTGTTCCCTGCATTTCTCTTGCAGTTGTCGTGCTGTAAAAATCATGTCCGTTGTACCCCGTGGAGGGTGAAATCCGCACTGTGACTCCGGGAGGAGCTCTTCAGCCACAGGGAGAAGACAGGTGAGGAAGACTCTAGCAATGACTTTCCCAGTGGCTGATAACAGGGAGATTCCTCTGTAGTTGCTGCAGTTGAACTTGTTCCCTTTTTTCAAGATGGTCACGATTACTGCATCTCTGAGATCTCCCGGCATGCTCTCCTCCTTCCAGATGAGAGAGATGAGGTCATGCATTCGTGCCAATAGTGCCTCTCCGCCATACTTTAGTGCCTCAGCGGGGATTCCATTTGCACCCGTTGCCGTGTTGTTCTTCAGCTGGTGAAAGACCCTAACCAAAGACCGTCCTAAGTGGAAGAAGTGCATCCAGGAGGGCGCTGAGCACCTCTAGTCTCGTCACTGAGAGCATGCAGAAACCAAGCGCAGGCAGCGGAAGGAGCGTGCGGCAAACCAGTCCCACGCACCCTTTCCTCCAATCACTTTCTGTCTCATTTGTGATTCCCATATTGGACTGTTCAGTCACCTAAGGACTAATTTTTAGAGTGGAAGCAAGTCTTCCTCGATCCCGAGGGACGGCCTATGATGATGATTTGGTGTAGACCGTACACGCTTGATGTTGAAAGCGTTAATGTCAGATGTTTAGAACATTGTCGTCACAGAGCAGGTCCAAATAGTGCAAGGGTTACTGGAATAATTGAAGGCAGACGATAACACCACAGACTTATCTAATCAAATAGTTCGGCCTTCTGGAACCCCACTGGCAATTATTGGAATCGAAATGGATTTCTTAGAAATGATGAGGCAGGTATTTGAAGGCTTTGCGACGACTCCGAGCCTTAAAATGAGACGAGGAGGTTCCAGGGAAGTTGGTTTTTGTTTCTCGTGGCTTTCCTTCAGCTGTGTTCGCTCCCTTGATTGTGCGTTTGTGGCCGAGGAACTTGACAGTTTGGATAACCTCGGGGCCCACTGGCAGTGGCCTGAGGAATGCTGGGAGAAACTTCACACAACTCTTGATCTGCCTTTCCATAAACACAAAGCTCTATCTCATCTGTGCTGCGAGCCTGCTGAGAGAGACAAAGGCTTGCAGCACAGATGAGATAAAGCTTTCATCAGAGAGTTGAGGCATGAATGTCTTCTGGGGCCTGATTATCTCAGTCTTATAAAAGGAAGAAATTATCTTAAATGAAGCTTTTCCTGTAACTACTGAAGCACCAGAACAGACATGCAGACCAGCATTTGATTGAGGCTTTGTAAAAAAATTGTTGTTAAAAGGGTTTACTTCTACAAAAGGAAATGCGTTTTTTTGATGGTTTTTCACAGGTGTGCCCATTTTCACGGCTGCCCGTGTCCTAGCTCGCACCAAGTCCCGCTCACCCATTACCCCCTGTGCTCGCTGACCCACATTGGCTCCCGGTTAAGCAACGCCTCAATTTCAAAACTCCCATCCTTGTTTTCAAATCTCTCCATGGCCTCGCCCCTCCCTATATTTATAAGCTCCTCCAGCCCCACAACCCCCCCGAGATGTCTGCGCTCCTCTAATTCTGCCCTCTTGAGCATCCCTGATTATAATCGCTCCACCATCGGTGGCTGTGCCTTCTGTTGCCTGGGCCCCAAGCCCTGGAACTCCCTGCCTAAACCTCTCCGCCTCTCCAACTCTCTTTCCTCCTTTAGATGCTCCTTAAAACCGACCTCTTTTTGCTGTGCACAAATTGGCTACCGCGTTTCCCACATTACAACAGTGACTACACTCCAAAAGTACTTCATTGGCTGTAAAGCGCTTTGAGACATCTGGTGGTCGTGAAAGACGCTATATAAATGTAAGTCTTTCTTCCTTTTTTCTTTGACTAAGCTTTTGGTCACCTGCCCTAATTTCTCCTTATGTGGCTCGGTGTCAAATTATTAGTCTTTTAGTACTCCTGTGAAGCGCCTAGGGACGTTTTACTACATTAAAGGCGCTATATAAATAAAAATTATTGTTGTTGTTGTTCTTGGTGTCTCTCTGTCTTAAAATTAGGAGAGTCACATTTTGATTATCTTTCCATGTTCTCCCCCCCCACCCCCTCCCAGTTCCTTGCCCTCCATTCCTGAAGGCACCAGACAGGCACTCCCGTACATCCTTCAGGTGTGGCCGAACCCAGGCAGTGAGCATTGGCAAGCTGTTTGACTGCAGCAGCCCTCACTGGGCATTCACGAGTGAACTTTGCAGTCGTCACCGGGTAGCAAATCAGGAGCAGGAACAGCCCCCTAACCCAATGGCACTGAGGCTAATTAGAAGGCTTCCCCCCCCCCTTCTCCTAAAATCCCATGGCTGAGACGAGTTAATTCAGCACAGACCAGGGACTGAATGTGGAATCTTCCTTGTCGCAATGACTTCGTATCGCTTGGCACATACACCCACCACCTGTTTATTTTTGTTAAACTTAAATCCATGGGAGATGTTTGATTCCACAATTGCAATGAACAGGTCTGAACTTTTCCAAGCTGACCCATTGCAGACTGGAGCAGTCTTGTTAGTCAGCCAAATGTTTTACACATCTGGGTTATGTAGATTATTAGTAGTTACCACTGGGTTGAAATGATTTGAGTCCCAGCTGTTGGACGCACATGATCAGCTGAGCACGGACTAAAGTTTTCCCACAAACACAGACAAACAAGCAAAGGCAGACTGCTTATGCAATATTCAATGCAAAGGTCAGTCTACGTGTGTTGCAGTGGAGATGGGTTGTTTTCCGTCCCACTCCCAAAGCTAAGATATAAGTAGACAGATGTTGCTTAGAGCCTTGGTCACTAACTGCCCTCGCTATTCGTGATGCATGGTCCCAATCAGTGACTCACAAGGTTGTTGTGACAGGCTCCTCCTGGATGGTATCTGCCACTCCCCCTCCTAATGGAGGTAATCAGAGGTTGCTTGTTGTTATTTATGTAAACTTGTATATACTCTGTACAGCCACCAGAGGGCTCATCCCCTGGAATACCAAGGCATCCCATAATCCCTTGAGAGCACAGGTATTTAAGGAGGCTTCACAGGTTGGAGAGGCACTCTGGAGACCTGCAATAAAAGACTAAGGTCACACTTTACTTTGAGCTCACAGTGTTCAGTCTGACTCTTTCTCCATACATAACACTTATGACCAATGATTCTCGTTCCTGATATAGGGGAGAGAATGCCCAAGGCCTTGGTCAGTGGCTGTGACTGAAGAGACGCAGCAAAGTCTTTGCAGTGCAGTCCGAGACCATTTACACTTGATACAGGCAAAGAATGGCTTCCTGAAGAAAGAAATTAAGAAGGACTTACATTTATATGGCGCCTTTCATGACCACCAGACGTCTCAAAGCGCTTTACAGCCAATGAGGTACTTTTGAAGTGTAGTCACTGTTGTATTGTAGGAAACGTCCTACATCGCTGTTATAATGTCGTAAACCCCTGGTCCGTGACTCTCTCTCCTGATGCGCTCAGAGAGAAAGATTTCCCAGACCCCTGGTCAGTGGTTCTCACTCCTGACGTAAATAGAACGAGGTTTTGCAGGCCTGTGATCAGTGGCCCTCACTCAAACAGAAAGCCTTGTCCCAGACCCCCGGTCAGCCGTTCTCATGGCTGACATAGGAATGGAAAGATTTCTCAGGATCCTGGTCAGTGACCTGCACAGTGATAGGCTGAGGCTTCTCAGGACTTTGGTCAAAGAAATCAGATCAATCAAATACAAATCGGGAATTTTGCAAATGTTGAATCCTTTTGTGGGAACATATTCAATTCTAAATTGCTCAAAATACTTTAAATTCATTGGGACGGAATTTGTGATGTGTAACAACGGCAAACTAACAGTGTTTGAAACGGACCGCAACTTCAGGATTTGGTGCAGGCGTATCCTAATGCGGTAATCCTGAAGTTGCAGTCAGCCATTCACTGCTCCGATACTGGCCATGCTGTGCAAACCCTCCTCCCACAGCCCGCCATCAGTGTAATCAGTGAAAACTTGGGCTTTTCACGGTTATACGCTGTTAAATACCCCATTAAGTGTTCGGACTTGTTGGATTAGGTGTAACTGGGGTTTTAACAATGTATTCACTGCCAAACAAACATTCTGACCCTGAAACACCAATTTTAATTTTGTGGAGGTCAAATTTCTACTTTATGATAAAAATTACAATTTTAATAAACATCTAAAAAATGAATATCATAATTATTGTTTGATCATATTTATTTTAGGTTCTACCTTATCCCCATATATGAGAGCCCCAGTCTTTGTTTTGCTCTCTGTAACATTTTTAAAAAGTCGGGTAAAAGCAGCTTCTCATTTCCTGTCTGTGAGAATTCGGCAATATAATTGGCTGCTGAGACAACTTGTTTACGCGTTACGGAATACCCATGACACTGCACTAAAGTCACTTACACGTCGAAAAAGCCAATCTTCTCAGCACAGAGATTGTGAGATTTTTTTGGGCAGCATTCTTCAGGGCCAATGCTGAACGCCTTTGCTTCGCCACTGACCGCAAATCCCAGGCCAGTGTTTCAAGGAGTGGAGATAATAAAGTTTAGCAAGTAATTCCATATGTTACTGAGTGTCAAACCTTGGTTAGACCACACTTACAGTACAGCATACAGTTCTGGTCGCAATATTCTAAAAAAGATCACCATAGGCACTCCCTCGGGATCGAGGAAGACTTGCTTCCACTCTTAGCATGAGTTCTTAGGTGACTGTGCAGTCCAATACGAGAACCACAGTTTCTGTCACAGGTGGGACAGATAGTCGTTGAGGGAAAGGGTGAGCAGGGAACCTGATTTGCTGCACGCTCCTTCCGTTGCCTGCGCTTGGTTTCTGCATGCTCTCGGCGACGATACTCGAGGTGCTCAGCGCCCTCCCGGATACACTTCCTGCACTTAGGGCAGTCTATCGCCAGGAACTCCCAGGTGTCAGTGGGGATGTCGCACTTTATCAGGGAGGCTTTGAGGGTGTCCTTGTAATGTTTCCTCTGCCCACCTTTGGTTCGTTTGCCGTGGATGAGTTCCGAGTAGAGCACTTGCTTTGGGAGTTTCGTGTCTGGCATGCAAACTATGTGGTCTGCCCAGCGGAGCTGATCAAGTGTGGTCAGTGCTTCAATGCTGGGGATGTTGGCCTGGACGAGGTTGGTCTATCCTCCCAGGGGATTTGCAGAACCTTGCGGAGACATCGCTGGTGGTATTTCTGCAGCGACTTGAGGTGTCTACTGTACATGGTCCACGTCTCTGAGCCATGCAGGAGGGCGGATATTACTACGGCCCTGTAGACCATGAGCTTGGTGACAGTTTTGAGGGACTGATCTTCAAACACTCTTTTCCTCAGACGGCCGAAGGCTGCAGTGGCGCACTGGAGGCGGTGTTGGATCTCATCGTCAATGCCTGCTCTTGTTGATCGGAGGCTCCCGAGATAGGGGAAGTGGTCCACATTGTCCAGGGCCGCGCCATGGATCTTGATGACTGGGGGGGGCAGTGCTGTGCGGTGAGGACAGGCTGGTGTTGGACATTTGTCTTACTAATGTTTAGCATAAGGCCCATGCTTTCATACACCTCGCTAAATACGTCGACAATGTCCTGGAGTTCAGCCTCTGTATGTGTGCAGACGCAGGCGTCGTCCGCGTACTGTAGCTCGACGACAGAGGTTGGGGTGGTCTTGGACCTGGCCTGGAGATGGTGAAGGTTGAACAGCTTCCCACGAGTTCTGTAGTTTAGCTCCACTCCAGTGGGGAGCTTATCAACTGTGAGGTGGAGCATGGCAGCGAGGAATATTGAGAAGAGGTTTGGGGCGATGACGCAGTATGATTCGGCAATATGATTGGCTGCTGAGACAACTTGTTTACACGTTACGGAATACCCATGACACTGCACTAAAATCACTTATACGTTGAAAAAGCCAAACTTCTCACCACAGAGATTGCGAGATTTCTTCGGGCAACATTGTTCAGGGCCAATGCTGAACGCCTTTGCTTCGCCACTGACCGCAAATTCCAGGCCAGTGTTTCAAGGAGTGGAGATAATAAAGTTTAGCAAGGAATTCCATATGTTACTGAGTGTCAAATCTTGGTTAGACCACACTTACAGTACAGCATACAGTTCTAGTCGCAATATTCTAAAAAGGATATAAAGGCACTGGAGAGGGCGCAGAGAAGATTTGCAAAGATGATACCAGAAATCTGAGGGTATACATATCAGAAAAGGATGAACATGCTGAGTCTCTTTTCTCTTGAAAAAAGAAGGCTGAGGGGGTGACTTTATAGAGGTCTTTAAAATTATGAAAGGTTTTGTTAGCGTGGATACAGAGAGAATGTTTCCACTTGTGGGGAAGAGCATAACTAGAGGCCATCAATATAAGATAGTCACCAAGAAATCCAATAGAGAATTCAGAAGAAAGCAAATAGTATCAATGCATTTAAGGGGAGGCTAGACAAGCATACGAGGGAGAAGGGAATAGAGGGTTATGCTGACAGATGGAAGGAGGCTCAAGTGGAGCATGGACTGGTTGGGCAGAATGGCCAGTTTCTGTGCCGTATATCTTATGAAATAAATTAAATATTATCAGAAATTAATTAGTTAAAGTGAAAGGTTCTAATACAAGAAAGTTTCTGGGAACTAGAAAGAATATTTTGCTGAGGGAACACTACACTGTCGGAGGGGCCGTCTTTCAGATGAGGCATTAAACCGAAACCCCATCTGCTTTCTCAAATGGACATAAAAAGCTCCCACGGCACAATTTTGAAGAGAAGAGGAGTTATCCCGGTGTCCTGGGCCAATATTTATCTCTCAATCAACATAACAAAAAAAAACAGATTATCTAGTCATTATCACATTGCTGTTTCTGGGAACTTGCTGCGCGCAAATTGTCGAGTTTCCTACTTTATAACAGTGACTACACTCCAAAAGTACTTCATTGGCTGTAAAGCGCTTTGAGATGTCCAATGATCGTGAAAGGCGCTATATAAATCCAAGACTTTCTTTCTATTCATTAATGCAGAGTCTGATTGAGAGTTACAGGATGGCTTGATGGATATATTTCAGTTCATGAATATCTCACCCGTTGTTCCTCGTCCTTACATTCAAATCTTTCTGTCTCAGTGATTTCTTCCAGCTATCTAACAGCACAGGGACATATCACTCATTCCTACTCTCTCTCTGCTTCCTCACGCCACCATCAGCCATTATTCCCCCTCCCTTTGGAACTCATCAAAAGTCCACATCTATTAGAAATGTCTTGCTAATGGCCAAAGGAATATTTATTTCATCAGTAATGTCCGTGCTTGCTTGTTGCCGGGCAGACCAGGAGACAACATTTACAACGTGACTGCAGTACCACCTCTGTTGGTTATCGCGCGAGTCAACTTGCACATTGCAAGCTGGGGCTAAGGGATAAAGAGTTGGATCTCTCTAATATTAATAGTGAATAGTGAATATTGCACAGGCTCAGGGGAGCTCACATGGAAGCTCTATCCTGTCCTCACTTGAATCCCACTCAAACACACTTTCTACATTTCAATAGAGATTACACGTCAAAAAGTACATTATTGGCTTCAAAACGCTTTGGGACATCCTGAGGTCGTGAAAGGTGCCATATTGATGCAAGTCCTTTCTTTCTTTTTCCGGGGCCTCTGGAGAGCAATGTCTGGCTCAGTAAAACATCTCGAGCCAAAGTACTGTCAGACCAATTGCAGCATGGACAGGAGATTGAATTTGGCATCTTCTGGCAAAGTGCGTGATGATTTGTCCCACTGGCCGATGGAGAAAACTACAATCTCTGAATTTCTATATAAATTCTTAAATGCTTCTCGCAGGAAGGCTGCTATTGGAAGGAGTAGGTCAAACTGATCTCCATATAATGATTTGTTTAGTTGTCAAATGGGAGGCGATGTGCAGTTTGTGTTGTGATGACACTTGACCTATTGCATGTACCAAGGCAGAGATTGGCCTCAGATAAACACTGCTGCTCTCCATAAACTATTGCAGCACAACATTTAAAATATTGCTTACAACAGCTCTACCTCTGTCACATATACACATTGGAGTTTAGAAGAATGAGAGGTGATCATATTGAAACATATAAGGTAATGAGGGGGCTCGACAAGGTGGATGCAGAGAGGATATTTCCAATCATAGGGGAAATTAAAACTAGGGGACATAGTCTCAGAATAAGGGGTCGCCCATTTAAAACTGAGATGAGGAGGAATTTCTTCTCTCAGAGGGTTGTAAATCTGTGGAATTCCCTGCCCCAGAGAGCTGTGGAGGCTGGGTCATTGAATATATTTAAGGTGGAGATAGACAGATTTTTAAATGGTAAGGGAGTGAAGCGGCAGGGAAGTGGAGCTGAGTCCATGATCAGAATGGCGGAGCAGGCTCGAGGGGTCAAATGGCCTCGTCCTGCTCCTATTTCTTATGTTCTTATTATGGTGTGAGTCAACTTGCTCATTGCAAGCTGGATCCTAGGGATAAAGGGCTAGAACCTCCATTTTTTTTGCAAGCTTAACGCCGACTTAACGCCTATTTTACTGCTGAAATGACGTATAATGCCCATATATCGCCCATTTTGGCACAAAATGGAAACTGACGGGCATTTTTAGGAAACTTACCACCAAGCGTTACTTTCCCCATCTGCTTAACGCCGGGAAAAAATATTACCGCCTGCCCACTTTTTTTGGGCGAAATCAGCAGAATGGGCGAAATCGACGCCCATAATATTGCCCAGTGTTACATTCCGCACGGAATTAATGCCGGGATTCAATATTAACGCCTGCCCACTGTTTTTTGTTGTAAAGAGCATATTAACTCAAACTAGCGGCCATGAGATCGCCCAGCGTCAATTTCACCACCTCGCACACTTTTCGCCCACAATATCGCTCGCCCAAAAAACCACCCAGAAAAAGTGGAACTAACCGGAACGAACGCCAGTGGTATGGCTGGCATTTGTTAAATCCCACTCTTACGTGAGGAGCTGATATCTGAAAGATTTGCCTGAAAGAGCGCTGATGTGAGTGACAATGCTGACACACTGCTGTGTGTGTGCAGCTCAGACATCAATGGTGCCCATCACCTTGGTGCCAGTTAAAGTTTACGTTGATTGATGTTAAGTTATATTTAACGCTTTCATGGTAAGGAATCACCAATGTGTAATGGTGCAGCTATCTAAGGCAATGCACAACAAGGTTATGTTCAATAACAAAAATGTAATACCAACATTGGTCTCAAATCGTAAGTATCACAGCCAATAACAACCAACCCCCACCCACATCCAACTTTTTCCACCAATGACATAAATCACATGTTCAACATGTCGAGCAACACAGAATACAAAGACAACAAATTGCACACACCCAGATGGAGATATAACACAGCCATCACCTCCGCACATGCACCTCACTTTCCTTCCCCTCCTCCCCTTCTTCTCCCCACCTCTGCCCCTTCCCTCCTCGCTCCATGGCGCCTGGCCGAGGAGCTCCTCAGGCGGTGCCTCATTGGGGGGGATGAAGGCAGATACGGTTGTTGCACGGCTACTGGAGGGGGGGGTGCCGAGGGGGCAACATTCTCTGATGCAGAAGCAGGATCTTGGTCCTTGCTCTCATCTGTCATTCACCATGGTGGTGCGGTACCTAGGGGTGGAGTGCCGCGCTCGGGGACCACTGGAAGGGCTGTGGCAACAGTGTTCCTGGCTATCACATCCAGAGCCTCCGCCATGCATGGAATGTACTCGGTTATGATGGCCAGCTGTCGGGATATGCCCGCCAATGCTTCGATGTGCTGGTCACCAATGTCTACAGTCCTCCTGGACAACTGTACCCTCTCTCCATTCTCATGTCGCGTTTGTGGAACAGACCTGCCACATCCACGAGGCCTCCATGGGGTCGGCGCTGTCCTGGGGACAAATGGGGTTCCCTGTGGCGAGGTGCTTGGGGCCGGTACCTCCAGAGTGGAGGCGGGAATAACCGGAGGACCACTAGATGGCCTTGGGGTGGAATGGCTTCTGGAGCGTGGTGATGCAGGTTCCTCGAAGTCCGCACTCTCATCCATGGAGAACAGACCCAGCGGATTGACGGGCGAGAATTGGAGCTCCTGAGCACCAGAGGCAGTAGGATCATCCGCCGACTCCTACCCCGCTCTCCCACCTTCTGGCCTCTGTGACCTTGCCTGTGGTCGTGCTCTGGCTGAGCTGCAAAACACAAATGAGGTTATTAGAGGAGAAGGGGGTGCTAGGGTGACAAGGTGAGTCCAGCGCTACACACAACATATGCACGACAAAAGCACCACCGCTATCAAATTCATCACAGACATCACATTTCATGACCATCAACACATTGTGCATTGCAATGATTTTCATTAGGCCAGCATTATTTCTAGGACAATTTTAGAGATCATCTATCATATATGATTGTTCGGTTATGAGTGGGTGTGGCATCTATTGACTTTACATGACGCAATGGTGTAAGCTTTACTCACGTGGCATCACTTCAGGGTCTGCAGATGTGTCCGTGGCTGTCCGGGGGTGCTTCCCCACGAGTGTGAGCACTCGCTCCTCCATCTCAGTGATGTCGCTGGGGACTGGTGGCCCCCCACCCGTTCACCTCTGCACGGACCTCATCGTCGATAGCTCCTTCTGTAAAAGGTGACAGGACGACATGGCATGAGATCATTGCATGATAACATTGCTAGGTACTGTCACAGAGACTGATACAACACATAACCGACAGATGTCATCATGATTATTATGATAATTATCTTAACCTAAAGACGTACACTGTGACCTCAGGCTTTAAGTAAAACATTCACGGTAAAAGTGAAAGAATCACATCTGCTGATAGTCACTCATGACTGTTACAAATCAAATTATATAAATACATAAGTACATGTAAATCAATGTAATACTTACTCTTGCGGATCCCGCAAGGTCGTTCCATCGTTTGCGGCATTGGTTGCCCTCACACATCTCGTTGGTCACCGACGAAACCACCTCTGCTATCTTGGTCCAGATCTTCTGGTAAGCCTTTGGGGTGGGATTCCCACGCCCTCCCTGTTTTAACTCACCCCAATGTAACTCGATCTCCTGCAGGAGGGAGACATTTGCCTCATCCGAGAACCTCCTGGCTCCTCTCCCAGCTCACTGCTCTCTCCAGTGTCAGTCTCCACAGCGTGCTGTGATGCCTCCTCATCTCCCTCCATTATAGGCTAAACTCAGGCAAATATGTGGCTGGTAACACCTACTTTTTATTTGCCTATTTACTGTGAAGCTCTAAAGTCTCCCTCCTTCCTCCCAAAACAGCCACACCACACCCAGTCATGCTTTCAGTCGCTCTGAGTTCCCTCTCTCTGTCTCCTCTTCTGCGCATGTCATGATGACTCTTGACCTCCAGATTCGTGGGAATTGTCATGCAGTTGCTAAGGATGGCCACACTTTACGGTAGAAGGTCAAAAAAATTTAACGCTACCGTCCATTTTATATCGCTCGCGGTAACGCCCATTTTCAAAAGTGGAGACTAGGTGGTTTGAGAATGGGCGAGAAGCCGGCGATCTGAGAATCCTTTTTTACCGCCCACGCTGGAACGCGATAACCACAAAAGTGGAGGTTCCAGCCTAAAGAGTTGGATCTTACTAACGTTAATATTGCCAATAAATAGAATACTGACCTTGAAATCAGGCTGAGCTATCTCCACTGAGTCCAACCCAACAAAGACACGAGCCTGCGCCTCTGTAGCCCAACCGAGACTCCAGGATGGTATGTTGCCTCCCTGGTGCAAGGGTCAAGGATGTCTCGGAGCGGGTGCAGGACATTCTAAAAAGGGAGGGAGAACAGCCAGTTGTCGTGGTGCACATTGGTACCAACGACATAGGTAAAAAAAGGGATGAGGTCCTACGAAACGAATTTAAGGAGCGAGGAGCTAAATTAAAAAGTAGGACCTCAAAAGTAGTAATCTCGGGATTGCTACCAGTGCCACGTGCTGTCAGAGTAAGAATCGCAGGATAGCGCAGATGAATACGTGGCTTGAGTAGTGGTGCAGCAGGGAGGGATTCAAATTCCTGGGGCATTGGAACCGGTTCTGGGGGAGGTGGGACCAGTACAAACCGGACGGTCTGCACCTGGGCAGGACCGGAACCAATGTCCTAGGGGGAGTGTTTTCTAGTGCTGTTGGGGAGGAGTTAAACTAATATGGCAGGGGGATGGGAACCAATGCAGGGAGACAGAGGGAAACGAAAAGGAGACAAAAGCAAAAACAGAAAGGAGATGATGAAAAGTGGAGGGCAGAGAAACCCAAGGCAAAGAACAAAAAGGGCCACTGTACAGCAAAATTCTAAAAGGACAAAGGGTGTTAAAAAAAAAAAGCCTGAATGCTTTGTTCTTAATGCAAGGAGTATCCGTAATAAAGTGGATGAATTAACTGTGCAAATAGATGTTAACAAATATGATGTGATTGGGATTACGGAGACGTGGCTCCAGGATAATCAGGGCTGGGAACTCAACATCCAGGGGTATTCAACATTCAGGAAGGATAGAATAAAAGGAAAAGGAGGTGGGGTAGCATTGCTGGTTAAAGAGGAGATTAATGCAATAGTTAGGAAGGACATTAGCTTGGATGAAGTGGAATCGAGATGGGTAGAGCTGCAGAACACCAAAGGGCAAAAAACGTTAGTGGGAGTTGTGCACAGACCTCCAAACAGTAGTAGTGATGTTGGGGAGGGCATCAAACAGGAAATTAAGGGTGCATGCAATAAAGGTGCAGCAGTTATAATGGGTGACTTTAATATGCACATAGATTGGGCAAGCCAAATTGGAAGTAATACGGTGGAGGAGGATTTCCTGGAGTGCATAAGGGATGGTTTTCTAGACCAATATGTCGAGGAACCAACTTGGGGGGAGGCCATCTTAGACTGGGTGTTGTGTAATGAGAGAGGATTAATTAGCAATCTCGTTGTGCGAGGCCCCTTGGGGAAGAGTGACCATAATATGGTGGAATTCTGCATTAGGATGGAGAATGAAACAGTTAATTCAGAGACCATGGTTCAGAACTTAAAGAAGGGCAACTTTGAAGGTATGAGGCGTGAATTGGCTAGGATAGATTGGTGAATGATACTTAAGGAGTTGACTGTGGATGGGCAATGGCAGACATTTAGAGACCGCATGGATGAACTACAACAATTGTACATTCCTGTCTGGCGTAAAAATAAAAAAGTGAAGGTGGCTCAACCGTGGCTATCAAGGGAAATCAGGGATAGTATTAAAGCCAAGGAAGTGGCATACAAATTGGCCAGAATTAGCAGCGAACCCGGGAACTGGGAGAAATTTAGAACTCAGCAGAGGAGGACAAAGGGTTTGATTAGGGCAGGGAAAATGGAGTACGAGAAGAAGCTTGCAGGGAACATTAAGACGGATTGCAAAAGTTTCTATAGATATGTAAAGAGAAAAAGGTTAGTAAAGACAAACGTAGGTCCCCTGCAGTCAGAATCAGGGGAAGTCATAACGGGGAGCAAAGAAATGGCAGACCAATTGAACAAGTACTTTGGTTCGGTATTCACTAAGGAGGACACAAACAACCTTCCGGATATAAAAGGGGTCAGAGGGTCTAGTAAGGAGGAGGAACTGAGGGAAATCCTTATTTGCCAAGAAATTGTGTTGGGGAAATTGATGGGATTGAAGGCCGATAAATCCCCAGGGCCTGATGGACTGCATCCCAGAGTACTTAAGGAGGTGGCCTTGGAAATAGCGGATGCATTGACAGTCATTTTCCAACATTCCATTGACTCTGGATCAGTTCCTATGGAGTGGAGGGTAGCCAATGTAACCCCACTTTTTAAAAAAGGAGGGAGAGAGAAAACAGGTAATTATAGACCGGTCAGCCTGACCTCAGTAGTGGGTAAAATGATGGAATTAATTATTAAGGATGTCATAGCAGCGCATTTGGAAAGAGGTGACATGATAGGTCCAAGTCAGCATGGATTTGTGAAAGGGAAATCATGCTTGACAAATCTTCTGGAATTTTTTGAGGATGTTTCCAGTAGAGTGGACAAGGGAGAACCAGTTGATGTGGTATATTTGGACTTTCAGAAGGCTTTCGACAAGGTCCCACACAAGAGATTAATGTGCAAAGTTAAAGCACATGGGATTGGGGGTAGTGTGCTGACATGGAGTGAGAACTGGTTGTCAGACAGGAAGCAAAGAGTAGGAGTAAATGGGTACTTTTCAGAATGGCAGGCAGTGACTAGTGGGGTACCGCAAGGTTCTATGCTGGGGCCCCAGCTGTTTACACTGTACATTAATGATTTAGACGAGGGGATTAAATGTAGTATCTCCAAATTTGTGGATGACACTAAGTTGGGTGGCAGTGTGAGCTGCGAGGAGGATGCTATGAGGCTGCAGAGTGACTTGGGCACTAGGTGAGTGGGCAAATGCATGGCAGATGAAGTATAATGTGGATAAATGTGAGGTTATCCACTTTGGTGGTAAAAACAGAGAGCCAGACTATTATCTGAATGGTGACAGATTAGGAAAAGGGGAGGTGCAACGAGACCTGGGTGTCATGGTACATCAGTCATTGAAGGTTGGCATGCAGGTACAGCAGGCGGTTAAGAAAGCAAATGGCATATTGGCCTTCATAGCGAGGGGATTTGAGTACAGGGGCAGGGAGGTGTTGCTACAGTTGTACACGGCCTTGGTGAGGTCACACCTGGAGTATTGTGTACAGTTTTGGTCTCCTAACTTGAGGAAGGACATTCTTGCTATTGAGGGAGTGCAGCGAAGATTCACCAGACTGATTCCCGGGATGGTGGGACTGACCTATCAAGAAAGACTGGATCAACTGGGCTCGTATTCACTGGAGTTCAGAAGAATGAGAGGGGACCTCATAGAAACGTTTAAAATTCTGACGGGTTTAGACAGGTTAGATGCAGGAAAAATGTTCCCAATGTTGGGAAGTCCAGAACCAGGGATCACAGTCTAAGGATAAGGGATAAGCCATTTAGGACCGAGATGAGGAGAGACTTCTTCACCCAGAGAGTGGTGAACCTGTGGAATTCTCTACCACAGAAAGTTGTTGAGGCCAATTCACTAAATATATTCAAAAAGGAGTCAGATATAGTCCTTACTACTAGGGGGATTAAGGGGTATGGTGAGAAAGCATGAATGGGGTACTGAAGTTGCATGTTCAGCCATGAACTCATTGAATGGCGGTGCAGGCTCGAAGGGCCGAATGGCCTACTCCTGCACCTATTTTCTATGTTTCTATGTTTCTAAATACAGGTCCCCAATTTCAGGCAAAAGCTCGGGAGAGGCATGAGACCAAAGAGCGGAAACAATTTCTTCTCCAATTTAACCTTCATGGAATATGGAGGCGTAGGTTCCGCAAGCTTGTCGTGGGACTCGCACCACCTGGGTTTGTGCTCATCCATCGACTTTTTTGATCGTGTTGCGCTCAAATTTCTAAAATTTCAAAACACAATTTTAACCTTTAAAACAGGAGCTTATTTTTTTTCCACATATGTGTCTTATAATCTGAGGTTATTAGTTTTTGAACTGTCTGCAAGGAGTAATCTAGAGGACCAGTACTCGTCTTCTCACCCCTATCGTGCTCCCTATTCACTCTCAGGGTTGACAAAAAGTGACAGCTCTCATGCCCCTGTGTGCAGACCCCTTCATCCGGTCAAGAGCACCCGACAGCACAGGACCACAACTATAACCAGAGTCGGGCAGCAGACCAGCACCACACAGCCAGAAGGCAGACCAGACTGTTGTGCACAGACCGTTGTACTTTTTTGGATCGTTCCCCCCTTGGCGGAACAGCTGGAAAGTCCCACATTTGGTCCTCAGTCTGTTCCAAGCAAACTCATTTCCTTCGATGGATTTGATACAATGCATCCCAATGCCTCTGGGTTAGAGAATGGGAAATCGTCCGGGCGATTGATATCCAGTGATCCCACCCCTTCCTGGAGATGAGTGTGCTTGAGGACATTGATGAGGCCGTGAGTGGCTATGATGATTTCCCACCATCGCCCCCATACCCCCCCTACCCCCAGTCTGGAGTTAATAGCGAATATCCCACAGGCTCAGGGGGAGCACTGTAAGGGGTGGTCTCGGGGGTCAGGTTCACCTCTGACCACCTGAATGGTTCGAATCGCTCCCACTCCCTGGTTCTAGACTCTGAATTTATTTGGGGGATGTGATAAAGTGCAAGAGACAACTGGTTTGGTGCAAAAGAACTTTGATTTTATTGAAGGCAAGAAAATACAATGTCAAACTTATAGTCATACAAATAAAGAACAGTACATCACACATTCAAAGGGGTTACAGTGAATAATACACCTCCCACCTCCCAATGCCTAACACTGACTAGGTTAAACTCCAGGGCAAACAGGGACTATGCTCACCGATCCTTTACTGGTAGTTGGCGGTGGTTCACGATTTCAGGATTCGCTGGATTCTGTAGGTTCTGCTTGCTGTACCCCGAATGTCGGAGAAGACTTCTTACTGCACAGTCTTCAGTTGGGTGGTGTCTGCTGATACGGTAGGGTGCGTTTTGTACTTATGGGGTAAGTACCCGTTTTCTTTTGTTAGAAATAGGTTTCAAAGTCTTTCTAGCTCTTGTTTTCACCTGTTGGTGGTCAGGCCTCGGTTGTAGAGTGGAAACTTTCGATTCTTCGGTTTCTTCCTTGTGGAGTTTTGTTTCGAAGTTGGTCGATCGCGGTGTTTTTGGTGGTACCACATTGGCCGTGGTCGGTTGCTGCCGCAATGGTGATGTTCTTCCTTCCTTTTCGATTTCAGGACGTCGAGGCTGGAGAAGCTAGTTAAAACTGCTGCGGTGATCTTTCTCTCTTCTTGATCTGATGCATAGCATAGCATTGCCTAGCATTGCCTAGCATAAGCATTGCATACCCTTTGTTAAAGCAGGGCCCAGTTATACCTTTTGAGATGTTCTAATCTTCGCGCCAAATCAGCCCGGATTCTTTGTTTAAATTTGGCGGGCTTGATATTTCTTTGTCCTATTTTGACGGGCCCATTAAATGTTAACCTGTCTCGGATGTGTCGATCTTTTAAATCTGTTTCTTGATGGAAATATTAGCTTTGGTATTTGCAGTGTCTGTCTGTGCTTGGGGTTTTCATGCAGGTTGGATGTGCCATTGTTATTATGTATTTGCTGGAATGGTTTTCCAGATCACGGTGATGGTTAGCTATCTCTGGGTCAATTGTTGCTATGTTAATGTCTCCTGGGGAGAAGGGTTTTCGAGTATCCACAATTCTCCAGACAATTTGCTTTAGTTTCAATACCCCAGACAGCTTCAATACTCAAAACTGGTTTCTTTGAAGGATAGTTCCTTTAGTTCTCAGCCTTGCCCACACAAACTCAATCTGCTTTGTAAAATCTCAAATTCGATTAAAGTTCGTAGTTTCTTCCATGTGCACTTTAGGATCTCAAACTTTCTGGTCGATAGTTCCAACTTAAATTTCTTTTCCAATGAGTCCAAACACTGGGCGGGGGGGTTCTCCCACGAATTTTGCTACCCTTCAGCACACGTCAAAGCTCTATCCTGTCCTCACTTGAAATCCACTCAAACCGGGAGCTGCGTCCTACTTTCCTACATTGCAACAGTGACTACACGTCAAGAAATACTTCATTGGTTGCAAAGAGCTTTGGGACATCCTGAGGTCGTGAAAGGAGCTGTATAAATGCATATCTTTCTTTCTTTATCCAGAGCCACCGGAGAGCAATCTCTGGCTAATTTAAAACATCCCGAGCCAAAGTACTGTAAGGCCTATTGCAGCATGGACAGGAGATTGAATCTGGCATCTTCTGGCATGTATAGCTCAATTAGACAATGGCCGATAATTTGTCTCACTGGTCTATTGCGCAAATTACAATCATTTGATTTCTATATAAGCTCTTAAATGCTCCTCACAGAAAGACTAATTGAAAGGAGTAGGTCAAACTGACCTCCATGTGATGATCTTTCGTTGTCAAATGGAAGGCGATGTGCAGTTTGTGTTGTAATAACACTTGACCTATTGCATGTACCAAGGCAGAGATTGGCCTCAGATAAACGCTGCTGCTCTCCATAAACTATTGCAGCACAGCGTTTATAATATTGCTATCGACGCGCTGGCCCTGCTCCAAGAGTAACAAATGCCCTCCCGGCATCCTCTGCTGTAATCTCAGCTGTTTCCCTCAGACCTCAGCCGGCAAGCTGTTTCGGCTGGAGATGGTCAGATAAGAGTGAAGCTGTTGAGGAGCCTGCCAGCTTACTTGCTGCAGAGATCTGATGTACCCTCACTCCCTGACGCAGTTTGTGAGCTAGCCTTTGATAACACAAGTGTTCCCTCAGCCTGCTGCCACTGAACGATTCATCGCATTTCTTCGAATGGACCACCCACACCAGGTTCCCAAATACGGCCCCTCAACCCTCGTCCTCTCACCACAGTCTCCTTAACCGTTTGTTGCTGAAGCTTTTGTTCGACATTCAGCCCATTTTGCAAAGTTTCATTTCTTTTCCTTCCCTTACCGCCCAGCCTTTGAAATCTTTATTTTTGATGGTACTGCTGCCAGAGGCAATGCTCTGGCTTCACAGCAATATGAATAAAGAAAATCTTGCATTTAAATAGCACCTTTCCTGACCAGCTGAAGTCTCAAAGCACTTTGCAGCCAATGAATATGCAGTGTAGTCACTGTGGGAAATGTTGCAGCCAAATTGCACACAGGAAGCTCCCACAGACAGCAACGTGATAATGACCAGATAATCTTTTTTTTTATGTTGATTGAGGGATAAATATTGGCCAGGACACTGGGGATAACTCCCCTGCACTTCTTCAAAATGTTGCCATGAGATCATTTACATCCACCTGTGAGAGCAGATAAGGCCTCGGTTTAACATCTCATCTGAAAGACAGCACCTCTGACAGTGCAGCACTCCCTCAGCATTGCACTGGAGCGTCGATCTAGACTTTTTGTGCCCAAGTCCCTGGAGTGGGACTTGAGCCCACAACCTTCTGACTCAGAGACGAGGGTGCTACCCACTGAGCCACAGCTTGTACTGTGATGTAGGGGCCGTCTCACTTCCAGACACAGCTAGGGGTTGTCAAATCTGGTTGGCCGTATTCCTGGCAGTTTCGTCACAATGCGCCAATTCTCATTGGTCGCCCAACACGTCCATCCTCACAACGCACCGCTTTCCCACCCCAACTGCATCGTTAAAAAGCCTCTTCATTACCCGATTGGATGATTCGTGACACTCAGTCAAACAGCCTTTCTTTCCCCATCTCCAATATTTTTATAATTAATAAACACCAGTGTTCATTAAAAAAACAGAAAATAGCACCTTTATTTCTAATGCCCCGTTGACGTTTCTCCCGGGTGTTGCTCATTGCAGTGTTCTGGAGATGAATCTTTAATTACTGGGGACTCCAGGATAACCCGAGAGGTTTGGCAACCCGAGATACTGCTAACACCACCCAGTGACATTGGCTCATTTCCCCGTGCCCCACGGCATCATGCCTGTGGCAAAGGCAAATGGCACAACCACTAGTGCTGGCCTCCAAGGGTTCTCTTGACAGTGTTGGCCCGCACAGTCCTACCTTCAACATCAGGGGGAGTCACAGCCTTGAATGATGAACTGGCAAATGGTGCTTTGTGTCAGCTGTGCGTGCACGATGTAGGGCATGTGTTTGTTTTACCCTGGTTCTTTGACCTCGGGGAAAAGAACAACACGTGGCACCAAATTTAGGGTTAACCCAGTGTCAGTTTTATTATACAGAAAAACTAAACAAAAACTCAGAACTAGACTTCTGAGAGAAATCGACTAGAGACATACAATCACCCTTCCTAGTTGTAGCTTGTAAGTTCGTGGTCTTTGGTTCCGTGACCGGTTGGTTAATCTTCTGGCCGTTCTCTGCAGTGCTGTTCCTTTCGTGTATGTTCTTCTTACATGTCCTTCTGTGCATGCACGTGTCTTTCTACTTCTTCTGCCCATCACATCTACTGTCTTCTGAGCTGCTTCTAGCTCACATATATTTATATATATCCATGTTTTGACTGATCTCCCGCCACTGCGGTTTCTGATAAAGTGTTTGTATCAATATGTTGCTTTGTGGTGATCCTGGTTGATTGACTGCAATAATGGACTCTACTGTTCCCAGTTTGCACATGGAGTCTGCGAGACTCAAAATGACTCTTCATCTTAACACCTCGTTCCCCAAAGATGTGCACCTGTGGTGATTCCTTTGTTGTCCAGTCCTTTTACAGACTTGGTGTCTCCAGTGAGCTTGTTTTTCCCCACCCTGGTCAATCAGTTTCAGGGGCCCATGCACCAACTCCATTGTTGTTATGTATAAAGTTCAGTGTTCGGTCCTGACCACAGAATGTTCTTAACTGGGGTAAGTCATCACCTGCCTAAGGCTGGTGCCTTTTTGCTCCCATTGTCCAGTTTAATTCCAAAAACTTGTATTAATCAAATGTTTAGTTCATGGTCTCCTTCTGTGCTTTTCTGAAGATTTATAACCTTACAACGAGATTGCAAATCAGCGCAGTGGTTCTGGCCCCGCCCCCAGCTTTATCAGAACAATGGGAGCAATAAAGAAACGAAAGGCTTGCTTTTATCTTTCATGACCTCAGGCCATTCCAAAGTGCTTTACAGCCAATGAAGTACTTTGGAAGCCTAGTCAATGTTGTAGTGAAGGAAACGCAGCAGCCAACTTGCGTAGAGTAAGGTCCCACAAACAGCAATGAGTTAATGACTAGATAATCTGTTTTATTGCTGTTGTCTGAGGCATACATATTGGCCAGGACATTGGGACAACTCCCCTGTTCCTCATAGAATCATAGAAATATACAGCATGGAAAGAGACCATTTGGCCCATCATGTACGTGCCAGCTGACAAAGAGTTATCCAGCCAAATCCCACTTTCCAGCTCTTGGTCTGTAGCCCTGTAGGTTATGGCACTTCAAGTGCACATCCAAGTACTTTTTAAATGTGGTGAGGGTTTCTGCCACTACCACCCTTTCAGGCCGTGAGTTCCAGACCCCCACCACCCTCTGGGTGAAAAGATTTCCCCTCAAATCCCATCTAAACTTTTCACCATTTACTTTAAATCTATGCCCCCTGGTTGTTTACCCCTCTGCTAAGTGAAATAGGTCCTTCCTATCCACTCTATCTAGGCCTCTCATAATTATATACACCTCAATACATCTCCCCTCAGCCTCCTCTGTTCGAAAGAAAACAAACCCAGCCTATCCAATTTTTCCTCACAGCTAAAATTCTCCAGTCCTGACAACATCCTCGTAAATCTCCTCCATGCCCTCTCTAGTGCAATCACATTTTTCCTGTAATGCGGTGACCAGAACTGCATGCAATACTCCAGCTGTGGCCAAACAAGTGTTTTATACAGTTCACGTATAACCTCCCTGCTCTTATAATCAATGCCTCAGCTAATAAAGGCAAGTATTCCGTAAGCCTTCTTTACCACCTTATCCACCTGGCCTGCTACCTTCAGGGATCTGTGGACATGCACTCCAAAGTCCTTCTGTTCCTCTACACTTCTCAGTGTCCTACCACTTAATGTGTTTTCCCTTGACTTGTTAGACCTCCCCAAATGCATTACCGAATGTAATGTAACCAAGTTTGCTGATGATATAAAGATGGGTGGGAAAGCAAATTGTGAGGAGGACACAAAAAATCTGCAAAGGGATATAGAAAGGAGAAGTGAGTTGGCAGAACATTTTTGAATGGAGTATAATGTGGGAAAATGTGAAGTTATCCACTTTGGCACAAATAATAGAAAAGCAAATTATAATATAAATGGAGAAAAATTGCAAGGTGCTGCAGTACAGAGGGACCTGGGGATCCTTGTGCATGAAACACAAAAAGTTAGTATGCAGGTACAGCAAGTAATCAGGAAGGCAAATGGAATGTTGGCCTTTATTGCAAGAGGGGTAGAGTATCAAAGCAGAGAAGTCCTGCTACAACTGTGCAGGGTATTGGTGAGACCACACCTAGAGTACCGTGCACAGTTTTGGTCTCCGTATTTAAGAAAGGATACACTTGCATTGGAGGCTGTTCAGAGAAGGTTCACTTGATTGATTCCGGAGATGAGGGGGTTGACTTATGAAGATAGGTTGAGTAGGTTGGGCCTGTACTCATTGGAGCTCAGAAGAATGAGAGGTGATCTTATCGATAATGAGGGGGCTTGACAAGATGGATGTAGGGAGGATATTTCCACTCATAGGGGAAACAAAAACTAGGGGACATAGTCTCAGAATAAGGGGCTGCCTATTTAAAACTGAAATGAGGAGGAATTTCTTCTCTCAGAGGGTTGTAAATCTGTGGAATTCCCTGCCCCAGAGAGCTGTGGACGCTGGGTCATTGAATATATTTAAGGTGGAGATAGACAGATTTTTGAGCAATAAAGGAATAAATGGTTATAGGGAGCAGGCAGGGAAGTGGAGCTGAGTCCATGATCTTACTAAATGCTGGAGCAGGCTCGAGGGGCCGAATGGCCTACTCCTTTCTTATGTTCTTATGTTCTTACCTCACACTTCTCTGGATTGAATTCCATTTGCCACAGTTCTACCAACCTGGCCAGTTTATTGATATCTTCCTGCAGTCTACAGCTTTCTTCTTCATTATCAACCACACAGCCAATTTTTGTATCATCTGCAAACTTCTTAATCATACCGCCTACCTACGTCTAAATCATTGAAATATATCACACAAAACAAGGAATTTAGTACGGAGCCCTGTGGACCCCACTGGAAATAGCCTTCCAGTCACAAAAACACCCATCAACCGTTACCCTTTGCTTCCTGCCTCTGACCCAATTTTGGGTCCAACTTGCCACTTTGCCCTGGATTCCATGGGCTTTTACTTTCGTGACCAGTCTGCCATGTGAGACCTTATCAAAACCCTTGCTAAAATCCATATATACTACATCAAACGCATTACCCTCATCAACCCTCCTTGTTAACTCCTCAAAAAATTCAGTTACGACCTACCCTTAACAAATCCATGCTGACTGTCCTTGATTAATCCATGTCTTTCTAAATTAAAATTTATCCTGTCCCTCAGAATTTTTTTCCAAGAATTTTCCCACCACTGAGATGAGGCTGACTGGCCTGTAATTACTTGGTTTATCCCTTTCTCCCTTTTTAAACAACGGTACAACATTAGCAGTCTTCCAGTCCTCTGGCACCACACCTGTAGCCAGAGAGAATTGGAAAATGATGGTCAGAGCCTCTGCTATTCCCTCTCTTAACAGCCTGAGATACATTTAATCCGGCCCCAGGAATTATCCACTTACAAAGAATTGAGACCCTTTAATACTTCCTCTCTCACTATGTTTATTTCATCTAATATTTCACACTCCTCCCAAATTGCAGTGTCTGCAATGCCCCTCCCTTTTGTGAAAGAGTGCTATAGCCTCCTGAGAGGACAGACAGGGCCTCGGTTTAACATCTCATCTGAAAGACGACACCTCTGTCAGTACTGCAGTGGGCTCAAGTCTCTGGAGTGAGGATTGACCCCACGACCTTCTGACTCAGCAGCGAGTATGCTACCAACTCAGCCACCGCCAAATTACACCATTGAACCCCTTCAACTGAATACGAAACAACGGAGGGACTAAACTGCAGCTGGGTTGCTTCAACTGGATTCGATAATAAAACCAGAAAACCTGCTTACTGCCAAAAACATATCAACACAATGTTGGCCATTCCTGTCTGCTTCTGTCAGAGTTCAAATGTGTTATTTCACCGCACCGTCAGGGGTGGAAATGTTAATGTCTTGGCTTCTGGAAGCATCTGTGTCAACTTAGTTATACCATCTCAACTGATTCGGCTATGTGTCTGAATGTAAACATGTATTGCCCTATATTGCAAAGGGAAGGAAGTTCTGCGTCAGATGACAGAGCCTTGGTCAGGCACTATCTGGAGGACTGCGATCAGTTTTGTCACCACAACTCAATAAGGATATATTATCCTTGGAGGGGATGCAACACAGGTTCACCGGAATGATACCAGAAGCTTAGCGGGTTAAATTAATGCACACCCAGGCTGCGCTGGTGTTCTGGGAGGTCTCTTCCACCCATTGGAAGGGAAGAGGACCTCTCTACGTGTTGTGACTCCCTCCATAAACATCTAGAGGGAGTCATGAGAGAGCCTGGGTGCAGCCGTGCACCTCTGTGCAGTGCTTGTCAGTGCACCTCAATGCTGCAAAACACTGACAGGAGAACTGTCAAAAGCAATGTGGACATGGTCCCTGTAAGGAAACCGGCTGATGACGTGTCATCAAATGATGTCACCAGACCGCCTTCCTCTTAATTGGGCGGGAAGCCCGCAAGGACGGGCTTAACAAGTCCAATCATGGGAAGATTCAGGACAGAGGGTGGGCTTGAGTCGGGAGTGGGCTTTACACAAGCCACCAACCCCAGCCGCATCAATCCCGCTGCATGCGGCGAAATCGCGGCCATAGTGTTTGGTACACCACTGCAGAGGGACATCAAGAGTCAGCACAATGGTGTGCAGCAGATTCAAATGTTGGTGCGTTGGCCAGACCAGGAATGGCTCACAGGTTTCCTTCGCTGAAGGACATTAATTTGTTTTGTTACAACAAACCAGCCATTTTCAGTCATTCTTTTGGCACTGACCCACAACTGAGCTGATTTATTAAGCTCAGAACATTTAGGAATGTTTCACAACCTGCTATTTTAGCATTTGAATGCACAACCTCTGAAACTTTCCACCGATGTTCCACTGAAGTTATGGCAGTCAATGGGGAAAACCCCTGAGGGAATACCTGCCAATATAATTTTAGTCTTTAGCTGGTGTTTAATGTGAAGTGAAATGGGCTTGACTCGATTCAGTTACTGATTCAATTAAGAGCTGAGTGTAACTTCGCTATTTGATATACATCGTAACCTGTGAATTATCCTGCAATATTATAAGAACATAAGAAATAGGAGCAGGAGTAGGCCATTTGTCCCCTCGAGCCTTCTCTGCCATTCTACCTCAATTCCACCTTCCTGCACTATCCCCATATCCCTTAATTCCCTTTGTTCCCAAAAATATATCGACACTCTGTCTTGAATATATTCAATGACTGAGCATCCACAGCTCTCTGGGGTAGAGAATTCCAAAGATTCACACCCTTTGAGTGAAGAAATTTCTCCTCATCTCAGTCCTAAATGGTCGACCCCTTATTCTGTGACTGACCCAGCCAGGGGAAAGATTTTCTCAGCATTAACCTTGTCAAGCCCCTCATTCTCTAAACTCTAAGGAACACAGGCCAAGTCTACTCAATCTCTCCTCACAGGGCAATCCCCCCATTCCAGGAACCAGTGTAGTGAAGCTTTGTTGCACTCCCTCTAAGGCAAGTATATCCTTTCTTACGTAAGGAGACCAGAACTGTACACAGGTGTTCAGGTGTGGCCTCACCTGCCCTATATAATTGTAGTAAGACATCTTTACCCTTATACTCTAATCCATTTGTATCAAAAGCCATCGTACCATGTGTTTTCCTAATTGCTTGCTGTAGCTGCAGGTTAACTTTCTGCGATTCATGAACAAGGATACCCCCGGTCCCTCTGAATGCAAACATTTCCCAATCTCTCGCCATCCAAAAAAATATTCTGCATTTTTTTCCTACCAAAATGGTTAACTTCACGCAGTTCTCCCAGTTTCTCCATCTCTGTTGCATCTGCTCTGATGACGCCACCTTTCACACTCGTACCTCTGGCATGTCTTTTTTTTCCCTCAACAGAGGATTCTCCACTGCCGTGGTTAACATGGCCCTTGACTGTGTCTGTTCTATTTCCCACATCTCTGCTCTCACCCTTTCCCCTCCCTCTCAGAACCACGACATGGTTCCCCTTGTCCTCACCTTTCACCCCACCAGCCTCCACGTTCAACGGATCATCCTTCGCCATTTCCGCCACCTCCAGTGTGATCCCACCACCAATCACATCCTCCCTTCCCCTCCCCTCTCAGCATTCCGAAGCGACCACTCCCTCTACGACACCCTGGTCCATTCCACAGTCACCCCCAGAACCCTCTCCCCTTCCCACAGCACCTTCCCGTGCAAGCGCAGGAGATGCAACACCTGCCCTCTTACCCCTTCCCTTCCCACTGTCCAGGGCCCCAAACACTCCTTCCAGGTGAAACAGCGATTTACTTGTACTTCTTTCAATTTAGTATACTGTATTCGCTGCTCACGATGTGGTCTCCTCTACATTGGGGAGACCAAACGTAGATTGGGTGACTGCTTTGTGAAGCACCTCCGTTCAGTCCGCAAATGTGACTCTGAGCTTCCGCTCGCCTGTCACTTTAATTCTCTGCTCCATCCCCACTCTGACCTCTCCGTCCTCGGTCTCCTACACTGTTCCAACGAAGCTCAATGCAAGCTCGAGGAACAGCACCTCATCTTTCATTTAGGCACTTTACAGCCTCCTGGACTCGGCATCGAGTTCAAAAGTTTCAAAAACCGCTGCTCATCTTTGGCTCCACTCCCCCCCCCACCCGCCCCCACCCCCCCGACCGCCCCGAGACTGTTTCTTTTTTTCTCTTTGTCTCTAATGGCAGCTGGTCATTATCCCACCATTCAACCCTATCTCGACTAATGTTTTTCTAACTCCGGCCATTACCATTTGAATTTGGCCCATCATCCCTTTTGTCTCTCTAATCTCTCCTGCCTTCCACCCTATCACAGACTTTCCCTTTTGTTCTTTCTTCCCCTCCCCCTTTCAGTGCTTGTTATGAATGTGTTCTTTCCAAACACTTTCCAGTTCTGATGAAGGGTTTTCGACCTGAAACGTGAACTCTGTTTCTCTCTCCACAGATGCTGCCTGACCCGCTGAGATTTCCAGCATTTTCTGTTTTTATTCCAGATTCCAGCATTTGCAGTATTTTGCTTTTGTGTTGTGGTTAACTTCACAATTCTCCACATTGCATTCTATTTGCCATGGTCTTGCCCACTCAGTCAATCTGTCTATATCTCTCTGCAGCCTCTTTGCATCCTCCTAATGTTTCACCTAACTTTGTATCATCAGCAAATACGTTACACTCAGTCCCTTCATCTAAGTCATTAATATAGATTGTAAATAACTGAGGCCCACGCACCGATCCTTGAAGTACCCCACTAGTTACACCCTACCAACCTGAAAATGTCCAGATAGAAATTAATAGGTTTGATCTAATAGCCATTACAGAGATGTGGTTGCAGAGTGACCAAGGTTGGGAACAAAATATTCCAGGGTACTTAACTTTTAGAAGAGATAGGCAAAATAGAAAAGCAGGCGGGGTAGCCCTGATAATAAAGAATGGGATAAAGAGAGTAGAGAGAATGGACCTTAGCTTCGAAAAGCGGAATCAGTTTGGGTGGAGCTAAGAAACAGCAAGGGGCAGAAAACATTGGTGGGATTTGTTTATAGACCCCAAACATTAGTTGTAATGTAGAGTATAAATCAGGAAATTAGAGGCACATGTAACAAGAGTTATAGAAACATAGAAACATAGAAAGTAGATGTAGGAGCAGGCCATTCGACCCTTCGAGCCTGCACCACCATTCAATAAGATCATGGCTGATCATTCAACTTCAGTACCCCTTTCCTGCTTTCTCTCCATACCCCTTGATCCGTTTGGCCATAAAGGCCATATCTAACTCCCTCTTGAATATATCTAACAAACTGGCCTCAACAACTTTCTGCGGTAGAGAATTCCACAGGTTCACAAATCTCTGAGTGAAGAAGTTTCTCCTCATCTCGGTCCTAAATGGCTTACCCCTTATTCTTAGACTGTGACCCTGGTTCTGGAACTCCTCAGCAAGGGGAACATTCTTCCTGCCTCTAACCTGTCCAATACTGTCAGTATTTTATATGTTTCTATGAGATGCCCTCTCATTCTTCTAAACTCCAGTGAATACAGGCCCAGTTGATCCAGTCTCTTCTCATATATCAGTCCTGCCATCCCAGGAATCAGTCTGGTGAACCTTCGCTGTACTCCCTCAATAGCAAGAACGTTCTTCCTCAGATTAGGAGAATAAAACTGAACACAATATTCTAGGTGTGGCCTCACCAAGGTTCTGTACAACTGCAGTAAGACCTCCCTGCTCCTATATGCAAATCGTCTAGCTATGAAGGTCAACATGCCATTTGCCTTCTTCACCGCCTGCTGTACCTGCATGCCAACTTTCAATGACTGATGTACCGTACCATGACACCCAGGTCTCGTTGCACCTCCCCTTTTTCTAATCTGTCACCATTCAGATAATATTCTGTTTTCCTGTTTTTGCCACCAAAGTGGATAACCTCATATTTATCTACATTGTACTGCATCTGTCATGCATTTGTTCACACACCTAACCTGTCCAAGTCACCCTGCAGCCTCTTAGCATCCTCCTCACAGCTCACACCATCACCCAGCTTAGTGTCATCTGCAAACTTGGAGATATTACATTCAATTCCTTCATCTAAATCATTGATGTATATTGTAAATAGCTGGAGTCCCAGCACTGAGCCCTGTGGCACCCCACTGGTCACTGCCTGCCATTCTGAAAAGGACTCGTTTATTTTGACTCTCTGCTTCTTGTCTGCCAACCAGTTTTCTATCCATGTCAATACATTATCCCCAATACTATGTGCTTTAATTTTGCACACCAATCTCTTGTGTAGGACCTTGTCAAAAGCCTTTTGAAAGTCCAAATACACCACATCCACTGGTTCTCCCTTGTCCACTCTACTAGTTACATCCTCAAAAAATTTTAGAAGATTTGTCAAGCATGATTTCCCTTTCATAAATCCATGCTGACTTGGACCGATCCTGTCACTGCTTTCCAAATGCACTGGTATTTCATCTTTAATAATTGATTCCAACATTTTCCCCACCACTGATGTCAGGCTAACCGTTATACAGTGATCGATCTACTTTAATCTACATATAGACAGGGCAAACCAAATTGGCAGTAATAGTATGGTGGACGAATTCATGGAATGTATACAAGATAGCTTTCTAGATCAGTATGTTGAGGAACCAACTGGGAAACAGGCTATTTTACATCTAGTATTGTGCAATGAGAAAGGGTTACATTTTATATTAAGTTTGAAAGTGATTTAGTTAAATCTGAAACTAGGATTTTAAATCTAAACAAAGATATGAGGGGCGAGTTGGCTAAGATAAATTGGGAAGCTACATTACAAGGTATGACGGTAGACAAGCAATGGCTGGCATTTAAAGAATGAAATCATAATTTAAAACAAATGTACATTCCTTTAATGTACAAAAACCCCTCAGGAAAAATGGTCCAACCGTGGCTAACAAGAGAAATTAAAGATAGTGTTAGATCAAAGGAAGAGGCTTATAATGTTACCAAAAAGAGCAGTAAGCCTGAGGATTGGGAGGATTTTAGAATTCAGTAAATGAGTACCAAGAAATTGATAAAGAAAAGGAAAGTAGAATATGAGAGTAAACTAGTGAGAGACGTAAAAACAGACTGTAAAAGCTTCTATAGATATGTAAAAAGGAAAAGATTAGTGAAAATAAATGTGGGTCCCTTAAAGGCTTAGACAGGAGAAATGATAATGGGGAATAAGGAAATGACAGAGAAATTAAACAGATACTTTGGGATAGAAATTCATCCCTGCTGGAAACCTGGCACATCTACCGTTTTCAAAGTGTTTTTACCGTGGCATTAGATGAGGTGGACTCTTGATCGATTTTCAGCTCTTTGGCAATTATTTTGGAGCAGACCGGAAGTCAGTCATAATCGGGAAGTGCGGCGGTAAGTGTTGGTGAGGGGCGGAAGTGTGAGTGGGACAGAGTCTCTGCTGTTGTCAGTCAGTGCGCGTGTGCGTCACCACATCCCTCCCCTCGTATAAAATGGAGAGAACCGGCGATTATTTAGCTTTCGTCCACTGGGCCACCAGGGAGGGTTTCTGCCGCGCCAGCGGCCTGGCACCCAAGATCGGGAAGTCAGCCGGCAAAAAAAACCAAAACAGGCGTGGCAGTGCGCCCACCCCTTGAAGGGCTGTCTTGCTGCTGTGGCTCAAACGGTGAAAGGAAGGTGCACCGACAGAAATAGCTGTCGGAGGCACCGCGCGCGTAGTTATGATTTTTCCAGCTAAATTTCGCAGCGGTTGCCATGGAGGTGCGGGAGATCGGTGATGCGCCCTTTGATGAAGCACTTGGGACGATTGGCAGCAGCGAGGTGGAAGTGGGGACTGCCAGAAAACACCCCCCCCCCCCCCCCCGAGTTGAATTTCACTGGCGGCGTCCATTGGTCCGGAAGTCGGCGGCTGCTCGACTCAGCCACTTTCTGGCGGTAAGTGGCCTTTTTGGGAGGCTGAATTTCGGTCCTTTTGAGTCTGTCTTCACAGAAGAAGACGCAAAAAAACCTCTTGGAAATAATGGAGAACCAAGGGTCTAGTGAGAATGAGGAACTGAAAGAAATTATTAGTCGTAAAAAAAAGTACTGGAGAAATTAATGGAACTAAAAGCCGATAACTCCCCTGGACCTGATGGCCTACATCCCAAGGTTTTGAAAGAGCTGGCTATAGAGATAGTGAATGCATTGGCTGTCGCCTTTCAAAATTCTAGAATGGTTCCCGCAAATTGGAAGGTAGTTAATGTAACCCCACTATTTAAGAAAGGAGGGAGAGAGAAAACAGAGAACTACAGACTAGTTAGCCGGGAAAATGCTAGAATCTATTATTAAGGATATGGTAACAGGGCACTTAGAAAATAATAATAGGATTGGGCAGAGTCAACATGGATTTATGAAAGTGAAATCAGGTTTGACAAATCTGTTACAGTTTTTTGAGGTTGTAACTAACAGAATAGATAAGGGGGAACCAGTGGATGTGGTGTATTTGGATTTCAGAAGGCACTTGATAAGGTGCCATAAACGAGGTTATTAAACAAAATTAGCCCCCGTGGGATTGGGGGTTATATACTAGCCTAGATTGTGGATTGGTTAATGGACAGAAAACAGAGAGGAGGAATAAACGGGTCATTTTCGGGTTGACAGGCTGTAACTTGTGGGGTACCACAAGGGTCACTGCTTGGGCCTCAGCTATTCACAATCTATATCAATGCTTTGGATGAGGGAACCAAATGTAATATATACTAATAATAATAATAACTTTTAATTATATAGTACCTTTAATGTAGTAAAACATCTCAAGGTGCTTCACAGCAGTGTTATAAGACAAAACAGATAAATTTGACACTTAGCCACAAAGCAGAAATTATGGCAGATGACCAAAAGTTTAGTTAAAGAGGTAGGTTTTAAGCAACATCTTAAAGGAGGAAAGAGAGGTAGAGAGGTTTAGGGAGGGAGTTCCAGAGCTTAGGGCCCAAACAGCTGAAGGCACGGCCACCAATGGTTGAGCAGTTATAATGAGGGATACTCAAGAGGGCAGAATTTGTGGAGTTGTGAGGCTGAAAAATATTAGAGGTAGGGAGGGGCGAGGCCATGGTGTGATTTGTGAACAAGGATGAGAATTTTGAAATCGAGGCGTTGTTTAACTGGGAGCCAATGTAGGTCAGAAAGCACAGGGGTGATAGGTGATCGTGACTTGGTGCGAGTTAGGACACAGGCTGCTGAGTTTTTGATGACCTCAATTTTACGTAGTGTAGAATGTGGGAGGCCGGCCAGGTGTGAGTTGGGGTAGTCAAGTCTAGAGGTAACAAAGGCATGGATGAGGGTTTCAGCAGCAGAAGAGCTGAGGCAGGGGCAATGTTACTGAAGTGGAAAAAGACGGTTTTATTTATGCTGCGGATATGTGGCTGGAAACTCATTTCAGGGTCAAATGTGACACCTAGCTTGAGAACAGTCTTGTTCACCCTCAGAATAATGCTAG
The DNA here is from genome assembly GCF_044704955.1 of Pristiophorus japonicus. Classification (NCBI taxonomy): domain Eukaryota; kingdom Metazoa; phylum Chordata; class Chondrichthyes; family Pristiophoridae; genus Pristiophorus; species Pristiophorus japonicus. Next base: position 3,309,376 of record NC_091987.1, read on the forward strand.
GGAGAGGGATGGAGTCAGTGGTTAGCGAACGCAGTTTGTGGCGGGGACCTAAGATAATGGCTTTGGTCTTTCTAATATTCAATTGGAGAAAATTTCTGTTCATCCAGTACTGGCTGTCGGACAAGCAGTCTGATAATTTAGACACCAAGCAGGGGTCGAGAGTGGTGAGGTAGAGCTGGGTGTCGCCAGCGTACATGTGGAAATTGACTCCGTGTATTCGGATGATATCGCCAAGGGGCAGCATATAGATGAGAAATAGGAGGGGGCCAAGATCCTTGGGGGATACCAGAGGTAACGATGCGGGAGTGGGAAGAGAAACCATTGCAGGAGATTTTCTGGCTACGATTAGATAAATAAGAATGGAACCAGGCGAGTGCAGTCCCACCCAGCTGGACATTGGTGGGGAGGTGTTGGAGGAGGATGGAGTGGTCAACTGTGTCAAAGGCTGCAGACAGGTCCAGAAGGACAAGGAGGGGTAGTTTACCTTTGTCATAGTCACAAAGGATATCATTTGTGACTTAGATGAGAGCTGTTTCGGTACTGTGGGAGGGGCAAAAACCAGATTGAAGGGATTCAAACATTGAATTCATGGAAAGATGGTCACGGATTTGTGAGGCGGCAACACGTTCAAGGACTTTGGAGAGGAAAGGGAGGTTGGAGATGGGGCGATAGCTAACAAGCAAAGTGGGGTCAAGGTTGCTGATGATAGAAATATATTTTTATCCAAGTTTGCTGATGATGAGGATGCAAAGCATCTTCAAGGGGATATAGCCAGGCTAAGTGAGTGGGCAAGAACATGGCACATGGAATATAATGTTGAGAAATATGAAGTATCCACTTTGATAGGGAAAATAGAAAAGCAGAGTATTTTTAAACGGTGAGAGATTGGGAAATGTTGGTGTTCAGAGGGACCTGGGTGTCCTTGTACACCAATCACTGAAAGTTAACACGCAGGTTCAGCAAGTGATTAAGAAAGCAAATGATATGTTGGCCTTTATTACAAGAGGATTTGAGTACAAGAGTAAAGGGGCTAGATTTTCAGCTCCTTTGTGCCTGTGTTAGCGCCGCGGTGGGGCGGCAAACGGTGTTTCTCGGCGTTACGGCGGCCGGCCAGTTTGTACTGCGCAGTCGGCAAATTCGGCTCATAGTTTGCAGCGGCACAAAAACTTACCGCCCCGCCCTCTGGTTTCACTGCGATCAGGACGTCAAACGTCGTACAACGCTCTGCTGGCGCCCCGGATGCAAAAACGCAGGTGGTATTGGCGGCGTATTTAAATGGAGGGAGGAGGAGCTTCAGAAAGGAAGTGCTGACAGAGATATGCCGTCTCCTACAGGCAGTCCGATGCCTGGACTGCTATAGAGGCAGCCTTCAATACTCCCCTCAACACGTTTCAGAATTCACTGTGGAGTGCTGCATGTTGCACAGCTTGGTCACCATGAGGGGCCAGGCATTGCCCTTGGGGATTGCAGGCCCACTTCAGGAGGAGGAGGACAATGAAGGTGAGCCTGGCAAGGCCCCGGTTGGATAGCCACACCATCCACGGGGGAGGCAGCTGGACCAACACTTGTACGTCGCCAGCTCATAATGGACTGGCTCTCCTAAATGGAGGAAACTGAGGGATGGAGCTAACACTGGACATCCTATGTGCCCCCATAAAGGCACATCTCCGTTGGAATGATACACAAGGCACCAATGGCAAAGGATCAAACAGACATTTTACTACAACAAAGTAACACAAACTCCCCCCACCAAAAGTAATCCATACAATAGACAACGTTATGTTGCAGGGCATTGAACAACAATGAAGTGCATTAAATCAAAGAAGCTATTTACAAGCATATTCAACAAAAATCAGGACATCTGCACAACCTTGTCCTGCACGTTATTCTGACTTATTTAACGCCGCGATTTTCAGCTGGGGCACAAAAACTTCCTTGTGTAATGCGTGATTTTGTGCCCTCAATCATGGAACCTCATTTTTTTGTGAAATTTGTAGACAAGGGCGCAAACTTTTTCCAGGTGCTATCAGGACCGCCCCAAAATCACAAAAGCTGAAAATGCAGCCCAAGATGTCTTACTGCAATTATATAGGGCCCTGGTGAGACCACACCTGGAATATTGTGTACAGATTTGTCTCCTTACTTAAAGAAGGATATACTTGCCATAGATGGAGTATAACGAAGATTCACAGGACTGATTCCTAGGATGGGGGGATGGTCCTATGAGGAGAGATTGAATAGACTAGGTCGATATTTTCTAGAGTTTAGAATGAGAGGTGATCTCTTTGAAACATACAAAATTTTTACAGAGCTTGACAGGGTCGATGTAGGGAGAATGTTTCCCCTGGCATCGAGTGTAGAACCAGGGGTCACAGTCTCAGAATAAGGAGTCGGCCATTTAGGACTGAGATGAGGAGACATTTCTTCATATGGAGGGTGGCAAATCTTTGGAATTTTCTACCACAGAGGGCTGTGGAGGCTCAGCCATTAAATATATTCAAGTTTTAGAGATCGATAGATTTTTGGATATTAAGGGAATCAAGGCATATGGAGATAGTGCAGGAAAGTGGAGTTGAGGAAGAAGATCAGCCATGATCTTAGAGAATGTCTCAACAAGAGCAGGCATCGAAGACGAGATCCAACACCACCTCCAGTGCGCCAGTGCAACCTTCGGCCGCCTGAGGAAAAGAGTGTTTGAAGACCAGGCCCTCAAATCTGCCACCAAACTCATGGTCTACAGGGCTGTAGTAATACCCGCCCTCCTGTATGGCTCAGAGACATGGACCATGTACAGTAGACACCTCAAGTCGCTGGAAAAATATCACCAACGATGTCTCCGCAAGATCTTACAAATCCCCTGGGAGGACAGGCGCACTAACATTAGTGTCCTCACCCAGACTAACATCCCCAGCATTGAAGCACTGACCACACTCGATCAGCTCCGCTGGACAGGCCACATTGTCCGCATGCCAGACACGAGACTCCCAAAGCAAGTGCTCTACTCGGAACTCTTTCACGGCAAACGAGCCAAAGGTGGGCAGAGGAAATATTACAAGGACACCCTCAAAGCCTCCCTGATAAAATGCGACATCCCCACTGACCGCTGGGAGTCCCTGGCCAAAGACCGCCCTAAGTGGAGGAAGTGCATCTGGGAGGGCGCTGAGCACCTCGAGTCTCAACACCAAGAGCATGCAGAAATCAAACGCAGGCAGCGGAAAGAGCGTGCGGCAAACCAGTCCCATCCACCCCTTCCCTCAACGACTATCTGTCCCACCTGTGACAGAGTCTGTGGCTCTCTTATTGGACTGTTCAGCCACCAAAGAACTCACTTCAGGAGTGGAATCAAGTCTTCCTCGATTTCGAGGGACTACCTATGATGATGATGATGAATGGTGGAGCAGGCTCGAGGTGCCAAATGGCCTACTCCTGCTCCTATTGCTTATGTTCTTCTGTCTTGTTTATTCCTACTCTCTGTTGTCTGTCCATTAACCAATCCTAAATCGCATGCTAATATATTAACCCCAATACCATGAGTCCTAATTTTATGTAATAATTATCCTACAAGTACTTAAGGGATTCGTATTAATATACTTCCTCTGCTTTTTTAACCAGGGGAAATTGGGTTAAGGGTTCATATGATAATATCAAACCGCATAATTTCCAGGATAAGTTTGAGTTGTAGTGGAGATAGTTGTCACTTCATAGAATCATATAATAACAGATTGGTTTCAGCACAAAAGGCCATTAAGCCCGTCGAGCCCATGCTGGCTCTCTGCACTTCAGCTAGTCACATTCCCCCTCCCTTTCCCTGTAGCCCTGCAAATATTTTCCCTCAAGTCCCAAATTAAATTTCCTTTCGAATGAGCCCAAACACAGGGGGGGTTTCTTGTGAATTTTGCACCTGCTTGAACATCCAGGAGGCATAAATTTAAAGTGAATGGGTGGAAGTTTAGAGAGGATTTGAGGGGAAATTTCTTCATGCAGAGGGTGGTGGGGGTCTGGAACTCACTGCCTGAAAGGGTGGTAGTGGCAGAAACCCTCACCACATTTAAAAAGTACTTGGATGTGCATTTGAAGTGCTGTGACCTGCAGAGTTACGGACTTAGTGCTGGAAAGTGGGATTAGGCTGGATAGACTCTGTTGGCTGGCATGGACACTGATACGTCCTTACTACACAGTATAAATGCACACGAGGCCCATGCTTGAGAGAAGGTCAGTCTGTGAACTGTCCTTTATTCCTTAGCACTCAAGTGATGGAAGTGGGTGGAGCTTCCCCTTTTATATCTGAAGATCCAGGTTAGGAGTGTCTCCCACAAGTTCACCACCTAGTGGTCATTGTTCTCACAGTGTACAACTTAGGTCAGATTATACATGGGTTACGATGCTGGTTGAATACATGACATCACCTCCCCCCCAAAGTCTTATTGGGATCACAGGTTGAGTCTCTCTGGTGGTTTACGCTCTCTTGTAGAGCGCCTGAGTTGGGGCTCCGGTTGTTGGGCGCTGGCCTGAATGTCTGCTGTTTGCAGTGCCTCAGGCCTGTCCGGACTGTCCACAGTGACTGGGCTCTCCACCCTTTGGTTCCGGTGTTCGGTCACCTGTGGTGGAGTGAACTCTATATCGTGTTCTTCCTCTGCTTCTTCTATGGGGTTGCTGAACCTCCTTTTTGTTTGATCCACGTGTTTGCGTCAGATTTGTCCATTGGTAAGTTTAACTACCAGAATCCTATTTCCCTCTTTGGCAATCACAGTGCCTGCGAGCCATTTGGGCCCTGCAGCATAGTTGAGGAGAAAAATAGGGTCATTTACATCAATACATCGCGCCCTCGCATTCCCGTCATGGTAGTCATATTGTGACTGGTGCCTGTTCTTGACAAGTTCTTTCATGGTGGGGTGTAGAAGGGATAACTGGGTTCTGAGCGTCCTTTTCATTAGCAGCTCTGCGGGTGGAACCCCTGTGAGCGAGTGTGGTCGGGATCTATAGGCCAACAGGAAGTGTGATAAGTGGCTTTGTAGGGAACCCCCTTGGATTCTGAGCATCCCCTGTTTGATTATCTGTACTGCTCGTTCTGCCTGGCCTTTTGAGGCCGGCTTGAATGGTGCCGTTCTGACATGGTTAATTCCATTGCCTGCCATGAAGTCCTGGAATTCAGTGCTTGTGAAGCACGGGCCATTGTCGCTGACCAAGATGTCCGGTAGACCATGGGCGGCGAACATTACCCGTAGACTTTCTACCGTGGCAGAGGATGTGCTTGAATTTAAAATGTCACACTTGATCCATTTGGAGTAGGCGTCTACTACAACCAAAAACATTTTCCCCATGAAAGGACCTGTGTAGTCCACATGGATGCGTGACCAAGGCTTGGCGGGCCATGGCCAGAGGCTAAGGGGGGCTTCTCTGGGCGCATTGCCCAGCTGGGCACACGTGTTGCACCTGCGAACACAAAGTTCCAGATCTGCGTCTATCCCTGGACCAAACTTGTGACCTGGCAATTGCCTTCATCATGACAATGCCCAGGTGCTCATTGTGGAGTACTCTGATGAACACCTCTCTGCTCATCTGGGGCATGACTACGCGGTTTCCCCACAGTAGGCAATCCGTCTGAATCGAGAGTTCATCGCTGCGTCTGTGAAATGGTTTAAATTTCTCAGGGCATGCCCTGTACGTGGCTGCCCAGTCCCCATTCAGGACACATTTCTTGACTAGAGACAATAGCGGGTCTCTATTTGTCCAGACTTCAATCTGACGGGCTGTCACGGGTGAGCCTTCGCTTCCGAAAGCTTCAACAGCCATGACCATCTCAGCACCATGCTCGGTAGCCCCCTCAGTGGTGGCTAGTGGGAGCCTGCTGAGTGCATCGGCGCAGTTTTCGGTGCCCGGTCTGTGCTGAATTGTATAGTCATAGGCGGCTAACGTGAGTGCCCACCTCTGTATGCGGGCCGTTGCGTTTGCATTTATGGCCTTGTTGTCGGCCAAAAGGGATGTTAGGGGTTTGTGATCTGCCTCCAGCTCAAATTTCCTGCCAAACAGGTACTGGTGCATTTTCTTTACCGCATATACACATGCGAGCGCCTCCTTTTCTACCATCCCGTAGCCCCTTTCTGCCTGAGACAGACTTCTGGAGGCATAAGCTACCGGCTGTAACTGACCCTTGGCATTGACATGCTGCAACACACACCCGACACCATAGGACGACGCATCGCACGTTAACACAAGTTTCTTACATGGGTCACATAGCGTTAATAGATTGTTGGAACATAACAAATTGTGTGCTCTATTAAAAGCCCTTTCCTGGCTGTCCCCGCAGACCCATTCACGACCTTTGCATAGGAGCACGTGTAGCGGCTCTAGCAGCGTGCTCAATTTGGGAAGAAAGTTACCAAAATAGTTCAGGTGCCCCAGGAACGAACGCAGCTCCGTCGTGTTACGGGGTCTGGGTGCTCTCTGGATCGCTTCCATCTTGGACGCAGTAGGTCTGATCCCGTCTGCTGCTACTCTCATCCCCAGGAATTCAACCTTTGGAGCTAGGAAGACGCACTTCGCCTTTTTCAGTCGCAGCCCTACCCGGTCCAGTCTGCGTAGCACCTCCTCCAGGTTGTGGAGGTGTTCTTCAGTATCATAACACGTGATGAGGATGTCGTCCTGAAAAACCACTGTCCCTGGAATCGACTTGAGGAGGCTTTCCATATTTCGTTGGAAGATCGCGGCGGCCGAGCGAATCCTGAACGGATATCTGTTGTACTCAAACAACCCCTTGTGTGTCGTGATGGTGGTCAGCTTCTTCGACTCACTCGCCAGCTCCTGGGTCATGTAAGCTGAGGTCAGGTCCAATTTTGAAAAAAGCTTGCCACCGGATAGCGTCGCAAAGAGGTCCTCTGCTCTCGGTAGCGGGTACTGATCTTGGAGTGACACCCGATTGATGGTGGCCTTGTAATCACCACATATCCTGACCGACCCATCCGCCTTGAGCACCGGCACGATCGGGCTCGCCCAGTCACTGAATTCGATTAGCAAGATGATGCCTTCCCTCAGCAGGCGATCCAATTCGCCTTCTATCTTTTCCCGCATCACGTATGGCACCGCTCTGGCCTCGTGGTGTACTGGCCTGGCGTCCGGGATTATGTGAATCACTACCTTGGCCCCCATGAAAGTGCCAATGCCGGGTTGAAATAATGAGTCAAATTTGTCCAGGATCTGTGAGCATGATACTCGCTCCACAGAGGAAATTGCATTGACATCGCCCCATTTCCAGTTCATGACAGCAAGCCAACTCTTCCCCAGTAGTGCGGGACCGTCCCCCGGGACAACCCAGAGTGGCAACCTGTTCTCCGAATCTTTGTGGGTCACGACTACCGTGGCACTGCCTAGCACCGGAATGATCTGCTTTGTGTAAGTCCGTAGCTGTGCATCAATCGGCGATAATTTTGGCCTCCTGGCCTTGGACGCCCACAACTTTTCAAACTGTTTGATACCCATCAGGGACTGGCTGGCACCCGTGTCTAACTCCATTGATACTGGGATGCCATTGAGGAGCACTTTCATCATTATCGGTGGCGTCCTGGTGTATGAACTGTATACGTGCTCCACATGAACTCGCTGAACTTCAGCTTCCAGCGATTTCCCCCAGCGTTCATTTCTACAATTTCTGCAGGTATTTTGCTCATCTCTGCAAACTCCGGCTGAGTGTGTGCCTCCACGCTTCCAGCATGAGCTGCTGTTGGAAACAAAAGGTCCCTTGCCAGTCGATCGTCCCTGACTGCCCCTGTTATTGTCTTTGAGTGCGCCATTAACAGGTGTTGATGGCCCCATTACTGGCCACATTGTCCCTTGCAATGGCGTGAATCGCCGTTCAGCTTGCCCTTGTCTCTGTCGAACTCCCCCTCTGGGTTTGACTACATGTTGGGGCATGCCCGATTGCCCTTATCTGCCTGGAGAACTGTGTGCTGCTTTAACAATGTTGAATCTCTGTCCCAACCATTCCTTAACACAGTACCTCTCGTCTGTTCTGCTAGTGACCATGCTCGCATGATTTAAATCCCAGTTTCTCGTCGCCATTGATATGTCCTTACTATACAGTATAAATGCACAAAATGCCCATGCTTGAGAGAAGGTCAATCTGTGACCTGTCCTTTATTCCTTAGCGCTCAAGTGATGAAGGTGGGTGGAGCTTCCCCTTTTATACCTGAAGGTCCAGGTTAGGAGTGTCTCCCACCTAGTGGTCATTGTTCTCACAGTGTACAACTTAGGTCAGATTATACATGGGTTACAATGCTGGTTGAATACGTGACAGATACGATGGGCCGAAATGGTCTCCTACAGTGCTGTAGACTTCGATGATTCTATGATTCTATGATGACTGATCTGTACCCCGACTCCGTTTATGTTAAATTGGTGGGAGAGGGCCGCATGTATTCTGTTCTCAGTCACTTGACCCTCCCTAGCGACCCTCCCTAGTGACACAGATTGTATCCCTTCTGTGAATTTCTTTGCGCTATAGTGAGAGTTCTTGTTTGCTCCCTGTTCAGTCTTGATGCCTTTGTGGATTGGCAGAAACCAGTACAACGAATGCCATATTTTATAAGCCTGATGCTTTTCAATTTGTCTTGCAGTGTTTTCATATTTCAGCCAAGTAGCACGGGCAGCTTTAACATCTGTACAAAGAAGACCATCTTCTCTCCACAAGTATCTGCTTGTCTGTGAATAATGTTCCATCTGTGTATAATCTGACACCACAGCACTCAGTCTCCAAAGATTCACTGAGCATTAGTTCTGTCTCACTCACTTCGGTAACGTAAATCCTTCTTTAACCACATCAGAGAAAAGACCGGCCAGAGTTCCAAATCCCTTTCAGAAGAAATGTTTGACTGTTTTACAGATTGACAGAATTATTTTCGGCATTTATTTACGGAGGGCAAGGAACGTGAAAGGAGGCGACTGGGAAGGGACCTCGTCAAGGTTCATAAGAAAGTAAACAGTTCAAGAAGGTAAATATGGAACGGTTCTTCAAACAAAACCATGATGGTCGGATAAAGGGTCATGGGGTCAAACCAGTGAAAGGCAAGTTTAGGACTGATGTGATGAAGTTCTTCACCCAAAGTATGGTCAACACATGGAATGGACTTCTGGGTCGGGTATTGGAGGCAAAAACCCTGCGATGATTGATTGAAAGAACAGTTAGGTGGAGGCAAAAATACTAGAACCTGTTAACAGTTGGATGTTGTGACGGGGGCATTGTAGGTGCACCCACTTCTTTGACCAAGGTTTTAGTCAATCCTTCCCCAATGACCTGGAAATCTCGGCCTCGCTGGATCCGTACGGAATGCGCACGGACCCGGGAAGGCCTTGCAAAAGCCGTTTTTTTGCCGCGCAATGCGCATGCATCGAAAACCAGCTTTTCCAATCTGTCAATATATCTCTTGACAGATCTTCCGCACCCCGAGGAGAAGGACCTCTGCGCGGGAGAGATTGGGCTATTTGCCCATCTCTTGCCCAGCGGATGTCCTTCAAACTTTTACGCCTGGTAAAAGCAGGCGCAGATTTCGGAGCTTGAGCAGCAGCTGGCATCTCTGCGGTGCATCCGTGAGGCTGAGAGCTTCGTGGACAACACGTTTCAGGAGGTGGTCACTCTGCAGAATGTGCAGGCAGAGAGGGATTGGATGACCATCAGACAGACAAGGAGGACCAGGCACATAGTGCAGGTGTCCCCCTGAGTGCATCTCACTCTCCAACCACTGAATACTGTTGAGGGCGACAGCCACGGGTGGCTCAGCTGTACAGGGGTGCGGGGGAGGGGAGGGGGAAGAAGGAATACCGTGAAAGCAATAGTGATAGGAGATTCGATAGGTAGGGGAACAGGCAGGTGTTTCTGCAGCCGTAGTCGTGACTCCAGGATGGTACGTTGCCTCCCTGGTTCCAGGGTCAAGGATGTCATCGAGCGACTGCAGAACATTCTGAGGGGGGAGGGTGAACAGTCAGAGGTCATGGTCCATATCGTTATCGATGACATCGGTAGAAAGAGGGATGAGGTCCTGCAGGCAGATTTTAGGGAGCTAGGAAAGAGATTAAAAAGCAGGACCTCAAATGCAATAATCTCTGGATTACTCCCAGTGCTATGAGCTAGTGAATAGAAATAGAAGGATAGAGCAGATGAATGCAGAACTGGAGAGAAATGCAGGAGGGAGAGTTTTAGATTCCTGGGACATTGGGACCGTTTCTGGGCGAGGTGGGACCTGTACAGGCCGGACAAGTTGCACCTCAACAGAGCTGGGACCGGTATTCTCGTGGGGAGGTATGATAGTGCAGTTGGGGAGGGTTTCAACTAATTTGGCAGGTGGATGTAACATTAGAAAGGAGAAGCAAGTTGCACAAAGGAAAGAGAGAGATGGATAGGACTAGAGTAAGAAATAGTACTAGGTGGGGTCAGACTAAGAGAGAATACAAGAAGGTCTAAGATAGGTTTACAGTGCATGTGTCTGAATACACGAAGTGTGGTAAATAAGGTGCAAATAGCCACATGGGAATATGATGTTGTGGCGATAACGGAAACCTGGCTCAAAAAAGGGTAAGATTGGGTATTAAATATTCCTGGATATAAGGTGTTCAGGAAAGAGAGGGAAGGAAAGAAAAGAGGTGGGGTGGCAGTATTGGTAAAGGAGAATATTACGATGCTGGAGAGAGAGGATATCCTGGAGGGGTCAGGAACAGAATCTATTTGGTTAGAGTTGAGAAACAATAGAGGGGCCATTACACTACTGGTGTATTGTTTGGGCCACCAACTAGTGGGAAGTATATAGAGGAGCACATTTGCAGGGAAATTACAGAGAGGGGCAAGAACTATAGAGTAGTGATAATGGGGGGCGGCTTCAACTTTCCTAATATAGACTGGGATCGTAACAGTATAAAGGGCAGAGAGGGGGAAGAATTTCTGAAATGTGTTCAGGAGAACTTTCTTGATTGGTATGTTTCCAGCCCAATGAGGAAGTAGGCATTGCTGGTTCTGGTTCTGGGGAATGAGGTGGGACACGTGGAGCCCGGAGGAGCTAATGGGAGGCACAAATGACCCGGAATTTCTCCCCCCAATTACTCTCCTTAAAACCTAACTTTTTGACCAAGCTTTTTGGTCATCTGCACTAATATCTCCTTATGTGACTCGCTGTCAAATTTTGTTTTATAACGCTCCTGTGAAGCGCCTTAGGACATTTTACTACGTTAAAGGCGCTATATAAATTCAGGTTGTTATTGTCCTTCACGCAAGTGGTAGAAGCGGTTGTAGTACAGGCAATTCTCGATTATCCGGGTCCCTCGGGGATTGGGCTATGCTAGGTATAAACGATTTCTCCGTTAGAGCGATTGACATTATAAAGTTAAAACCCGATGCCTTCCCGGGCGGAAATATTAAATCCCGTTACAATGGTTTCCCGTTGGATCCGTGTGCGGATAATTGAGAGTTGCCTGTATTTGAAACCCCTTATCTCCTCGAGGCTCGTCAGTGCCTTCCCCTAGATTATGAAAATTGAAGCTGAGGGCAGGGACACTAAACTCGCACACAATTGGACATTAAGGGAGTAAAATCCCATTTGGTTTACATGATGGTGTGGCTCAACATTAGGGGCTCATAAAGTCAGGTGACTGCAACCACAATCTATAGCCCCAAACACATGTGGAAATCCTTGATAAAAATGAATGGCCCACTCAACCATTGATCTTGCTCCTGCAACAAATATAACAAACTTTTCTGTCTTGACTAATTTGCTTTATGCAAGAATGGACAGCAAATGAACTGACCTGGCAGGAATCATTTATTGCCCCCTGGAATGATTCAGTGGCCAGAAATGAAGTGTTGTTGTAACGTCTTGAAGCACACTAAGCATTGAGCTGCTTCTTGATGAAGTTTTCAGGATCTTAGTTGAATATGCCCTTAGAGTTATGCATAAAGATGAATTCCAGAGGTGAGGTGAGAGTGACTGCCCTTCGACATCAAGGCAGCATTTGACCGAGTGTGGCACCAAGGAGCCCTAGTAAAACTGAAGACAATGGGATACAGGGGGAAAACTCTGCACTGGCTGGAGTCATACCTAACACAAAGGAAGATGGTTGTTGCTGCGTTAGCGTTTCAACTGATCCAGAATCAAGAATCAGCTTCGACTTTTCAAGAGCTGCAATTTGCTTGAAATTCTGTAACTTATTTTTCCATAAGAAACTCGAAGCACTTTGCTTGGCACTTACATTAACGCAGAATTCGAAGGTTTGGCAGAAGGACACAGTTTTACAGAGATTATGGGCAGAAGAATGGCAATCTGTTGAAACAATTTGCATTTTCTGGCAGGAAAGGAAAGGTCACCTTGGATGATAATGTTATCCTTAGAAAATCCTACTGAAAAACAAAGTTATTAATAATGAGTTACCAGGGTCTAATCTATTGTTGAACTCCTGCTGATAGGAGCTTTTGGACTGATACTGCAGCAATGCAGACTGATACAGCACCTTATACATAGCAAAACATCCCAAGCTGCTCCATCGGAGGAGGGGAGTTCAAACATTGAGCAGGAATTGGGAGACGGGCTCGGTAACTACAAGCACGGTTTAAGCGGTGGGATTTGACAAGGCCTTTGAAGGTGGACATAGATGCAGCAAGCCAGAGGGGGTTTAGCAAGTGGATTCCAAATGTTGGAGGCATGATGGCTGAAGGCCCCACCATTGATGATGGAGGACAGATCGGAGGACAAGGGCAGAATCAGAAGAGCAGAGGGCCCAAACAGGAGCATGGGTCTGGAGGGTTTTACAGAGGTCATGGTACATGAGGAGGAGGATTTTAAAATGGATGTGTGATGTGATGGGGGGACAGTGAACATCAGGGTGAACAGTGATGATAGGTGGTCAGAACTTAGTGGAGGGTATGGCAGAGTTTTGGATGTGCGTGTGTAAAGTGAAACTTAAGAGACCAGTGTGGTGTATGTTCGTAGGTAACATGAGGTACATGCTCATAAAGAAAGAAAAGAAAGAAATTGCATTTATATAGTGCCTTTCATGACCTCAGGACATCCCAAAGTACTTTACAGCAAATGAAGCACTTATGAACTGTAGTCACAGTTGTAATATAGGAAACGTGGCAACCAATTTGCGCAGAGCAAGGTCCCACAAAACAACAGTGTGATAATCATAAAATCATAGAAACTTATGGCACGGAAGGAGGCCATTCAGCTCATCGTGTCCATGCCACTAACAAAGAGCTATCCAACCTAATCCCACTTTCCAGCTCTTGGTCCGTAGCCCTGTAAATTACGGCTTTTCAAGTGCATATCCAAGTTCTTTGTAAATGCTATGAGAGTTTCTGCCTCTATCACCCATTCAGGCAGTGAGTTCCAGATCCCCACCACCCTCTGAGTGAAAACATTTCTTCTCAAATCCCCTCTAAACCTCCTACCAATTTGTTTAAATCTAGGTCCCCTGGTTCCCTCTGCTGAGGGAAATGGGCCCTTCCAAGTGACCAGACAACCTGTTTTTTTGTGTGATGTTGGTTGAGGGATAAATATTGGTCAGGACATCAGGGAGAACCACCCTGCTCTTCTTTAAAACAGTGCCATAGCCTCATCTCATCCAACAGTACAACACTCCCTCAGTACTGCACTGGAATATCAGCCGAGAATATTTGCTCAAATCTCTGGAGTGGGGCTATGAACCCATGGCCTTCTTACTCAAAGGCTAGCAACTGAGCAATGGCTGACACCTGCCAACAGGGTGACAAGTGAATCACGCCTCAGAACCCCTTCACCTCTGACAGTGCAGCACTCTCTCAGTATTGCAGTGGAGTGTTAGCCTTGTTTTTGTGCTCAATTACTGGGGTGGGTCTTGAATCCAGAACCCTCCAAATAGCGAGAGGATTTGAGTATAGGAGCAGGGAGGTGTTGCTCCAGTTGTACAGGGCCTTGGTGAGGCCACACCTGGAGTATTGTGTACAGTTTTGGTCTCCTAATCTGAGGAAGGACATTCTTGCTATTGAGGGAGTGCAGCGAAGGTTCACCAGACTGATTCCTGGGATGGCAGTACTGACATATGAAGAAAGATTGGATCGACTAGGCTTATATTCACTGGAATTTAGAAGAATGAGAGGAGATCTCATAGAAACATATAAAATTCTGATGAGATTGGACAGGTTAGATGCAGGAAGAATGTTCCTGATGTTGGGGAAGTCCAGAACCAAGGGTCACAGTCTAAGGATAAGGGGTAAGCCATTTAGGACCGAGATGAGGAGAAACTTCTTCACCCAGAGAATTGTGAACCTGTGGAATTCTCTACCACAGAAAGTTGTTGAGGCCAGTTCGTTTGATATATTCAAACGGGAGTTAGAATGGCTACAGGGATCAAGGGGTATGGAGAGAAAGCAGGAATGGGGTCCTGAAGTTGCATGATCAGCCATGATCATATTGAATGGTGGTGTAGGCTCGAAGGGCCGAATGGTCTACTCCTGCACCTATTTTCTATGTTTCTATATTTCTATCTATGTACATATGCTGAGATACAACTTTTTATTTGGGGGTAGCTTACTAACGGTGGGGGGGGGGGGGGGGGTCGGGGGGGTCGGGCGGGGAACAAAATGGCTGGGGCATCACTCCACCCCAGGAAAGGCAGTGGGGTGGAACTTTGGGCAACCATGCTGCCTTGGAGTTTACACCGTCCTAAACAGTGAGGAAGCAGTCATTTTCATAAAGGGGGCGGGTGACTGCACTATTTATGGCTTGCTATACTTTGTAGCTGCTTTCCTGGCAGAAACTAGCTTTGGATTCCAATTCCACCTTTGTGTAGGCACATCCTCTATCATCAACATCATCATAGGCAATCCCTCGAAATCGAGGAAGACTTGCTTCCACTCTAAAAGTGAGTTCTCAGTTGAATCACTGGCTCACCGTGGCTGCAGTACGGCAACTCTCCAAAGCTTCTTCGACAGCACCTCCCAAATTACAAAGTCCACGAAGGATGAGGGCAGCTGGTGTATGTGAACACTGCCACCTCCACGCTCCTCACCAAGTCATACACCACCATGACCTGGACATATATCGCCGTTCCTTCGCCATCGTTGGGTCAAAACCCCAGAACTCCCTACCTAGCGGGACTGTGGGAGCACTTTCACCACACGGTCTGCAGCGGTTTGAGAAGATGGCCCACCACCACCTTCTAGACGATGGAGTCCGTGGGTTTGGGAGGCGCTGTCGAAGAAACCATGGCCGTAATGTTATAGTGAGCAGGCTGGTGTCTTGCTGGACAAGTTGCTGGAAGGGTCAAATTGTGGTGGAGATGGGGCAGGGGGACGATGGGTTGAAGCAACTTATGCCCAACTTTGGCGCCCAAAAGCAAAGATGTCCTGAACAAAGTACACTGAAAAACGCCGGAAAGTGCGTGGGATTTTGGGGCCCATGTTTAGAATCTGGCTTGGATCTCCCAAACAGAGGACCCATTCAAAACGTTGTTACACACAGTGATTGCCAGAATTTGTACCCTCACGCTGGTTATAAACAGGATTGGTGTTGCGTCATCCATCTTCTTGACATAATGCCCAGCATTTATTACCCCGGAGCAAGAACAATGACCCTGTTCGTGTTACATAGGCATAGTTCGACATGTGTGCGTTATGTATTAATGCTTGGAGGTCACCAGACACCAGAGGGCGCCGCGGTCGGAGGTCATCGGGCTGTACGCATGTGGCATGTGTGCTTGGTCACCTGTATATGAGCTGGGTGTCTTTGTCACGCTGGCTCTCTTATGCTGGAATGAAGATGGATCAGGTTGCACCTGAGTGAGTTTACAGTAACCAGACTCTTGAGTCATTACAGTGTGGTTGTCGATGACCTTTTAAAAGCAACTCTAATTGTTCCTGCTGAAGACTAATCTTTCTGTTTTGATAAATCTTGAAACAACTGTGTCAGCCAATCCTTGTGTTTTAGGTGTACGAAGACACAACATGAATTTGGCATACAATGGGTAAAGGCTCACATGGGACGGGGTACAATCACCCAGTGCTGCATTATGTACGTGTTTCTTGGATTGAAAATGGATGGTGTGGGGTTGGGGGTGAGGGAGAAGAAATCCAGTTCCTCCGCTTTCTGTAGCTCTTATGGCGTCCTGCTCATCCATCATCCTTGTGCTCGCTGACCTACATTGGCTCTCGGTTAAGCAACGCCTCGATTTGAAAATTCTCATCCTTGTTTTCAAATCCTTCCATGGCCTCGCCCCTCCCTATCTCTGTAATCTCCTCCAGCCCCACATTCCCTCGAGATGTCTGCGCTCCTGAGCATCCCTGATTATAATCGCTCCACCATTGGTGGCCGTGCCTTCTGTTGCCTGGGCCCCAAGCTCTGGAACTCCCTGCCTAAACCTCGACACCTCTCGAGCTCTCTCTCCTCCTTCAACACGCTCCTTAAAACCTATCTCTTTGACCAAGCTTTTAGTCACCGACCCTAATTTCTAATTATGCGTCTCGGTGTCAAATTTTGTATCTCATAATAATCCTGTGAAGCACCTTGGGACATTTTATTACATTAAAGGCGCTATATAAATGCAAGTTGTTGTTGTTGTTGATTAGTTAATGCCAGTTCAGAAACTGGACTGCTAGATTTTTGGCACAAGAGCCCCAGGGGCGAGATTTTTGCTTTGACCGCCTGGGCGGGGAGCACCGAGGTTGGCCATCAGAGCCCGCCTGACTGAAATGAATGGAGAGATGGGTAGGCGGGCAATGGCCCCCTTTCTGCGCTCTTCCCAGGCCTTGGTCAACGTCCATGTGGTGAAGATGAAGATCTACTCCATGGAGTTTACAAACTCTGACATACATCAGAAGATGGCACTGGCCCCACTTTGAATTCGCCACAGAACACTGCCGCTGTGCACAACAGATCAGTTGTGTCAGCTACAGCCCAGAAATACCCGAGTCTGAATAGACATCAGAATGTTGACGCATCAAATACATTCCTCAGTCAGCCGGCGTAGTTCATATGCAGAAATTAACTGTGCCAAAAGCACATTTTCCAGAACCAGCGAGCGAGAAATTGTGATACGTCTTGCACATTGTCCGAGTCCAGGTGTGCACATGACGCCATATTGGTCCTGGCGCTCGATAGGCGTCCACAGCACCCGCCTTTAACAAACGCAGGCATAAATTAAATATGAAGATAAGGGTTCCGTACCTGAATAAGGTCCTTCTGTTCAATCGGTGCTCGTGTGAGGGTGGACTGTCACTTCCTGCAACATCACAGCTTTCACACGCGGCATTTAACAGGATCCTCAGCTTCCTTCAGCTGAAGATAGGTCGTTTTAAGCTTCTTGGGTGCTTTTGAGCCAAGTTTCCAGCTGCTTTGGCCAGGTGTTGGTTTGTGAGGTACTTTTGCAGAGTACGGTTGTGGAGGGCAAGAACTGCTTCACAGAATGTGATTGTTCGGAATTCATAGAAACATAGAAACATAGAAAATAGGTGCAGGAGTAGGCCATTCGGCCCTTCGAGCCTGCACCACCATTCAATGAGTTCATGGCTGAACATGCAACTTCAGTACCCCATTCCTGCTTTCTCGCCATACCCCTTGATCCCCCGAGTAGTAAGGACTACATCGAACTCCTTTTTGAATATATTTAGTGAATTGGCCTCAACAACTTTCTGTGGTAGAGAATTCCACAGGTTCACCACTCTCTGGGTGAAGAAGTTTCTCCTCATCTTGGTCCTAAATGGCTTACCCCTTATCCTTAGACTGTGACCCCTGGTTCTGGACTTCCCCAACATTGGGAACATTCTTCCTGCATCTAACCTGTCTAAACCCGTCAGAATTTTTTTAAAAGTTTCTTTGAGGTCCCCTCTCATTCTTCTGAACTCCAGTGAATACAAGCCCAGTCGATCCAGTCTTTCTTGATATGTCAGTCCTGCCATCCCTGGAATCAGTCTGGTAAACCTTTGCTGCACTCCCTCAATAGCAAGAATGTCCTTCCTCAGATTAGGAGACCAAAACTGTACACAATACTCCAGTTGTGGCCTCACCAAGGCCTGTACAACTGTAGCAACACCTCCCTGCCCCTATACTCAAATCCCCTCGCTATAAAGGCCAACATGCCATTTGCTTTCTTAACCGCCTGCTGTACCTGCATGCCAACCTTCAATGACTGATGTACCATGACACCCAGGTCTTGTTGCACCTCCCCTTTTCCTAATCTGTCACCATTCAAATAATAGTCTGTCTCTCTGTTTTTAACCACCAAAGTGGATAACCTCACATTTATCCACATTATACTTCATCTGCCATGCATTTGCCCACTCACCTAACCTATCCAAGTCACTTTGCCTCATCATCATCATCATCATCATAGGCAGTCCCTCGAAATCGAGAAAGACTTGCTTCCACTCTAAAAGTGGGTTCTCAGGTGACGGAACAGTTCAATATGGGAATTATAATCTCTGTCACAGGTGGGCCAGAATGTAGTTGGAGGAAAGGGTGGGTGGGGAGTCTGGTTTGCCGCACGCTCCTTCCGCTGCCTGCACTTGTTTTCTGCATGTCCTCAGTGATGAGACTCGAGGTGCTCAGCGCCCTCCCGGATGCTCTTCCTCCACTTAGGGCGGATTTGGGCCAGGGATTCCCAGGTGTTGGTGGGGATGTTGCAGTTTATCAAGGAGGCTTTGGGGGTGTTCTTGAAACGTTTCCTCTGGGGCTCGGTGTCGTGTAGGAGTTCTGAGTCTTGTGTCAGGCATGCAGATGATGTGGGCCCCCCAACGGAGCTGGTCGAGTGTGGTCAGTGCTTCAATGCTGGGGATGTTGGCCTGGTCGAGGACGCTAATGTCGGTCCGTCTGTCCTTCCAATGGATTTGCAGGATCTTGCGGAGACATCGTTGGTGGTATTTCTCCAGCGATTTGAGATGTCTGCTGTATATAGTCCATGTCTCTGAGCCATATAGAAGGCTGGACACCACTACAGCCCTGAAGACCATAAGCTGGTGCCAGATTTTAGGGCCTGATCCTTGAATACTGTCTTCCTCAGGCGACCGAAAGGCTGTGCTGGCACACTGGAGGCAGTGTTGGACCTCGTCATCGTTGTCTGCTCTTGCTGATAGTAGGCTCCCGAGGCTGCGCCATGGATCTTGATGACCGGGGGACAGTGCTGTGCTGCGGGGTCAGGTTAGTGGAGGACCTTTGTCTTACGGATGTTTAGTGTAAGTCCCATGCTTTCGTACGCCTCGGTGAAGATGTTGACGGTGGCTTGGAGTTCAGCCTATGAATGTGCCCAGACGCAAGCGTCGTCCGCGCACTGTGGTTCGATGACAGAGGATGGGCCGACCTTGCATCTAGCCTAGAGGCGATGAAGGTTGAACAGGTTGGAACTACTGAACATGGGAATACTGCTGGGCTGACCATTGAGGCTCCAAAACCAGGAAGAAAAAACACAGCATGCAGGGAATGCATCAAAGGCATTCAAGACAATTTGTCTATCCACCTCGCCTAGCTTCCACTGCGTTATGTGCAGCCAGGGATGGGAATCTATGCAGGGAGACAGAGGGAAGTAAAATGGCAGCAGAAGCAAAAGATGGAAAGGAGTAAAGTAAAAGTGGAGGGTAGAGAAATCCAAGGCCAAAATCAAAATGGACCAGATTGCAGCATAATTCTAAAGGGACAAAGAGTGTTAAAAAGATGAGCCTGAAGACTCTGTGCCTCAATGCGAGGAGTATTCGTAATAAAGTGGACGAATTAACTGCGCAGGCAACTATTAACGAATATGATGTAATTGGGATTACGGAGACATGGCTCCAGGATGACCAAGACTGGGAACTCAACATCCAGGGATATTCAACATTCAGGAAGGACAGACAGAAAGGAAAAGGAGGAGGGGTAGCGTTGCTGGTTAAAGAGGAAATTAACGCAATAGTAAGGAAGGACATTAGCTTGGATGATGTGGAATTGGTATGGGTGGAGCTGCGGAATACCAAAGGGCAGAAAACGCTAGTGGGAGTTGTGTACAGACCACCAAACAGTGGTAGTGAGGTTGGAGATGGCATCAAACAAGAAATTAGGGATGTGTGCAATAAAGGTACAGCAGTTATCATAACTTTAATCTACATATTGATTGGGCTAACCAAACTGGTAATAATACAGCGGAGGAGGATTTCCTGGAGTGTATTAGGGATGGTTTTCTCGACCAATATTTCGAGGAACCAACTAGAGGGCTGACCATCCTAGTAATGAGAGAGGACTAATTAGCAATCTTGTTGTGCGAGGCCCTTTGGGGAAGAGTGACCATAATATGGTAGAATTCTTCATTAAGATGGAGAGTGACACTGTTACTTCAGAGACTAAGGTCCTGAACTTAAGAAAAGGTAACTTCATTGGCATGAGATGTGAATTGGTAGAACAGACTGCCAAATGACACTTAAAGGGTTGGAACATAAGAACATAAGAATTAGGAACAGGAGTAGGCCATCTAGCCCCTCGAGCCTGCTCCGCCATTCAACAAGATCATGGCTGATCTGGCCGTGGACTCAGCTCCACTTACCCGCCCGCTCCCCGTAACCCTTAATTCCCTTATTGTGTGTGACGGCATGCATCGCATCAGCTGATGCAAGACACCCTGGCAGCACCCATGATGCGTTCATCCTATGCAAGAGCGTTATATATTTCATGTTTCAGCAGCAGCCAGAAGGGCAGAGCTGGCTACTGGGAGACAAAGGGTACGGCCTCGCCACCTGCCTCATGACGCCCCTATGCATAACCCGGATGGAAGCTGACCGGGAATACAACATGTCATACATTGCGATGTGCAGCATCATAGAGAGGACCATTGGCATCTTGAAACAGCATTTCCAATGCCTGGAACATTCCGGAGTTACTTGCGATACTTAAGAACATAAGAACATAAGAATTAGGAACAGGAGTAGGCCATCTAGCCCCCCGAGCCTGCTCCGCCATTCGACAAGATCATGGCTGATCTGGCCGTGGACTCAGCTCCTCTCCCCATAACCCTTAATTCCCTTATTGGTTAAAAATCTATCTGTGACTTGAATACATTCAATGAGCTAGCCTCAACTGCTTCCTTGGGCAGAGAATTCCACAGATTCACAACCCTCTGGGAGAAGAAATTCCTTCTCAACTCGGTTTTAAATTGGCTCCCCCGTATTTTGAGGCTGTGCCCCATAGTTCTAGTCTCCCCGACCAGTGGAAACAACCTCTCTGCCTCTATCTTGTCTATCCCTTTCATTATTTTAAATGTTTCTATAAGATCACCCCTCATCCTTCTGAACTCCAACGAGTAAAGACCCAGTCTACTCAATCTATCATCATAAGGTAACCCCCTCATCTCCGGAATCAGCCAAGTGAATGGTCTCTGTACCCCCTCAAAAGCTACTATATCCTTCCTTAAGTAAGGTGACCAAAACTGCATGCAGTACTCCAGGTGCGGCCTCACCAATACCCTATACAGTTGCAGCAGGACCTCCCTGCTTTTGTACTCCATCCCTCTCGCAATGAAGGCCAACATTCCATTCGCCTTCCTGATTACCTGCTGCACCTGAAAACTAACTTTTTGGGATTCATGCACAAGGAAAAATTTGATTTTAGTGCCCCAAAAAAAAAAAAAACACAAAAAAAAAACAAAAAAAGGGGAAAAAAAAGGGCCTTGTAAATGTCTGGAGTGTCACCCAGGTCGGGTGGCACCGTTTAATGTTTTTATGTTTTGCAGGTGAACTCCAAAAAGAGTTTCATGCACAAGGACATGTTGAAATTACAGCATGTTGTAATTTCTCCCCAATCAAATAATATTCCCTTTTACTGTTTTTTTTCCCAAGGTGGATGACCTCACACTTTCCGACATTGTATTCCATCTGCCAAACCTCAGCCCATTCGCTTAACCTATCTAAATCTCTTTGCAGCCTCTCTGTGTCCTCTACACAACCCGCTTTCCCACTAATCTTTGTGTCATCTGCAAATTTTGTTACACTACACTCTGTCCCCTCTTCCAGGTCAGCTATGTATATTGTAAACAGTTGTGGTCCCAGCACCGATCCCTGTGGCACACCACTAACCACCGATTTCCAACCCGAAAAGGACCCATTTATCCCGACTCTCTGCTTTCTGTTCGTCAGCCAATTCTCTATCCATGCTAATACATTTCCTCTGACTCCGCGTACCTTTATCTTCTACAGTAACCTTTTGTGTGGCACCTTAGCGAATGCCTTTTGGAAATCTAAATACACCACATCCATCGGTACACCTCTATCCACCATGCTCGTTATATTCTCAAAGAATTCCAGTAAATTAGTTAAGCATGATTTCCCCTTCATGAATCCATGTTGCGTCTGCTTGATTGCACTATTCCTGTCTAGATGTCCTGCTATTTCTTCCTTAATGATAGTTTCAAGCATTTTTCCCACTACAGATGTTAAACTAACCGGCCTATAGTTACCTGCCTTTTGTCTGCCCCCTTTTTTAAACAGAGGCGTTACATTAGCTACTTTCCAATCCGCTGGGGGACACTGTTCCCGTGTGTTCCCGGGGGGCACTGTTCCCGTGTGTCCCTGGGCACTGTTCCTGTGTGTCCCCAGGGTACACTGTTCCCGTGTGTCCCCGTGTGTCCCCGGGGGACACTGTTCCCGTGTGTCTCTGGGCACTGTTCCCGTGTGTCTCTGGGCACTGTTCCCGTATGTCCCTGGGCACTGTTCCCGTGTGTCCCCGTGGGGGGCACTGTTCCCGTGTGTCCCAGGGGTACACTGTTCCCATGTGTCTCTGGGCACTGTTCCCGTGTGTCCCCGGCGGGGGCACTGTTCCCGTGTGTCCCAGGGGTACACTGTTCCCATGTGTCTCTGGGCACTGTTCCCGTGTGTCCCCGTGGGGGGCACTGTTCCCGTGTGTCCCTGGGCACTGTTCCCGTGTGTCCCCGTGGGGGGCACTGTTCCCGTGTGTCCCAGGGGTACACGGTTCCCGTGTGTCCCCGGGGGACACTGTTCCCGTGTGTCCCCGGGGTACACTGTTCCCGTGTATCCCCGGGGTGCACTGTTCCCGTGTGTCCCCGGGGGGCACTGTTCCCGTGTGTTCCCGGGGGGCACTGTTCCCGTGTGTCCCCAGGGTGCACTGTTCCCGTGTGTCCCCAGGGTGCACTGTTCCCAAGTGTCCACGGGGGGGCACTGTTCCCGTGTGTCCCCGGGGGGGCACTGTTCCCGTGTGTCCCTGGGCACTGTTCCCGTGTGTCCCCAGGGTACACTGTTCCCGTGTGTCCCCGGGGGGGGCACTGTTCCCGTGTGTCCCCGGGGGGCACTGTTCCCGTGTGTCCCCGGGGGGGGCACTGTTCCCGTGTGTCCCCGGGGGGGGCACTGTTCCCGTGTGTCCCTGGGGGACACTGTTCCCGTGTGTTCCCGGGGGGCACTGTTCCCGTGTGTCCCTGGGGGACACTGTTTCCATGTGTCTCTGGGCACTGTTCCCGTGTGTCCCTGGGGGACACTGTTCCCGTGTGTTCCCGGGGGGCACTGTTCCCGTGTGTCCCTGGGCACTGTTCCCGTGTGTCCCCAGGGTACACTGTTCCCGTGTGTCCCCGGGGGGGGCACTGTTCCCGTGTGTCCCTGGGGGACACTGTTCCCATGTGTCTCTGGGCACTGTTCCCATGTGTCTCTGGGCACTGTTCCCGTGTGTCTCTGGGCACTGTTCCCGTGTGTCTCTGGGCACTGTTCCCGTGTGTCCCTGGGGGCACTGTTCCCGTGTGTCCCTGGGGGGGCACTGTTCCCGTGTGTCCCTGGGGGGGCACTGTTCCCGTGTGTCCCTGGGGGGGCACTGTTCCCGTGTGTACCCGGGGGGCACTGTTCCCGTGTGTCCCTGGGGGGGCACTGTTCCCGTGTGTCCCTGGGGGGGCACTGTTCCCGTGTGTCCCTGGGGGACACTGTTCCCATGTGTCCCTGGGGGGGCACTGTTCCCGTGTGTCCCTGGGGGGGCACTGTTCCCGTGTGTCCCTGGGGGGGCACTGTTCCCGTGTGTCCCTGGGGGGGCACTGTTCCCGTGTGTCCCTGGGGGGGCACTGTTCCCGTGTGTACCCGGGGGGCACTGTTCCCGTGTGTCCCTGGGGGGGCACTGTTCCCGTGTGTCCCTGGGGGGGCACTGTTCCCGTGTGTCCCTGGGGGACACTGTTCCCATGTGTCCCTGGGGGGGCACTGTTCCCGTGTGTCCCTGGGGGGGCACTGTTCCCGTGTGTCCCTGGGGGGGCACTGTTCCCGTGTGTCCCTGGGGGACACTGTTCCCATGTGTCTCTGGGCACTGTTCCCGTGTGTCTCTGGGCACTGTTCCCGTGTGTCCCCGGGGGGCACTGTTCCCGTGTGTCCCTGGGGGCACTGTTCCCGTGTGTCTCTGGGCACTGTTCCCGTGTGTCCCCGGGGGGCACTGTTCCCGTGTGTCTCTGGGCACTGTTCCCGTGTATCCCTAATAACTCCAGGAAATCCTCCTCCACCGCATTGCTACTAGTTAGGTTAGCCCAATCAATATGTAAATTAAAGTCGCCTATGATAACTGCTGTACCTTTATTGCACACATCCCTTATTTCTTGTTTGAAGCTGTCCCCAACCTCACTACTACTGTTTGGTGGCCTGTACACAACTCCCACCAGCGTTTTCTGCTGTTTGGTATTCCGCAGCTCCACCCATACCGATTCCACATCATCCAAGCCAATGTCCTTTCTTACTATTGCATTAATTTCCTCTTTAATCAAACGCCACCCCAACTCCTTTTTCTCTCTGTCGATCCTTCCTAAATGTTGAATACCCCTGGATGTTAAGTTCCCAGCCTTGGTCACCCTGGAGCCATGTCTCTGTGATGCCAATGACATTATATCCATTAACTGCTATCTGTGCAGTTAATTCGTCCACCTTATTCCGACTACTCCTCGCATTGAGGCACAGAGCCTTCAGGCTTATCTTTTTAAGACACCTTGCCCTTTTAGAATTTTGCTGTAATGTGGCCCTTTTTGTTTTTTGCCTTGGGATTCCCTGCCCTCCACTTTTACTATTCTCCTTTCTATCTTTTGCCTCTGTCTCCCTTTTATTTCCCTCTGCCTCCCTGCATAGGTTCCCGTCCCCCTGCCATATTAGTTTAACTCCTCCCCAACAGCACTAGCAAACACTCCCCCTAGGACATTGGTTCCGGTCCTGCCCAGGTCGGTTTGTACTGGTCCCACCTCCCCCAGAACCGGTTCCAATGCCCCAGGAATTTGAATCCCTCCCTTCTGCACCACTCCTCAAGCCATGTATTCATCTGAGCTATCCTGCGATTCCTACTCTGATTAGTACGTGGCACTGGTAGCAATCCTGAGATTACTACTTTTGAGGTCCTACTTTTTAATTGAGCTCCTAGCTCCCTAAATTCGTCTCAAAAGACCTCATCCCATTTTTTACCTATATCGCTGGTACCTATGTGCACCACGACAACTGGCTGTTCACCCTCCCTTTTCAGAATGTCCTACACCCACTCCGAGACATCCTTGACCCATGCACCAGGGAGGCAACATACCATCCTGGAGTCTCGGTTGCGGCCGCAGAAACGCCTATCTATTCCCCTTACAATAGAATCCCCTATCACTATAGCTCTCCCACTCTTTTTCCTGCCCTCCTGTGCAGCAGAGCCAACCACGGTGCCATGAACTTGGCTGCTGTTGCCCTCCCCTGAGGAGTCATCCCCCTCAACAATACCCAAAGCGATGTATCTGTTTTGCAGGGGGATGACCGCAGGGAAACCCTGCTCTACCTTCCTTACACTGCTCTTCCTGTTGGTCACCCATTTACTATCTGGCTGTGTACCCTTTACCTGCGGTGTGACCAACTCGCTAAACGTGCTATTCACGTCATTCTCAGCATCGTGCATGCTCCAGAGTGAATCCACCCGCAGCTCCAGTGCCGCAATGCGGTTGGGATCTGCAGGTGGATACACTTCCCGCACACGTAGTCATCAGGGACAATGGAAGCGTCCCTGAGTTCCCACATATTACAGGAGGAGCATAACACGTGTCCGAACTCTCCTGCCATGACTTACCCTTGTGATGGAAATACACAACACGCCTTGCACATCTGAGAGAGTAAGATCACTTGATGGTTCAGTGCAATCTTGCTGTCAAACTGGGGGGTTATGTGGCTGGACTTTCGCCCCCTGGCCAAGGGGAATTTAGTTGATTTTCATTGAATCTTGGCTACAGTGAGGCAAATGAGGGTGCACTCAAAGAACCTCAGCCCGAGTTAATTCTTACTGACATGCTTTTGGGGAAACTCAGTCTTGCCAAGTTCATGCCCTAAAGTATATCTTATTTTGTCCCTCCCAAAATATAGGGTTCCCTTGATGATTTAGTGAGTTTATCTGGGTAGCAACTGAGTCATATAGGCTAGAAAAGTTCCAGTTTCAATCCCTGAAATATGCTGTTAGCAGTATTCTCAGCTAGGATGGTGGTAGGGGCCCTGGATTCAGGAGAGCTAAAATCACCCAAGATCAATGACCTTACTTGCTAACTAGCAACCTGCACTGGAAGTGTAGATGTATGGACATCAGATGAAGACAGGCTTCAGCTTAACTGTTGTTTACCCATGTAGACAAATAGCCTAGTGGACAAAGCTCACAGATAAATACACACAACCTAGCCAAGGCACTGGAGGGTGCTTGATGAGCACAGAACTTCACCCCAGCAATGCCATCAAGAAGGGAAAAGAGACAACTATTTTTTTTTATTGCCAAAATAGGAGTCTGACAATGTAAACCTCCAATCATTTATGAACTGACCTACAAGGGTAACCAGGATCAACACTTGCCACTTTGCATTCTCGCTCTATTGAAGCATCTTCACCATAGCATTTCCAAGTTTGACAACACATTATGGGCTGAATTTTTGTCTTTTTTTTCGACCATTTACCACCCATTTACCACCAAAAATACCACCGGTGGTAAATTCATCGCAGATTACCATCGATTTCATAATTTAGCACCAAAATACATGAATAAATTATTCAGTGATTTACCACCGGTGGTAAAAAATACCACCGATCTTATTTTTTTTCTGTTTTTATGACATCATTAAGTGTGCAACACCGAAATACCACTGAAAATTACCACCAGAGGTGAATTCAGCAATATCACCATTTTAACCACTGGCCTAAATTACTACCGAGGAAAGTGCAGTCTCATCTGATCTCATCTGATCTTATCTGATCTTATCTGATCTTATCTGATCTTATCTGATCGAATCCAGTGCTACGGATGCCATTTTTAAAAATGGAGCTGCTGTCCATTCCACATAAGAGGAGGCTGAGCTTTACACAGACATCATTATGTGAGTTCAAGGTTAGAGTTTAAGGTTATTTGTGGCTTTTAGTGGATTATTTGAGTAAATTGGAGGATATTATAAGGATAGTTAAGAAAATTGGAGGACATTTGAGGACATTTTGGGAATATTTGCAGGACATTTAAAGGATAGGGACCTAAAATATCTCTGCCAATATTGCTGACTACATATATAACGCAGAATAGAGCTGGAAGGAGGTTTATTCAAGAGCATGTCCTCACAATGTCCCAGTGTCCCAATGTCCAATGTCCCAATGTCCCATGTCCCATGTCCCAGTGTCCCAATGTCCCTACAGTATCCCATGTCTCCCAGTCCCCATGTCCCATGTCCCTTTGTCCCCATGTCCATGTCCCTATGTTCCCATGTCCCATGTCTCATGTCCCAATGTCCCATATCCCATGTCCTAGTGTCCCAATGTCCCTACAGTATCCCATGTCTCCCAGTCCCCATGTCCCCATGTCCCATGTCCCATGTGCCATGTGCCATGTCCAAATGTCCCTCCAGTATCCCATGACCCCAGCCCCCATGTCCCATGTCCCAATGTCCCACGTCCCATGTCCCAGTGTCCCAATGTCCCTACAGTATCCCATGTCCCCATGTCCTCATGTCCCATGTCTCATGTGCCATGTGCCATGTCCCAATGTCCCTCCAGTATCCCATGACCCCAGTCCCAATGTCCCAATGTCCCATGTACCATGTGTAGGGGGTGGTGTGCGGGATCAGTTTGCCTTCCTGACCCAGAGCGGTTGCGAGTCACTCCCACTCATTGGTTCTCGAGCCTGGATTTATTAATCAAGGTGTGATAAAGTACAGCAGACAACTGTTTTGTACAAAGAAGGTATGGATTTTATTCAAGACAGCAAATAACACAAATACACTCCAGTAAAACTGTAAAATCTTACAAAAGGTTCGAAACAATGGGGAATGCTTTGTTACAGGTAATAAACACAACCTCCCACCTCCCACTTACTCTCTCGCTAAGTTAGACTCTTGGGCAACAGTGATAATGCTCACCAATCCTTCCTTTGACAGTGAGGGCTGTTTCGTGGTTTCATGGTTCTTTGGTTATAGCCGGTTTGCCTTGCCGTACCCCGACGTGGCAGAGTGAAGCCAGTTGGGGCGAGTTCTTTCTCTGATGTCACGATGTTTCTTCCTGCGTTTTGTTGCCGTGTGCTCTCGATCTTGTTGTTCCGAAGTACTTGGTCAGAAAAGTTCTTTCTGTGATGGTCAAAATAGAGATAGCTTTCTTGGTACGATAGGCCCTTAATTATACTCTGAAAGCCTGTTTAATCTTCACGCCAAATCTAACATTTCTTTTGTTTAAGTTTTGCTGCCAGCTAACTGAAACTTGATTAAGTTTTTAATCTGGCATTGATAGACTTCTCTGAGTAGATGAGCTCTTGTCCATTGCGATAGCGCTGTTTTTTGCTTGTCCCAATGTCCCCATGTCCCATGTCCCATGTCCCATGTCCCATGTCCCACATCCGATGTCGCCATGTCCCATGTCCCATGTCCCATGTCCCACATCCCACATCCCCATGTCCCCATGTCCCATGTCCCCAGTCCCATGTCCCAATGTCCCCATGTCCCCATGTCCCATGTCCCCATGTCCCATGTCCCATGTCCCATGTCCCACATCCCACATCCCCATGTCCCATGTCCCCAGTCCCATGTCCCCAGTCCCATGTCCCCATGTCGCCATGTCCCAATGTCCCCAGTCCCATGTCCCCATGTCCCCATGTCCCCAGTCCCATGTCCCCATGTCGCCATGGCCCCATGTCCCAATGTCCCCAGTCCCATGTCGCCATGTCCCATGTCGCCATGTCCCATGTCCCCATGTCCCACGTCCCCATGTCCCACGTCCCCATGTCCCCAGTCCCATGTCCCCATGTCCCCATGTCCCATGTCCCCATGGCCCAATGTCCCATGTCCCCATGTCCCATGTCCCATGTCCCACATCCCACATCCCCATGTCCCACGTCCCCATGTCCCCAGTCCCATGGCCCCATGTCCCAATGTCCCCAGTCCCATGTCCCCATGTTGCCATGGCCCCATGTCCCAATGTCCCATGTCCCAGTGTCCCCATGTCCCCATGGCCCCATGTCCCAATGTCCCCACATCCCCAGTCCCCATGTCCCATGTCCCACATCCCATGTCCCATGTCCCCAGTCCCATGTCCCCATGTCCCATGGCCCCATGTCCCAATGTCCCCAGTCCCATGTCCCCATGTCCCCATGTCCCCATGTCGCCATGTCCCATGTCCCCATGTCCCATGTCCCATGTCCCACATCCCACATCCCACGTCCCACGTCCCACATCCCCATGTCCCCATGTCCCCATGGCCCCATGTCCCAATGTCCCCAGTCCCATGTCCCCATGTCCCCATGTCGCCATGTCCCATGGCCCCATGTCCCACATCCCACATCCCACGTCCCCATGTCCCCATGGCCCCATGTCCCCATGTCCCCATGTCGCCATGTCCCATGTCCCCATGTCCCACGTCCCCATGGCCCCATGTCCCAATGTCCCCAGTCCCATGTCCCCATGTCCCCATGTCGCCATGTCCCATGTCCCCATGGCCCAATGTCCCATGTCCCCATATCCCACATCCCCATGTCCCACGTCCCCATGTCCCATGTCCCCAGTCCCATGTCCCACATCCCATGTCCCATGTCCCCAGTCCCATGTCCCCAGTCCCATGTCCCCATGTCCCCATGTCGCCATGTCCCATGTCCCCATGTCCCATGTCCCATGTCCCATGTCCCACATCCCATGTCCCATGTCCCCAGTCCCATGTCCCCATGTCCCCATGTCGCCATGTCCCCATGGCCCCATGTCCCCATGTCGCCATGTCCCATGGCCCCATGTCCCCATGTCCCACATCCCACATCCCACGTCCCATGTCCCCAGTCCCATGTCCCCAGTCCCATGTCCCCAGTCCCATGTCCCCAGTCCCATGTCCCCATGTCCCCATGTCGCCATGTCCCCATGGCCCCATGTCCCCATGTCGCCATGTCCCATGGCCCCATGTCCCCATGTCCCACATCCCACATCCCACGTCCCATGTCCCCAGTCCCATGTCCCCAGTCCCATGTCCCCAGTCCCATGTCCCCATGTCGCCATGTCCCCATGGCCCCATGTCCCCATGTCGCCATGTCCCATGGTCCCATGTCCCCAGTCCCATGTCCCCAGTCCCATGTCCCCATGTCCCCATGTCCCCATGTCCCCATGTCCCCATGTCGCCATGTCGCCATGTCCCCATGTCGCCATGTCCCATGTCCCCATGTCCCCATGTCCCACATCCCATGTCCCCATTTCGCCATGTCCCATGGCCCCATGGCCCCATGTCCCAATGTCCCCAGTCCCATGTCCCCATGTCCCCATGTCCCCATGTCCCATGGCCCCATGTCCCCATGGCCCACATCCCACATCCCATGTCCCATGTCCCCAGTCCCATGTCCCCATGTCGCCATGTCCCATGTCCCCATGGCCCCATGTCCCAATGTCCCCAGTCCCATGTCCCCATGTCCCCATGTCGCCATGTCCCATGTCCCATGTCCCACATCCCACATCCCACATCCCACGTCCCACATCCCATGTCCCCATGTCCCCATGTCCCCATGGCCCCATGTCCCAATGTCCCCAGTCCCATGTCCCCATGTCCCCATGTCGCCATGTCCCATGGCCCCATGTCCCACATCCCACATCCCACGTCCCCATGTCCCCATGGCCCCATGTCCCCATGTCCCCATGTCGCCATGTCCCATGTCCCCATGTCCCACGTCCCCATGGCCCCATGTCCCAATGTCCCCAGTCCCATGTCCCCATGTCCCCATGTCGCCATGTCCCATGTCCCCATGGCCCAATGTCCCATGTCCCCATATCCCACATCCCCATGTCCCACGTCCCCATGTCCCATGTCCCCAGTCCCATGTCCCACATCCCATGTCCCATGTCCCCAGTCCCATGTCCCCAGTCCCATGTCCCCATGTCCCCATGTCGCCATGTCCCATGTCCCCATGTCCCATGTCCCACGTCCCATGTCCCACATCCCATGTCCCATGTCCCCAGTCCCATGTCCCCATGTCCCCATGTCGCCATGTCCCCATGGCCCCATGTCCCCATGTCGCCATGTCCCATGGCCCCATGTCCCCATGTCCCACATCCCACATCCCACGTCCCATGTCCCCAGTCCCATGTCCCCAGTCCCATGTCCCCAGTCCCATGTCCCCATGTCCCCATGTCGCCATGTCCCCATGGCCCCATGTCCCCATGTCGCCATGTCCCATGGCCCCATGTCCCCATGTCCCACATCCCACATCCCACGTCCCATGTCCCCAGTCCCATGTCCCCAGTCCCATGTCCCCAGTCCCATGTCCCCATGTCCCCATGTCGCCATGTCCCCATGGCCCCATGTCCCCATGTCGCCATGTCCCATGGTCCCATGTCCCCAGTCCCATGTCCCCATGTCGCCATGTCCCCATGTCCCCATGTCCCCATGTCCCCATGTCGCCATGTCGCCATGTCCCCATGTCGCCATGTCCCATGTCCCCATGTCCCCATGTCCCACATCCCATGTCCCCATTTCGCCATGTCCCATGGCCCCATGGCCCCATGTCCCAATGTCCCCAGTCCCATGTCCCCATGTCCCCATGTCCCCATGTCCCATGGCCCCATGTCCCCATGGCCCACATCCCACATCCCATGTCCCATGTCCCCATGTCGCCATGTCCCATGTCCCCATGGCCCCATGTCCCAATGTCCCCAGTCCCATGTCCCCATGTCCCCATGTCGCCATGTCCCATGGCCCCATGTCCCCAGTCCCATGTCCCCATGTCCCCATGTCCCCAGTCCCATGTCCCCATGTCCCCATGTCGCCATGTCGCCATGTCCCCATATCCCACATCCCATGTCCCATGTCCCCAGTCCCATGTCCCCATTTCGCCATGTCCCATGTCCCCATGGCCCCATGTCCCAATGTCCCCAGTCCCATGTCCCCATGTCCCCATGTCCCAATGTCCCCATGTCCCATGTCCCCATGTCCCATGTCCCCATGGCCCCATGTCCCATGTCCCATGTCCCACATCCCCATGTCCCATGTCCCATGTCCCACATCCCACATCCCCATGTCCCCATGTCCCCATGTCCCATGTCCCCAGTCCCATGTCCCCATGTTGCCATGTCCCATGTCCCCATGGCCCCATGTCCCAATGTCCCCATGTCCCCATGTCCCCATGTCCCCATGTCGCCATGTCCCCATGTCCCATGTCCCATGTCCCATGTCCCACATCCCCATGTCCCCATGTCCCATGTCCCCAGTCCCATGTCCCCAGTCCCATGTCCCCATGTCCCCATGGCCCCATGGCCCCATGTCCCAATGTCCCCAGTCCCATGTCGCCATGTCCCATGTCGCCATGTCCCATGTCCCCATGGCCCCATGTCCCCATGTCCCACGTCCCCATGTCCCACGTCCCCATGTCCCCAGTCCCATGTCCCCATGTCCCCATGTCCCATATCCCCATGTCCCATATCCCCATGTCCCACATCCCCATGTCCCACGTCCCCATGTCCCCAGTCCCATGGCCCCATGTCCCAATGTCCCCAGTCCCATGTCCCCATGTTGCCATGGCCCCATGTCCCAATGTCCCATGTCCCAGTGTCCCCATGTCCCCATGGCCCCATGTCCCAATGTCCCCACATCCCCAGTCCCCATGTCCCATGTCCCACATCCCATGTCCCATGTCCCCAGTCCCATGTCCCCATGGCCCCATGTCCCATGTCCCATGTCCCACATCCCACATCCCCATGTCCCATGTCCCATGTCCCACATCCCACATCCCCATGTCCCCATGTCCCCATGTCCCATGTCCCCAGTCCCATGTCCCCATGTTGCCATGTCCCATGTCCCCATGGCCCCATGTCCCAATGTCCCCATGTCCCCATGTCCCCATGTCCCCATGTCGCCATGTCCCCATGTCCCATGTCCCATGTCCCATGTCCCACATCCCCATGTCCCCATGTCCCATGTCCCCAGTCCCATGTCCCCAGTCCCATGTCCCCATGTCCCCATGGCCCCATGGCCCCATGTCCCAATGTCCTCAGTCCCATGTCGCCATGTCCCATGTCGCCATGTCCCATGTCCCCATGGCCCCATGTCCCCATGTCCCACGTCCCCATGTCCCACGTCCCCATGTCCCCAGTCCCATGTCCCCATGTCCCCATGTCCCATATCCCCATGTCCCATATCCCCATGTCCCACATCCCCATGTCCCACGTCCCCATGTCCCCAGTCCCATGGCCCCATGTCCCAATGTCCCCAGTCCCATGTCCCCATGTTGCCATGGCCCCATGTCCCAATGTCCCATGTCCCAGTGTCCCCATGTCCCCATGGCCCCATGTCCCAATGTCCCCACATCCCCAGTCCCCATGTCCCATGTCCCACATCCCATGTCCCATGTCCCCAGTCCCATGTCCCCATGTCCCATGTCCCCATGGCCCCATGTCCAAATGTCCCCAGTCCCATGTCCCCATGTCGCCATGTCCCATGTCCCCAGTCCCATGTCCCCATGTCCCCATGTCGCCATGTCCCATGTCCCCATGGCCCCATGTCCCCATGTCGCCATGTCCCATGGCCCCATGTCCCCATGTCCCATGTCCCCATGTCGCCATGTCCCATGGCCCCAGTCCCATGTCCCCATGTCCCCATGTCGCCATGTCCCATGTCCCCATGGCCCCATGTCCCAATGTCCCCAGTCCCATGTCCCCATGTCCCCATGTCCCCATGTCCCCATGTCCCCATGTCCCCATGTCCCCATGTCCCCATGTCCCATGGCCCCATGTCCCCATGTCCCACATCCCATGTCCCATGTCCCCAGTCCCATGTCCCCATTTCGCCATGTCCCATGTCCCCATGGCCCCATGTCCCAATGTCCCCAGTCCCATGTCCCCATGTCCCCATGTCCCCATGTCCCCATGTCCCCATGTCCCCATGTCCCACATCCCATGTCCCATGTCCCCAGTCCCATGTCCCCATTTCGCCATGTCCCATGTCCCCATGGCCCCATGTCCCCATGTCCCCATGTCGCCATGTCCCATGGCCCCATGTCCCCATGTCGCCATGTCCCATGTCCCCATGGCCCCATGTCCCACATCCCACATCCCATGTCCCATGTCCCCAGTCCCATGTCCCCATGTCGCCATGTCCCATGTCCCCATGGCCCCATGTCCCAATGTCCCCAGTCCCATGTCCCCATGTCCCCATGTCGCCATGTCCCATGGCCCCATGTCCCCATGTCCCACATCCCACATCCCATGTCCCATGTCCCCAGTCCCATGTCCCCATGTCGCCATGTCCCATGTCGCCATGTCCCATGTCCCCATGGCCCCATGTCCCAATGTCCCCAGTCCCATGTCCCCATGTCCCCATGTCGCCATGTCCCATGGCCCCATGTCCCCATGTCCCACATCCCACATCCCCATGTCCCACGTCCCCATGTCCCACGTCCCCATGGCCCCATGTCCCCATGTCCCCATGTCGCCATGTCCCATGTCCCCATGTCCCACGTCCCCATGGCCCCATGTCCCAATGTCCCCAGTCCCATGTCCCCATGTCCCCATGTCGCCATGTCCCATGTCCCCATGGCCCAATGTCCCATGTCCCCATATCCCACATCCCCATGTCCCACGTCCCCATGTCCCATGTCCCCAGTCCCATGTCCCCAGTCCCATGTCCCCAGTCCCATGTCCCCATGTCCCCATGTCCCCATGTCGCCATGTCCCATGTCCCCATGTCCCATGTCCCACATCCCACGTCCCACATCCCATGTCCCATGTCCCCAGTCCCATGTCCCCATGTCCCCATGTCGCCATGTCCCATGTCCCCATGGCCCCATGTCCCCATGTCGCCATGTCGCCATGTCCCCATGTCCCACATCCCACATCCCACGTCCCATGTCCCCAGTCCCATGTCCCCAGTCCCATGTCCCCATGTCCCCATGTCGCCATGTCCCATGTCCCCAGTCCCATGTCCCCATGTCCCCATGTCCCCATGTCCCACATCCCATGGCCCCATGTCCCACATCCCATGTCCCATGTCCCATGTCCCATGTCCCCAGTCCCATGTCCCCATTTCGCCATGTCCCATGGCCCCATGTCCCATGTCCCATGTCCCCAGTCCCATGTCCCCATTTCGCCATGTCCCATGGCCCCATGTCCCAATGTCCCCAGTCCCATGTCCCCATGTCCCCATGTCGCCATGTCCCATGGCCCCATGTCCCCATGTCCCACATCCCACATCCCATGTCCCATGTCCCCAGTCCCATGTCCCCATGGCCCCATGGCCCCATGTCCCAATGTCCCCAGTCCCATGTCCCCATGTCCCCATGTCGCCATGTCCCATGGCCCCATGTCCCCATGTCCCACATCCCACATCCCCATGTCCCACGTCCCCATGTCCCACGTCCCCATGTCCCCATGGCCCCATGTCCCCATGTCCCCATGTCCCACGTCCCCATGGCCCCATGTCCCAATGTCCCCAGTCCCATGTCCCCATATCCCACATCCCCATGTCCCATGTCCCATGTCCCCAGTCCCATGTCCCCATGTCGCCATGTCCCATGTCCCCATGTTGCCATGGCCCCATGTCCCAATGTCCCGTGTCCCAGTGTCCCCATGTCCCCATGGCCCCATGTCCCAATGTCCCCACATCCCCAGTCCCCATGTCCCATGTCCCACATCCCATGTCCCATGTCCCCAGTCCCATGTCCCCAGGTCCCATGTCCCCATGTCCCCATGTCCCCATGTCGCCATGTCCCATGTCCCCATGTCCCCATGTCGCCATGTCCCATGGCCCCATGTCCCCATGTCCCACATCCCACATCCCACGTCCCATGTCCCCAGTCCCATGTCCCCAGTCCCATGTCCCCATGTCCCCATGTCGCCATGTCCCATGTCCCACATCCCACATCCCACGTCCCATGTCCCCAGTCCCATGTCCCCAGTCCCATGTCCCCATGGCCCCATGTCCCAATGTCCCCAGTCCCATGTCCCCATGTCCCCATGTCCCCATGTCCCCATGTCGCCATGTCCCATGGCCCCATGTCCCCATGTCCCACATCCCATGTACCATGTCCCCAGTCCCATGGCCCCATGTCGCCATGGCCCCATGTCCCAATGTCCCCAGTCCCATGTCCCCATGTCCCCATTTCGCCATGTCCCAATGGCCCCATGTCCCAATGTCCCCAGTCCCATGTCCCCATGTCCCCATGTCGCCATGTCCCATGGCCCCATGTCCCCATGTCCCACATCCCACATCCCATGTCCCATGTCCCCAGTCCCATGTCCCCATGTCGCCATGTCCCATGTCCCCATGGCCCCATGTCCCAATGTCCCAATGTCCCCAGTCCCATGTCCCCATGTCCCCATGTCGCCATGTCCCATGGCCCCATGTCCCCATGTCCCTCATCCCACATCCCCATGTCCCACGTCCCCATGTCCCACGTCCCCATGTCCCCATGGCCCCATGTCGCCATGTCCCATGTCCCCATGTCCCACGTCCCCATGGCCCCATGTCCCAATGTCCCCAGTCCCATGTCCCCATGTCCCCATGTCGCCATGTCCCATGTCCCCATGGCCCAATGTCCCATGTCCCCATATCCCACATCCCCATGTCCCACGTCCCCATGTCCCATGTCCCCAGTCCCATGTCCCACATCCCATGTCCCATGTCCCCAGTCCCATGTCCCCAGTCCCATGTCCCCAGTCCCATGTCCCCATGTCCCCATGTCCCCATGTCGCCATGTCCCATGTCCCACATCCCACATCCCACATCCCACGTCCCACATCCCATGTCCCCAGTCCCATGTCCCCATGTCCCCATGTCGCCATGTCCCATGTCCCCATGGCCCCATGTCCCCATGTCGCCATGTCCCATGTCCCCATGTCGCCATGTCCCATGGCCCCATGTCCCCATGTCCCACGTCCCATGTCCCCAGTCCCATGTCCCCAGTCCCATGTCCCCAGTCCCATGTCCCCATGTCGCCATGTCCCATGTCCCCATGTTCCCAGTCCCATGTCCCCATGTCCCCATGTCGCCATGTCCCATGGCCCCGTGTCCCCATGTCCCACATCCCATGTCCCATGTCCCCAGTCCCATGTCCCCATTTCGCCATGTCCCATGTCCCATGGCCCCATGTCCCAATGTCCCCAGTCCCATGTCCCCAGTCCCATGTCCCCAGTCCCATGTCCCCAGTCCCATGTCCCCATGTCGCCATGTCCCATGTCCCAATGTCCCCAGTCCCATGTCCCCATGTCCCCATGTCGCCATGTCCCATGGCCACATGTCCCCATGTCCCACATCCCCATGTCCCCATGTCCCCAGTCCCATGTCCCCATGTCCCCATGTCGCCATGTCCCATGGCCCCATGTCCCCATGTCCCACATCCCACATCCCATGTCCCATGTCCCCAGTCCCATGTCCCCATGTCGCCATGTCCCATGTCCCCATGGCCCCATGTCCCAATGTCCCCAGTCCCATGTCCCCATGTCCCCATGTCGCCATGTCCCATGGCCACATGTCCCCATGTCCCACATCCCACATCCCCATGTCCAATGTCCCCAGTCCCATGTCCCCATGTCCCCATGTCCCCATGTCCCCATGTCGCCATGTCCCATGTCCCCATGGCCCAATGTCCCATGTCCGCATATCCCACATCCCCATGTCCCACGTCCCCATGTCCCATGTCCCCAGTCCCATGTCCCCATGTCGCCATGTCCCATGGCCCCATGTCCCAATGTCCCCAGGACCATGTCCCCATGTCCCCATGTCCCCATGTTGCCATGTCCCCAGTCCCATGTCCCCATGTTGCCATGTCCCATGTCCCCATGGCCCCAATGTCCCATGTCCCATGTCCCCTGTCCCATGTCCCCATGTCCCCATGTTGCCATGGCCCCATGTCCCAATGTCCCCAGTCCCATGTCCCCATGTTGCCATGTCCCATGTCCCCATGGCCCCAATGTCCCATGTCCCATGTTGCCATGTCCCATGTCCCACATCCCATGTCCCACATCCCATGTCCCACATCCCATGTCCCACATCCCATGTCCCCATGTTGCCATGTCGCCATGTCCCATGTCCCCATGGCATCATGTCCCCATGTCCCATGTACCATGTCCCACATCCCACGTCCCCATGTCCCCAGTCCCATGTCCCCATGTCCCCATGTCCCAATGTCCCCAGTCCCATGTCCCCATGTTGCCATGGCCCCATGTCCCAATGTCCCATGTCCCCATGTTGCCATGGCCCCATGTCCCAATGTCCCATGTCCCATGTTCCCATGTCCCCATGTTGCCATGGCCCCATGTCCCAATGTCCCATGTCCCCATGTCCCCATGTCCCCATGTCCCCATGTCCCCAGTTCCCATGTCCCCAGTTCCCATGTCCCCATGTCCCCATGTCCCCAGTCCCATGTCGCCATGGCCCCATGTCCCCATGTCCCCAGTCCCCATGTCCCCAGTCCCCATGTCCCACATCCCACTCCCCATGTCCACATGTCCCCAGTCCCCATGTCCCATGTCCCCATGTCCCATGTCCCCATGTTGCCATGTCGCCATGGCCCCATGTACCATGTCCCCATGTCCCACAGTCCCATGTCCCCATGTACCCAGTCCCCATGTCCCATGTCCCCATGTTGCAATGTCGCCATGTCCCATGTCCCCAGTCCCATGTCCCATGTTGCCATGGCCCCATGTCCCACATCCCACGTCCCCATGTCCCCAGTCCCACGTCCCCATGTCCCCATGTCCCCATGTCCCCATGTCCCCCAGTCCCCATGTCCCCATGTCCCCATGTCCCATGTCCCCATGTCCCCATGTCCCATGTCCCCATGTCCCCATGTCCCCATGTCCCCATGTCGCATGTCCCCATGTCCCATGTCCCCATGTCCCCATGTCCCCATGTTGCCATGTCGCCATGGCCCCATGTCCCATGTTGCCATGTCGCCATGTCCCCATGTTGCCATGTCGCCATGGCCCCATGTCCCATGTTGCCATGTCGCCATGGCCCCATGTCCCCAGTCCCATGTCCCATGTCCCATGTCCCCATGGTCCCATGTCCCATGTCCCCATGGTCCCATGGTCCCATGGTCCCATGTCCCATGTTGCCATGGCCCCATGTCCCACATCCCAATGTCCCCATGTCCCATGTCCCACATCCCACTCCCCATGTCCCATGTCCCATGTCCCATGTCCCATGTCCCATGTCCCAATGGCCCCATGTCCCACATCCCCACATCCCCATGTCCCCATGTCCCCATGTTGCCATGTCCCCATGTCCCATGTCCCCATGTCCCCATGTCGCCATGGCCCCATGTCCCATGTTGCCATGTCGCCATGGCCCCATGTCCCATGTCCCACATCCCATGTCCCCAGTCCCCATGTCCCAATGTCCCATGTCCCATGTCCCCATGTCCCCAGTTCCCATGTCCCCAGTTCCCATGTCCCCAGTTCCCATGTCCCCAGTTCCCATGTCCCCAGTTCCCCAGTCCCCATATCCCCAGTTCCCATGTCCCATGTCCCATGTTGCCATGGCCCCATGTCCCACATCCCACATCCCACATCCCCATGTCCCCATGTCCCATGTTGCCATGTCCCATGTTGCCATGTCCCATGTCCCCAGTCCCATGTCCCTTGTTGCCATGGCCCCATGTCCCACATCCCACATCCCCATGTCCCCATGTCCCATGTTGCCATGTTGCCATGTCGCCATGGCCCCATGTCCCCAGTCCCATGTCCCATGTTGCCATGGCCCCATGTCCCACATCCCACATCCCACATCCCCATGTCCCCATGTCCCATGTTGCCATGTTGCCATGTCGCCATGGCCACATGTCCCATGTCCCCAGTCCCATGTCCCATGTTGCCATGGCCCCATGTCCCACATCCCACATCCCCATGTCCCATATCCCACGTCCCCATGTCCCCAGTCCCCATGTCCCCATGTCCCCATGTCCCATGTCCCCATGTCGCCATGTCGCCATGGCCCCATGTCCCATGTCCCATGTCCCATGTCCCCATGTCCCACATCCCACATCCCACATCACCATGTCCCCATGTCCCCAGTCCCCATGTCCCATGTCCCCATGTAGCATGTCCCATGTCCCATGTCCCATGTCCCCATGTCCCACATCCCACATCGCACATCACCATGTCCCCATGTCCCCATGTAGCATGTCCCATGTCCCATGTCCCACATCCCACATCCCCATGTCCCCATGTCCCCAGTCCCCATGTCCCCATGTCCCCATGTCCCATGTCCCCATGTCCCCCAGTCCCCATGTCCCATGTCCCCATGTCCCATGTCCCCATGTCCCATGTCCCCATGTCCCATGTCCCCATGTCCCCATGTCCCATGTAGCATGTCCCATGTCCCATGTCCCACATCCCACATCCCCATGTCCCCATGTCCCCAGTCCCCATGTCCCCATGTCCCCATGTCCCCATGTCCCCATGTCCCCCAGTCCCCATGTCCCATGTCCCCATGTCCCCATGTCCCCATGTCCCCATGTCCCATGTCCCCATGTCCCATGTCCCCATGTCCCCATGTCCCATGTCCCATGTCCCACAGTCCCACGTCCGATGTCCCCATGTCCCATGTCCCCATGTCCCGATGTCCCCATGTCCCCATGTCCCCATGTCCCCATGTTCCCATGTCCCCATGTCCCATGTCCCGATGTCCCGATGTCCCCATGTCCCCATGTCCCCATGTCCCCATGTCCCCATGTCCCCAGTCCCCATGTCCCATGTCCCATGTCCCATGTCCCCCAGTCCCCATGTCCCATGTCCCATGTCCCCATGTCCCCATGTCCCCATGTCCCATGTCCCCATGTCCCCATGTCCCATGTCCCACAGTCCCACTGTCCCATGTTCCCATGTCCTCAGGTCCCATGTCCCCATGTCCCGATGTCCCCATGTTCCCATGTCCCCATGTCCCGATGTCCCGATGTCCCCATGTCCCCATGTCCCCATGTCCCCATGTCCCCATGTCCCCATGTCCCCATGTCCCCATGTCCCCATGTCCCCATGTCCCCATGTCCCCATGTCCCCATGTTCCCATGTCCTCAGGTCCCGATGTCCTCAGGTCCCGATGTCCCGATGTCCCCATGTCCCCATGTCCCCATGTCCCCATGTCCCCATGTCCCCAGTCCCCATGTCCCATGTCCCCCAGTCCCCATGTCCCATGTCCCCCAGTCCCCATGTCCCATGTCCCCCAGTCCCCATGTCCCCCAGTCCCCATGTCCCCCAGTCCCCATGTCCCCATGTCCCCATGTCCCCATGTCCCCATGTCCCAATGTCCCAATGTCCCAATGTCCCAATGTCCCAATGTCCCAATGTCCCAATGTCCCAATGTCCCAATGTCCCATGTCCCATGTCCCACAGTCCGATGTCCGATGTCCCCATGTCCCCATGTCCCCATGTCCCCATGTCCCCATGTCCCCATGTCCCCATGTCCCCATGTCCCCATGTCCCCATGTCCCCATGTCCCCATGTCCCCATGTCCCCATGTCCCCATGTCCCCATGTCCCCATGTCCCCATGTCCCCCAGTCCCCAGTCCCCATGTCCCCATGTCCCCATGTCCCCATGTCCCCATGTCCCCATGTCCCCATGTCCCCATGTCCCCATGTCCCCATGTCCCCATGTCCCCATGTCCCCATGTCCCCATGTCCCCATGTCCCCATGTCCCCATGTCCCCATGTCCCCATGTCCCCATGTCCCCATGTCCCCCAGTCCCCAGTCCCCATGTCCCCATGTCCCCATGTCCCCATGTCCCCATGTCCCCATGTCCCCATGTCCCCATGTCCCCATGTCCCCATGTCCCCATGTCCCCCAGTCCCCAGTCCCCATGTCCCACATCCCACATCCCACGTCCCATGTCCCACATCCCACTCCCCATGTCCCCAGGTCCCATGTTTCCATGTCGCCATGGCCCCATGTACCATGTCCCCAGTCCCATGTCCCATGTTGCCATGGCCCCATGTCCCATGTCCCCATGTTGCAATGTCGCCATGGCCCCATGTCCCATGTCCCCAGTCCCATGTCCCATGTTGCCATGGCCCCATGTCCCACATCCCACATCCCCATGTCCCCATGTCCCATATCCCAGTCCCATGTCCCATGTCCCCAGTCCCATGTCCCATGTCCCCATGGCCCCATGTCCCAATGTCCCATGTCCCAGTGTCCCCATGTCCCCATGGCCCCATGTCCCAATGTCCCCACATCCCCAGTCCCCATGTCCCATGTCCCACATCCCATGTCCCATGTCCCCAGTCCCATGTCGCCATGTCCCATGTCGCCATGTCCCATGTCCCCATGGCCCCATGTCCCCATGTCCCACGTCCCCATGTCCCACGTCCCCATGTCCCCAGTCCCATGTCCCCATGTCCCCATGTCCCATGTCCCCATGGCCCAATGTCCCATGTCCCATGTCCCATGTCCCACATCCCACATCCCCATGTCCCACGTCCCCATGTCCCCAGTCCCATGGCCCCATGTCCCAATGTCCCCAGTCCCATGTCCCCATGGCCCCATGTCCCAATGTCCCATGTCCCCATGTCCCATGTCCCCATGGCCCCATGTCCCAATGTCCCCAGTCCCATGTCCCCATGTCCCCATGTCGCCATGTCCCATGTCCCATGTCCCACGTCCCACATCCCATGTCCCATGTCCCCAGTCCCATGTCCCCATGTCCCCATGTCGCCATGTCCCACGTCCCCATGGCCCCATGTCCCCATGTCGCCATGTCCCATGGCCCCATGTCCCCATGTCCCACATCCCACATCCCACGTCCCATGTCCCCAGTCCCATGTCCCCAGTCCCATGTCCCCAGTCCCATGTCCCCAGTCCCATGTCCCCATGTCGCCATGTCCCATGTCCCCATGGCCCCATGTCCCAATGTCCCCATGTCCCCATGTCCCCATGTCCCCATGTCGCCATGTCCCATGGCCCCATGTCCCCATGTCCCACATCCCATGTCCCATGTCCCCAGTCCCATGTCCCCATTTCGCCATGTCCCATGTCCCCATGGCCCCATGTCCCAATGTCCCCAGTCCCATGTCCCCATGTCCCCATGTCGCCATGTCCCATGGCCCCATGTCCCCATGTCCCACATCCCACATCCCATGTCCCATGTCCCCAGTCCCATGTCCCCATGTCGCCATGTCCCATGTCCCCATGGCCCCATGTCCCAATGTCCCCAGTCCCATGTCCCCATGTCCCCATGTCGCCATGTCCCATGTCCCCATGTCCCACGTCCCCATGGCCCCATGTCCCAATGTCCCCAGTCCCATGTCCCCATGTCCCCATGTCCCATGTCCCCATGGCCCAATGTCCCATGTCCCATGTCCCATGTCCCACATCCCACATCCCCATGTCCCACGTCCCCATGTCCCCAGTCCCATGGCCCCATGTCCCAATGTCCCCAGTCCCATGTCCCCATGGCCCCATGTCCCAATGTCCCATGTCCCAGTGTCCCCATGTCCCCATGGCCCCATGTCCCAATGTCCCCACATCCCCAGTCCCCATGTCCCATGTCCCACATCCCATGTCCCATGTCCCCAGTCCCATGTCCCCAGTCCCATGTCCCCATGTCCCATGTCCCCATGGCCCCATGTCCCAATGTCCCCAGTCCCATGTCCCCATGTCCCCATGTCGCCATGTCCCATGTCCCATGTCCCATGTCCCACGTCCCATGTCCCATGTCCCCAGTCCCATGTCCCCATGTCCCCATGTCGCCATGTCCCATGTCCCCATGGCCCCATGTCCCCATGTCGCCATGTCCCATGGCCCCATGTCCCCATGTCCCACATCCCACATCCCACATCCCACGTCCCATGTCCCCAGTCCCATGTCCCCAGTCCCATGTCCCCAGTCCCATGTCCCCATGTCGCCATGTCCCATGTCCCCATGTCCCAATGTCCCCATGTCCCCATGTCCCCATGTCGCCATGTCCCATGGCCCCATGTCCCCATGTCCCACATCCCATGTCCCATGTCCCCAGTCCCATGTCCCCATTTCGCCATGTCCCATGTCCCCATGGCCCCATGTCCCAATGTCCCCAGTCCCATGTCCCCATGTCCCCATGTCGCCATGTCCCATGGCCCCATGTCCCCATGTCCCACATCCCACATCCCATGTCCCATGTCCCCAGTCCCATGTCCCCATGTCGCCATGTCCCATGTCCCCATGGCCCCATGTCCCAATGTCCCCAGTCCCATGTCCCCATGTCCCCATGTCGCCATGTCCCATGTCCCCATGTCCCACGTCCCCATGGCCCCATGTCCCAATGTCCCCAGTCCCATGTCCCCATGTCCCCATGTCCCCATGTCGCCATGTCCCATGTCCCCATGGCCCAATGTCCCATGTCCCCATATCCCACATCCCCATGTCCCACGTCCCCATGTCCCATGTCCCCAGTCCCATGTCCCACATCCCATGTCCCATGTCCCCAGTCCCATGTCCCCAGTCCCATGTCCCCAGTCCCATGTCCCCAGTCCCATGTCCCCATGTCCCCATGTCGCCATGTCCCATGTCCCCATGTCCCATGTCCCATG
The DNA here is from genome assembly GCF_044704955.1 of Pristiophorus japonicus. NCBI lineage: Eukaryota > Metazoa > Chordata > Chondrichthyes > Pristiophoridae > Pristiophorus > Pristiophorus japonicus. The sequence goes on from NC_091987.1 coordinate 3,354,289, forward strand.
TCCCACATCCCACATCCCACATCCCATGTCCCCAGTCCCATGTCCCCATGTCCCCATGTCCCCATGTCGCCATGTCCCATGTCCCCATGTCCCCATGTCCCCATGTCCCCATGTCGCATGGCCCCATGTCCCATGTCCCACATCCCACATCCCACGTCCCACATCCCACGTCCCATGTCCCCAGTCCCATGTCCCCATGTCCCCATGTCCCCATGGCCCCATGTCCCCATGTCGCCATGTCCCATGGCCCCATGTCCCCATGTCCCACATCCCACATCCCACGTCCCACGTCCCCAGTCCCATGTCCCCAGTCCCATGTCCCCAGTCCCATGTCCCCATGTCGCCATGTCCCATGTCCCCATGGCCCCATGTCCCAATGTCTCCATGTCCCCATGTCCCCATGTCGCCATGTCCCATGGCCCCATGTCCCCATGTCCCACATCCCATGTCCCATGTCCCCAGTCCCATGTCCCCATTTCGCCATGTCCCATGTCCCCATGGCCCCATGTCCCAATGTCCCCAGTCCCATGTCCCCATGTCCCCATGTCGCCATGTCCCATGGCCCCATGTCCCCATGTCCCACATCCCACATCCCATGTCCCCAGTCCCATGTCCCCATGTCGCCATGTCCCATGTCCCCATGGCCCCATGTCCCAATGTCCCCAGTCCCATGTCCCCATGTCCCCATGTCGCCATGTCCCATGGCCCCATGTCCCCATGTCCCACATCCCACATCCCCATGTCCCACGTCCCCATGTCCCACGTCCCCATGTCCCCATGGCCGCATGTCCCCATGTCCCCATGTCGCCATGTCCCATGTCGCCATGTCCCACGTCCCCATGGCCCCATGTCCCAATGTCCCCAGTCCCATGTCCCCATGTCCCCATGTCCCCATGTCGCCATGTTGCCATGGCCCCATGTCCCAATGTCCCATGTCCCCATATCCCACATCCCCATGTCCCACGTCCCCATGTCCCATGTCCCCAGTCCCATGTCCCACATCCCATGTCCCATGTCCCCAGTCCCATGTCCCCAGTCCCATGTCCCCATGTCCCCATGGCCCCATGTCCCCATGTCCCATGTCCCCATGTCCCATGTCCCACATCCCACATCCCACATCCCACATCCCATGTCCCCAGTCCCATGTCCCCATGTCCCCATGTCCCAATGTCCCCAGTCCCATGTCCCCATGTCCCCATGTCGCCATGTCCCATGGCCCCATGTCCCATGTCCCACATCCCACATCCCACATCCCACGTCCCACATCCCATGTCCCCATGGCCCCATGTCCCAATGTCCCCAGTCCCATGTCCCCATGTCCCCATGTCCCCATGTCGCCATGTCCCATGGCCCCATGTCCCCATGTCCCACATCCCACATCCCATGTCCCATGTCCCATGTCCCCATGTCCCCATGTCCCACATCCCACATCCCACATCCCATGTCCCATGGCCCCATGTCCCCATGTCCCACATCCCACATCCCATGTCCCATGTCCCCAGTCCCATGTCCCCAGTCCCATGTCCCCAGTCCCATGTCCCCATGTCCCCATGTCCCCATGTCCCCATGTCCCCATGTCCCATGTCCCACATCCCACATCCCATATCCCACGTCCCACATCCCACGTCCCCAGTCCCATGTCCCCATGTCCCCATGGCCCCATGTCCCAATGTCCCCAGTCCCATGTCCCCATGTCCCCATGTCCCCATGTCGCCATGTCCCATGGCCCCATGTCCCCATGTCCCACATCCCACATCCCATGTCCCATGTCCCATGTCCCCATGTCCCCATGTCCCAATGTCCCCAGTCCCATGTCCCCATGTCCCCATGTCGCCATGTCCCATGGCCCCATGTCCCATGTCCCACATCCCACATCCCACGTCCCACATCCCATGTCCCCATGGCCCCATGTCCCAATGTCCCCAGTCCCATGTCCCCATGTCCCCATGTCGCCATGTCCCATGGCCCCATGTCCCCATGTCCCACATCCCACATCCCATGTCCCATGTCCCATGTCCCCATGTCCCCATGTCCCAATGTCCCCAGTCCCATGTCCCCATGTCCCCATGTCGCCATGTCCCATGGCCCCATGTCCCATGTCCCACATCCCACATCCCACGTCCCACATCCCATGTCCCCATGGCCCCATGTCCCAATGTCCCCAGTCCCATGTCCCCATGTCCCCATGTCGCCATGTCCCATGGCCCCATGTCCCCATGTCCCACATCCCACATCCCACATCCCATGTCCCATGTCCCATGTCCCCATGTCCCACATCCCACATCCCACATCCCATGTCCCATGTCCCCATGTCCCCATGTCCCATGTCCCACATCCCACATCCCACATCCCACGTCCCACATCCCATGTCCCCAGTCCCATGTCCCCATGTCCCCATGGCCCCATGTCCCAATGTCCCCAGTCCCATGTCCCCATGTCCCCATGTCGCCATGTCCCATGGCCCCATGTCCCATGTCCCACATCCCACATCCCACATCCCACGTCCCACATCCCATGTCCCCATGGCCCCATGTCCCAATGTCCCCAGTCCCATGTCCCCATGTCCCCATGTCGCCATGTCCCATGGCCCCATGTCCCCATGTCCCACATCCCACATCCCACATCCCATGTCCCATGTCCCCATGTCCCACATCCCACATCCCACATCCCATGTCCCATGGCCCCATGTCCCCATGTCCCACATCCCACATCCCCATGTCCCACGTCCCCATGTCCCATGTCCCCAGTCCCATGTCCCCAGTCCCATGTCCCCATGTCGCCATGTCCCATGGCCCCATGTCCCAATGTCCCCAGGACCATGTCCCCATGTCCCCATGTCCCCATGTTGCCATGTCCCCAGTCCCATGTCCCCATGTTTCCATGTCCCCATGGCCCCAATGTCCCCTGTCCCATGTCCCCTGTCCCATGTCCCCATGTTGCCATGGCCCCATGTCCCAATGTCCCCTGTCCCATGTCCCCATGTTGCCATGTCCCATGTCCCCATGGCCCCAAAGTCCCATGTCCCATGTTGCCATGGCCCCATGTCCCATGTCCCATGTCCCACATCCCATGTCCCACATCCCATGTCCCACATCCCATGTCCCACATCCCATGTCCCCATGTTGCCATGTCGCCATGTCCCATGTCCCCATGGCATCATGTCCCCATGTCCCATGTACCATGTCCCACATCCCACGTCCCCATGTCCCCAGTCCCATGTCCCCATGTCCCCATGTCCCAATGTCCCCAGTCCCATGTCCCCATGTTGCCATGGCCCCATGTCCCAATGTCCCATGTCCCCATGTTGCCATGGCCCCATGTCCCAATGTCCCATGTCCCATGTTCCCATGTCCCCATGTTGCCATGGCCCCATGTCCCAATGTCCCATGTCCCCATGTCCCATGTCCCCATGTCCCCAGTTCCCATGTCCCCATGTCCCCATGTCCCCAGTTCCCATGTCCCCAGTTCCCATGTCCCCAGTTCCCATGTCCCCATGTCCCCATGTCCCATGTCCCCATGTCCCCATGTCCCCAGTTCCCATGTCCCCAGTTCCCATGTCCCCATGTCCCCATGTCCCCATGTCCCCATGTCCCCATGTTCCCAGTCCCATGTCGCCATGGCCCCATGTCCCATGTCCCATGTCCCCATGTCCCCATGTCCCCAGTCCCATGTCCCCATGTCCCCATGTCCCCAGTCCCCATGTCCCCAAGTCCCACATCCCACTCCCCATGTCCACATGTCCCCAGTCCCCATGTCCCATGTCCCCATGTCCCATGTCCCCATGTTGCCATGTCGCCATGGCCCCATGTACCATGTCCCCATGTCCCACAGTCCCATGTCCCCATGTACCCAGTCCCCATGTCCCATGTCCCCATGTTGCAATGTCGCCATGTCCCATGTCCCCAGTCCCATGTCCCATGTTGCCATGGCCCCATGTCCCACATCCCACATCCCCATGTCCCCATGTCCCCATGTCCCATATCCCACTCCCCATGTCCCCATGTCCCCAGTCCCACGTCCCCATGTTGCCATGTCCCCATGCCCCCATGTCCCCATGTCCCCATGTCCCCATGTCCCCATGTCCCCATGTCCCCATGTCCCCATGTCCCATGTCCCATGTCCCATGTCCCCATGTCCCCATGTCCCCATGGCCCCATGTCCCATGTCCCCAGTCCCATGTCCCCATGTCCCCATGTCCCCAGTCCCATGTCCCCATGTCCCCATGTCCCCAGTCCCCATGTCCCCAGTCCCCATGTCCCATATCCCACTCCCCATGTCCCCATGTCCCCAGTCCCACGTCCCCATGTTGCCATGTCCCCATGCCCCCATGTCCCCATGTCCCCCAGTCCCCATGTCCCCATGTCCCCACGTCCCCATGTTGCCATGTCCCCCAGTCCCCATGTCCCCATGTCCCATGTCCCCATGTCGCCATGTCCCATGTCCCCATGGCCCAATGTCCCATGTCCCCATATCCCACATCCCCATGTCCCATGTCCCCAGTCCCATGTCCCCATGTCGCCATGTTCCATGGCCCCATGTCCCAATGTCCCCAGGACCATGTCCCCATGTCCCCATGTCCCCATGTTGCCATGTCCCCAGTCCCATGTCCCCATGTTGCCATGTCCCCATGGCCCCAATGTCCCCTGTCCCATGTCCCCATGTTGCCATGGCCCCATGTCCCAATGTCCCCAGTCCCATGTCCCCATGTTGCCATGTCCCATGTCCCCATGGCCCCAATGTCCCATGTCCCATGTTGCCATGGCCCCATGTCCCACATCCCATGTCCCACATCCCATGTCCCACATCCCATGTCCCACATCCCATGTCCCACATCCCATGTCCCCATGTTGCCATGTCGCCATGTCCCATGTCCCCATGGCATCATGTCCCCATGTCCCATGTACCATGTCCCACATCCCACGTCCCCATGTCCCCAGTCCCATGTCCCCATGTCCCCATGTCCCAATGTCCCCAGTCCCATGTCCCCATGTTGCCATGGCCCCATGTCCCAATGTCCCATGTCCCCATGTTGCCATGGCCCCATGTCCCATGTTCCCATGTCCCCATGTTGCCATGGCCCCATGTCCCAATGTCCCATGTCCCCATGTCCCATGTCCCCATGTCCCCATGTCCCCAGTTCCCATGTCCCCAGTTCCCATGTCCCCAGTTCCCATGTCCCCATGTCCCCATGTCCCATGTCCCCATGTCCCCATGTCCCCAGTCCCCATGTCCCCATGTCCCCATGTTCCCAGTCCCATGTCGCCATGGCCCCATGTCCCATGTCCCCAGTCCCATGTCCCCATGTCCCCATGTCCCCAGTCCCCATGTCCCCAGTCCCCATGTCCCACATCCCACTCCCCACATCCCACGTCCCCAGTCCCCATGTCCCCAAGTCCCACATCCCACTCCCCATGTCCACATGTCCCCAGTCCCCATGTCCCATGTCCCCATGTCCCATGTCCCCATGTTGCCATGTCGCCATGGCCCCATGTACCATGTCCCCATGTCCCACAGTCCCATGTCCCCATGTACCCAGTCCCCATGTCCCATGTCCCCATGTTGCAATGTCGCCATGTCCCATGTCCCCAGTCCCATGTCCCATGTTGCCATGGCCCCATGTCCCACATCCCACATCCCCATGTCCCCATGTCCCCATGTCCCATATCCCACTCCCCATGTCCCCATGTCCCCAGTCCCACGTCCCCATGTTGCCATGTCCCCATGCCCCCATGTCCCCATGTCCCCATGTCCCCATGTCCCCATGTCCCATGTCCCCATGTCCCATGTCCCATGTCCCCATGTCCCCATGTCCCCATGGCCCCATGTCCCATGTCCCCAGTCCCATGTCCCATGTCCCCAGTCCCATGTCCCATGTCCCCAGTCCCCATGTCCCCAGTCCCCATGTCCCACATCCCACTCCCCACATCCCACATCCCACGTCCCCAGTCCCCATGTCCCCATGTCCCCATGTCCCACATCCCACTCCCCATGTCCCACATCCCACTCCCCATGTCCCCATGTCCCCAGTCCCCATGTCCCATGTCCCCATGTCCCCATGTCCCATGTCCCCATGTTGCCATGTCGCCATGGCCCCATGTACCATGTCCCCAGTCCCCATGTCCCATGTCCCCATGTTGCAATGTCGCCATGGCCCCATGTCCCATGTCCCCAGTCCCATGTCCCATGTTGCCATGGCCCCATGTCCCACATCCCACATCCCCATGTCCCCATGTCCCATATCCCACTCCCCATGTCCCCAGTCCCATGGCCCCATGTCCCATGTCGCCATGTCCCATGTCGCCATGTCCCATGTCCCCATGGCCCCATGTCCCCATGGCCCCATGTCCCCATGGCCCCATGTCCCCATGTCCCACGTCCCCATGTCCCCAGTCCCATGTCCCCATGTCCCCATGTCCCCATGTCCCCATGTCCCATGTCCCCATGTCCCCATGTCCCATGTCCCATGTCCCCATGTCCCCATGTCCCCATGGCCCCATGTCCCATGTCCCCAGTCCCATGTCCCATGTCCCCAGTCCCCATGTCCCCAGTCCCCATGTCCCACATCCCACTCCCCACATCCCACATCCCACGTCCCCAGTCCCCATGTCCCCATGTCCCCATGTCCCACATCCCACTCCCCATGTCCCACATCCCACTCCCCATGTCCCCATGTCCCCAGTCCCCATGTCCCATGTCCCCATGTCCCCATGTCCCATGTCCCCATGTTGCCATGTCGCCATGGCCCCATGTACCATGTCCCCAGTCCCCATGTACCCAGTCCCCATGTCCCATGTCCCCATGTTGCAATGTCGCCATGGCCCCATGTCCCATGTCCCCAGTCCCATGTCCCATGTTGCCATGGCCCCATGTCCCACATCCCACATCCCCATGTCCCCATGTCCCATATCCCACTCCCCATGTCCCCAGTCCCATGGCCCCATGTCCCATGTCGCCATGTCCCATGTCGCCATGTCCCCATGGCCCCATGTCCCCATGTCCCACGTCCCCATGTCCCACGTCCCCATGTCCCCAGTCCCATGTCCCCATGTCCCCATGTCCCATGTCCCCATGGCCCAATGTCCCACATCCCACATCCCCATGTCCCACGTCCCCATGTCCCCAGTCCCATGGCCCCATGTCCCAATGTCCCCAGTCCCATGTCCCCATGTTGCCATGGCCCCATGTCCCAATGTCCCATGTCCCAGTGTCCCCATGTCCCCATGGCCCCATGTCCCAATGTCCCCACATCCCCAGTCCCCATGTCCCATGTCCCACATCCCATGTCCCATGTCCCCAGTCCCATGTCCCCAGTCCCATGTCCCCATGTCCCATGTCCCCATGGCCCCATGTCCCAATGTCCCCAGTCCCATGTCCCCATGTCCCCATGTCGCCATGTCCCATGTCCCACGTCCCACATCCCATGTCCCATGTCCCCAATCCCATGTCCCCATGTCCCACATCCCACGTCCCATGTCCCATGTCCCCAGTCCCATGTCCCCATGTCGCCATGTCCCATGTCCCCATGGCCCCATGTCCCAATGTCCCCAGTCCCATGTCCCCATGTCCCCATGTCGCCATGTCCCATGGCCCCATGTCCCCATGTCCCACATCCCACATCCCCATGTCCCACGTCCCCATGTCCCACGTCCCCATGTCCCCATGGCCCCATGTCCCCATGTCCCCATGTCGCCATGTCCCATGTCCCCATGTCCCACGTCCCCATGGCCCCATGTCCCAATGTCCCCAGTCCCATGTCCCCATGTCCCCATGTCGCCATGTCCCATGTCCCCATGGCCCAATGTCCCATGTCCCCATATCCCACATCCCCATGTCCCACGTCCCCATGTCCCATGTCCCCAGTCCCATGTCCCCAGTCCCATGTCCCCAGTCCCATGTCCCCAGTCCCATGTCCCCAGTCCCATGTCGCCATGTCCCATGTCCCCATGTCCCATGTCCCACATCCCACATCCCACATCCCACGTCCCACGTCCCACATCCCATGTCCCCATGTCCCATGTCGCCATGTCCCCATGTCCCCATGGCCCCATGTCCCAATGTCCCCAGTCCCATGTCCCCATGTCCCCATGTCCCCATGTCCCCATGTCGCCATGTCCCATGGCCCCATGTCCCCATGTCCCACATCCCATGTCCCATGTCCCCAGTCCCATGTCCCCATTTCGCCATGTCCCATGTCCCCATGGCCCCATGTCCCAATGTCCCCAGTCCCATGTCCCCATGTCCCCATGTCGCCATGGCCCCATGTCCCCATGTCCCACATCCCACATCCCCATGTCCCACGTCCCCATGTCCCATGGCCCCATGTCCCCATGTCCCCATGTCCCCATGTCGCCATGTCCCATGTCCCCATGTCCCACGTCCCCATGGCCCCATGTCCCAATGTCCCCAGTCCCATGTCCCCATGTTGCCATGGCCCCATGTCCCAATGTCCCATGTCCCAGTGTCCCCATGTCCCCATGGCCCCATGTCCCAATGTCCCCACATCCCCAGTCCCCATGTCCCATGTCCCATGTCCCATGTCCCCAGTCCCCAGTCCCATGTCCCCAGTCCCATGTTCCCATGTCCCATGTCCCCAGTCCCATGTCCCCATGTCCCCATGTCGCCATGTCCCATGTCCCCATGTCCCCATGTCCCATGTCCCACATCCCACATCCCACGTCCCACATCCCATGTCCCATGTCCCCAGTCCCATGTCCCCATGTCCCCATGTCGCCATGTCCCATGGCCCCATGTCCCATGTCCCACATCCCACGTCCCACATCCCATGTCCCCATGGCCCCATGTCCCAATGTCCCCAGTCCCATGTCCCCATGTCCCCATGTCGCCATGTCCCATGGCCCCATGTCCCACATCCCACATCCCACATCCCATGTCCCATGTCCCATGTCCCCATGTCCCACATCCCACATCCCACATCCCATGTCCCATGGCCCCATGTCCCCATGTCCCACATCCCACATCCCCATGTCCCACGTCCCCATGTCCCATGTCCCCAGTCCCATGTCCCCATGTCGCCATGTCCCATGGCCCCATGTCCCAATGTCCCCAGGACCATGTCCCCATGTCCCCATGTCCCCATGTTGCCATGTCCCCAGTCCCATGTCCCCATGTTTCCATGTCCCCATGGCCCCAATGTCCCCTGTCCCATGTCCCCTGTCCCATGTCCCCATGTTGCCATGGCCCCATGTCCCAATGTCCCCTGTCCCATGTCCCCATGTTGCCATGTCCCATGTCCCCATGGCCCCAAAGTCCCATGTCCCATGTTGCCATGGCCCCATGTCCCATGTCCCATGTCCCACATCCCATGTCCCACATCCCATGTCCCACATCCCATGTCCCACATCCCATGTCCCCATGTTGCCATGTCGCCATGTCCCATGTCCCCATGGCATCATGTCCCCATGTCCCATGTACCATGTCCCACATCCCACGTCCCCATGTCCCCAGTCCCATGTCCCCATGTCCCCATGTCCCAATGTCCCCAGTCCCATGTCCCCATGTTGCCATGGCCCCATGTCCCAATGTCCCATGTCCCCATGTTGCCATGGCCCCATGTCCCAATGTCCCATGTCCCATGTTCCCATGTCCCCATGTTGCCATGGCCCCATGTCCCAATGTCCCATGTCCCCATGTCCCATGTCCCCATGTCCCCAGTTCCCATGTCCCCATGTCCCCATGTCCCCAGTTCCCATGTCCCCATGTCCCCATGTCCCCATGTCCCCAGTTCCCATGTCCCCAGTTCCCATGTCCCCATGTCCCCATGTCCCCATGTCCCCATGTCCCCATGTTCCCAGTCCCATGTCGCCATGGCCCCATGTCCCATGTCCCCAGTCCCATGTCCCCATGTCCCCATGTCCCCAGTCCCATGTCCCCATGTCCCCATGTCCCCAGTCCCCATGTCCCCAAGTCCCACATCCCACTCCCCATGTCCACATGTCCCCAGTCCCCATGTCCCATGTCCCCATGTCCCATGTCCCCATGTTGCCATGTCGCCATGGCCCCATGTACCATGTCCCCATGTCCCACAGTCCCATGTCCCCATGTACCCAGTCCCCATGTCCCATGTCCCCATGTTGCAATGTCGCCATGTCCCATGTCCCCAGTCCCATGTCCCATGTTGCCATGGCCCCATGTCCCACATCCCACATCCCCATGTCCCCATGTCCCCATGTCCCATATCCCACTCCCCATGTCCCCATGTCCCCAGTCCCACGTCCCCATGTTGCCATGTCTCCATGCCCCCATGTCCCCATGTCCCCATGTCCCCATGTCCCCATGTCCCCATGTCCCATGTCCCATGTCCCCATGTCCCATGTCCCATGTCCCCATGTCCCCATGGCCCCATGTCCCATGTCCCCAGTCCCATGTCCCCATGTCCCCATGTCCCCATGTCCCCAGTCCCATGTCCCCATGTCCCCAGTCCCCATGTCCCCAGTCCCCATGTCCCACATCCCACTCCCCATGTCCACATGTCCCCAGTCCCCATGTCCCATGTCCCCATGTCCCATGTCCCCATGTTGCCATGTCGCCATGGCCCCATGTACCATGTCCCCATGTCCCACAGTCCCATGTCCCCATGTACCCAGTCCCCATGTCCCATGTCCCCATGTTGCAATGTCGCCATGTCCCATGTCCCCAGTCCCATGTCCCATGTTGCCATGGCCCCATGTCCCACATCCCACATCCCCATGTCCCCATGTCCCCATGTCCCATATCCCACTCCCCATGTCCCCATGTCCCCAGTCCCACGTCCCCATGTTGCCATGTCCCCATGCCCCCATGTCCCCATGTCCCCCAGTCCCCATGTCCCCATGGCCCAATGTCCCATGTCCCCATATCCCACATCCCCATGTCCCATGTCCCCAGTCCCATGTCCCCATGTCGCCATGTTCCATGGCCCCATGTCCCAATGTCCCCAGGACCATGTCCCCATGTCCCCATGTCCCCATGTTGCCATGTCCCCAGTCCCATGTCCCCATGTTGCCATGTCCCCATGGCCCCAATGTCCCCTGTCCCATGGCCCCATGTCCCAATGTCCCCAGTCCCATGTCCCCATGTTGCCATGTCCCATGTCCCCATGGCCCCAATGTCCCATGTCCCATGTTGCCATGGCCCCATGTCCCACATCCCATGTCCCACATCCCATGTCCCACATCCCATGTCCCACATCCCATGTCCCCATGTTGCCATGTCGCCATGTCCCATGTCCCCATGGCATCATGTCCCCATGTCCCATGTACCATGTCCCACATCCCACGTCCCCATGTCCCCAGTCCCATGTCCCCATGTCCCCATGTCCCAATGTCCCCAGTCCCATGTCCCCATGTTGCCATGGCCCCATGTCCCAATGTCCCATGTCCCCATGTTGCCATGGCCCCATGTCCCATGTTCCCATGTCCCCATGTTGCCATGGCCCCATGTCCCAATGTCCCATGTCCCCATGTCCCATGTCCCCATGTCCCCATGTCCCCAGTTCCCATGTCCCCAGTTCCCATGTCCCCAGTTCCCATGTCCCCATGTCCCCATGTCCCATGTCCCCATGTCCCCATGTCCCCAGTCCCCATGTCCCCATGTCCCCATGTTCCCAGTCCCATGTCGCCATGGCCCCATGTCCCATGTCCCCAGTCCCATGTCCCCATGTCCCCATGTCCCCAGTCCCCATGTCCCCAGTCCCCATGTCCCACATCCCACTCCCCACATCCCACGTCCCCAGTCCCCATGTCCCCAAGTCCCACATCCCACTCCCCATGTCCACATGTCCCCAGTCCCCATGTCCCATGTCCCCATGTCCCATGTCCCCATGTTGCCATGTCGCCATGGCCCCATGTACCATGTCCCCATGTCCCACAGTCCCATGTCCCCATGTACCCAGTCCCCATGTCCCATGTCCCCATGTTGCAATGTCGCCATGTCCCATGTCCCCAGTCCCATGTCCCATGTTGCCATGGCCCCATGTCCCACATCCCACATCCCCATGTCCCCATGTCCCCATGTCCCATATCCCACTCCCCATGTCCCCATGTCCCCAGTCCCACGTCCCCATGTTGCCATGTCCCCATGCCCCCATGCCCCCATGTCCCCATGTCCCCATGTCCCCATGTCCCCATGTCCCATGTCCCCATGTCCCATGTCCCATGTCCCCATGTCCCCATGTCCCCATGGCCCCATGTCCCATGTCCCCAGTCCCATGTCCCATGTCCCCAGTCCCCATGTCCCCAGTCCCCATGTCCCACATCCCACTCCCCACATCCCACGTCCCCAGTCCCCATGTCCCCATGTCCCCATGTCCCACATCCCACTCCCCATGTCCCACATCCCACTCCCCATGTCCCCATGTCCCCAGTCCCCATGTCCCATGTCCCCATGTCCCCATGTCCCATGTCCCCATGTTGCCATGTCGCCATGGCCCCATGTACCATGTCCCCAGTCCCCATGTACCCAGTCCCCATGTCCCATGTCCCCATGTTGCAATGTCGCCATGGCCCCATGTCCCATGTCCCCAGTCCCATGTCCCATGTTGCCATGGCCCCATGTCCCACATCCCACATCCCCATGTCCCCATGTCCCATATCCCACTCCCCATGTCCCCAGTCCCATGGCCCCATGTCCCATGTCGCCATGTCCCATGTCGCCATGTCCCATGTCCCCATGGCCCCATGTCCCCATGGCCCCATGTCCCCATGTCCCACGTCCCCATGTCCCACGTCCCCATGTCCCCAGTCCCATGTCCCCATGTCCCCATGTCCCATGTCCCCATGGCCCAATGTCCCACATCCCACATCCCCATGTCCCACGTCCCCATGTCCCCAGTCCCATGGCCCCATGTCCCAATGTCCCCAGTCCCATGTCCCCATGTTGCCATGGTCCCATGTCCCAGTGTCCCCATGTCCCCATGGCCCCATGTCCCAATGTCCCCACATCCCCAGTCCCCATGTCCCATGTCCCACATCCCATGTCCCATGTCCCCAGTCCCATGTCCCCATGTCCCATGTCCATATGGCCCCATGTCCCAATGTCCCCAGTCCCATGTCCCCATGTCCCCATGTCGCCATGTCCCATGGCCCCATGTCCCCATGTCCCACATCCCACATCCCATGTCCCATGTCCCATGTCCCCAGTCCCATGTCCCCATGTCGCCATGTCCCATGTCCCCATGGCCCCATGTCCCAATGTCCCCAGTCCCATGTCCCCATGTCCCCATGTCGCCATGTCCCATGGCCCCATGTCCCCATGTCCCACATCCCACATCCCCATGTCCCACGTCCCCATGTCCCACGTCCCCATGTCCCACGTCCCCATGTCCCCATGGCCCCATGTCCCCATGTCCCCATGTCGCCATGTCCCATGTCCCCATGTCCCACGTCCCCATGGCCCCATGTCCCAATGTCCCCAGTCCCATGTCCCCATGTCCCCATGTCGCCATGTCCCATGTCCCCATGGCCCAATGTCCCATGTCCCCATATCCCACATCCCCATGTCCCACGTCCCCATGTCCCATGTCCCCAGTCCCATGTCCCCAGTCCCATGTCCCCAGTCCCATGTCGCCATGTCCCATGTCCCCATGTCCCATGTCCCATGTCCCACATCCCACATCCCACGTCCCACGTCCCACATCCCATGTCCCCATGTCCCATGGCCCCATGTCCCCATGTCGCCATGTCCCCATGTCCCCATGTCCCCATGTCCCCAGTCCCATGTCCCCAGTCCCATGTCCCCATGTCCCCATGTCGCCATGTCCCATGTCCCCATGGCCCCATGTCCCAATGTCCCCAGTCCCATGTCCCCATGTCCCCATGTCGCCATGTCCCATGGCCCCATGTCCCCATGTCCCACATCCCATGTCCCATGTCCCCAGTCCCATGTCCCCATTTCGCCATGTCCCATGTCCCCATGGCCCCATGTCCCAATGTCCCCAGTCCCATGTCCCCATGTCCCCATGTCGCCATGGCCCCATGTCCCCATGTCCCACATCCCACATCCCCATGTCCCACGTCCCCATGTCCCACGTCCCCATGGCCCCATGTCCCCATGTCCCCATGTCCCCATGTCGCCATGTCCCATGTCCCCATGTCCCACGTCCCCATGGCCCCATGTCCCAATGTCCCCAGTCCCATGTCCCCATGTCCCCATGTCGCCATGTCCCATGTCCCCATGGCCCAATGTCCCATGTCCCCATATCCCACATCCCCATGTCCCACGTCGCCATGTCCCATGTCCCCAGTCCCATGTCCCCATGTCGCCATGTCCCATGTCCCCATGTTGCCATGGCCCCATGTCCCAATGTCCCATGTCCCAGTGTCCCCATGTCCCCATGGCCCCATGTCCCAATGTCCCCACATCCCCAGTCCCCATGTCCCATGTCCCATGTCCCCAGTCCCATGTCCCCAGTCCCCAGTCCCATGTCCCCATGTCCCATGTCCCATGTCCCACATCCCACATCCCACATCCCACGTCCCACATCCCATGTCCCATGTCCCCAGTCCCATGTCCCCATGTCCCCATGTCCCCATGTCGCCATGTCCCATGTCCCCATGGCCCCATGTCCCCATGTCGCCATGGCCCCATGTCCCCATGTCCCACATCCCACATCCCACGTCCCACATCCCATGTCCCATGTCCCATGTCCCCAGTCCCCATGTCCCCATGTCCCCATGTCGCCATGTCCCATGTCCCCATGGCCCCATGTCCCCATGTCGCCATGTCCCATGGCCCCATGTCCCCATGTCCCACATCCCACGTCCCATGTCCCCAGTCCCATGTCCCCAGTCCCATGTCCCCAGTCCCATGTCCCCAGTCCCATGTCCCCATGTCGCCATGTCCCCATGTCCCACATCCCATGTCCCATGTCCCCAGTCCCATGTCCCCATTTCGCCATGTCCCATGTCCCCATGGCCCCATGTCCCATGTCCCATGTCCCACATCCCACGTCCCACATCCCACGTCCCACATCCCATGTCCCATGTCCCCAGTCCCATGTCCCCATGTCCCCATGTCGCCATGTCCCATGTCCCCATGGCCCCATGTCCCCATGTCGCCATGTCCCCATGTCCCACATCCCACATCCCACGTCCCATGTCCCCAGTCCCATGTCCCCAGTCCCATGTCCCCAGTCCCATGTCCCCATGTCCCCATGTCGCCATGTCGCCATGTCGCCATGTCCCATGTCCCAATGTCCCCATGTCCCCATGTCCCCATGTCCCCATGTCCCCATGTCCCCATGTCCCCATGTCCCCATGTCGCCATGTCCCATGGCCCCATGTCCCCATGTCCCACATCCCATGTCCCATGTCCCCAGTCCCATGTCCCCATTTCGCCATGTCCCATGTCCCAATGTCCCCAGTCCCATGTCCCCATGTCCCCATGTCGCCATGTCCCACATCCCACATCCCCATGTCCCACGTCCCCATGTCCCACGTCCCCATGGCCCCATGTCCCCATGTCCCCATGTCGCCATGTCCCATGTCCCCATGTCCCCATGTCCCACGTCCCCATGGCCCCATGTCCCAATGTCCCCAGTCCCATGTCCCCATGTCCCCATGTCCCCATGTCGCCATGTCCCATGTCCCCATGGCCCAATGTCCCATGTCCCCATATCCCACATCCCCATGTCCCACGTCCCCATGTCCCATGTCCCCAGTCCCATGTCCCCATGTCGCCATGTCCCATGTCCCCATGTTGCCATGGCCCCATGTCCCAATGTCCCATGTCCCAGTGTCCCCATGTCCCCATGGCCCCATGTCCCAATGTCCCCACATCCCCAGTCCCCATGTCCCATGTCCCACATCCCCAGTCCCATGTCCCCAGTCCCATGTCCCCATGTCCCATGTCCCCATGGCCCCATGTCCCAATGTCCCCAGTCCCATGTCCCCATGTCCCCATGTCGCCATGTCCCATGTCCCCATGTCCCATGTCCCACATCCCACATCCCACGTCCCACATCCCATGTCCCATGTCCCCAGTCCCATGTCCCCATGTCCCCATGTCGCCATGTCCCATGTCCCCATGGCCCCATGTCCCCATGTCGCCATGGCCCCATGTCCCCACGTCCCACATCCCACATCCCACGTCCCACATCCCATGTCCCATGTCCCCATGTCCCCATGTCGCCATGTCCCATGTCGCCATGTCCCATGTCCCCATGGTCCCCATGTCGCCATGTCCCATGGCCCCATGTCCCCATGTCCCACATCCCACGTCCCATGTCCCCAGTCCCATGTCCCCAGTCCCATGTCCCCAGTCCCATGTCCCCATGTCGCCATGTCCCCATGTCCCACATCCCATGTCCCATGTCCCCAGTCCCATGTCCCCATTTCGCCATGTCCCATGGCCCCATGTCCCAATGTCCCCAGTCCCATGTCCCCATGTCCCCATGTCGCCATGTCCCATGGCCCCATGTCGCCATGTCCCCATGTCCCACATCCCATGTCCCATGTCCCCAGTCCCATGTCCCCATTTCGCCATGTCCCATGTCCCCATGGCCCCATGTCCCAATGTCCCCAGTCCCATGTCCCCATGTCCCCATGTCGCCATGTCCCATGGCCCCATGTCCCCATGTCCCATGTCCCATGTCCCCAGTCCCATGTCCCCATGTCGCCATGTCCCATGTCCCCATGGCCCCATGTCCCAATGTCCCCAGTCCCATGTCCCCATGTCCCCATGTCGCCATGTCCCATGGCCCCATGTCCCTATGTCCCACATCCCACATCCCCATGTCCCACGTCCCCATGTCCCACGTCCCCATGTCCCCATGGCCCCATGTCGCCATGTCCCATGTCCCCATGTCACACGTCCCCATGGCCCCATGTCCCAATGTTCCCATGTCCCCATGTCCCCATGTCCCCATGTCCCCATGTCGCCATGTCCCATGTCCCCATGGCCCAATGTCCCATGTCCCCATATCCCACATCCCCATGTCCCACGTCCCCATGTCCCATGTCCCCAGTCCCATGTCCCACATCCCATGTCCCATGTCCCCAGTCCCATGTCCCCAGTCCCATGTCCCCATGTCCCCATGTCCCCATGTCGCCATGTCCCATGTCCCCATGTCCCATATCCCACGTCCCACATCCCATGTCCCACATCCCACATCCCATGTCCCATGTCCCCAGTCCCATGTCCCCATGTCCCCATATCCCACATCCCCATGTCCCACGTCCCCATGTCCCATGTCCCCAGTCCCATGTCCCACATCCCATGTCCCATGTCCCCAGTCCCATGTCCCCAGTCCCATGTCCCCATGTCCCATATCCCACGTCCCACATCCCATGTCCCACATCCCACATCCCATGTCCCATGTCCCCAGTCCCATGTCCCCATGGCCCCATGTCCCAATGTCCCCAGTCCCATGTCCCCATGTCCCCATGTCCCCATGTCGCCATGTCCCATGGCCCCATGTCCCCATGTCCCACATCCCACATCCCCATGTCCCACGTCCCCATGTCCCACGTCCCCATGTCCCCATGGCCCCATGTCCCCATGTCCCCATGTCCCCATGGCCCCATGTCCCCATGTCCCATGTCCCCATGGCCCAATGTCCCATGTCCCCATGTCCCATGTCCCATGTCCCACATCCCACATCCCCATGTCCCCAGTCCCATGGCCCCATGTCCCAATGTCCCCAGTCCCATGTCCCCATGTTGCCATTGCCCCATGTCCCATGTCCCAGTGTCCCCATGTCCCCATGGTCCCATGTCCCCATGTCCCACGTCCCCATGGCCCCATGTCCCAATGTCCCCAGTCCCATGTCCCCATGTCCCCATGTCGCCATGTCCCATGTCCCCATGGCCCAATGTCCCATGTCCCCATATCCCACATCCCCATGTCCCACGTCCCCATGTCCCATGTCCCCAGTCCCATGTCCCACATCCCATGTCCCATGTCCCCAGTCCCATGTCCCCAGTCCCATGTCCCCATGTCCCCATGTCGCCATGTCCCATGTCCCCATGTCCCATGTCCCACATCCCACATCCCACGTCCCACATCCCACGTCCCACATCCCACGTCCCATGTCCCCAGTCCCATGTCCCCATGTCCCCATGTCGCCATGTCCCATGTCCCCATGGCCCCATGTCCCCATGTCGCCATGTCCCATGGCCCCATGTCCCCATGTCCCACATCCCACATCCCACATCCCACGTCCCATGTCCCCAGTCCCATGTCCCCAGTCCCATGTCCCCAGTCCCATGTCCCCAGTCCCATGTCCCCATGTCCCCATGTCGCCATGTCCCAATGTCCCCATGTCCCCATGTCGCCATGTCCCACATCCCATGTCCCCATTTCGCCATGTCCCATGTCCCCATGGCCCCATGTCCCAATGTCCCCAGTCCCATGTCCCCATGTCGCCATGTCCCATGGCCCCATGTCCCCATGTCCCACATCCCACATCCCATGTCCCATGTCCCCAGTCCCATGTCCCCATGTCGCCATGTCCCATGTCCCCATGGCCCCATGTCCCAATGTCCCCAGTCCCATGTCCCCATGTCCCCATGTCGCCATGTCCCATGGCCCCATGTCCCCATGTCCCACATCCCACATCCCACATCCCACGTCCCACATCCCATGTCCCATGTCCCCAGTCCCATGTCCCCATGTCCCCATGTCGCCATGTCCCATGTCCCCATGGCCCCATGTCCCCATGTCCCCATGTCGCCATGTCCCATGGCCCCATGTCCCCATGTCCCACATCCCACGTCCCATGTCCCCAGTCCCATGTCCCCAGTCCCATGTCCCCAGTCCCATGTCCCCAGTCCCATGTCCCCATGTCCCCATGTCGCCATGTCCCATGGCCCCATGTCCCAATGTCCCCAGTCCCATGTCCCCATGTCGCCATGTCCCACATCCCATGTCCCATGTCCCCAGTCCCATGTCCCCATTTCGCCATGTCCCATGTCCCAATGTCCCCAGTCCCATGTCCCCATGTCCCCATGTCGCCATGTCCCATGGCCCCATGTCCCCACGTCCCATGTCCCCAGTCCCATGTCCCCATGTCGCCATGTCCCATGTCCCCATGGCCCCATGTCCCAATGTCCCCAGTCCCATGTCCCCATGTCCCCATGTCCCCATGTCGCCATGTCCCATGGCCCCATGTCCCCATGTCCCACATCCCACATCCCCATGTCCCACGTCCCCATGTCCCACGTCCCCATGTCCCCATGGCCCCATGTCCCCATGTCCCCATGTCGCCATGTCCCATGTCCCCATGTCCCATGGCCCCATGTCCCAATGTCCCCAGTCCCATGTCCCCATGTCGCCATGTCCCATGTCCCCATGGCCCAATGTCCCATGTCCCCATATCCCACATCCCCATGTCCCACGTCCCCATGTCCCACGTCCCCAGTCCCATGTCCCCATGTCGCCATGTCCCATGTCCCCATGTTGCCATGGCCCAATGTCCCATGTCCCAGTGTCCCCATGTCCCATGTCCCCAGTCCCATGTCCCCATGTCGCCATGTCCCATGTCCCCACATCCCCAGTCCCCATGTCCCATGTCCCACATCCCATGTCCCATGTCCCCAGTCCCATGTCCCCAGTCCCATGTCCCCATGTCCCATGTCCCCATGGCCCCATGTCCCAATGTCCCCAGTCCCATGTCCCCATGTCCCCATGTCGCCATGTCCCATGTCCCATGTCCCATGTCCCACATCCCACATCCCACGTCCCACATCCCATGTCCCCATGTCCCCATGTCCCATGTCCCCATGGCCCCATGTCCCCATGTCGCCATGTCCCATGTCCCATGTCCCACATCCCACATCCCACGTCCCACATCCCACGTCCCATGTCCCCAGTCCCATGTCCCCATGTCCCCATGTCCCCATGTCGCCATGTCCCATGTCCCCATGGCCCCATGTCCCCATGTCGCCATGTCCCATGGCCCCATGTCCCCATGTCCCACATCCCACATCCCACGTCCCATGTTCCCAGTCCCATGTCCCATGTCCCCATGGCCCCATGTCCCAATGTCCCCAGTCCCATGTCCCCATGTCCCCATGTCGCCATGTCCCATGGCCCCATGTCCCCATGTCCCCATGTCCCACATCCCACATCCCCATGTCCCATGTCCCACGTCCCCATGTCCCCATGGCCCCATGTCGCCATGTCCCATGTCCCCATGTCACACGTCCCCATGGCCCCATGTCCCAATGTCCCCAGTCCCATGTCCCCATGTCCCCATGTCGCCATGTCCCATGTCCCCATGGCCCAATGTCCCATATCCCCATGTCCCACGTCCCCATGTCCCATGTCCCCAGTCCCATGTCCCCAGTCCCATGTCCCCATGTCCCCATGTCCCCATGTCGCCATGTCCCATGTCCCCATGTCCCATGTCCCACATCCCACATCCCACATCCCACGTCCCACATCCCACGTCCCATGTCCCCAGTCCCATGTCCCCATGTCCCCATGTCCCCATGGCCCCATGTCCCAATGTCCCCAGTCCCATGTCCCCATGTCCCCATGTCGCCATGTCCCATATCCCCATGTCCCACGTCCCCATGTCCCATGTCCCCAGTCCCATGTCCCCAGTCCCATGTCCCCAGTCCCATGTCCCCATGTCCCCATGTCGCCATGTCCCATGTCCCCATGTCCCATGTCCCACATCCCACGTCCCACATCCCATGTCCCACGTCCCCAGTCCCATGTCCCCATGTCCCCATGTCCCCATGGCCCCATGTCCCAATGTCCCCAGTCCCATGTCCCCATGTCCCCATGTCGCCATGTCCCATGGCCCCATGTCCCCACATCCCACATCCCACATCCCACGTCCCACATCCCATGTCCCACGTCCCCAGTCCCATGTCCCCATGTCCCCATGTCCCCATGGCCCCATGTCCCAATGTCCCCAGTCCCATGTCCCCATGTCCCCATGTCGCCATGTCCCATGGCCCCATGTCCCCATGTCCCACATCCCACATCCCACGTCCCACATCCCATGTCCCACGTCCCCAGTCCCATGTCCCCATGTCCACATGTCCCCATGGCCCCATGTCCCAATGTCCCCAGTCCCATGTCCCCATGTCCCCATGTCGCCATGTCCCATGGCCCCATGTCCCCATGTCCCACATCCCACATCCCACGTCCCACATCCCATGTCCCACGTCCCCAGTCCCATGTCCCCATGTCCCCATGTCCCCATGGCCCCATGTCCCAATGTCCCCAGTCCCATGTCCCCATGTCCCCATGTCGCCATGTCCCATGGCCCCATGTCCCCATGTCCCACATCCCACATCCCCATGTCCCACGTCCCCATGTCCCACGTCCCCATGTCCCCATGGCCCCATGTCCCCATGTCCCCATGTCGCCATGTCCCATGTCCCCATGTCCCACGTCCCCATGGCCCCATGTCGCCATGTCCCATGTCCCCATGGCCCAATGTCCCATGTCCCCATATCCCACATCCCCATGTCCCACGTCCCCATGTCCCATGTCCCCAGTCCCATGTCCCCATGTCGCCATGTCCCATGGCCCCATGTCCCAATGTCCCCAGGACCATGTCCCCATGTCCCCATGTCCCCATGTTGCCATGTCCCCATGTCCCCATGTTGCCATGTCCCCATGGCCCCAATGTCCCATGTCCCATGTCCCCATGTCCCATGTCCCATGTCCCACATCCCACGTCCCACATCCCATGTCCCATGTCCCCAGTCCCATGTCCCCATGTCCCCATGTCGCCATGTCCCATGTCCCCATGGCCCCATGTCCCCATGTCGCCATGTCCCATGGCCCCATGTCCCCATGTCCCACATCCCACATCCCCAGTCCCATGTCCCCAGTCCCATGTCCCCAGTCCCATGTCGCCATGTCCGCATGTCGCCATGTCCCATGTCCCCATGGCCCCATGTCCCCAGTCCCATGTCCCCATGTCCCCATGTCCCCATGTCGCCATGTCCCATGGCCCCATGTCCCCATGTCCCACATCCCATGTCCCCAGTCCCATGTCCCCATTTCGCCATGTCCCATGTCCCCATGGCCCAATGTCCCAATGTCCCCAGTCCCATGTCCCCATGTCCCCATGTCGCCATGTCCCATGGCCCCATGTCCCCATGTCCCACATCCCACATCCCACATCCCATGTCCCATGTCCCCAGTCCCATGTCCCCATGTCGCCATGTCCCCATGTCCCCATGTCCCAATGTCCCCAGTCCCATGTCCCCATGTCCCCATGTCGCCATGTCCCATGGCCCCATGTCCCACATCCCATGTCCCATGTCCCCAGTCCCATGTCCCCATGTCGCCATGTCCCATGTCCCCATGGCCCCATGTCCCAATGTCCCCAGTCCCATGTCCCCATGTCCCCATGTCGCCATGGCCCCATGGCCCCATGTCCCCATGTCCCACATCCCACATCCCCATGTCCCACGTCCCCATGTCCCACGTCCCCATGTCCCCATGGCCCCATGTCCCCATGTCCCCATGTCGCCATGTCCCATGTCCCCATGTCCCACGTCCCCATGGCCCCATGTCCCAATGTCCCCAGTCCCATGTCCCCATGTCCCCATGTCGCCATGTCCCATGTCCCCATGGCCCAATGTCCCATGTCCCCATATCCCACATCCCCATGTCCCACGTCCCCATGTCCCATGTCCCCAGTCCCATGTCCCCATGTCGCCATGTCCCATGTCCCCATGTTGCCATGGCCCCATGTCCCAATGTCCCATGTCCCAGTGTCCCAATGTCCCCAGTCCCATGTCCCCATGTCCCCATGTCGCCATGTCCCATGTCCCCATGGCCCAATGTCCCATGTCCCCATATCCCACATCCCCATGTCCCACGTCCCCATGTCCCATGTCCCCAGTCCCATGTCCCCATGTCGCCATGTCCCATGTCCCCATGTTGCCATGGCCCCATGTCCCAATGTCCCATGTCCCAGTGTCCCCATGTCCCCATGGCCCCATGTCCCAATGTCCCCACATCCCCAGTCCCCATGTCCCATGTCCCATGTCCCCAGTCCCATGTCCCCAGTCCCATGTCCCCAGTCCCATGTCCCCATGTCCCATGTCCCCATGGCCCCATGTCCCAATGTCCCCAGTCCCATGTCCCCATGTCCCCATGTCGCCATGTCCCATGTCCCCATGTCCCATGTCCCACATCCCACATCCCACGTCCCACATCCCATGTCCCATGTCCCCAGTCCCATGTCCCCATGTCCCCATGTCGCCATGTCCCATGTCCCCATGGCCCCATGTCCCCATGTCGCCATGTCCCATGGCCCCATGTCCCCATGTCCCACATCCCACATCCCACGTCCCATGTCCCCAGTCCCATGTCCCCAGTCCCATGTCCCCAGTCCCATGTCCCCATGTCGCCATGTCCCATGGCCCCATGTCCCAATGTCCCCAGTCCCATGTCCCCATGTCCCCATGTCCCCATGTCCCCATGTCGCCATGTCCCATGGCCCCATGTCCCCATGTCCCACATCCCATGTCCCACATCCCATGTCCCATGTCCCCAGTCCCATGTCCCCATTTCGCCATGTCCCATGTCCCCATGGCCCCATGTCCCAATGTCCCCAGTCCCATGTCCCCATGTCCCCATGTCCCACATCCCACATCCCATGTCCCATGTCCCCAGTCCCATGTCCCCATGTCGCCATGTCCCATGTCCCCATGGCCCCATGTCCCAATGTCCCCAGTCCCATGTCCCCATGTCGCCATGTCCCATGGCCCCATGTCCCCATGTCCCACATCCCACATCCCCATGTCCCACGTCCCCATGTCCCACGTCCCCATGTCCCCATGGCCCCATGTCGCCATGTCCCATGTCCCCATGTCACACGTCCCCATGGCCCCATGTCCCAATGTCCCCAGTCCCATGTCCCCATGTCCCATGTCCCCATATCCCACATCCCCATGTCCCATGTCCCCAGTCCCATGTCCCACATCCCATGTCCCCAGTCCCATGTCCCCATGTCCCCATGTCCCCATGTCGCCATGTCCCATGTCCCCATGTCCCATGTCCCACATCCCACATCCCACATCCCACGTCCCACATCCCATGTCCCATGTCCCCAGTCCCATGTCCCCATGTCCCCATGTCCCCATGTCCCCATGGCCCCATGTCCCAATGTCCCCAGTCCCATGTCCCCATGTCCCCATGTCGCCATGTCCCATGGCCCCATGTCCCCATGTCCCACATCCCACATCCCACATCCCACGTCCCACATCCCATGTCCCATGTCCCCATGTCCCCATGTCGCCATGTCCCATGGCCCCATGTCCCCATGTCCCACATCCCACATCCCCATGTCCCACGTCCCCACGTCCCCATGTCCCCATGGCCCCATGTCCCCATGTCCCCATGTCGCCATGTCCCATGTCCCCATGTCCCACGTCCCCATGGCCCCATGTCCCAATGTCCCCAGTCCCATGTCCCCATGTCCCCATGTCGCCATGTCCCATGTCCCCATGGCCCAATGTCCCATGTCCCCATATCCCACATCCCCATGTCCCACGTCCCCATGTCCCATGTCTACAGTCCCATGTCCCCATGTCGCCATGTCCCATGGCCCCATGTCCCAATGTCCCCAGGACCATGTCCCCATGTCCCCATGTCCCCATGTTGCCATGTCCCCAGTCCCATGTCCCCATGTTGCCATGTCCCCATGGCCCCAATGTCCCATGTCCCATGTCCCCTGTCCCATGTCCCCATGTTGCCATGGCCCCCTGTCCCAATGTCCCCAGTCCCATGTCCCCATGTTGCCATGTCCCATGTCCCCATGGCCCCATGGCCCCAAGTCCCATGTTGCCATGGCCCCATGTCCCATGTCCCATGTCCCACATCCCATGTCCCACATCCCATGTCCCACATCCCATGTCCCACATCCCATGTCCCCATGTTGCCATGTCGCCATGTCCCATGTCCCCATGGCATCATGTCCCCATGTCCCATGTACCATGTCCCACATCCCACGTCCCCATGTCCCCAGTCCCATGTCCCCATGTCCCCATGTCCCAATGTCCCCAGTCCCATGTCCCCATGTTGCCATGGCCCCATGTCCCAATGTCCCATGTCCCCATGTTGCCATGGCCCCATGTCCCAATGTCCCATGTTCCCATGTCCCCATGTTGCCATGGCCCCATGTCCCAATGTCCCATGTCCCCATGTCCCATGTCCCCATGTCCCCATGTCCCCAGTTCCCATGTCCCCATGTCCCCATGTCCCCAGTTCCCATGTCCCCAGTTCCCATGTCCCCAGTTCCCATGTCCCCATGTCCCCATGTCCCATGTCCCCATGTCCCCATGTCACCAGTTCCCATGTCCCCAGTTCCCATGTCCCCATGTCCCCATGTCCCCATGTCCCCATGTTCCCAGTCCCATGTCGCCATGGCCCCATGTCCCATGTCCCCAGTCCCATGTCCCCATGTCCCCATGTCCCCAGTCCCCATGTCCCCAGTCCCCATGTCCCACATCCCACTCCCCACATCCCATGTCCCCAAGTCCCACATCCCACTCCCCATGTCCACATGTCCCCAGTCCCCATGTCCCATGTCCCCATGTCCCATGTCCCCATGTTGCCATGTCGCCATGGCCCCATGTACCATGTCCCCATGTCCCACAGTCCCATGTCCCCATGTACCCAGTCCCCATGTCCCATGTCCCCATGTTGCAATGTCGCCATGTCCCATGTCCCCAGTCCCATGTCCCATGGCCCATGGCCCCATGTCCCACATCCCACATCCCCATGTCCCCATGTCCCCATGTCCCATATCCCACTCCCCATGTCCCCATGTCCCCAGTCCCACGTCCCCATGTTGCCATGTCCCCATGCCCCCATGTCCCCATGTCCCCCAGTCCCCATGTCCCCATGTCCCCATGTCCCCATGTCCCCATGGCCCCATGTCCCATGTCCCCAGTCCCATGTCCCCAGTCCCCATGTCCCCAGTCCCCATGTCCCACATCCCACTCCCCACATCCCACATCCCACGTCCCCAGTCCCCATGTCCCCATGTCCCACATCCCACTCCCCATGTCCCACATCCCACTCCCCATGTCCCCATGTCCCATGTCCCCAGTCCCCATGTCCCATGTCCCCAGTCCCATGTCCCATGTTGCCATGGCCCCATGTCCCATGTCCCCATGTACCCAGTCCCCATGTCCCATGTCCCCATGTTGCAATGTCGCCATGGCCCCATGTCCCATGTCCCCAGTCCCATGTCCCATGTTGCCATGGCCCCATGTCCCACATCCCACATCCCCATGTCCCCATGTCCCCATGTCCCATATCCCACTCCCCATGTCCCCAGTCCCATGGCCCCATGTCCCATGTCCCCATGGCCCCATGTCCCAATGTCCCCAGTCCCATGTCGCCATGTCCCATGTCGCCATGTCCCATGTCCCCATGGCCCCATGTCCCCATGTCCCACGTCCCCATG
Source organism: Pristiophorus japonicus (assembly GCF_044704955.1). Taxonomy (NCBI): domain Eukaryota; kingdom Metazoa; phylum Chordata; class Chondrichthyes; family Pristiophoridae; genus Pristiophorus; species Pristiophorus japonicus. Next base: position 3,380,675 of record NC_091987.1, read on the forward strand.
TCCCACGTCCCCATGTCCCCAGTCCCATGTCCCCAATGTCCCATGTCCCCATGTCCCATGTCCCATGTCCCACATCCCACATCCCCATGTCCCACGTCCCCATGTCCCCAGTCCCATGGCCCCATGTCCCAATGTCCCCAGTCCCATGTTGCCATGGCCCCATGTCCCAATGTCCCATGTCCCAGTGTCCCCATGTCCCCATGGCCCCATGTCCCAATGTCCCCACATCCCCAGTCCCCATGTCCCATGTCCCACATCCCATGTCCCACATCCCATGTCCCATGTCCCCAGTCCCATGTCCCCAGTCCCATGTCCCCATGTCCCATGTCCCCATGGCCCCATGTCCCAATGTCCCCAGTCCCATGTCCCCATGTCCCCATGTCGCCATGTCCCATGTCCCACGTCCCACATCCCATGTCCCATGTCCCCAGTCCCATGTCCCCATGTCCCCATGTCGCCATGTCCCATGTCCCCATGTCCCCATGTCCCCATGTCGCCATGTCCCATGGCCCCATGTCCCCATGTCCCACATCCCACATCCCACGTCCCATGTCCCCAGTCCCATGTCCCCAGTCCCATGTCCCCAGTCCCATGTCCCCATGTCGCCATGTCCCATGTCCCCATGGCCCCATGTCCCAATGTCCCCAGTCCCATGTCCCCATGTCCCCATGTCCCCATGTCCCCATGTCCCATGGCCCCATGTCCCCATGTCCCACATCCCATGTCCCATGTCCCCAGTCCCATGTCCCCATTTCGCCATGTCCCATGTCCCCATGGCCCCATGGCCCCATGTCCCAATGTCCCCAGTCCCATGTCCCCATGTCCCCATGTCGCCATGTCCCATGGCCCCATGTCCCACATCCCACATCCCATGTCCCATGTCCCCAGTCCCATGTCCCCATGTCGCCATGTCCCATGTCCCCATGGCCCCATGTCCCAATGTCCCCAGTCCCACGTCCCCATGTCCCCATGTCGCCATGTCCCATGGCCCCATGTCCCCATGTCCCACATCCCACGTCCCCATGTCCCACGTCCCCATGTCCCCATGGCCCCATGTCCCCATGTCCCCATGTCGTCATGTCCCATGTCCCCATGTCCCACGTCCCCATGTCCCCATGTCCCAATGTCCCCAGTCCCATGTCCCCATGTCGCCATGTCCCATGTCCCCATGGCCCAATGTCCCACGTCCCCATATCCCACATCCCCATGTCCCACGTCCCCATGTCCCATGTCCCCAGTCCCATGTCCCCAGTCCCATGTCCCCAGTCCCATGTCCCCAGTCCCATGTCCCCAGTCCCATGTCCCCAGTCCCATGTCCCCAGTCCCATGTCCCCAGTCCCATGTCCCCAGTCCCATGTCCCCATGTCCCCATGTCCCCATGTCGCCATGTCCCATGTCCCCATGTCCCACGTCCCACATCCCATGTCCCATGTCCCCAGTCCCATGTCCCCATGTCCCCATGTCGCCATGTCCCATGTCCCCATGGCCCCATGTCCCGATGTCGCCATGTCCCACGTCCCCATGACCCCATGGCCCCATGTCCCCATGTCCCCATGTCGCCATGTCCCATGTCCCCATGTCCCATGGCCCCATGTCCCAATGTCCCCAGTCCCATGTCCCCATGTCCCCATGTCGCCATGTCCCATGTCCCCATGGCCCAATGTCCCATGTCCCCATATCCCACATCCCCATGTCCCACGTCCCCATGTCCCATGTCACCAGTCCCATGTCCCCATGTCGCCATGTCCCATGTCCCCATGTTGCCATGGCCCCATGTCCCAATGTCCCATGTCCCACGTCCCCATGTCCCACGTCCCCATGACCCCATGGCCCCATGTCCCCATGTCGCCATGTCCCATGTCCCCATGTCCCATGGCCCCATGTCCCAATGTCCCCAGTCCCATGTCCCCATGTCGCCATGTCCCATGGCCCCATGTCCCCATGTCCCACATCCCACATCCCACGTCCCATGTCCCCAGTCCCATGTCCCCAGTCCCATGTCCCCAGTCCCATGTCCCCATGTCGCCATGTCCCATGTCCCCATGGCCCCATGTCCCAATGTCCCCAGTCCCATGTCCCCATGTCCCATGGCCCCATGTCCCCATGTCCCACATCCCATGTCCCATGTCCCCAGTCCCATGTCCCCATTTCGCCATGTCCCATGTCCCCATGGCCCCATGTCCCAATGTCCCCAGTCCCATGTCCCCATGTCCCCATGTCGCCATGTCCCATGGCCCCATGTCCCCATGTCCCACATCCCACATCCCATGTCCCATGTCCCCAGTCCCATGTCCCCATGTCGCCATGTCCCATGTCCCCATGGCCCCATGTCCCAATGTCCCCAGTCCCACGTCCCCATGTCCCCATGTCGCCATGTCCCATGGCCCCATGTCCCCATGTCCCACATCCCACATCCCCATGTCCCACGTCCCCATGTCCCACGTCCCCATGTCCCCATGGCCCCATGTCCCCATGTCCCCATGTCGTCATGTCCCATGTCCCCATGTCCCACGTCCCCATGTCCCCATGTCCCAATGTCCCCAGTCCCATGTCCCCATGTCGCCATGTCCCATGTCCCCATGGCCCAATGTCCCACGTCCCCATATCCCACATCCCCATGTCCCACGTCCCCATGTCCCATGTCCCCAGTCCCATGTCCCCAGTCCCATGTCCCCAGTCCCATGTCCCCAGTCCCATGTCCCCAGTCCCATGTCCCCAGTCCCATGTCCCCAGTCCCATGTCCCCAGTCCCATGTCCCCATGTCCCCATGTCGCCATGTCCCATGTCCCCATGTCCCACATCCCACGTCCCACATCCCATGTCCCATGTCCCCAGTCCCATGTCCCCATGTCCCCATGTCGCCATGTCCCATGTCCCCATGGCCCCATGTCCCGATGTCGCCATGTCCCACGTCCCCATGACCCCATGGCCCCATGTCCCCATGTCCCCATGTCGCCATGTCCCATGTCCCCATGTCCCATGGCCCCATGTCCCAATGTCCCCAGTCCCATGTCCCCATGTCCCCATGTCGCCATGTCCCATGTCCCCATGGCCCAATGTCCCATGTCCCCATATCCCACATCCCCATGTCCCACGTCCCCATGTCCCATGTCACCAGTCCCATGTCCCCATGTCGCCATGTCCCATGTCCCCATGTTGCCATGGCCCCATGTCCCAATGTCCCATGTCCCAGTGTCCCACATCCCACATCCCCATGTCCCACGTCCCCATGTCCCACGTCCCCATGACCCCATGGCCCCATGTCCCCATGTCCCCATGTCCCCATGTCCCATGTCCCCATGTCCCATGGCCCCATGTCCCAATGTCCCCAGTCCCATGTCCCCATGTCCCCATGTCGCCATGTCCCATGTCCCCATGGCCCAATGTCCCATGTCCCCATATCCCACATCCCCATGTCCCACGTCCCCATGTCCCATGTCACCAGTCCCATGTCCCCATGTCGCCATGTCCCATGTCCCCATGTTGCCATGGCCCCATGTCCCAATGTCCCATGTCCCAGTGTCCCCATGTCCCCATGGCCCCATGTCCCAATGTCCCCACATCCCCAGTCCCCATGTCCCATGTCCCACATCCCATGTCCCATGTCCCCAGTCCCATGTCCCCATGTCCCATGTCCCCATGGCCCCATGTCCCCATGTCGCCATGTCCCATGTCCCATGTCCCACATCCCACATCCCACGTCCCACATCCCATGTCCCATGTCCCCAGTCCCATGTCCCCATGTCCCCATGTCGCCATGTCCCATGTCCCCATGGCCCCATGTCCCCATGTCCCATGGCCCCATGTCCCCATGTCCCTCGTCCCATGTCCCCAGTCCCATGTCCCCAGTCCCATGTCCCCAGTCCCATGTCCCCAGTCCCATGTCCCCATGTCGCCATGTCCCATGTCCCCATGGCCCCATGGCCCAATGTCCCCAGTCCCATGTCCCCATGTCCCCATGTCCCCATGTCCCCATGTCGCCATGTCCCATGGCCCCATGTCCCCATGTCGCACATCCCATGTCCCATGTCCCCAGTCCCATGTCCCCATTTCGCCATATCCCATGTCCCCATGGCCCCATGTCCCAATGTCCCCAGTCCCATGTCCCCATGTCCCCATGTCGCCATGTCCCATGGCCCCATGTCCCCATGTCCCACATCCCACATCCCATGTCCCATGTCCCCATGTCCCCATGGCCCCATGTCCCCATGTCGCCATGTCCCATGTCCCCATGTCCCATGTCCCACATCCCACATCCCACGTCCCACATCCCATGTCCCATGTCCCCATGTCGCCATGTCCCCATGGCCCCATGTCCCCATGTCGCCATGTCCCATGGCCCCATGTCCCCATGTCCCATGTCCCCAGTCCCATGTCCCCAGTCCCATGTCCCCATGTCGCCATGTCCCATGTCCCCATGGCCCCATGTCCCAATGTCCCCAGTCCCATGTCCCCATGTCCCCATGTCCCCATGTCCCCATGTCGCCATGTCCCATGGCCCCATGTCCCCATGTCCCACATCCCATGTCCCATGTCCCCAGTCCCATGTCCCCATTTCGCCATGTCCCATGTCCCCATGGCCCAATGTCCCCAGTCCCATGTCCCCATGTCCCCATGTCGCCATGTCCCATGGCCCCATGTCCCCATGTCCCACATCCCACATCCCATGTCCCATGTCCCCAGTCCCATGTCCCATGTCCCCATGGCCCCATGTCGCCATGTCCCATGTCCCCATGTCACACGTCCCCATGGCCCCATGTCCCAATGTCCCCAGTCCCATGTCCCCATGTCCCCATGTCGCCATGTCCCCATGGCCCAATGTCCCATGTCCCCATATCCCACATCCCCATGTCCCACGTCCCCATGTCCCATGTCCCCAGTCCCATGTCCCACATCCCATGTCCCACATCCCATGTCCCATGTCCCCAGTCCCATGTCCCCAGTCCCATGTCCCCAGTCCCATGTCCCCATGTCCCCATGTCCCCATGTCGCCATGTCCCATGTCCCCATGTCCCACATCCCACATCCCACATCCCACATCCCCATGTCCCATGTCCCATGTCCCATGTCCCATGTCCCCAGTCCCATGTCCCCATGTCGCCATGTCGCCATGTCCCATGTCCCCATGGCCCAATGTCCCCAGTCCCATGTCCCCATGTCCCACATCCCACATCCCACATCCCACATCCCCATGTCCCCATGTCCCATGTCCCATGTCCCATGTCCCCAGTCCCATGTCCCCATGTCGCCATGTCGCCATGTCCCATGTCCCCATGGCCCAATGTCCCCAGTCCCATGTCCCCATGTCCCACATCCCATGTCCCACATCCCATGTCCCATGTCCCCAGTCCCATGTCCCCAGTCCCATGTCCCCAGTCCCATGTCCCCATGTCCCCATGTCCCCATGTCGCCATGTCCCATGTCCCCATGTCCCATGTCCCACATCCCACATCCCACATCCCACGTCCCACGTCCCACGTCCCATGTCCCCAGTCCCATGTCCCCATGTCCCCATGGCCCCATGTCCCAATGTCCCCAGTCCCATGTCCCCATGTCCCCATGTCGCCATGTCCCATGGCCCCATGTCCCCATGTCCCACATCCCACATCCCACATCCCACGTCCCACGTCCCATGTCCCATGTCCCCAGTCCCATGTCCCCATGTCCCCATGTCCCCATGGCCCCATGTCCCAATGTCCCCAGTCCCATGTCCCCATGTCCCCATGTCGCCATGTCCCATGGCCCCATGTCCCCATGTCCCACATCCCACATCCCCATGTCCCACGTCCCCATGTCCCACGTCCCCATGGCCCCATGTCCCCATGTCCCCATGTCGCCATGTCCCATGTCCCCATGTCCCACGTCCCCATGGCCCCATGTCCCAATGTCCCCAGTCCCATGTCCCCATGTCCCCATGTCGCCATGTCCCATGTCCCCATGGCCCACGTCCCAATGTCCCCAGTCCCATGGCCCCATGTCCCCATGTCCCCATGTCCCCATGTCGCCATGTCCCATGTCCCCATGTCCCACGTCCCCATGTCCCCATGGCCCAATGTCCCATGTCCCCATGTCCCATGTCCCATGTCCCACATCCCACATCCCCATGTCCCACGTCCCCATGTCCCCAGTCCCATGGCCCCATGTCCCCATGTTGCCATGTCGCCATGGCCCCATGTCCCATGTTGCCATGTCGCCATGGCCCCATGTCCCCAGTCCCATGTCCCATGTCCCATGTCCCATGTCCCCATGGTCCCATGTCCCATGTCCCATGTCCCCATGGTCCCATGGTCCCATGGTCCCATGGTCCCATGTCCCATGTTGCCATGGCCCCATGTCCCACATCCCAATGTCCCCATGTCCCATGTCCCACATCCCACATCCCCATGTCCCCATGTCCCATGTTGCCATGTCGCCATGGCCCCATGTCCCATGTCCCCAGTCCCATGTCCCATGTTGCCATGGCCCCATGTCCCACATCCCACATCCCACATCCCCATGTCCCCATGTCCTATGTTGCCATGTTGCCATGTCGCCATGGCCACATGTCCCATGTCCCCAGTCCCATGTCCCATGTTGCCATGGCCCCATGTCCCACATCCCACATCCCCATGTCCCATGTCCCCAGTCCCCATGTCCCATGTCCCATGTCCCCATGTCCCATGTCCCATGTCCCATGTCCCCATGTCGCCATGGCCCCATGTCCCATGTCCCATGTCCCCATGTCCCCATGTCCCATGTCCCATGTCCCCATGTCCCCATGTCCCACATCCCACATCCCACATCACCATGTCCCCATGTCCCCAGTCCCCATGTCCCATGTCCCCATGTAGCATGTCCCATGTCCCATGTCCCATGTCCCCATGTCCCACATCCCACATCCCACATCACCATGTCCCCATGTCCCCAGTCCCCATGTCCCATGTCCCCATGTAGCATGTCCCATGTCCCATGTCCCCATGTCCCACATCCCACATCCCACATCCCCATGTCCCCATGTCCCCATGTAGCATGTCCCATGTCCCATGTCCCATGTCCCCATGTCCCACATCCCACATCCCACATCACCATGTCCCCATGTCCCCAGTCCCCATGTCCCATGTCCCCATGTAGCATGTCCCATGTCCCACATCCCACATCCCACATCCCCATGTCCCCATGTCCCCATGTCCCCATGTCCCAGTCCCCATGTCCCATGTCCCATGTCCCCATGTCCCCATGTCCCCATGTCCCGAAGTCCCCATGTTCCCATGTCCTCAGGTCCCATGTCCTCAGGTCCCATGTCCCCATGTCCCATGTCCCCATGTCCCATGTCCCATGTCCCCATGTCCCACATCCCACATCCCACATCACCATGTCCCCATGTCCCCAGTCCCCATGTCCCATGTCCCCATGTAGCATGTCCCATGTCCCATGTCCCCATGTCCCACATCCCACATCCCACATCCCCATGTCCCCATGTCCCCATGTAGCATGTCCCATGTCCCATGTCCCATGTCCCCATGTCCCACATCCCACATCCCACATCACCATGTCCCCATGTCCCCAGTCCCCATGTCCCATGTCCCCATGTAGCATGTCCCATGTCCCACATCCCACATCCCACATCCCCATGTCCCCATGTCCCCATGTCCCCATGTCCCAGTCCCCATGTCCCATGTCCCATGTCCCCATGTCCCCATGTCCCCATGTCCCGAAGTCCCCATGTTCCCATGTCCTCAGGTCCCATGTCCTCAGGTCCCATGTCCCCATGTCCCATGTCCCCATGTCCCGATGTCCCCATGTTCCCATGTCCTCAGGTCCCATGTCCTCAGGTCCCATGTCCCCATGTCCCATGTCCCCATGTCCCGATGTCCCCATGTCCCGATGTCCCCATGTCCCCATGTCCCCATGTCCCCATGTCCCCAGTCCCCATGTCCCATGTCCCCATGTCCCCAGTCCCCATGTCCCCAGTCCCCATGTCCCACATCCCACTCCCCACATCCCACATCGCACGTCCCCAGTCCCCATGTCCCCATGTCCCCATGTCCCCATGTCCCACATCCCACTCCCCATGTCCCACTCCCCATGTCCCCATGTCCCCAGTCCCCATGTCCCATGTCCCCATGTCCCATGTCCCATGTCGCCATGTCGCCATGTACCATGTCCCCAGTCCCATGTCCCATGTTGCCATGGCCCCATGTCCCACAGTCCCATGTCCCCATGTACCCAGTCCCCATGTCCCATGTCCCCATGTTGCAATGTCGCCATGGCCCCATGTCCCATGTCCCCAGTCCCATGTCCCATGTTGCCATGGCCCCATGTCCCACATCCCACATCCCCATGTCCCATATCCCACTCCCCATGTCCCCATGTCCCCAGTCCCATGGCCCCATGTCCCATGTCCCCAGTCCCATGTCCCATGTTGCCATGGCCCCATGTCCCACATCCCACATCCCCATGTCCCCATGTCCCCATGTCCCATATCCCACTCCCCATGTCCCCAGTCCCACGTCCCCATGTTGCCATGTCCCAATGTCCCATGTCCCCATGTCCCCATGCCCCCATGTCCCCATGTCCCCATGTCCCCATGTCGCCATGTTGCCATGTCGCCATGGCCCCATGTCCCATGTCCCACATCCCATGTCCCCATGTCCCCATGTCCCCATGTCCCCAGTCCCCATGTCCCCATGTCGCCATGTCGCCATGGCCCCATGTCCCATGTCCCCATGTCCCCATGTCCCCATGTCCCCATGTCCCCATGTCCCGATGTCCCCATGTCCCCATGTCCCGATGTCCCCATGTCCCCATGTCCCCATGTCCCCAGTCCCCATGTCCCATGTCCCCATGTCCCCAGTCCCCATGTCCCCAGTCCCCATGTCCCACATCCCACTCCCCACATCCCACATCCCACGTCCCCATGTCCCCATGTCCCCATGTCCCACATCCCACTCCCCATGTCCCCATGTCCCCAGTCCCCATGTCCCATGTCCCCATGTCCCATGTCCCCATGTTGCCATGTCGCCATGGCCCCATGTACCATGTCCCCAGTCCCATGTCCCATGTTGCCATGGCCCCATGTCCCACAGTCCCATGTCCCCATGTACCCAGTCCCCATGTCCCATGTCCCCATGTTGCAATGTCGCCATGGCCCCATGTCCCATGTCCCCAGTCCCATGTCCCATGTTGCCATGGCCCCATGTCCCACATCCCACATCCCCATGTCCCCATGTCCCCATGTCCCATATCCCACTCCCCATGTCCCCAGTCCCATGGCCCCATGTCCCATGTCCCCAGTCCCATGTCCCATGTTGCCATGGCCCCATGTCCCACATCCCACATCCCCATGTCCCCATGTCCCCATGTCCCATATCCCACTCCCCATGTCCCCATGTCCCCAGTCCCACGTCCCCATGTTGCCATGTCCCAATGTCCCATGTCCCCATGTCCCCATGCCCCCATGTCCCCATGTCCCATGTCCCCATGTCCCCATGTCCCCATGTCCCCATGTCCCCATGTCCCCATGTTGCCATGTTGCCATGTCGCCATGTCCCACATCCCATGTCCCCATGTCCCCATGTCCCCATGTCCCCAGTCCCCATGTCCCCATGTCCCCATGTCCCCATGTCCCCATGTTGCCATGGCCCCATGTCCCATGTCCCACATCCCACGTCCCCATGTCCCCATGTCGCCATGGCCCCATGTCCCATGTTGCCATGTCGCCATGGCCCCATGTCCCATGTCCCATGTCCCCAGTCCCATGTCCCATGTCCCATGTCCCATGTCCCATGTCCCTTGTCCCCATGGTCCCATGTCCCCAGTCCCATGTCCCATGTTGCCATGGCCCCATGTCCCACATCCCAATGTCCCCATGTCCCATGTCCCACATCCCACTCCCCATGTCCCCAGTCCCCATGTCCCCCAGTCCCCATGTCCCCATGTCCCCATGTCCCCATGTCCCCATGTCCCCAGTCCCCATGTCTCCATGTCCCATGTCCCATGTCCCCAGTCCCATGTCCCATGTTGCCATGGCCCCATGTCCCACATCCCCATGTCCCATGTCCCCATGTCCCCATGTCCCATGTTGCCATGTTGCCATGTCCCCAGTCCCCATGTCCCCATGTCCCCATGTCCCCAGTCCCCATGTCCCATGTCCCCATGTTGCCATGTCGCCATGGCCCCATGTCCCATGTTGCCATGTCGCCATGGCCCCATGTCCCATGTCCCACATCCCATGTCCCACATCCCATGTCCCCAGTCCCCATGTCCCATGTCCCCAGTTCCCATGTCCCCAGTTCCCATGTCCCCAGTTCCCATGTCCCCAGTTCCCATGTCCCCAGTTCCCCAGTCCCCATATCCCCAGTTCCCATGTCCCATGTCCCATGTCCCCAGTCCCATGTCCCATGTTGCCATGGCCCCATGTCCCACATCCCACATCCCACATCCCCATGTTGCCATGTCCCATGTTGCCATGTCCCATGTTGCCATGTCCCATGTCCCCAGTCCCATGTCCCATGGCCCCACATCCCACATCCCCATGTCCCCATGTCCCATGTTGCCATGTCGCCATGGCCCCATGTCCCATGTCCCCAGTCCCATGTCCCATGTTGCCATGGCCCCATGTCCCACATCCCACAACCCACATACCCATGTCCCCATGTCCCATGTTGCCATGTTGCCATGTCGACATGGCCACATGTCCCATGTCCCCAGTCCCATGTCCCATGTTGCCATGGCCCCATGTCCCACATCCCACATCCCCATGTCCCATATCCCACTCCCCATGTCCCCATGTCCCCAGACCCACGTCCCCATGTTGCCATGTCCCAATGTCCCACGTCTCCATGCCCCCATGTCCCCATGTCGCCATGGCCCCATGTCCCATGTCCCATGTCCCATGTCCCCAGTCCCCATGTCCCATGTCCCCATGTCCCATGTCCCATGTCCCATGTCCCATGTCCCATGTCCCATGTCCACATGTCCCCATGTCCCACATCACCATGTCCCCATGTCCCCAGTCCCCATGTCCCATGTCCCCAAGTCCCCATGTCCCATGTCCCCATGTCCCCATGTCCCGATGTCCCCATGTCCCCATGTCCCCATGTCCCCAGTCCCCATGTCCCGATGTCCCCATGTCCCCAGGTCCCATGTCCCCATGTTCCGATGTCCCCATGTCCCCATGTCCCCATGTCCCCAGGTCCCATGTCCCCATGTCCCCAGTCCCCATGTCCCATGTCCCATGTCCCCAGGTCCCATGTCCCATGTTGCCATGGCCCCATGTCCCATGTCCCACATCCCATGTCCCCATGTCCCCATGTCCCCATGTCCCCATGTCCCCATGTCCCCAGTCCCCATGTCCCATGTCCCATGTCCCCAGTCCCCATGTCCCATGTCCCATGTTGCCATGGCCCCATGTCCCATGTCCCACATCCCATGTCCCCATGTCCCCAGTCCCCGTGTCCCCGTGTCCCCATGTCCCCATGTCCCATGTCCCATGTCCCATGTCCCATGTCCCATGTCCCATGTCCCATGTCCCATGGCCCCACGTCCCCAAGTCCCCATGTCCCCATGTCCACATGTCCCCATGTCCCCAGTCCCCATGTTGCCATGTCCCAATGTCCCCATGTCCCCATGTTGCCATGTCGCCAGTCCCATGTTGCCATGGCCCCATGTCCCCATGTCCCCATGTTCCCCAGTCCCCATGTCCTATGTCCCCATGTCCCCATGTCCCCATGTCGCCATGTCGCCATGTCGCCATGACCCCATGTCCCATGTCCCCAGTCCCATGTTGCCATGGCCCCATGTCCCAATGTCCCCATGTCCCATGTCCCCATGTCCCCATGTCCCCATGTCCCCATGTCCCCATGTCCCCATGTCCCCATGTCCCATGTCCCATGTCCCATGTCCCCATGTCCCCATGTCGCCATGTCCCATGTCCCCATGTCCCCATGTCCCACATCCCACATCCCACGTCCCCATGTCCCATGTCCCCATGTTGCCATGTCGCCATGTCGCCATGACCCCATGTCCCATGTCCCACATCCCCACATCCCCATGTCCCATGTCCCATGTCCCCATGTCGCCATGTCGCCATGTCCCCATGTCCCCATGTTGCCATGTCGCCATGTCCCCATGTCCCCATGTCCCATGTCCCCATGTCCCCATGTCCCCATGTCCCCATGTCCCACGTCCCCATGTCCCACGTCCCCATGTCCCACGTCCCCATGTCCCCATGTCCCCATGGCCCCATGTCCCAATGTCCCCAGTCCCATGTCGCCATGTCCCCATGTCGCCATGTCCCATGTCCCCATGTCCCATGTCCCACATCCCACATCCCACATCCCCATGTCCCATGTCCCATGTCCCATGTCCCCATGTCGCCATGTCCCATGTCCCCATGTCCCCATGTCGCCATGTCCCATGGCCCCATGTCCCCATGTCCCACATCCCACATCCCACATCCCCATGTCCCCATGTCCCATGTCCCATGTCCCCATGTCGCCATGTCGCCATGTCCCATGTCCCCATGGCCCAATGTCCCCAGTCCCATGTCCCCATGTCCCCATGTCCCCATGTCCCCATGTCCCACATCCCACATCCCCATGTCCCCATGTCCCATGTCCCATGTCCCACATCCCACATCCCACATCCCACATCCCCATGTCCCATGTCCCATGTCCCCATGTCGCCATGTCCCATGTCCCCATGTCCCCATGTCCCCATGTCCCATGGCCCCATGTCCCCATGTCCCACATCCCACATCCCACATCCCACATCCCCATGTCCCCATGTCCCATGTCCCCAGTCCCATGTCCCCATGTCGCCATGTCGCCATGTCGCCATGTCGCCATGTCCCCATGTCCCATGGCCCCATGTCCCCATGTCCCACATCCCACATCCCACATCCCACATCCCCATGTCCCCATGTCCCATGTCCCCAGTCCCATGTCCCCATGTCGCCATGTCGCCATGTCGCCATGTCCCATGTCCCCATGGCCCAATGTCCCCAGTCCCATGTCCCCATGTCCCACATCCCACATCCCACATCCCCATGTCCCCATGTCCCCATGTCCCATGTCCCCAGTCCCATGTCCCCATGTCGCCATGTCGCCATGTCCCATGTCCCCATGTCCCCATGTCGCCATGTCCCATGTCCCCATGTCCCATGTCCCACATCCCACATCCCACATCCCCATGTCCCATGTCCCATGTCCCATGTCCCCAGTCCCATGTCCCCATGTCGCCATGTCCCATGTCCCCATGTCCCCATGTCGCCATGTCCCATGGCCCCATGTCCCCATGTCCCACATCCCACATCCCACATCCCCATGTCCCCATGTCCCATGTCCCATGTCCCCATGTCGCCATGTCGCCATGTCCCATGTCCCCATGGCCCAATGTCCCCAGTCCCATGTCCCCATGTCCCCATGTCCCCATGTCCCCATGTCCCACATCCCACATCCCCATGTCCCCATGTCCCATGTCCCATGTCCCCATGTCCCATGTCCCACATCCCACATCCCACATCCCCATGTCCCATGTCCCATGTCCCATGTCCCCAGTCCCATGTCCCCATGTCGCCATGTCCCATGTCCCCATGTCCCCATGTCGCCATGTCCCATGGCCCCATGTCCCCATGTCCCACATCCCACATCCCACATCCCCATGTCCCCATGTCCCATGTCCCATGTCCCCATGTCGCCATGTCGCCATGTCCCATGTCCCCATGGCCCAATGTCCCCAGTCCCATGTCCCCATGTCCCCATGTCCCCATGTCCCACATCCCACATCCCCATGTCCCCATGTCCCATGTCCCATGTCCCATGTCCCATGTCCCATGTCCCACATCCCACATCCCACATCCCACATCCCCATGTCCCATGTCCCATGTCCCCATGTCCCCATGTCGCCATGTCCCATGTCCCCATGTCCCCATGTCCCCATGTCCCATGTCCCCATGTCCCCATGTCCCCATGTCCCATGGCCCCATGTCCCCATGTCCCACATCCCACATCCCACATCCCACATCCCCATGTCCCCATGTCCCATGTCCCCAGTCCCATGTCCCCATGTCGCCATGTCGCCATGTCGCCATGTCGCCATGTCCCCATGTCCCATGGCCCCATGTCCCCATGTCCCACATCCCACATCCCACATCCCACATCCCCATGTCCCCATGTCCCATGTCCCCAGTCCCATGTCCCCATGTCGCCATGTCGCCATGTCGCCATGTCCCATGTCCCCATGGCCCAATGTCCCCAGTCCCATGTCCCCATGTCCCACATCCCACATCCCACATCCCCATGTCCCCATGTCCCCATGTCCCATGTCCCCAGTCCCATGTCCCCATGTCGCCATGTCGCCATGTCCCATGTCCCCATGTCCCCATGTCGCCATGTCCCATGTCCCCATGTCCCATGTCCCACATCCCACATCCCACATCCCCATGTCCCATGTCCCATGTCCCATGTCCCCAGTCCCATGTCCCCATGTCGCCATGTCCCATGTCCCCATGTCCCCATGTCGCCATGTCCCATGGCCCCATGTCCCCATGTCCCACATCCCACATCCCACATCCCCATGTCCCCATGTCCCATGTCCCATGTCCCCATGTCGCCATGTCGCCATGTCCCATGTCCCCATGGCCCAATGTCCCCAGTCCCATGTCCCCATGTCCCCATGTCCCCATGTCCCCATGTCCCACATCCCACATCCCCATGTCCCCATGTCCCATGTCCCATGTCCCCATGTCCCATGTCCCACATCCCACATCCCACATCCCCATGTCCCATGTCCCATGTCCCATGTCCCCAGTCCCATGTCCCCATGTCGCCATGTCCCATGTCCCCATGTCCCCATGTCGCCATGTCCCATGGCCCCATGTCCCCATGTCCCACATCCCACATCCCACATCCCCATGTCCCCATGTCCCATGTCCCATGTCCCCATGTCGCCATGTCGCCATGTCCCATGTCCCCATGGCCCAATGTCCCCAGTCCCATGTCCCCATGTCCCCATGTCCCCATGTCCCCATGTCCCACATCCCACATCCCCATGTCCCCATGTCCCATGTCCCATGTCCCATGTCCCATGTCCCATGTCCCACATCCCACATCCCACATCCCACATCCCCATGTCCCATGTCCCATGTCCCCATGTCGCCATGTCCCATGTCCCCATGTCCCCATGTCCCCATGTCCCATGGCCCCATGTCCCCATGTCCCACATCCCACATCCCACATCCCACATCCCCATGTCCCCATGTCCCATGTCCCCAGTCCCATGTCCCCATGTCGCCATGTCCCATGTCCCCATGTCCCCATGTCCCCATGTCCCATGGCCCCATGTCCCCATGTCCCACATCCCACATCCCACATCCCACATCCCCATGTCCCCATGTCCCATGTCCCATGTCCCATGTCCCCAGTCCCATGTCCCCATGTCGCCATGTCGCCATGTCGCCATGTCGCCATGTCCCATGTCCCCATGGCCCAATGTCCCCAGTCCCATGTCCCCATGTCCCACATCCCACATCCCCATGTCCCCATGTCCCCAGTCCCATGTCCCCAGTCCCATGTCCCCATGTCGCCATGTCGCCATGTCCCATGTCCCCATGTCCCCATGTCCCCATGTCCCATGGCCCCATGTCCCCATGTCCCACATCCCACATCCCACATCCCACATCCCCATGTCCCCATGTCCCATGTCCCCAGTCCCATGTCCCCATGTCGCCATGTCGCCATGTCGCCATGTCGCCATGTCCCATGTCCCCATGGCCCAATGTCCCCAGTCCCATGTCCCCATGTCCCACATCCCACATCCCACATCCCCATGTCCCCATGTCCCCATGTCCCATGTCCCCAGTCCCATGTCCCCATGTCGCCATGTCGCCATGTCCCATGTCCCCATGGCCCAATGTCCCCAGTCCCATGTCCCCATGTCCCACATCCCACATCCCACATCCCCATGTCCCCATGTCCCATGTCCCCATGTCCCCATGTCCCCATGTCCCATGGCCCCATGTCCCCATGTCCCACATCCCACATCCCACATCCCACATCCCCATGTCCCATGTCCCATGTCCCATGTCCCATGTCCCCAGTCCCATGTCCCCATGTCGCCATGTCGCCATGTCCCATGTCCCCATGGCCCAATGTCCCCAGTCCCATGTCCCCATGTCCCACATCCCACATCCCACATCCCACATCCCCATGTCCCCATGTCCCATGTCCCATGTCCCATGTCCCCAGTCCCATGTCCCCATGTCGCCATGTCGCCATGTCCCATGTCCCCATGGCCCAATGTCCCCAGTCCCATGTCCCCATGTCCCACATCCCATGTCCCACATCCCATGTCCCATGTCCCCAGTCCCATGTCCCCAGTCCCATGTCCCCAGTCCCATGTCCCCATGTCCCCATGTCCCCATGTCGCCATGTCCCATGTCCCCATGTCCCATGTCCCACATCCCACATCCCACATCCCACGTCCCACGTCCCACATCCCATGTCCCCAGTCCCATGTCCCCATGTCCCCATGGCCCCATGTCCCAATGTCCCCAGTCCCATGTCCCCATGTCCCCATGTCGCCATGTCCCATGGCCCCATGTCCCCATGTCCCACATCCCACATCCCACATCCCACGTCCCACGTCCCATGTCCCATGTCCCCAGTCCCATGTCCCCATGTCCCCATGTCCCCATGGCCCCATGTCCCAATGTCCCCAGTCCCATGTCCCCATGTCCCCATGTCGCCATGTCCCATGGCCCCATGTCCCCATGTCCCACATCCCACATCCCCATGTCCCACGTCCCCATGTCCCACGTCCCCATGGCCCCATGTCCCCATGTCCCCATGTCGCCATGTCCCATGTCCCCATGTCCCACGTCCCCATGGCCCCATGTCCCAATGTCCCCAGTCCCATGTCCCCATGTCCCCATGTCGCCATGTCCCATGTCCCCATGGCCCACGTCCCAATGTCCCCAGTCCCATGGCCCCATGTCCCCATGTCCCCATGTCCCCATGTCGCCATGTCCCATGTCCCCATGTCCCACGTCCCCATGTCCCCATGGCCCAATGTCCCATGTCCCCATGTCCCATGTCCCATGTCCCACATCCCACATCCCCATGTCCCACGTCCCCATGTCCCCAGTCCCATGGCCCCATGTCCCCATGTTGCCATGTCGCCATGGCCCCATGTCCCATGTTGCCATGTCGCCATGGCCCCATGTCCCCAGTCCCATGTCCCATGTCCCATGTCCCATGTCCCCATGGTCCCATGTCCCATGTCCCATGTCCCCATGGTCCCATGGTCCCATGGTCCCATGGTCCCATGTCCCATGTTGCCATGGCCCCATGTCCCACATCCCAATGTCCCCATGTCCCATGTCCCACATCCCACATCCCCATGTCCCCATGTCCCATGTTGCCATGTCGCCATGGCCCCATGTCCCATGTCCCCAGTCCCATGTCCCATGTTGCCATGGCCCCATGTCCCACATCCCACATCCCACATCCCCATGTCCCCATGTCCTATGTTGCCATGTTGCCATGTCGCCATGGCCACATGTCCCATGTCCCCAGTCCCATGTCCCATGTTGCCATGGCCCCATGTCCCACATCCCACATCCCCATGTCCCATGTCCCCAGTCCCCATGTCCCATGTCCCATGTCCCCATGTCCCATGTCCCATGTCCCATGTCCCCATGTCGCCATGGCCCCATGTCCCATGTCCCATGTCCCCATGTCCCCATGTCCCATGTCCCATGTCCCCATGTCCCCATGTCCCACATCCCACATCCCACATCACCATGTCCCCATGTCCCCAGTCCCCATGTCCCATGTCCCCATGTAGCATGTCCCATGTCCCATGTCCCATGTCCCCATGTCCCACATCCCACATCCCACATCACCATGTCCCCATGTCCCCAGTCCCCATGTCCCATGTCCCCATGTAGCATGTCCCATGTCCCATGTCCCCATGTCCCACATCCCACATCCCACATCCCCATGTCCCCATGTCCCCATGTAGCATGTCCCATGTCCCATGTCCCATGTCCCCATGTCCCACATCCCACATCCCACATCACCATGTCCCCATGTCCCCAGTCCCCATGTCCCATGTCCCCATGTAGCATGTCCCATGTCCCACATCCCACATCCCACATCCCCATGTCCCCATGTCCCCATGTCCCCATGTCCCAGTCCCCATGTCCCATGTCCCATGTCCCCATGTCCCCATGTCCCCATGTCCCGAAGTCCCCATGTTCCCATGTCCTCAGGTCCCATGTCCTCAGGTCCCATGTCCCCATGTCCCATGTCCCCATGTCCCATGTCCCATGTCCCCATGTCCCACATCCCACATCCCACATCACCATGTCCCCATGTCCCCAGTCCCCATGTCCCATGTCCCCATGTAGCATGTCCCATGTCCCATGTCCCCATGTCCCACATCCCACATCCCACATCCCCATGTCCCCATGTCCCCATGTAGCATGTCCCATGTCCCATGTCCCATGTCCCCATGTCCCACATCCCACATCCCACATCACCATGTCCCCATGTCCCCAGTCCCCATGTCCCATGTCCCCATGTAGCATGTCCCATGTCCCACATCCCACATCCCACATCCCCATGTCCCCATGTCCCCATGTCCCCATGTCCCAGTCCCCATGTCCCATGTCCCATGTCCCCATGTCCCCATGTCCCCATGTCCCGAAGTCCCCATGTTCCCATGTCCTCAGGTCCCATGTCCTCAGGTCCCATGTCCCCATGTCCCATGTCCCGATGTCCCCATGTTCCCATGTCCTCAGGTCCCATGTCCTCAGGTCCCATGTCCCCATGTCCCATGTCCCCATGTCCCGATGTCCCCATGTCCCGATGTCCCCATGTCCCCATGTCCCCATGTCCCCATGTCCCCAGTCCCCATGTCCCATGTCCCCATGTCCCCAGTCCCCATGTCCCCAGTCCCCATGTCCCACATCCCACTCCCCACATCCCACATCGCACGTCCCCAGTCCCCATGTCCCCATGTCCCCATGTCCCCATGTCCCACATCCCACTCCCCATGTCCCACTCCCCATGTCCCCATGTCCCCAGTCCCCATGTCCCATGTCCCCATGTCCCATGTCGCCATGTCGCCATGTACCATGTCCCCAGTCCCATGTCCCATGTTGCCATGGCCCCATGTCCCACAGTCCCATGTCCCCATGTACCCAGTCCCCATGTCCCATGTCCCCATGTTGCAATGTCGCCATGGCCCCATGTCCCATGTCCCCAGTCCCATGTCCCATGTTGCCATGGCCCCATGTCCCACATCCCACATCCCCATGTCCCATATCCCACTCCCCATGTCCCCATGTCCCCAGTCCCATGGCCCCATGTCCCATGTCCCCAGTCCCATGTCCCATGTTGCCATGGCCCCATGTCCCACATCCCACATCCCCATGTCCCCATGTCCCCATGTCCCATATCCCACTCCCCATGTCCCCAGTCCCACGTCCCCATGTTGCCATGTCCCAATGTCCCCATGTCCCCATGTCCCCATGCCCCCATGTCCCCATGTCCCCATGTCCCCATGTCGCCATGTTGCCATGTCGCCATGGCCCCATGTCCCATGTCCCACATCCCATGTCCCCATGTCCCCATGTCCCCATGTCCCCAGTCCCCATGTCCCCATGTCGCCATGTCGCCATGGCCCCATGTCCCATGTCCCCATGTCCCCATGTCCCCATGTCCCCATGTCCCCATGTCCCGATGTCCCCATGTCCCCATGTCCCGATGTCCCCATGTCCCCATGTCCCCATGTCCCCAGTCCCCATGTCCCATGTCCCCATGTCCCCAGTCCCCATGTCCCCAGTCCCCATGTCCCACATCCCACTCCCCACATCCCACATCCCACGTCCCCATGTCCCCATGTCCCCATGTCCCACATCCCACTCCCCATGTCCCCATGTCCCCAGTCCCCATGTCCCATGTCCCCATGTCCCATGTCCCCATGTTGCCATGTCGCCATGGCCCCATGTACCATGTCCCCAGTCCCATGTCCCATGTTGCCATGGCCCCATGTCCCACAGTCCCATGTCCCCATGTACCCAGTCCCCATGTCCCATGTCCCCATGTTGCAATGTCGCCATGGCCCCATGTCCCATGTCCCCAGTCCCATGTCCCATGTTGCCATGGCCCCATGTCCCACATCCCACATCCCCATGTCCCCATGTCCCCATGTCCCATATCCCACTCCCCATGTCCCCAGTCCCATGGCCCCATGTCCCATGTCCCCAGTCCCATGTCCCATGTTGCCATGGCCCCATGTCCCACATCCCACATCCCCATGTCCCCATGTCCCCATGTCCCATATCCCACTCCCCATGTCCCCATGTCCCCAGTCCCACGTCCCCATGTTGCCATGTCCCAATGTCCCATGTCCCCATGTCCCCATGCCCCCATGTCCCCATGTCCCATGTCCCATGTCCCCATGTCCCCATGTCCCCATGTCCCCATGTCCCCATGTCCCCATGTTGCCATGTTGCCATGTCGCCATGTCCCACATCCCATGTCCCCATGTCCCCATGTCCCCATGTCCCCAGTCCCCATGTCCCCATGTCCCCATGTCCCCATGTCCCCATGTTGCCATGGCCCCATGTCCCATGTCCCACATCCCACGTCCCCATGTCCCCATGTCGCCATGGCCCCATGTCCCATGTTGCCATGTCGCCATGGCCCCATGTCCCATGTCCCATGTCCCCAGTCCCATGTCCCATGTCCCATGTCCCATGTCCCATGTCCCTTGTCCCCATGGTCCCATGTCCCCAGTCCCATGTCCCATGTTGCCATGGCCCCATGTCCCACATCCCAATGTCCCCATGTCCCATGTCCCACATCCCACTCCCCATGTCCCCAGTCCCCATGTCCCCCAGTCCCCATGTCCCCATGTCCCCATGTCCCCATGTCCCCATGTCCCCAGTCCCCATGTCTCCATGTCCCATGTCCCATGTCCCCAGTCCCATGTCCCATGTTGCCATGGCCCCATGTCCCACATCCCCATGTCCCATGTCCCCATGTCCCCATGTCCCATGTTGCCATGTTGCCATGTCCCCAGTCCCCATGTCCCCATGTCCCCATGTCCCCAGTCCCCATGTCCCATGTCCCCATGTTGCCATGTCGCCATGGCCCCATGTCCCATGTTGCCATGTCGCCATGGCCCCATGTCCCATGTCCCACATCCCATGTCCCACATCCCATGTCCCCAGTCCCCATGTCCCATGTCCCCAGTTCCCATGTCCCCAGTTCCCATGTCCCCAGTTCCCATGTCCCCAGTTCCCATGTCCCCAGTTCCCCAGTCCCCATATCCCCAGTTCCCATGTCCCATGTCCCATGTCCCCAGTCCCATGTCCCATGTTGCCATGGCCCCATGTCCCACATCCCACATCCCACATCCCCATGTTGCCATGTCCCATGTTGCCATGTCCCATGTTGCCATGTCCCATGTCCCCAGTCCCATGTCCCATGGCCCCACATCCCACATCCCCATGTCCCCATGTCCCATGTTGCCATGTCGCCATGGCCCCATGTCCCATGTCCCCAGTCCCATGTCCCATGTTGCCATGGCCCCATGTCCCACATCCCACAACCCACATACCCATGTCCCCATGTCCCATGTTGCCATGTTGCCATGTCGACATGGCCACATGTCCCATGTCCCCAGTCCCATGTCCCATGTTGCCATGGCCCCATGTCCCACATCCCACATCCCCATGTCCCATATCCCACTCCCCATGTCCCCATGTCCCCAGACCCACGTCCCCATGTTGCCATGTCCCAATGTCCCACGTCTCCATGCCCCCATGTCCCCATGTCGCCATGGCCCCATGTCCCATGTCCCATGTCCCATGTCCCCAGTCCCCATGTCCCATGTCCCCATGTCCCATGTCCCATGTCCCATGTCCCATGTCCCATGTCCCATGTCCACATGTCCCCATGTCCCACATCACCATGTCCCCATGTCCCCAGTCCCCATGTCCCATGTCCCCAAGTCCCCATGTCCCATGTCCCCATGTCCCCATGTCCCGATGTCCCCATGTCCCCATGTCCCCATGTCCCCAGTCCCCATGTCCCGATGTCCCCATGTCCCCAGGTCCCATGTCCCCATGTTCCGATGTCCCCATGTCCCCATGTCCCCATGTCCCCAGGTCCCATGTCCCCATGTCCCCAGTCCCCATGTCCCATGTCCCATGTCCCCAGGTCCCATGTCCCATGTTGCCATGGCCCCATGTCCCATGTCCCACATCCCATGTCCCCATGTCCCCATGTCCCCATGTCCCCATGTCCCCATGTCCCCAGTCCCCATGTCCCATGTCCCATGTCCCCAGTCCCCATGTCCCATGTCCCCATGTTGCCATGGCCCCATGTCCCATGTCCCACATCCCATGTCCCCATGTCCCCAGTCCCCGTGTCCCCGTGTCCCCATGTCCCCATGTCCCATGTCCCATGTCCCATGTCCCATGTCCCATGTCCCATGTCCCATGGCCCCACGTCCCCAAGTCCCCATGTCCCCATGTCCACATGTCCCCATGTCCCCAGTCCCCATGTTGCCATGTCCCAATGTCCCCATGTCCCCATGTTGCCATGTCGCCAGTCCCATGTTGCCATGGCCCCATGTCCCCATGTCCCCATGTTCCCCAGTCCCCATGTCCTATGTCCCCATGTCCCCATGTCCCCATGTCGCCATGTCGCCATGTCGCCATGACCCCATGTCCCATGTCCCCAGTCCCATGTTGCCATGGCCCCATGTCCCAATGTCCCCATGTCCCATGTCCCCATGTCCCCATGTCCCCATGTCCCCATGTCCCCATGTCCCATGTCCCCATGTCCCCATGTCCCATGTCCCATGTCCCCATGTCCCCATGTCCCCATGTCGCCATGTCCCATGTCCCCATGTCCCCATGTCCCACATCCCACATCCCACGTCCCCATGTCCCATGTCCCCATGTTGCCATGTCGCCATGTCGCCATGACCCCATGTCCCATGTCCCACATCCCCACATCCCCATGTCCCATGTCCCATGTCCCCATGTCGCCATGTCGCCATGTCCCCATGTCCCCATGTTGCCATGTCGCCATGTCCCCATGTCCCCATGTCCCATGTCCCCATGTCCCCATGTCCCACGTCCCCATGTCCCACGTCCCCATGTCCCACGTCCCCATGTCCCCATGTCCCCATGGCCCCATGTCCCAATGTCCCCAGTCCCATGTCCCCATGTCCCCATGTCGCCATGTCCCATGTCCCCATGTCCCATGTCCCACATCCCACATCCCACATCCCCATGTCCCATGTCCCATGTCCCATGTCCCCAGTCCCATGTCCCCATGTCGCCATGTCCCATGTCCCCATGTCCCCATGTCGCCATGTCCCATGGCCCCATGTCCCCATGTCCCACATCCCACATCCCACATCCCCATGTCCCCATGTCCCATGTCCCATGTCCCCATGTCGCCATGTCGCCATGTCCCATGTCCCCATGGCCCAATGTCCCCAGTCCCATGTCCCCATGTCCCCATGTCCCCATGTCCCCATGTCCCACATCCCACATCCCCATGTCCCCATGTCCCATGTCCCATGTCCCATGTCCCACATCCCACATCCCACATCCCCATGTCCCATGTCCCATGTCCCCATGTCGCCATGTCCCATGTCCCCATGTCCCCATGTCCCCATGTCCCATGGCCCCATGTCCCCATGTCCCACATCCCACATCCCACATCCCACATCCCCATGTCCCCATGTCCCATGTCCCCAGTCCCATGTCCCCATGTCGCCATGTCGCCATGTCGCCATGTCGCCATGTCCCCATGTCCCATGGCCCCATGTCCCCATGTCCCACATCCCACATCCCACATCCCACATCCCACATCCCCATGTCCCCATGTCCCATGTCCCCAGTCCCATGTCCCCATGTCGCCATGTCGCCATGTCGCCATGTCGCCATGTCCCATGTCCCCATGGCCCAATGTCCCCAGTCCCATGTCCCCATGTCCCACATCCCACATCCCACATCCCCATGTCCCCATGTCCCCATGTCCCATGTCCCCAGTCCCATGTCCCCATGTCGCCATGTCGCCATGTCCCATGTCCCCATGTCCCCATGTCGCCATGTCCCATGTCCCCATGTCCCATGTCCCACATCCCACATCCCACATCCCCATGTCCCATGTCCCATGTCCCATGTCCCCAGTCCCATGTCCCCATGTCGCCATGTCCCATGTCCCCATGTCCCCATGTCGCCATGTCCCATGGCCCCATGTCCCCATGTCCCACATCCCACATCCCACATCCCCATGTCCCCATGTCCCATGTCCCATGTCCCATGTCCCCATGTCGCCATGTCGCCATGTCCCATGTCCCCATGGCCCAATGTCCCCAGTCCCATGTCCCCATGTCCCCATGTCCCCATGTCCCCATGTCCCACATCCCACATCCCCATGTCCCCATGTCCCATGTCCCATGTCCCATGTCCCATGTCCCACATCCCACATCCCACATCCCACATCCCCATGTCCCATGTCCCATGTCCCATGTCCCCATGTCCCCATGTCCCCATGTCCCATGGCCCCATGTCCCCATGTCCCACATCCCACATCCCACATCCCACATCCCCATGTCCCCATGTCCCATGTCCCCAGTCCCATGTCCCCATGTCGCCATGTCGCCATGTCGCCATGTCGCCATGTCCCATGTCCCCATGGCCCAATGTCCCCAGTCCCATGTCCCCATGTCCCACATCCCACATCCCCATGTCCCCATGTCCCCATGTCCCATGTCCCCAGTCCCATGTCCCCATGTCGCCATGTCGCCATGTCCCATGTCCCCATGTCCCCATGTCCCATGGCCCCATGTCCCCATGTCCCACATCCCACATCCCACATCCCACATCCCCATGTCCCCATGTCCCATGTCCCCAGTCCCATGTCCCCATGTCGCCATGTCGCCATGTCGCCATGTCGCCATGTCCCATGTCCCCATGGCCCAATGTCCCCAGTCCCATGTCCCCATGTCCCACATCCCACATCCCACATCCCCATGTCCCCATGTCCCCATGTCCCATGTCCCCAGTCCCATGTCCCCATGTCGCCATGTCGCCATGTCCCATGTCCCCATGGCCCAATGTCCCCAGTCCCATGTCCCCATGTCCCACATCCCACATCCCACATCCCCATGTCCCCATGTCCCATGTCCCCATGTCCCCATGTCCCCATGTCCCATGGCCCCATGTCCCCATGTCCCACATCCCACATCCCACATCCCACATCCCACATCCCCATGTCCCCATGTCCCATGTCCCATGTCCCATGTCCCATGTCCCCAGTCCCATGTCCCCATGTCGCCATGTCGCCATGTCCCATGTCCCCATGGCCCAATGTCCCCAGTCCCATGTCCCCATGTCCCACATCACACATCCCACATCCCACATCCCCATGTCCCCATGTCCCATGTCCCATGTCCCATGTCCCCAGTCCCATGTCCCCATGTCGCCATGTCGCCATGTCCCATGTCCCCATGGCCCAATGTCCCCAGTCCCATGTCCCCATGTCCCACATCCCACATCCCACATCCCCATGTCCCCATGTCCCATGTCCCCAGTCCCATGTCCCCATGTCGCCATGTCGCCATGTCCCATGTCCCCATGGCCCAATGTCCCCAGTCCCATGTCCCCATGTCCCACATCCCACATCCCACATCCCCATGTCCCCATGTCCCATGTCCCATGTCGCCATGTCGCCATGTCCCATGTCCCCATGGCCCAATGTCCCCAGTCCCATGTCCCCATGTCCCCATGTCCCATGTCCCATGTCCCATGTCCCCAGTCCCCAGTCCCCAGTCCCATGTCGCCATGTCCCAATGTCCCCAGTCCCATGTCCCCATGTCGCCATGTCCCACATCCCACATCCCACGTCCCACGTCCCATGTCCCCAGTCCTATGTCCCAATGTCCCATGGCCCAATGTCCCATGTCCCCATGTCCCATGTCCCACATCCCCATGTCCCACGTCCCCATGTCCCCAGTCCCATGTCCCCATGTCGCCATGTCCCATGTCCCCATGGCCCCATGTCCCAATGTCCCCAGTCCCATGTCCCCATGTCCCCATGTCCCCATGTCGCCATGTCCCATGTCCCCATGTCCCATGTCCCATATCCCACATCCCACATCCCACGTCCCATGTCCCCAGTCCCATGTCCCCAGTTCCATGTCCCCATGTCGCCATGTCCCATGGCCCCATGTCCCAATGTCCCCAGTCCCATGTCCCCATGTCCCCATGTCCCATGTCCCACATCCCACATCCCATGTCCCCATGTCGCCATGTCCCATGTCCCCATGGCCCCATGTCCCAATGTCCCCAGTCCCATGTCCCCATGTCCCCATGTCGCCATGTCCCATGTCCCCATGTCCCAAGTCCCACATCCCACATCCCCAGTCCCATGTCCCCAGTCCCATGTCCCCAGTCCCACGTCCCCAGTCCCATGTCCCCAGTCCCATGTCCCCATGTCCCCATGTCGCCATGTCCCATGTCCCCATGGCCCCATGTCCCAATGTCCCCAGTCCCATGTCCCCATGTCCCCATGTCGCCATGTCCCATGTCCCCATGTCCCAAGTCCCACATCCCACATCCCCAGTCCCATGTCCCCAGTCCCATGTCCCCAGTCCCATGTCCCCAGTCCCATGTCCCCAGTCCCATGTCCCCATGTCCCCATGTCGCCATGTCCCATGTCCCCATGGCCCCATGTCCCAATGTCCCCAGTCCCATGTCCCCATGTCCCATGTCCCCATGTCCCATGTCCCATGTCCCACATCCCACATCCCATGTCCCATGTCCCCATGTCGCCATGTCCCATGTCCCCATGGCCCAATGTCCCCAGTCCCATGCCCCCATGTCCCCATGTCGCCATGTCCCATGTCCCCATGTCCCATGTCCCACATCCCACATCCCACATCCCCATGTCCCATGTCCCATGTCCCCAGTCCCATGTCCCCATGTCGCCATGTCCCATGTCCCCATGTCCCCATGTCGCCATGTCCCCAGTCCCATGTCCCCATGTCCCACATCCCACATCCCACATCCCCATGTCCCCATGTCCCATGTCCCATGTCCCATGTCCCCAGTCCCATGTCCCAATGTCGCCATGTCGCCATGTCCCATGTCCCCATGGCCCAATGTCCCCAGTCCCATGTCCCCATGTCCCCATGTCCCCATGTCCCATGTCCCATGTCCCATGTCCCATGTCCCATGTCCCCAGTCCCCAGTCCCCAGTCCCATGTCGCCATGTCCCAATGTCCCAATGTCCCATGTCCCCATGTCGCCATGTCCCACATCCCACATCCCACGTCCCACGTCCCATGTCCCATGTCCCCAGTCCTATGTCCCCATGTCCCCATGTCCCAATGTCCCATGGCCCAATGTCCCATGTCCCCATGTCCCATGTCCCACATCCCCATGTCCCACGTCCCCATGTCCCCAGTCCCATGTCCCCATGTCGCCATGTCCCATGTCCCCATGGCCCCATGTCCAATGTCCCCAGTCCCATGTCCCCATGTCCCCATGTCCCCATGTCCCATGGCCCCATGTCCCCATGTCCCACATCCCACGTCCCATGTCCCCAGTCCCATGTCGCCATGTCGCCATGTCCCATGTCCCCATGGCCCCATGTCCCCATGTCCCCATGTCCCCATGTCGCCATGTCCCATGGCCCCATGTTCCCATGTCCCACATCCCACATCCCCATGGCCCCATGTCCCCATGGCCCCATGTCCCCATGTCGCCATGTCCCATGTCCCCATGGCCCCACGTCCCCATGTCCCACGTCCCCATGTCCCACGTCCCCATGTCCCACGTCCCCATGTCCCCATGGCCCCATGTCCCAATGTCCCCATGTCGCCATGTCCCATGTCCCCATGGCCGAATGTCCCATGTCCCCATATCCCACATCCCCATGTCCCACGTCCCCATGTCCCATGTCCCCAGTCCCATGTCCCCATGTCCCCATGTCGCCATGGCCCCATGTCCCAATGTCCCCAGTACCATGTCCCCATGTCCCCATGTCCCCATGTCCCCATGTCCCCATGGCCCCATGTCCCAATGTCCCATGTCCCCAGTCCCATGTCCCCATGTCCCATGTCCCCATGTCCCCATGTCCCACGTCCCCATGTCCCACGTCCCCATGTCCCACGTCCCCATGTCCCACGTCCCCATGTCCCACGTCCCCATGTCCCCATGTCCCCATGTCCCCATGTCCCCAGTACCATGTCCCCATGTCCCCATGTCCCCATGTCCCAATGTCCCATGTCCCCAGTCCCATGTCCCCATGTCGCCATGTCCCATGGCCCCATGTCCCAATGTCCCCAGTACCATGTCCTCATGTCCCCATGTCCCCATGTTGCCATGGCCCCATGTCCCAATGTCCCATGTCCCCATGTCCCATGTCCCCAGTCCCATGTCCCCATGTTGCCATGTCCCATGGCCCCAATGTCCCCTGTCCCATGTCCCCTGTCCCCATGTCCCCATGTTGCCATGGCCCCATGTCCCAATGTCCCCAGTCCCATGTCCCCATGTTGCCATGTCCCATGTCCCCAATGTCCCATGTCCCATGTTGCCATGGCCCCATGTCCCATGTCCCATGTCCCACATCCCATGTCCCACATCCCATGTCCCACATCCCATGTCCCACATCCCATGTCCCCATGTCCCATGTCCCATGTTGCCATGTCCCATTCCCCCATGGCATCATGTCCCCATGTCCCATGTACCATGTCCCACATCCCATGTCCCCAGTCCCATGTCCCCATGTCCCCATGTCCCCATGTCCCAATGTCCCCAGTCCCATGTCCCATGTTGCCATGGCCCCATGTCCCAATGTCCCATGTCCCCATGTTGCCATGGCCCCATGTCCCAATGTCCCATGTCCCATGTTCCCATGTCCCCATGTTGCCATGGCCCCATGTCCCCAGTCCCATGTCCCCAGTCCCATGGCCCCATGTCCCAATGTCCCATGTCCCCATGTCCCATGTCCCCATGTCCCCATGTCCCCAGTTCCCATGTCCCCAGTTCCCATGTCCCCAGTTCCCATGTCCCCAGTTCCCATGTCCCCATGTCCCCATGTCCCATGTCCCCAGTTCCCATGTCCCCATGTCCCCAGTTCCCATGTCCCCAGTTCCCATGTCCCCAGTTCCCATGTCCCCAGTTCCCATGTCCCCAGTTCCCATGTCCCCATGTCCCCATGTCCCCATGTCCCCATGTCCCCATGTCCCCATGTCCCCATGTCCCCATGTCCCCATGTCCCCATGTCCCCATGTCCCCATGTCCCCATGTCCCACATCCCCATGGCCCCATGTCCCCATGGTCCCATGTCCCCATGTCCCACATCCCCATGTCCCCATGGCCCCATGTCCCCATGGTCCCATGTCCCATGTTGCCATGGCCCCATGTCCCACATCCCACTCCCCATGTCCCCATGTACCCAGTCCCCATGTCCCCATGTCCCATGTCCCCAGTCCCATGTCCCATGTTGCCATGGCCCCATGTCCCACATCCCCATGTCCCCATGTCCCCATGTCCCCAGTCCCCATGTACCATGTCCCCATGGCCCCATGTCCCATGTCCCCATGTTGCCATGGCCCCATTTCCCCATGTCCCATGTCCCCATGTTGCCATGGCCCCATGTCCCAATGTCCCATGTCCCATGTTCCCATGTCCCCATGTTGCCATGTCCCAATGTCCCATGTCCCCATGTCCCATGTCCCCATGTCCCCATGTCCCCAGTTCCCATGTTCCCATGTCCCCAGTTCCCATGTCCCCAGTTCCCATGTCCCCAGTTCCCATGTCCCCATGTCCCCATGTCCCATGTCCCCAGTTCCCATGTCCCCAGTTCCCATGTCCCCATGTCCCTATGTCCCCAGTTCCCATGTCCCCAGTTCCCATGTCCCCAGTTCCCATGTCCCCAGTTCCCATGTCCCCAGTTCCCATGTCCCCAGTTCCCATGTCCCCATGTCCCCATGTCCCCATGTCCCCATGTCCCCATGTCCCCATGTCCCACATCCCACGTCCCCAGTCCCCATGTCCCCAGTCCCCATGTCCCACATCCCACATCCCACGTCCCCAGTCCCCATGTCCCCAGTCCCCATGTCCCATGGCCCCATGGCCCCATGTCCCATGTCCCCAGTCCCATGTCCCATGTTGCCATGGCCCCATGTCCCATGTCCCCAGTCCCATGTCCCATGTTGCCATGGCCCCATGTCCCATGTCCCACATCCCACTCCCCATGTCCCCATGTCCCCATGTCCCCATGTCCCCATGTCCCCATGTCCCCATGTCGCCATGTCGCCATGGCCCCATGTCCCATGTCCCATGTTGCCATGGCCCCATGTCCCATGTCCCATGTCCCAATGTCCCAATGTCCCAATGTCCCACGTCCCACGTCCCACGTCCCCATGTCCCCATGTCGCCATGTCCCATGTCCCCATGTCCCCATGTCCCACGTCCCACGTCCCCATGGCCCCATTTCCCAATGTCCCAATGTCCCCAGTCCCATGTCCCCATGTCCCCATGTCGCCATGTCCCATGTCCCCATGTCCCACGTCCCCATGGCCCCATGTCCCAATGTCCCCAGCCCCATGTCCCATGGCCCCATGTCCCCATGTCCCCATGTCCCCATGTCCCCATGTCCCCATGTCCCAATGTTCCCAGTCCCATGTCCCCATGTCCCCATGTCGCCATGTCCCATGTCCCCATGTCCCACATCCCACATCCCACGTCCCATGTCCCCAGTCCCATGTCCCCAGTTCCATGTCCCCATGTCGCCATGTCCCATGTCCCCATGGCCCCATGTCCCAATGTCCCCAGTCCCATGTCCCCATGTCCCATGTCCCCATGTCCCATGTCCCCAGTCCCATGTCCCCAGTCCCATGTCCCCATGTCGCCATGTCCCATGTCCCCATGTCCCACGTCCCACGTCCCCATGGCCCCATGTCCCAATGTCCCCAGTCCCATGTCCCCATGTCCCCATGTCGCCATGTCCCATGTCCCCACATCCCATGTCCCACATCCCACATCCCACGTCCCATGTCCCATGTCCCCAGTCCCATGTCCCCAGTTCCATGTCCCCATGTCGCCATGTCCCATGTCCCCATGGCCCCA
Source organism: Pristiophorus japonicus (assembly GCF_044704955.1). NCBI lineage: Eukaryota > Metazoa > Chordata > Chondrichthyes > Pristiophoridae > Pristiophorus > Pristiophorus japonicus. Next base: position 3,411,831 of record NC_091987.1, read on the forward strand.
TGTCCCAATGTCCCCAGTCCCATGTCCCCATGTCCCCATGTCGCCATGTCCCATGTCCCCATGTCCCATGTCCCACATCCCACATCCCACGTCCCATGTCCCCAGTCCCATGTCCCCAGTCCCATGTCCCCATGTCGCCATGTCCCATGTCCCCATGGCCCCATGTCCCAATGTCCCCAGTCCCATGTCCCCATGTCCCCATGTCGCCATGTCCCATGTCCCCATGTCCCAAGTCCCACATCCCACATCCCCAGTCCCATGTCCCCAGTCCCATGTCCCCAGTCCCATGTCCCCATGTCGCCATGTCCCATGTCCCCATGTCCCCATGTCCCAATGTTCCCAGTCCCATGTCCCCATGTCCCCATGTCGCCATGTCCCATGTTCCCATGTCCCACATCCCACATCCCACGTCCCATGTCCCCAGTCCCATGTCCCCAGTTCCATGTCCCCATGTCGCCATGTCCCATGTCCCCATGGCCCCATGTCCCAATGTCCCCAGTCCCATGTCCCCATGTCCCATGTCCCCATGTCCCATGTCCCCAGTCCCATGTCCCCAGTCCCATGTCCCCATGTCGCCATGTCCCATGTCCCCATGTCCCACGTCCCATGTCCCACATCCCACATCCCACGTCCCATGTCCCATGTCCCCAGTCCCATGTCCCCAGTTCCATGTCCCCATGTCGCCATGTCCCATGTCCCCATGGCCCCATGTCCCAATGTCCCCAGTCCCATGTCCCCATGTCCCCATGTCGCCATGTCCCATGTCCTCATGTCCCATGTCCCACATCCCACATCCCACGTCCCATGTCCCCAGTCCCATGTCCCCAGTCCCATGTCCCCATGTCGCCATGTCCCATGTCCCCATGGCCCCATGTCCCAATGTCCCCAGTCCCATGTCCCCATGTCCCCATGTCGCCATGTCCCATGTCCCCATGTCCCAAGTCATACATCCCACATCCCCAGTCCCATGTCCCCAGTCCCATGTCCCCAGTCCCATGTCCCCATGTCGCCATGTCCCATGTCCCCATGGCCCCATGTCCCAATGTCCCCAGTCCCATGTCCCCATGTCGCCATGTCCCATGTCCCCATGTCCGAAGTCCCACATCCCACATCCCCAGTCCCATGTCCCCAGTCCCATGTCCCCATGTCGCCATGTCCCATGTCCCCATGGCCCCATGTCCCAATGTCCCCAGTCCCATGTCCCCATGTCCCCATGTCGCCATGTCCCATGTCCCATGTCCCACATCCCACATCCCACGTCCCATGTCCCCAGTCCCATGTCCCCAGTCCCATGTCCCCATTTCGCCATGTCCCATGGCCCATGTCCCAATGTCCCCAGTCCCATGTCCCCATGTCCCCATGTCCCCATGTCCCATGGCCCCATGTCCCCATGTCCCACATCCCACGTCCCATGTCCCCAGTCCCATGTCCCCATGTCGCCATGTCCCATGTCCCCATGGCCCCATGTCCCCATGTCCCCATGTCCCCATGTCGCCATGTCCCATGGCCCCATGTTCCCATGTCCCACATCCCACATCCCCACGTCCCCATGGCCCCATGTCCCCATGGCCCCATGTCCTCATGTCCCCATGTCCCCATGTCGCCATGTCCCCATGTCCCCATGTCGCCATGTCCCATGTCCCCATGGCCCCACGTCCCCATGTCCCACGTCCCCATGTCCCACGTCCCCATGTCCCATGGCCCCAGTCCCATGTCCCCATGTCCCCATGTCGCCATGGCCCCATGTCCCAATGTCCCCAGTACCATGTCCCCATGTCCCCATGTCCCCATGTCGCCATGGCCCCATGTCCCAATGTCCCATGTCCCCATGTCCCATGTCCCCAGTCCCATGTCCCCATGTCGCCATGTCCCAATGTCCCCAGTACCATGTCCTCATGTCCCCATGTCCCCATGTTGCCATGGCCCCATGTCCCAATGTCCCATGTCCCCATGTCCCATGTCCCCAGTCCCATGTCCCCATGTTGCCATGTCCCATGGCCCCAATGTCCCCTGTCCCATGTCCCCTGTCCCATGTCCCCATGTCCCCATGTTGCCATGGCCCCATGTCCCAATGTCCCCAGTCCCATGTCCCCATGTTGCCATGTCCCATGTCCCCATGGCCCCAATGTCCCATGTCCCATGTTGCCATGGCCCCATGTCCCATGTCCCATGTCCCATGTCCCACATCCCATGTCCCACATCCCATGTCCCACATCCCATGTCCCACATCCCATGTCCCACATCCCATGTCCCATGTCCCATGTCCCATGTCCCATGTTGCCATGTCGCCATGTTGCCATGTTGCCATGGCCCCATGTCCCAATGTCCCATGTCCCCATGTTGCCATGGCCCCACGTCCCAATGTCCCATGTCCCATGTTGCCATGGCCCCATGTCCCCAGTCCCATGGCCCCTTGTCCCAATGTCCCATGTTCCCATGTCCCATGTCCCCATGTCCCCATGTCCCCAGTTCCCATGTCCCCAGTTCCCATGTCCCCAGTTCCCATGTCCCCAGTTCCCATGTCCCCAGTTCCCATGTCCCCAGTTCCCATGTCCCCATGTCCCCATGTCCCATGTCCCCAGTTCCCATGTCCCCATGTCCCCATGTCCCCAGTTCCCATGTCCCCAGTTCCCATGTCCCCATGTCCCCATGTCCCCATGTCCCCATGTCCCCATGTCCCCATGTCCCCATGTCCCCAGTCCCCATGTCCCCAGTCCCCATGTCCCACATCCCACTCCCCATGTCCCATGTCCCCATGTTGCCATGGCCCCAGTCCCATGTCCCATGTTGCCATGACCCCATGTCCCCAGTCCCACGTCCCCATGTTGCCATGTCCCAATGTCCCATGTCCCCATGTCCCCAGTCCCCATGTCCACCAGTCCCCATGTCCCCAGTCCCCATGTCCCCATGTCCCCATGTTGCCATGTCGCCAGTCCCATGTTGCCATGGCCCCATGTCCCATGTCCCACATCCCATGTCCCACATCCCATGTCCCCAGTTCCCATGTCCCCATGTCCCCATGTCCCCATGTCCCCATGTCCCCATGTTGCCATGTCGCCATGACCCCATGTCCCATGTCCCCAGTCCCATGTCCCATGTTGCCATGGCCCCATGGCCCATGTCCCACATCCCATGTCCCACGTCCCCAGTTCCCATGTCCCCATGTCCCCATGTCCCACGTCCCCATGTCCCCATGTCCCCATGTTGCCATGTCCCATGTCCCCATGTCCCATGTCCCATGTCCCATGTCCCATGTCCCATGTCCCATGTCCCATGTCCCAGTGTCCCCATGTCCCACATCCCACGTCCCCATGTCGCCATGTCGCCATGTCCCATGTTGCCATGGCCCCATGTCCCACATCCCATGTCCCCAGTTCCCATGTCCCATATCCCATGTCCCCAGTTCCCATGTCCCATGTCCCCATGTCCCACATCCCCATGTCCCACAGTCCCATGTCCCACAGTCCCATGTCCCACGTCGCCATGTCCCACGTCCCCATGTCCCATGTCCCCATGTCCCCATGTCCCCATGTCCCATGTCCCCATGTCCCATGTCCCATGTCCCACATCCCCATGTCCCACATCCCCATGTCCCACAGTCCCATGTCCCACGTCCCATGTCCCACGTCCCATGTCCCACGTCCCACATCCCACTCCCCATGTCCCCATGTCCCCATGTCCCCATGTCCCATGTCCCCATGTCCCACATCCCCATGTCCCACATCCCCATGTCCCACAGTCCCATGTCCCACGTCCCATGTCCCACGTCCCATGTCCCACGTCCCACATCCCACTCCCCATGTCCCCATGTCCCCATGTCCCCATGTCCCATGTCCCATGTCCCACGTCGCCATGTCCCATGTCCCCATGTCCCAATGTCCCCAGTCCCATGTCCCCATGTCCCATGTCCCATGTCCCATGTCCCACATCCCACATCCCACATCCCCATGTCCCACGTCGCCATGTCCCATGTCCCCATGTCCCAATGTCCCCAGTCCCATGTCCCCATGTCCCCATGTCGCCATGTCCCATGTCCCCATGTCCCACATCCCACATCCCACGTCCCACGTCCCATGTCCCCAGTCCCATGTCCCCATGTCGCCATGTCCCATGTCCCCATGTCCCCATGTCCCCATGTCCCCATGTCCCATGTCCCATGTCCCATGTCCCACATCCCCATGTCCCACATCCCCATGTCCCACGTCCCATGTCCCACAGTCCCATGTCCCATGTCCCACATCCCACTCCCCATGTCCCCATGTCCCCATGTCCCCATGTCCCCATGTCCCATGTCCCATGTCCCATGTCCCACATCCCACATCCCATGTGCCCATGTCCCCATGTCTCCATGTCCCCAGTCCCCATGTCCCCAAGTTCCCATGTCCCCATGTCGCCATGTTGCCATGTTGCCATGTCGCCATGGCCCCATGTCCCCAGTCCCATGTCCCATGTTGCCATGGCCCCATGTCCCACATCCCATGTCCCATGTCGCCATGTCCCATGTCCCCATGTCCCAATGTCCCCAGTCCCATGTCCCCATGTCCCCATGTCCCATGTCCCCACGTCCCACGTCCCATGTCCCCAGTCCCATGTCCCCAGTCCCATGTCCCCATGTCGCCATGTCCCATGTCCCCATGTCCCACATCCCACATCCCACATCCCACGTCCCACGTCCCATGTCCCCAGTCCCATGTCCCCAGTCCCATGTCCCCATGTCGCCATGTCCCATGTCCCCATGTCCCACGTCCCACGTCCCCATGGCCCCATGTCCCAATGTCCCCAGTCCCATGTCCCCATGTCCCCATGTCGCCATGTCCCATGTCCCCATGTCCCATGTCCCATGTCCCCAGTCCCATGTCCCCAGTTCCATGTCCCCATGTCGCCATGTCCCATGTCCCCATGGCCCCATGTCCCCATGTCCCATGTCCCCATGTCCCATGTCCCACATCCCACATCCCACGTCCCATGTCCCATGTCCCCAGTCCCATGTCCCCAGTTCCATGTCCCCATGTCGCCATGTCCCATGTCCCCATGGCCCCATGTCCCAATGTCCCCAGTCCCATGTCCCCATGTCCCATGTCCCATGTCCCCATGTCCCATGTCCCACATCCCATATCCCATGTCCCCAGTCCCATGTCCCCAGTCCCATGTCCCCATGTCGCCATGTCCCATGTCCCCATGGCCCCATGTCCCAATGTCCCCAGTCCCATGTCCCCATGTCCCCATGTCGCCATGTCCCATGTCCCCATGTCCCATGTCCCACATCCCACATCCCACGTCCCATGTCCCATGTCCCCAGTCCCATGTCCCCAGTTCCATGTCCCCATGTCGCCATGTCCCATGTCCCCATGGCCCCATGTCCCAATGTCCCCAGTCCCATGTCCCCATGTCCCATGTCCCCATGTCCCATGTCCCATGTCCCACATCCCACATCCCACGTCCCATGTCCCATGTCCCCAGTCCCATGTCCCCAGTTCCATGTCCCCATGTCCCCATGTCGCCATGTCCCATGTCCCCATGGCCCCATGTCCCAATGTCCCCAGTCCCATGTCCCCATGTCCCATGTCCCATGTCCCCATGTCCCATGTCCCACATCCCATGTCCCCAGTCCCATGTCCCCAGTCCCATGTCCCCATGTCGCCATGTCCCATGTCCCCATGGCCCCATGTCCCAATGTCCCCAGTCCCATGTCCCCATGTCCCCATGTCGCCATGTCCCATGTCCCCATGTCCCATGTCCCACATCCCACATCCAACGTCCCATGTCCCCAGTCCCATGTCCCCAGTCCCATGTCCCCATGTCGCCATGTCGCCATGTCCCATGTCCCCATGTCCCATGTCCCACATCCCACATCCAACGTCCCATGTCCCCAGTCCCATGTCCCCAGTCCCATGTCCCCATGTCGCCATGTCCCATGTCCCCATGGCCCCATGTCCCAATGTCCCCAGTCCCATGTCCCCATGTCCCCATGTCGCCATGTCCCATGTCCCCATGTCCGAAGTCCCACATCCCACATCCCCAGTCCCATGTCCCCAGTCCCATGTCCCCAGTCCCATGTCCCCAGTCCCATGTCCCCATGTCGCCATGTCCCATGTCCCCATGTCCCATGTCCCACATCCCACATCCAACGTCCCATGTCCCCAGTCCCATGTCCCCAGTCCCATGTCCCCATGTCGCCATGTCGCCATGTCCCATGTCCCCATGTCCCATGTCCCACATCCCACATCCAACGTCCCATGTCCCCAGTCCCATGTCCCCAGTCCCATGTCCCCATGTCGCCATGTCCCATGTCCCCATGGCCCCATGTCCCAATGTCCCCAGTCCCATGTCCCCATGTCCCCATGTCGCCATGTCCCATGTCCCCATGTCCGAAGTCCCACATCCCACATCCCCAGTCCCATGTCCCCAGTCCCATGTCCCCAGTCCCATGTCCCCAGTCCCATGTCCCCATGTCGCCATGTCCCATGTCCCCATGGCCCCATGTCCCAATGTCCCCATGTCCCCATGTCGCCATGTCCCATGTCCCATGTCCCACATCCCACATCCCCAGTCCCATGTCCCCATGTCGCCATGTCCCATGGCCCCATGTCCCAATGTCCCTAGTCCCATGTCCCCATGTCCCCATGTCCCCATGTCCCATGGCCCCATGTCCCCATGTCCCACATCCCACGTCCCATGTCCCCAGTCCCATGTCCCCATGTCGCCATGTCCCATGTCCCCATGGCCCCATGTCCCCATGTCCCCATGTCCCCATGTCGCCATGTCCCATGGCCCCATGTTCCCATGTCCCACATCCCACATCCCCATGTCCCCATGGCCCCATGTCCCCATGGCCCCATGTCCTCATGTCCCCATGTCCCCATGTCGCCATGTCCCCATGTCCCCATGTCGCCATGTCCCATGTCCCCATGGCCCCACGTCCCCATGTCCCACGTCCCCATGTCCCACGTCCCCATGTCCCATGGCCCCATGTCCCAATGTCCCCAGTCCCATGTCCCCATGTCCCCATGTCGCCATGTCCCATGTCCCCATGGCCCAATGTCCCATGTCCCCATATCCCACATCCCCATATCCCACATCCCCATGTCCCATGTCCCCAGTCCCATGTCCCCATGTCGCCATGGCCCCATGTCCCAATGTCCCCAGTACCATGTCCCCATGTCCCCATGTCCCCATGTTGCCATGGCCCCATGTCCCAATGTCCCATGTCCCCATGTCCCATGTCCCCAGTCCCATGTCCCCATGTCGCCATGTCCCAATGTCCCCAGTACCATGTCCTCATGTCCCCATGTCCCCATGTTGCCATGGCCCCATGTCCCAATGTCCCATGTCCCCATGTCCCATGTCCCCAGTCCCATGTCCCCATGTTGCCATGTCCCATGGCCCCAATGTCCCCTGTCCCATGTCCCCTGTCCCATGTCCCCATGTCCCCATGTTGCCATGGCCCCATGTCCCAATGTCCCCAGTCCCATGTCCCCATGTTGCCATGTCCCATGTCCCCATGGCCCCAATGTCCCATGTCCCATGTTGCCATGGCCCCATGTCCCCAGTCCCATGTCCCATGTTGCCATGTCCCACATCCCACATCCCACATCCCATGTCCCCATGTCCCCAAGTTCCCATGTCCCCATGACCCCATGTCCCCAGTCCCACGTCCCCATGTTGCCATGTCCCAATGTCCAATGTCCCCATGTCCCCAGTCCCACGTCCCCATGTTGCCATGTCCCAATGTCCCATGTCCCCATGTCCCCATGTCCCCATGTCCCCAGTCCCCATGTCCCCCAGTCCCCATGTCCCCAGTCCCCATGTCCCCATGTCCCCATGTCCCATGTCCCCATGTTGCCATGTCGCCAGTCCCATGTTGCCATGGCCCCATGTCCCATGTCCCACATCCCATGTCCCACATCCCATGTCCCCAGTTCCCATGTCCCCAGTTCCCATGTCCCATGTCCCCATGTCCCCATGTCCCCATGTCCCCATGTCCCCATGTCGCCATGTCGCCATGACCCCATGTCCCATGTCCCCAGTCCCATGTCCCATGTTGCCATGGCCCCATGTCCCATGTCCCACATCCCATGTCCCACATCCCATGTCCCACATCCCATGTCCCACATCCCATGTCCCCAGTTCCCATGTCCCCAGTTCCCATGTCCCCATGTCCCCATGTCCCATGTCCCACGTCCCCATGTCCCCATGTCCCCATGTCCCCATGTCCCCATGTCCCCATGTTGCCATGTCCCATGTCCCATGTCCCATGTCCCATGTCCCATGTCCCATGTCCCACATCCCACTCCCCATGTCCCCATGTCCCCATGTCCCATGTCGCCATGGCCCCATGTCCCCAGTCCCATGTCCCATGTTGCCATGGCCCCATGTCCCATGTCCCACATCCCACATCCCATGTCCCCATGTCCCCAAGTTCCCATGTCCCCATGACCCCATGTCCCCAGTCCCACGTCCCCATGTTGCCATGTCCCAATGTCCCCATGTCCCCATGTCCCCAGTCCCACGTCCCCATGTTGCCATGTCCCCATGTCCCCATGTCCCCAGTCCCCATGTCCCCCAGTCCCCATGTCCCCCAGTCCCCATGTCCCCAGTCCCCATGTCCCCATGTCCCCATGTCCCATGTCCCCATGTTGCCATGTCGCCAGTCCCATGTTGCCATGGCCCCATGTCCCATGTCCCACATCCCATGTCCCACATCCCATGTCCCCAGTTCCCATGTCCCCAGTTCCCATGTCCCATGTCCCCATGTCCCCATGTCCCCATGTCCCCATGTCCCCATGTTGCCATGTCGCCATGACCCCATGTCCCATGTCCCCAGTCCCATGTCCCATGTTGCCATGGCCCCATGTCCCATGTCCCACATCCCATGTCCCACATCCCATGTCCCACATCCCATGTCCCACATCCCATGTCCCCAGTTCCCATGTCCCCAGTTCCCACGTCCCCATGTCCCCATGTCCCCATGTCCCCATGTCCCCATGTCGCCATGTCGCCATGTCCCATGGTCCCATGTCCCATGTCCCATGTCCCATGTCCCACGTCACACGTCCCCAGGTCCCCAGTCCCATGTCCCATGTTGCCATGGCCCCATGTCCCACATCCCATGTCCCCAGTTCCCATGTCCCCAGTTCCCATGTCCCCATGTCCCATGTCCCATGTCCCATGTCCCATGTCCCACGTCCCCATGTCCCCATGTCCCACGTCCCCATGTCCCCATGTCCCCATGTCCCCATGTTGCCATGTCGCCATGTCCCATGTCCCCATGTCCCATGTCCCCATGTCCCCATGTCCCATGTCCCATGTCCCATGTCCCACATCCCCATGTCCCATGTCCCATGTCCCACATCCCCATGTCCCACATCCCATGTCCCCAGTTCCCATGTCCCCAGTTCCCATGTCCCCATGTCCCATGTCCCATGTCCCATGTCCCATGTCCCATGTTGCCATGGCCCCATGTCCCATGTCCCACGTCCCCATGTCCCACGGTCCCATGTCCCACGGTCCCCATGTCCCATGTCCCCATGTCCCCATGTCCCATGTCCCATGTCCCATGTCCCACATCCCCATGTCCCACGTCCCATGTCCCACGTCCCATGTCCCACGTCCCATGTCCCACGTCCCATGTCCCATGTCCCACATCCCACTCCCCATGTCCCCATGTCCCCATGTCCCATGTCCCATGTCCCATGTCCCATGTCCCACATCCCACATCCCATGTGCCCATGTCCCCATGTCGCCATGTCGCCATGTCGCCATGTTGCCATGTTGCCATGTCCCCAGTCCCATGTCCCATGTTGCCATGGCCCCATGTCCCACATCCCACATCCCACATCCCCATGTCCCATGTTGCCATGTTGCCATGTCGCCATGGCCCCATGTCCCATGTCCCCAGTCCCATGTTGCCATGGCCCCATGTCCCACATCCCACATCCCCATGTCCCATATCCCACTCCCCATGTCCCCATGTCCCCAGTCCCACGTCCCCATGTTGCCATGTCCCAATGTCCCATGTCCCCATGTCCCCATGTCCCATGTCCCATGTCCCACATCCCCATGTCCCATGTCCCCATGTCGCCATGTCCCCATGGCCCCATGTCCCAATGTCCCCAGTCCCATGTCCCCATGTCCCCATGTCCCCATGTCCCCATGTCCCCATGTTGCCATGGCCCCATGTCCCCATGTCCCCACATCCCCACGTCCCCAGTCCCCACGTCCCCAGTCCCCATGTCCCACATCCCACATCCCCATGTCCCACGTCCCCATGTCCCATGTCCCAATGTCCCCAGTCCCATGTCCCCATGTCCCCATGTCCCCAGTCCCATGTCCCCATGTCCCCATGTCCCCATGTCCCCATGTTGCCATGGCCCCATGTCCCCATGTCCCCACATCCCCACGTCCCCAGTCCCCACGTCCCCACGTCCCCAGTCCCCACGTCCCCAGTCCCCACGTCCCCACGTCCCCAGTCCCCATGTCCCATGTCCCCATGTCGCCATGTCCCCATGTCCCATGTCCCATGTCCCATGTCCCATGTCCCCATGTCCCCATGGCCCCAATGTCCCATGTCCCCAGTCCCATGTCCCCATGGCCCAATGTCCCATGTCCCCAGTCCATGTCCCCATGTCCCCATGGCCCCAATGTCCCATGTCCCCAGTCCATGTCCCCATGTCCCCATGTCGCCATGTCCCCATGGCCCCATGTCCCAATGTCCCCAGTCCCATGTCCCCATGTCCCCAGTCCCATGTCCCCATGTCCCCATGTTGCCATGGCCCCATGTCCCCATGTCCCCACATCCCCACGTCCCCAGTCCCCACGTCCCCACGTCCCCACGTCCCCATGTCCCATGTCCCCATGTCCCCACGTCCCCATGTCCCCATGTTGCCATGTCCCCATGTCCCATGTCCCCATGTCCCATGTCCCCATGTTGCCATGTCCCATGTCCCCATGGCCCCAATGTCCCATGTCCCCAGTCCCATGTCCCATGTTGCCATGGCCCCATGTCCCATGTCCCCAGTCCCATGTCCCCATGTCGCCATGTCCCATGGCCCCATGTCCCAATGTCCACAGTCCCATGTCCCCATGTCCCCATGTCCCCAGTCCCATGTCCCCATGTCCCCATGTCCCCATGTCCCCATGTTGCCATGGCCCCATGTCCCCATATCCCCACGTCCCCAGTCCCCACGTCCCCATGTCCCCACGTCCCCACGTCCCCACGTCCCCAGTCCCCATGTCCCCATGTCCCCATGTCCCCATGGTCCCATGGTCCCATGGTCCCACGTCCCCAGTCCCACGGTCCCATGTCCCACGTCCCCAGTCCCACGTCCCCAGTCCCACATCCCCATGTCCCACGTCCCCATGTCCCACGTCGCCATGTCCCACGTCCCCATGTCCCCATGTCGCCATGTCCCCATGTCCCCATGGCCCAATGTCCCATATCCCACATCCCACATCCCCATGTCCCACGTCCCCATGGTCCCATGTCCCCAGTCCCACGTCCCCATGTCGCCATGTCCCACGGCCCCATGTCCCAATGTCCCCAGTCCCATGTCCACATGTCCCCATGTCCCCATGTTGCCATGGCCCCATGTCCCCATGTCCCCACATCCCCAGTCCCCATGTCCCATGTCCCAATGTCCCATGTCCCCATGTCCCCATGTTGCCATGTCCCCATGTCCCATGTCCCCATGTCCCATGTCCCCATGTTGCCATGTCCCATGTCCCCATGGCCCCAATGTCCCATGTCCCATGTCCCAAGTCCCATGTCCCATGTTGCCATGGCCCCATGTCCCATGTCCCATGTCCCACATCCCATGTCCCACATCCCATGTCCCACATCCCATGTCCCATGTCCCATGTTGCCATGTCGCCATGTCCCCATGGCATCATGTCCCCATGTCCCATGTACCATGTCCCACATCCCACGTCCCCATGTCCCCATGTCCCCAGTCCCATGTCCCCATGTTGCCATGCCCCATGTCCCAATGTCCCCAGTCCCATGTCCCATGTCCCCATGTTGCCATGGCCCCATGTCCCAATGTCCCATGTCCCCATGTTGCCATGGCCCCATGTCCCAATGTCCCATGTCCCATGTTCCCATGTCCCCATGTTGCCATGGCCCCATGTCCCATGTCCCCATGTCCCATGTCCCCATGTCCCCATGTCCCATGTCCCATGTCCCATGTCCCATGTCCCATGTCCCATGTCCCCATGTCCCCATGTCCCCATGTCCCCATGTCCCCATGTCCCCAGTTCCCATGTCCCCAGTTCCCATGTCCCCATGTCCCCATGTCCCCTGTCCCCATGTCCCCAGTTCCCATGTCCCCAGTTCCCATGTCCCCAGTTCCCATGTCCCCATGTCCCATGTCCCAATGTCCCATGTCAAATGTCCCAATGTGCAAAGTCCCATGTCCCACATCCCATGTCCCCATGTCCCCATGTCGCCATGTCGCCATGGCCCAATGTCCCATGTCCCCATGTCCCACATCCCACATCCCCATGTCCCACGTCCCCATGTCCCATGTCCCACGTCCCCAGTCCCATGTCCCCATGTCGCCATGTCCCATGGCCCCATGTCCCCAGTCCCCATGTCCCATGTCCCCATGTCCCATGTCCCCATGTTGCCATGTCGCCATGGCCCCATGTCCCATGTCCCCAGTCCCATGTCCCACATCCCACATCCCACATCCCATGTCCCCATGTCCCCATGTCCCCATGTCCCCATGTCCCCATGTCCCCAGTCCCACGTCCCCATGTTGCCATGTCCCAATGTCCCCATGTCCCCATGTCCCCATGTCCCCATGTCCCATGTCCCATGTCCCATGTCCCCAGTCCCCATGTCCCCAGTCCCCATGTCCCCAAGTCCCCATGTCCCCATGTCCCCATGTCCCCAGTCCCACGTCCCCATGTTGCCATGTCCCAATGTCCCATGTCCCCAGTCCCCATGTCCCCATGTCCCATGTCCCATGTCCCATGTCCCATGTCCCCAGTCCCCATGTCCCCATGTCCCCATGTCCCCATGTCCCCATGTCCCCATGTCCCCATGTCCCATGTCCCCAGGTCCCCATGTCCCCATGTCCCCATGTCCCCATGTCCCCATGTCCCCATGTCCCATGTCCCATGTCCCATGTCCCCAGTCCCCATGTCCCCATGTCCCCATGTCCCCATGTCCCCATGTCCCATGTCCCCATGTTGCCATGTCGCCAGTCCCATGTCCCATGTTGCCATGGCCCCATGTCCCATGTCCCACATCCCCATGTCCCACGTCCCCATGTCCCATGTCCCCATGTCGCCATGTCGCCATGTCCCATGGCCCCATGTCCCCAGTCCCCATGTCCCATGTCCCCATGTCCCATGTCCCATGTCCCCATGTTGCCATGTCGCCATGGCCCCATGTCCCATGTCCCCAGTCCCATGTCCCATGTTGCCATGGCCCCATGTCCCACGTCCCACATCCCACATCCCATGTCCCCATGTCCCCAAGTCCCCATGTCCCCATGTCCCCATGTCCCCCGTCCCCATGTTGCCATGTCCCCATGTCCCCATGTCCCCATGTCCCATGTCCCATGTCCCCCTGTCCCCATGTCCCCATGTCCCCATGTCCCCAGTCCCCATGTTCCCCAGTCCCCATGTCCTATACCCCATGTCCCCACGTCCCACATCCCACATCCCCATGTCCCCAGTCCCCATGTCCCATGTCCCATGTCCCATGTCCCCATGTCCCCATGTCCCCATGTCCCCATGTCCCCATGTCCCCATGTCCCATGTCCCCAGTCCCATGTCCCATGTCCCATGTCCCACATCCCACATCCCATGTGCCCATGTCCCCATGTCTCCATGTCCCCAGTCCCCATGTCCCCAAGTTCCCAAGTCCCCATGTCGCCATGTCGCCATGTTGCCATGTTGCCATGTCGCCATGTCCCCAGTCCCATGTCCCATGTTGCCATGGCCCCATGTCCCACATCCCACATCCCACATCCCCATGTCCCATGTTGCCATGTTGCCATGTCGCCATGGCCCCATGTCCCATGTCCCCAGTCCCATGTCCCATGTCCCATGTCCCACATCCCACATCCCATGTCTCCATGTCCCCATGTCTCCATGTCCCCAGTCCCCATGTCCCCAAGTTCCCAAGTCCCCATGTCGCCATGTCGCCATGTTGCCATGTTGCCATGTCGCCATGTCCCCAGTCCCATGTCCCATGTTGCCATGGCCCCATGTCCCACATCCCACATCCCACATCCCCATGTCCCATGTTGCCATGTTGCCATGTCGCCATGGCCCCATGTCCCATGTCCCCAGTCCCATGTCCCATGTCCCATGTTGCCATGGCCCCATGTCCCACATCCCACATCCCCATGTCCCATATCCCACTCCCCATGTCCCCATGTCCCCAGTCCCACGTCCCCATGTTGCCATGTCCCAATGTCCCATGTCCCCATGTCCCCATGTCCCATGTCCCATGTCCCACATCCCCATGTCCCATGTCCCCATGTCGCCATGTCCCCATGGTCCCATGTCCCAATGTCCCCAGTCCCATGTCCCCATGTCCCCATGTCCCCATGTCCCCATGTCCCCATGTCCCCATGTTGCCATGGCCCCATGTCCCCATGTCCCCACATCCCCACGTCCCCAGTCCCCACGTCCCCACGTCCCCAGTCCCCACGTCCCCATGTCCCCACGTCCCCACGTCCCCAGTCCCCATGTCCCACATCCCACATCCCCATGTCCCACGTCCCCATGTCCCATGTCCCAATGTCCCCAGTCCCATGTCCCCATGTCCCCATGTCCCCATGTCCCCAGTCCCATGTCCCCATGTCCCCATGTCCCCATGTCCCCATGTTGCCATGGCCCCACGTCCCCAGTCCCCATGTCCCATGTCCCCATGTCGCCATGTCCCATGTCCCATGTCCCCATGTCCCATGTCCCCATGTCCCCATGGCCCCAATGTCCCATGTCCCCAGTCCCATGTCCCATGTTGCCATGGCCCCATGTCCCATGTCCCCAGTCCATGTCCCCATGTCCCCATGTCGCCATGTCGCCATGTCCCCATGGCCCCATGTCCCAATGTCCCCACATCCCCACGTCCCCAGTCCCCACGTCCCCATGTCCCCATGTCCCCATGTCCCCAGTCCCCATGTCCCATGTCCCATGTCCCCATGTCCCCACGTCCCCATGTCCCCATGTTGCCATGTCCCCATGTCCCATGTCCCCATGTCCCATGTCCCCATGTTGCCATGTCCCATGTCCCCATGGCCCCAATGTCCCATGTCCCCAGTCCCATGTCCCATGTTGCCATGGCCCCATGTCCCATGTCCCCATGTCCCATGTCCCCAGTCCCATGTCCCCATGTCGCCATGTCCCATGGCCCCATGTCCCAATGTCCACAGTCCCATGTCCCCATGTCCCCATGTCCCCAGTCCCATGTCCCCATGTCCCCATGTTGCCATGGCCCCATGTCCCCATATCCCCACGTCCCCAGTCCCCACGTCCCCACGTCCCCACGTCCCCACGTCCCCATGTCCCCATGTCCCCACGTCCCCACGTCCCCAGTCCCCATGTCCCATGTCCCATGTCCCATGTCCCCATGTCCCCATGTCCCCATGGTCCCATGGTCCCATGGTCCCATGGTCCCACGTCCCCAGGTCCCATGGCCCCATGGCCCCATGGTCCCATGGTCCCATGTCCCACGTCCCCAGTCCCACATCCCCATGTCCCACGTCCCCATGTCCCATGTCCCCATGTCCCCACGTCGCCATGTCCCCATGTCCCCATGGCCCAATGTCCCATGTCCCATGTCCCACATCCCACATCCCACATCCCCATGTCCCACGTCCCCATGTCCCATGTCCCCGGTCCCACGTCCCCATGTCGCCATGTCCCACGGCCCCATGTCCCAATGTCCCCAGTCCCATGTCCACATGTCCCCATGTTGCCATGGCCCCATGTCCCCATGTCCCCACATCCCCAGTCCCCATGTCCCATGTCCCCATGTCCCAATGTCCCATGTCCCCATGTCCCCATGTTGCCATGTCCCCATGTCCCATGTCCCCATGTCCCATGTCCCCATGTCCCATGTCCCCATGTTGCCATGTCCCATGTCCCCATGGCCCCAATGTCCCATGTCCCCAGTCCCATGTCCCATGTTGCCATGGCCCCATGTCCCATGTCCCATGTCCCACATCCCATGTCCCACATCCCATGTCCCACATCCCATGTCCCATGTCCCATGTTGCCATGTCGCCATGTCCCCATGGCATCATGTCCCCATGTCCCATGTACCATGTCCCACATCCCACGTCCCCATGTCCCCATGTCCCCAGTCCCATGTCCCCATGTTGCCATGCCC
Source organism: Pristiophorus japonicus (assembly GCF_044704955.1). Lineage (NCBI taxonomy): Eukaryota > Metazoa > Chordata > Chondrichthyes > Pristiophoridae > Pristiophorus > Pristiophorus japonicus. The sequence goes on from NC_091987.1 coordinate 3,428,179, forward strand.
CATGTCCCAATGTCCCCAGTCCCATGTCCCATGTCCCCATGTTGCCATGGCCCCATGTCCCAATGTCCCATGTCCCCATGTCGCCATGTCCCAATGTCCCACGTCGCCATGTCCCATGGCCCCATGTCCCCAGTCCCCATGTCCCATGTCCCCATGTTGCCATGTCGCCATGGCCCCATGTCCCATGTCCCCAGTCCCATGTCCCATGTTGCCATGGCCCCATGTCCCACATCCCATGTCCCCATGTCCCCAAGTCCCCATGTCCCCATGTCCCCATGTCCCCAGTCCCACGTCCCCATGTTGCCATGTCCCAATGTCCCATGTCCCCATGTCCCCATGTCCCATGTCCCATGTCCCCAGTCCCCATGTCCCCAAGTCCCCATGTCCCCATGTCCCCATGTCCCCAGTCCCACGTCCCCATGTTGCCATGTCCCAATGTCCCATGTCCCCAGTCCCCATGTCCCCATGTCCCCATGTCCCATGTCCCATGTCCCCAGTCCCCATGTCCCCATGTCCCCATGTCCCCATGTCCCCAAGTCCCCATGTCCCCATGTCCCCATGTCCCCAGTCCCACGTCCCCATGTTGCCATGTCCCAATGTCCCATGTCCCCAGTCCCCATGTCCCCATGTCCCCATGTCCCATGTCCCATGTCCCCAGTCCCCATGTCCCCATGTCCCCATGTCCCCATGTCCCCATGTCCCCATGTCCCATGTCCCATGTCGCCATGTCCCAATGTCCCACGTCGCCATGTCCCATGGCCCCATGTCCCCAGTCCCCATGTCCCATGTCCCCATGTTGCCATGTCGCCATGGCCCCATGTCCCATGTCCCCAGTCCCATGTCCCATGTTGCCATGGCCCCATGTCCCACATCCCATGTCCCCATGTCCCCAAGTCCCCATGTCCCCATGTCCCCATGTCCCACGTCCCCATGTCCCCATGTCCCAATGTCCCATGTCCCCATGTCCCCATGTCCCATGTCCCATGTCCCCAGTCCCCATGTCCCCAAGTCCCCATGTCCCCATGTCCCCATGTTGCCATGTCCCAATGTCCCATGTCCCCAGTCCCCATGTCCCCATGTCCCCATGTCCCATGTCCCATGTCCCCAGTCCCCATGTCCCCATGTCCCCATGTCCCCATGTCCCCATGTCCCATGTCCCCATGTTGCCATGTCGCCAGTCCCATGTCCCATGTTGCCATGGCCCCATGTCCCATGTCCCACATCCCCATGTCCCATGTCCCCATGTCGCCATGTCGCCATGTCCCATGGCCCCATGTTCCCAGTCCCCATGTCCCATGTCCCCATGTCCCATGTCCCATGTCCCCATGTTGCCATGTCGCCATGGCCCCATGTCCCATGTCCCCAGTCCCATGTCCCATGTTGCCATGGCCCCATGTCCCACGTCCCACGTCCCACATCCCACATCCCATGTCCCCATGTCCCCATGTCCCCATGTCCCCATGTCCCCATGTCCCCATGTCCCCATGTCCCCATGTCCCCATGTCCCCATGTCCCCATGTCCCCATGTCCCCATGTCCCCATGTCCCCATGTCCCCATGTCCCCATGTCCCCATGTCCCATGTCCCATGTCCGCATGTCCCATGTTGCCATGGCCCCATGTCCCATGTCCCACATCCCATGTTCCCCAGTCCCCATGTTCCCCAGTCCCCATGTCCTATACCCCATGTCCCCACGTCCCCATGTCCCCATGTCCCCATGTCCCATGTCCCCAGTCCCATGTCCCATGTTGCCATGGCCCCATGTCCCATGTCCCACGTCCCACATCCCACGTCCCCAGTTCCCATGTGCCCAGTTCCCATGTGCCCAGTTCCCATGTCCCCATGTCCCCATGTCCCCATGTCCCCATGTCCCATGTCCCATGTCCCCATGTCCCATGTCCCATGTCCCATGTCCCCATGTCCCCATGTCCCCAGTTCCCATGTCCCCATGTCCCCACGTCCCCAGTCCCAATGTCCCATGTCCCCATGTCCCCACGTCCCAATGTCCCATGTCCCCATGTCCCCACGTCCCAATGTCCCATGTCCCCATGTCCCCACGTCCCAATGTCCCATGTCCCCATGTCGCCATGTCCCCATGTCCCCATGTCGCCATGTCCCCATGTCCCATGTCCCCATGTTGCCATGTCCCCATGTCCCATGTCCCATGTCCCCATGTCCCATGTCCCCATGTTGCCATGTCCCATGTCCCCATGTCCCCATGTCCCCATGTCCCCATGTCCCCAGTCCACATGTCCCCATGTCCCCATGTCCCCATGTCCCCAGTCCCCATGTCCCCATGTCCCCATGTCCCATGTCCCCATGTTGCCATGTCCCCATGTTGCCATGTCCCCATGTCCCATGTCCCCATGTCCCATGTCCCCATGTTGCCATGTCCCCATGGCCCCAATGTCCCATGTCCCCAGTCCCATGTCCCATGTTGCCATGGCCCCATGTCCCATGTCCCATGTCCCACATCCCATGTCCCACATCCCATGTCCCACATCCCATGTCCCACATCCCATGTCCCACATCCCATGTCCCATGTCCCATGTCCCCATGGCATCATGTCCCCATGTCCCATGTACCATGTCCCACATCCCACGTCCCCATGTCCCCAGTCCCATGTCCCCATGTTGCCATGCCCCATGTCCCAATGTCCCCAGTCCCATGTCCCATGTCCCCATGTTGCCATGGCCCCATGTCCCAATGTCCCATGTCCCCATGTTGCCATGGCCCCATGTCCCAATGTCCCATGTCCCATGTTCCCATGTCCCCATGTTGCCATGGCCCCATGTCCCAATGTCCCATGTCCCCATGTCCCATGTCCCCATGTCCCATGTCCCCATGTCCCCATGTCCCATGTCCCCATGTCCCATGTCCCCATGTCCCCATGTCCCCAGTTCCCATGTCCCCATGTCCCCAGTTCCCATGTCCCCAGTTCCCATGTCCCCAGTTCCCATGTCCCCAGTTCCCATGTCCCCAGTTCCCATGTCCCCAGTTCCCATGTCCCCAGTTCCCATGTCCCCAGTTCCCATGTCCCCATGTCCCCATGTCCCCATGTCCCCAGTCCCCATGTCCCACATCCCACGTCCCCATGTCCCATGTCCCATGTCCCACATCCCACTCCCCATGTCCCACATCCCACTCCCCATGTCCCCATGTCCCCATGTCCCCATGTCCCCATGTCCCCATGTCCCCATGTCCCCATGTCCCCATGTCCCATGTCCCATGTCCCCATGTCCCCATGTCCCATGTCCCATGTCCCATGTCCCATGTCCCATGTCCCATGTCCCATGTCCCATGTCCCATGTCCCATGTCCCATGTCCCATGTCCCATGTCCCATGTCCCATGTCCCATGTCCCATGTCCCATGTCCCATGTCCCATGTCCCATGTCCCATGTCCCATGTCCCATGTCCCATGTCCCATGTCCCATGTCCCATGTCCCATGTCCCATGTCCCATGTCCCATGTCCCATGTCCCATGTCCCATGTCCCATGTCCCATGTCGCCATGGCCCCATGTCCCCATGTCCCCATGTCCCCATGTCGCCATGTCGCCATGGCCCCATGTCCCATGTCCCCAGTCCCATGTCCCACATCACCATGTCCCGTGTCCCCATGTCCCATGTCCCATGTCCCATGTCCCATGTCCCATGTCCCATGTCCCATGTCCCATGTCCCATGTCGCCAGTCCCATGTTGCCATGGCCCCATGTCCCATGTCCCACATCCCCATGTCCCACATCCCCATGTCCCACGTCCCCATGTCCCACGTCCCCATGTCCCACGTCCCCAGTCCCACGTCCCCATGTCGCCATGTCGCCATGGCCCCATGTCCCATGTCCCCAGTCCCATGTCCCATGTTGCCATGGCCCCATGTCCCATGTCCCACATCCCACATCCCATGTCCCCATGTCCCCAGTCCCCATGTCCCCATGTCCCCATGTCCCCAGTCCCACGTCCCCATGTTGCCATGTCCCAATGTCCCACGTCCCCATGTCCCCAGTCCCCATGTCCCCATGTCCCATGTCCCATGTCCCATGTCCCCAGTCCCCATGTCCCCATGTCCCATGTCCCCATGTTGCCATGTCGCCAGTCCCATGTCCCATGTTGCCATGGCCCCATGTCCCATGTCCCACATCCCATGTCCCCATGTCCCCATGTCCCCATGTCCCCATGTCCCCATGTCCCCATGTTCCCCAGTCCCCATGTCCTATGCCCCATGTCCCCACGTCCCACATCCCACATCCCCATGTCCCCATGTCCCCAGTCCCCATGTCCCATGTCCCATGTCCCATGTCCCACGTCCCCAGTCCCAATGTCCCATGTTGCCATGGCCCCATGTCCCAATGTCCCATGTCCCCATGTTGCCATGGCCCCATGTCCCAATGTCCCATGTCCCCATGTTGCCATGGCCCCATGTCCCAATGTCCCATGTCCCATGTTCCCATGTCCCCATGTTGCCATGGCCCCATGTCCCAATGTCCCATGTCCCATGTCCCCATGTCCCCATGTCCCCATGTCCCCAGTTCCCATGTCCCCAGTTCCCATGTCCCCATGTCCCCATGTCCCCAGTTCCCATGTCCCCAGTTCCCATGTCCCCAGTTCCCATGTCCCATGTCCCCATGTCCCATGTCCCCATGTCCCCAGTTCCCATGTCCCCAGTTCCCATGTCCCCAGTTCCCATGTCCCCATGTCCCCATGTCCCCAGTTCCCATGTCCCCATGTCCCCATGTCCCCAGTTCCCATGTCCCCAGTTCCCATGTCCCCAGTTCCCATGTCCCCATGTCCCATGTCCCAATGTCCCATGTCCAATGTCCCAATGTGCAAAGTCCCATGTCCCCATGTCCCCATGTCCCCATGTCCCCATGTCCCCAGTTCCCATGTCCCCATGTCCCCATGTCCCATGTCCCACATCCCACATCCCCATGTCCCACGTCCCCATGTCCCCAGTCCCATGTCCCCATGTCGCCATGTCCCATGGCCCCATGTCCCCAGTCCCCATGTCCCATGTCCCCATGTCCCCATGTCCCCATGTCCCCAGTTCCCATGTCCCCAGTTCCCATGTCCCCAGTTCCCATGTCCCCATGTCCCATGTCCCAATGTCCCATGTCCAATGTCCCAATGTGCAAAGTCCCATGTCCCCATGTCCCCATGTCCCCATGTCCCCAGTTCCCATGTCCCCATGTCCCCATGTCCCCAGTTCCCATGTCCCCAGTTCCCATGTCCCCAGTTCCCATGTCCCCATGTCCCATGTCCCAATGTCCCATGTCAAATGTCCCAATGTGCAAAGTCCCATGTCCCCATGTCCCCATGTCCCCATGTCCCCAGTTCCCATGTCCCCATGTCCCCATGTCCCCATGTCCCATGTCCCACATCCCACATCCCCATGTCCCACGTCCCCATGTCCCCATGTCGCCATGTCCCATGGCCCCATGTCCGCAGTCCCCATGTCCCATGTCCCCATGTCCCCAGTTCCCATGTCCCCATGTCCCCATGTCCCCAGTTCCCATGTCCCCAGTTCCCATGTCCCCAGTTTCCATGTCCCCATGTCCCAATGTCCCATGTCCAATGTCCCAATGTGCAAAGTCCCATGTCCCCATGTCCCCATGTCCCCATGTCCCCAGTTCCCATGTCCCCAGTTCCCATGTCCCCAGTTCCCATGTCCCCAGTTCCCATGTCCCCAGTTCCCATGTCCCCATGTCCCATGTCCCAATGTCCCATGTCCCAATGTCCCATGTCCAATGTCCCAAGTCCCCATGTCCCCATGTCCCCATGTCCCCATGTCCCCAGTTCCCATGTCCCCATGTCCCCATGTCCCATGTCCCATGTCCCACGTCCCCATGTCCCATGTCCCCAGTCCCATGTCCCCATGTCGCCATGTCCCATGGCCCCATGTCCCCAGTCCCCATGTCCCATGTCCCCATGTCCCATGTCCCCATGTTGCCATGTCGCCATGGCCCCATGTCCCATGTCCCCAGTCCCATGTCCCATGTCCCCAGTCCCCATGTCCCCATGTCCCCATGTCCCCATGTCCCCATGTCCCATGTCCCCATGTTGCCATGTCCCATGTCCCCAGTCCCCATGTCCCATGTCCCCATGTTGCCATGTCGCCATGGCCCCATGTCCCATGTCCCCAGTCCCATGTCCCATGTTGCCATGGCCCCATGTCCCATGTCCCACATCCCACGTCCCCAAGTCCCCATGTCCCCATGTCCCACGTCCCCATGTTGCCATGTCCCAATGTCCCATGTCCCCATGTCCCCATGTCCCCATGTCCCATGTCCCATGTCCCATGTCCCCATGTCCCCATGTCCCCATGTCCCCATGTCCCCATGTCCCCATGTCCCATGTCCCCATGTTGCCATGTCGCCAGTCCCATGTCCCATTTTGCCATGGCCCCATGTCCCATGTCCCACATCCCATGTCCCCATGTCCCCATGTCCCCATGTCCCATGTCCCATGTTCCCCAGTCCCCATGTCCCCATGTCCCCATGTCCCCATGTCCCCATGTCCCATGTCCCCATGTTGCCATGTCGCCAGTCCCATGTCCCATGTTGCCATGGCCCCATGTCCCATGTCCCACATCCCATGTCCCCATGTCCCCATGTCCCCATGTCCCCAGTCCCCATGTTCCCCAGTCCCCATGTCCTATGCCCCATGTCCCCATGTCCCACATCCCACATCCCCATGTCCCCATGTCCCCAGTCCCCATGTCCCATGTCCCATGTCCCATGCCCCACGTCCCCATTTCCCCATGTCCCCATGTCCCCATGTCCCATGTCCCATGTCCCACGTCCCACGTCCCACGTCCCACGTCCCACGTCCCACGTCCCACGTCCCACGTCCCACGTCCCCACATCCCCACGTCCCCATGTCCCCACATCCCCACAGTCCCATGTCCCATGTCCCACATCCCACTCCCCATGTCCCCATGTCCCCATGTCGCCACGGCCCCATGCCCCATGTCCCATGTCCCACATCCCATGTCCCCATGTCCCCATGTCCCCATGTCCCCATGTCCCCATGTCCCCAAGTCCCCATGTCCCCACGTCCCCATGTTGCCATGTCCCCATGTCCCATGTCCCATGTCCCACATCCCACATCCCACATCCCCATGTCCCCATGTCCCATGTCCCCATGTTGCCATGTCCCCAGTCCCATGTCCCATGTTGCCATGTCCCCATGTCCCCATGTCCCCATGTCCCATGTCGCCATGTCCCCAGTCCCATGTCCCATGTCGCCATGGCCCCATGTCCCATGTCCCACATCCCATGTCCCACATCCCATGTCCCACATCCCATGTCCCCAGTCCCCATGTCCCCAGTCCCCATGTCCCCAGTCCCCATGTCCCCAGTCCCCATGTCCCCAGTCCCCATGTCCCCAGTTCCCATGTCCCCATGTCCCCATGTCCCCAGTCCCCATGTCCCATGTCCCATGTCCCATGTCCCACATCCCCATGTCCCCATGTCCCCATGTCCCCATGTCCCCAGTCCCCATGTCCCATGTCCCATGTCCCCATGTCCCCATGTCGCATGTCCCATGTCCCATGTCCCCATGTTGCCATGTCGCCATGTCCCATGTCCCCAGTCCCCATGTCCCCACATCCCCACGTCCCCAGGTCCCATGTCCCATGTCCCCATGTCCCCATGTTGCCATGTCGCCATGTCCCATGTCCCCAGTCCCCATGTCCTCACATCCCCATGTCCCCAGGTCCCATGTCCCATGTCCCATGTCCCACATCCCACTCCCCATGTCCCCATGTCCCCATGTCCCCAGTCCCCATGTCCCATGTCCCCATGTCCCATGTCCCCATGTTGCCATGTTGCCATGTCGCCATGGCCCCATGTCCCATGTCCCCAGTCCCATGTCCCATGTTGCCATGGCCCAATGTCCCATGTCCCACATCCCATGTCCCCATGTCCCCATGTCCCCAGTCCCCATGTCCCCATGTCCCCAAGTCCCCATGTCCCCATGTCCCCACGTCCCCATGTTGCCATGTCCCCATGTCCCATGTCCCATGTCCCACATCCCACATCCCACATCCCCATGTCCCATGTCCCATGTCCCCATGTTGCCATGTCGCCATGTCCCCAGTCCCATGTCCCATGTTGCCATGGCCCCATGTCCCATGTCCCACATCCCATGTCCCACATCCCATGTCCCATGTCCCCATGTCCCCATGTCCCCATGTCCCATGTCGCCATGTCCCCATGTCCCCATGTTGCCATGTCGCCATGGTCCCATGTCCCATGTTGCCATGTCGCCATGGCCCCATGTCCCATGTCCCCATGTCCCCATGTCCCCATGTCCCCATGTCCCCAGTTCCCATGTCCCCAGTTCCCATGTCCCCAGTTCCCATGTCCCCAGTTCCCATGTCCCCATGTCCCCATGTCCCCATGTCCCCATGTCCCCATGTCCCCATGTCCCATGTCCCATGTCCCCATGTCCCCATGTCCCACATCCCACATCCCCATGTCCCATGTCCCATGTCCCACATCCCACGTCCCATGTCCCCATGTCCCCAGTTCCCATGTCCCCAGTTCCCATGTCCCCAGTTCCCATGTCCCCAGTTCCCATGTCCCCATGTCCCCATGTCCCATGTCCCATGTCCCACATCCCATGTCCCCACGTCCCCATGTCCCCATGTCCCCATGTCACCATGTCCCCATGTCCCCAGTCCCCATGTCCCCATGTCGCCATGGCCCCATGTCGCCATGGCCCCATGTCCATTGTCCCACATCCCATGTCCCCAGTCCCCATGTCCCCATGTCCCATGTCCCCAGTTCCCATGTCCCCAGTTCCCATGTCCCCATGTCCCCATGTCCCCATGTCCCCAGTCCCCATATCCCCAGTTCCCAGGTCCCCATGTCCCCAGTCCCCATGTCCCATGTCCCCATGTCCCCAGTTCCCATGTCCCCATGTCCCCAGTCCCCATGTCCCATGTCCCACATCCCCACATCCCCATGTCCCCAGGTCCCATGTCCCCATGTCCCCATGTCCCCATGTCCCATGTCCCCATGTCCCCATGTCCCCATGTCCCATGTCCCACATCCCCATGTCCCACGTCCCACGTCCCCATGTCGCCATGGCCCCATGTCCCATGTCCCACATCCCATGTCCCATGTCCCCATGTCCCCAGGTCCCATGTCCCCATGTCCCCATATCCCCATGTCCCCATGTCCCCATGTCCCCATGTCCCACATCCCCATGTCCCCATGTCCCCATGTCCCATGTCCCCAGTCCCCATGTCCCCATGTCCCCATGTCCCATGTCCCCATGTTGCCATGTCGCCAGTCCCATGTCCCATGTCCCCAGTCCCCATGTCCCCATGTCCCCATGTCCCCATGTCCCATGTCCCCATGTTGCCATGTCGCCAGTCCCATGTCCCATGTTGCCATGGCCCCATGTCCCATGTCCCACATCCCATGTCCCCATGTCCCCATGTCCCCATGTCCCATGTCCCATGTTCCCCAGTCCCCATGTCCCCATGTCCCATGTCCCCATGTTGCCATGTCGCCAGTCCCATGTCCCATGTTGCCATGGCCCCATGTCCCATGTCCCACATCCCATGTCCCCATGTCCCCATGTCCCCATGTCCCCAGTCCCCATGTTCCCCAGTCCCCATGTCCTATGCCCCATGTCCCACATCCCACATCCCCATGTCCCCATGTCCCCAGTCCCCATGTCCCATGTCCCCATGTCCCCATGTCCCCATGTCCCCATGTCCCCAGTCCCATGTCCCCATGTCGCCATGTCCCATGGCCCCATGTCCCCAGTCCCCATGTCCCATGTCCCCATGTTGCCATGTCGCCATGGCCCCATGTCCCATGTCCCCAGTCCCATGTCCCATGTTGCCATGGCCCCATGTCCCATGTCCCACATCCCACATCCCATGTCCCCATGTCCCCAGTCCCCATGTCCCCAAGTCCCCATGTCCCCATGTCCCACGTCCCCATGTTGCCATGTCCCAATGTCCCCATGTCCCCATGTCCCCATGTCCCCATGTCCCATGTCCCATGTCCCCATGTCCCCATGTCCCCATGTCCCCATGTCCCATGTCCCCATGTTGCCATGTCGCCAGTCCCATGTCCCATGTTGCCATGGCCCCATGTCCCATGTCCCACATCCCATGTCCCCATGTCCCCATGTCCCCATGTCCCATGTCCCATGTTCCCCAGTCCCCATGTCCCCATGTCCCCATGTCCCCATGTCCCCATGTCCCATGTCCCCATGTTGCCATGTCGCCAGTCCCATGTCCCATGTTGCCATGGCCCCATGTCCCATGTCCCACATCCCATGTCCCCATGTCCCCATGTCCCCATGTCCCCAGTCCCCATGTTCCCCAGTCCCCATGTCCTATGCCCCATGTCCCCATGTCCCACATCCCACATCCCCATGTCCCCATGTCCCCAGTCCCCATGTCCCATGTCCCATGTCCCATCTCCCCATGTCCCCATGTCCCCATGTCCCCATGTCCCATGTCCCATGTCCCATGTCCCATGTCCCATGTCCCATGTCCCACGTCCCACGTCCCACGTCCCACGTCCCACGTCCCACGTCCCACGTCCCACGTCCCACGTCCCCACGTCCCCACATCCCCACAGTCCCATGTCCCATGTCCCACATCCCACTCCCCATGTCCCCATGTCCCCATGTCGCCACGGCCCCATGCCCCATGTCCCATGTCCCACATCCCATGTCCCCATGTCCCCATGTCCCCATGTCCCCAAGTCCCCATGTCCCCACGTCCCCATGTTGCCATGTCCCCATGTCCCATGTCCCATGTCCCACATCCCACATCCCACATCCCCATGTCCCCATGTTGCCATGTCCCCAGTCCCATGTCCCATGTTGCCATGTCCCCATGTCCCCATGTCCCCATGTCCCCATGTCCCATGTCGCCATGACCCCATGTCCCATGTCCCCAGTCCCATGTCCCATGTCGCCATGGCCCCATGTCCCATGTCCCACATCCCATGTCCCACATCCCATGTCCCACATCCCATGTCCCCAGTCCCCATGTCCCCAGTCCCCATGTCCCCAGTCCCCATGTCCCCAGTCCCCATGTCCCCAGTTCCCATGTCCCCATTTCCCCATGTCCCCATGTCCCCATGTCCCCATGTCCCCAGTCCCCATGTCCCATGTCCCATGTCCCACATCCCCACATCCCCATGTCCCCATGTCCCCATGTCCCCATGTCCCCAGTCCCCATGTCCCATGTCCCATGTCCCATGTCCCATGTCCCCATGTCCCCATGTCGCATGTCCCATGTCCCATGTCCCCATGTTGCCATGTCCCCAGTCCCCATGTCCCCACATCCCCACGTCCCCAGGTCCCATGTCCCATGTCCCCATGTCCCCATGTTGCCATGTCGCCATGTCCCATGTCCCCAGTCCCCATGTCCTCACATCCCCATGTCCCCAGGTCCCATGTCCCATGTCCCATGTCCCACATCCCACTCCCCATGTCCCCATGTCCCCAGTCCCCATGTCCCATGTCCCCATGTTGCCATGTTGCCATGTCGCCATGGCCCCATGTCCCATGTCCCCAGTCCCATGTCCCATGTTGCCATGGCCCAATGTCCCATGTCCCACATCCCATGTCCCCATGTCCCCATGTCCCCAGTCCCCATGTCCCCAAGTCCCCATGTCCCCAAGTCCCCATGTCCCCATGTCCCCACGTCCCCATGTTGCCATGTCCCCATGTCCCATGTCCCATGTCCCACATCCCCATGTCCCATGTCCCATGTCCCCATGTTGCCATGTCGCCATGTCCCCAGTCCCATGTCCCATGTTGCCATGGCCCCATGTCCCATGTCCCACATCCCATGTCCCACATCCCATGTCCCATGTCCCCATGTCCCCATGTCCCCATGTCCCATGTCGCCATGTCCCCATGTCCCCATGTTGCCATGGTCCCATGTCCCATGTTGCCATGTCGCCATGGCCCCATGTCCCATGTCCCCATGTCCCCATGTCCCCATGTCCCCAGTTCCCATGTCCCCAGTTCCCATGTCCCCAGTTCCCATGTCCCCAGTTCCCATGTCCCCATGTCCCCATGTCCCCATGTCCCCATGTCCCCATGTCCCATGTCCCATGTCCCATGTCCCATGTCCCATGTCCCCATGTCCCCATGTCCCACATCCCACATCCCCATGTCCCATGTCCCATGTCCCACATCCCACGTCCCATGTCCCCATGTCCCCAGTTCCCATGTCCCCAGTTCCCATGTCCCCAGTTCCCATGTCCCCAGTTCCCATGTCCCCATGTCCCCATGTCCCATGTCCCATGTCCCACATCCCATGTCCCCACGTCCCCATGTCCCCATGTCCCCATGTCACCATGTCCCCATGTCCCCAGTCCCCATGTCCCCATGTCGCCATGGCCCCATGTCGCCATGGCCCCATGTCCCATGTCCCACATCCCATGTCCCCAGTCCCCATGTCCCCATGTCCCATGTCCCCAGTTCCCATGTCCCCAGTTCCCATGTCCCCATGTCCCCATGTCCCCATGTCCCCAGTCCCCATATCCCCAGTTCCCAGGTCCCCATGTCCCCAGTCCCCATGTCCCATGTCCCCATGTCCCCAGTTCCCATGTCCCCATGTCCCCAGTCCCCATGTCCCATGTCCCACATCCCCACATCCCCATGTCCCCAGGTCCCATGTCCCCATGTCCCCATGTCCCCATGTCCCCATGTCCCATGTCCCCATGTCCCCATGTCCCATGTCCCACATCCCCATGTCCCACGTCCCACGTCCCCATGTCGCCATGGCCCCATGTCCCATGTCCCACATCCCATATCCCCATGTCCCCATGTCCCCATGTCCCCATGTCCCCATGTCCCCATGTCCCACATCCCCATGTCCCCATGTCCCCATGTCCCATGTCCCACATCCCCAGTCCCCATGTACCACGTCCCATGTCCCCATGTCCCATGTCCCATGTCCCATGTCCCATGGCCCCATGTCCCCAGTCCCCATGTCCCCAGTCCCCATATCCCCAGTTCCATGTCCCATGTCCCCAGTCCCCATGTCCCATGTCCCCAGTTCCCATGTCCCCATGTCCCCAGTCCCCATGTCCCACATCCCCACATCCCCACGTCCCCAGGTCCCACGTCCCCATGTCCCCACGTCCCCATGTTGCCATGTCGCCATGTCCCATGTCCCCAGTCCCATGTCCCATGTTGCCATGGCCCCATGTCCCCATGTCCCATGTCCCACGTCCCCATGTCCCACGTCCCATGTCCCCATGTCCCACGTCCCATGTCGCCATGGCCCCATGTCCCATGTCCCACATCCCATGTCCCATGTCCCCATGTCCCCATGTCCCCAGGTCCCATGTCCCCATGTCCCCATGTCCCCATGTCCCCATGTCCCCATGTCCCCATGTCCCACATCCCCATGTCCCCATGTCCCATGTCCCACATCCCCAGTCCCCATGTACCACGTCCCATGTCCCCATGTCCCATGTCCCATGTCCCATGTCCCATGTCCCATGTCCCATGTCCCATGTCCCATGTCCCATGTCCCCATATCTCCATGTCCCACATCCCATGTCCCATGTCCCCATGTCCTCAGGTCCCATGTCCCATGTCCCCATGTCCCCATGTCCCCATGTCCCCATGTCCCACATCCCATGTCCCACATCCCATGTCCCACATCCCATGTCCCATGTCCCCATGTCCCCAGTTCCCATGTCCCCAGTTCCCATGTCCCCAGTTCCCATGTCCCCAGTTCCCATGTCCCCAGTTCCCATGTCCCTATGTCCCATGTCCCTATGTCCCATGTCCCATGTCCCACATCCCATGTCCCCATGTCACCATGTCCCCAGTCCCCATGTCCCATGTCCCATGTCCCACATCCCATGTCCCCATGTCACCATGTCCCCAGTCCCCATGTCCCATGTCCCATGTCCCCAGTCCCATGTCCCATGTTGCCATGGCCCCATGTCCCACATCCCACATCCCATGTCCCATGTCCCCATGTCCCATGTCCCACATCCCACGTCCCATGTCCCATGTCCCATGTCCCCAGGTCCCATGTCCCCATGTCCCCATGTCCCCATGTCCCCATGTCCCACATCCCACATCCCACATCCCACATCCCCATGTCCCACATCCCATGTCCCACATCCCATGTCCCATGTCCCCATGTCCCCAGTTCCCATGTCCCCAGTTCCCATGTCCCCAGTTCCCATGTCCCCAGTTCCCATGTCCCCAGTTCCCATGTCCCCAGTTCCCATGTCCCTATGTCCCATGTCCCACATCCCATGTCCCCATGTCACCATGTCCCCATGTCCCCAGTCCCCATGTCCCATGTCCCATGTCCCCAGTCCCATGTCCCATGTTGCCATGGCCCCATGTCCCATGTCCCATGTCCCATGTCCCATGTCCCATGTCCCATGTCGCCATGGCCCCATGTCGCCATGGCCCCATGTCCCATGTCCCACATCCCATGTCCCCAGTCCCCATGTCCCCAGTTCCCATGTCCCCATGTCCCCATGTCGCCATGGCCCCATGTCCCATGTCCCACATCCCATGTCCCCAGTCCCCATGTCCCCAGTTCCCATGTCCCCATGTCCCCATGTCCCCATGTCCCCAGTCCCCATGTCCCCAGTCCCCATGTCCCCAGTCCCCATGTCCCCATGTCCCCAGTTCCCATGTCCCCAGTCCCCATGTCCCATGTCCCACATCCCCACATCCCCATGTCCCCAGGTCCCACGTCCCCATGTCCCCATGTCCCCATGTTGCCATGTCGCCATGTCCCATGTCCCCAGTCCCATGTCCCATGTTGCCATGGCCCCATGTCCCATGTCCCACATCCCACTTCCCATGTCCCCATGTCCCCAGTCCCCATGTCCCCATGTCCCCATGTCCCCAGTCCCACGTCCCCATGTCGCCATGTCCCAATGTCCCCATGTCCCCATGTCCCCAGTCCCCATGTTCCCCAGTCCCCATGTCCCATGTCCCATGTCCCCATGTCCCCATGTCCCCATGTCCCATGTCCCATGTCCCCATTTTGCCATGTCGCCAGTCCCATGTTGCCATGGCCCCATGTCGCCATGTCCCCATGTTTCCCAGTCCCCATGTTCCCCAGTCCCCATGTCCTATGTCCCATGTCCCCATGTCCCCATGTCCCACATCCCACATCCCAATGTCCCCATGTCCCCATGTCCCCCAGTCCCCATGTCCCCATGTCCCCATGTCCCCATGTCCCCATGTCCCCATGTCCCACATCCCACATCCCCATGTTGCCATGTCCCAATGTCCCATTTCCCCATGTCCCCATGTCCCCAGTCCCCATGTCCCCCAGTCCCCAGTCCCCATGTCCCATGTCCCCAGTCCCCATGTCCCATGTCCCATGTCCCCATGTTGCCATGTCGCATGTCCCATGTTGCCATGGCCCCATGTCCCCATGTCCCCATGTTCCCCAGTCCCCATGTCCTATGTCCCATGTCCCCATGTCCCACATCCCACATCCCACATCCCCATGTCCCATGTCCCCATGGCCCCATGTCCCCCAGTCCTATGTCCCCATGTCCCCATGTCCCCATGTCCCCATGTCCCCATGTCCCCATGTCCCACATCCCACATCCCCATGTTGCCATGTCCCAATGTCCCATGTCCCCATGTCCCCATGTCCCCAGTCCCCATGTCCCCCAGTCCCCATGTCCCATGTCCCATGTCCCCAGTCCCCATGTCCCCATGTCCCATGTCCCATGTCCCATGTTGCCATGTCGCATGTCCCATGTTGCCATGGCCCCATGTCCCCATCTCGCCATGTCCCCACATCCCCACATCCCCATGTCCCCATGTCCCCATGTCCCCATGTTGCCATGTCCCATGTCCCCAGTCCCATGTCCCATGTTGCCATGGCCCCATGTCCCATGTCCCACATCCCATGTCCCACATCCCATGTCCCCAGTCCCCATGTCCCCAGTCCCCATGTCCCCAGTTCCCATGTCCCCAGTTCCCATGTCCCCAGTTCCCATGTCCCCAGTTCCCATGTCCCCAGTTCCCATGTCTCCATGTCCCCATGTCCCCATGTCCCCAGTCCCAATGTCCCCAGTCCCCATGTCCCCAGTCCCCATGTCCCCAGTTCCCATGTCCCCATGTCCCCATGTCCCCATGTCCCCAGTCCCCATGTCCCATGTCCCATGTCCCATGTCCCACATCCCACTCCCCATGTCCCCATGTCCCCATGTCCCCAGTCCCCATGTCCCATGTCCCCATGTCCCATGTCCCCATGTTGCCATGTCGCCATGGCCCCATGTCCCATGTCCCACATCCCATGTCCCCATGTCCCCATGTCCCCATGTCCCCAGTCCCCATGTCCCCATGTCCCCAAGTCCCCATGTCCGCACGTCCGCATGTTGCCATGTCCCCATGTCCCATGTCCCCATGTCCCACATCCCACATCCCCAGTCCCCATGTCCCATGTCCCATGTCCCCATGTCCCACGTCCCATGTCCCATGTCCCATGTCCCACATCCCATGTCCCACATCCCATGTCCCACATCCCATGTCCCATGTCCCATGGTCCCATGTCCCCATGTCCCCATGTCCCCATGTCCCCATGTCCCCATGTCCCATGTCCCACATCCCACGTCCCCAGTTCCCATGTCCCCATGTCCCCAGTCCCATGTCCCATGTCCCCAGTCCCATGTCCCCATGTCGCCATGTCCCATGGCCCCATGTCCCCAGTCCCCATGTCCCATGTCCCCATGTCCCCAGTTCCCATGTCCCCATGTCCCCATGTCCCCAGTTCCCATGTCCCCAGTTCCCATGTCCCCAGTTCCCATGTCCCATGTCCCACATCCCATGTCCCACATCCCATGTCCCATGTCCCATGGTCCCATGTCCCCATGTCCCCATGTCCCCATGTCCCCATGTCCCCATGTCCCATGTCCCACATCCCACGTCCCCAGTTCCCATGTCCCCATGTCCCCAGTCCCATGTCCCATGTCCCCAGTCCCATGTCCCCATGTCGCCATGTCCCATGGCCCCATGTCCCCAGTCCCCATGTCCCATGTCCCCATGTCCCCAGTTCCCATGTCCCCATGTCCCCATGTCCCCAGTTCCCATGTCCCCAGTTCCCATGTCCCCATGTCGCCATGTCCCATGGCCCCATGTCCCCAGTCCCCATGTCCCATGTCCCCATGTCCCCAGTTCCCATGTCCCCATGTCCCCATGTCCCCAGTTCCCATGTCCCCAGTTCCCATGTCCCCATGTCCCATGTCCAATGTCCCAATGTGCAAAGTCCCATGTCCCCATGTCCCCATGTCCCCATGTCCCCAGTTCCCATGTCCCCATGTCCCCATGTCCCCATGTCCCCAGTTCCCATGTCCCCAGTTCCCATGTCCCCAGTCCCCATGTCCCCATGTCCCATGTCCCAATGTCCCATGTCCAATGTCCCAATGTGCAAAGTCCCATGTCCCCATGTCCCCATGTCCCCATGTCCCCATGTCCCATGTCCCATGTCCCACATCCCACATCCCCATGTTGCCATGTCGCCATGGCCCCATGTCCCATGTCCCCAGTCCCATGTCCCATGTTGCCATGGCCCCATGTCCCATGTCCCACATCCCACATCCCACATCCCACGTCCCATGTCCCCAAGTCCCCATGTCCCCATGTCCCCATGTCCCCAGTCCCACGTCCCCATGTTGGCATGTCCCAATGTCCCCATGTCCCCATGTCCCCAGTCCCCATATCCCCAGTTCCCATGTCCCCATGTCCCCAGTCCCCATGTCCCATGTCCCATGTCCCCATGTCCCCAGGTCCCATGTCCCCATGTCCCCATGTCCCCATGTTGCCATGTCGCCATGTCCCATGTCCCCAGTCCCATGTCCCATGTTGCCATGGCCCCATGTCCCATGTCCCACATCCCACTTCCCATGTCCCCATGTCCCCATGTCCCCAGTCCCCATGTCCCCATGTCCCCATGTCCCCAGTCCCACGTCCCCATGTTGCCATGTCCCAATGTCCCCATGTCCCCAGTCCCCATGTTGCCCAGTCCCCATGTCCCATGTCCCCATGTCCCCATGTCCCATGTCCCATGTCCCCATGTTGCCATGTCGCCAGTCCCATGTCCCATGTTGCCATGGCCCCATGTCGCCATGTCCCCATGTTCCCCAGTCCCCATGTTCCCCAGTCCCTATGTACCATGTCCCCATGTCCCAATGTCCCATGTCCCCATGTCCCCCAGTCCCCATGTCCCCATGTCCCCATGTCCCCATGTCCCACATCCCACATCCCCATGTTGCCATGTCCCAATGTCCCATTTCCCCATGTCCCCATGTCCCCAGTCCCCATGTCCCCCAGTCCCCATGTCCCATGTCCCATGACCCCATGTCCCCATGTCCCCATGTTCCCCAGTCCCCATGTCCTATGTCCCATGTCCCCATGTCCCCATGTCCCCATGTCCCACATCCCACATCCCACATCCCACATCCCCATGTCCCCCAGTCCTATGTCCCCATGTCCCCATGTCCCCATGTCCCAATGTCCCCATGTCCCACATCCCACATCCCCATGTTGCCATGTCCCAATGTCCCATGACCCCATGTCCCCATGTCCCCAGTCCCCATGTCCCCCAGTCCCCATGTCCCATGTCCCATGTCCCCAGTCCCCATGTCCCCATGTCCCATGTCCCATGTCCCATGTTGCCATGTCGCATGTCCCATGTCCCCATGGCCCCATGTCCCCATGTCCCCATGTCCCCACATCCCCACATCCCCACATCCCCATGTCCCCATGTCCCCATGTCCCCATGTTGCCATGTCCCATGTCCCCAGTCCCATGTCCCATGTTGCCATGGCCCCATGTCCCATGTCCCACATCCCATGTCCCACATCCCATGTCCCCAGTCCCCATGTCCCCAGTCCCCATGTCCCCAGTCCCCATGTCCCCAGTTCCCATGTCCCCAGTTCCCATGTCCCCAGTTCCCATGTCCCCAGTTCCCATGTCCCCATGTCCCCATGTCCCCATGTCCCCAGTCCCAATGTCCCCAGTCCCCATGTCCCCAGTCCCCATGTCCCCAGTTCCCATGTCCCCATGTCCCCATGTCCCCAGTCCCCATGTCCCATGTCCCATGTCCCACATCCCACTCCCCATGTCCCCAGTCCCCATGTCCCATGTCCCCATGTCCCATGTCCCCATGTTGCCATGTCGCCATGGCCCCATGTCCCATGTCCCACATCCCATGTCCCCATGTCCCCATGTCCCCATGTCCCCAGTCCCCATGTCCCCATGTCCCCAAGTCCCCATGTCCGCACGTCCGCATGTTGCCATGTCCCCATGTCCCATGTCCCCATGTCCCACATCCCACATCCCACATCCCCAGTCCCCATGTCCCATGTCCCATGTCCCCATGTCCCACGTCCCATGTCCCATGTTGCCATGGCCCCATGTCCCATGTCCCACATCCCATGTCCCATGTCCCATGGTCCCATGTCCCATGTCCCCATGTCCCCATGTCCCCATGTCCCAATGTCCCAATGTCCCACATCCCACTCCCCATGTCCCCATGTCCCCAGTTCCCATGTCCCCATGTCCCCAGTCCCATGTCCCCATGTCGCCATGTCCCATGGCCCCATGTCCCCTGTCCCCATGTCCCCAGTTCCCATGTCCCCATGTCCCCATGTCCCCAGTTCCCATGTCCCCATGTCCCATGTCCTAATGTCCCATGTCCAATGTCCCAATGTGCAAAGTCCCATGTCCCCATGTCCCCATGTCCCCATGTCCCCAGTTCCCATGTCCCCAGTTCCCATGTCCCCAGTTCCCATGTCCCCATGTCCCCAGTCCCCATATCCCCAGTTCCCATGTCCCCATGTCCCCAGTCCCCATGTCCCATGTCCCATGTCCCCATGTCCCCAGGTCCCATGTCCCCATGTCCCCATGTCCCCATGTTGCCATGTCGCCATGTCCCATGTCCCCAGTCCCATGTCCCATGTTGCCATGGCCCCATGTCCCATGTCCCACATCCCACTTCCCATGTCCCCATGTCCCCATGTCCCCAGTCCCCATGTCCCCATGTCCCCATGTCCCCAGTCCCACGTCCCCATGTTGCCATGTCCCAATGTCCCCATGTCCCCAGTCCCCATGTTGCCCAGTCCCCATGTCCCATGTCCCCATGTCCCCATGTCCCATGTCCCATGTCCCCATGTTGCCATGTCGCCAGTCCCATGTCCCATGTTGCCATGGCCCCATGTCGCCATGTCCCCATGTTCCCCAGTCCCCATGTTCCCCAGTCCCTATGTACCATGTCCCCATGTCCCAATGTCCCATGTCCCCATGTCCCCCAGTCCCCATGTCCCCATGTCCCCATGTCCCACATCCCACATCCCCATGTTGCCATGTCCCAATGTCCCATTTCCCCATGTCCCCATGTCCCCAGTCCCCATGTCCCCCAGTCCCCATGTCCCATGTCCCATGACCCCATGTCCCCATGTCCCCATGTTCCCCAGTCCCCATGTCCTATGTCCCATGTCCCCATGTCCCCATGTCCCCATGTCCCACATCCCACATCCCACATCCCACATCCCCATGTCCCCCAGTCCTATGTCCCCATGTCCCCATGTCCCCATGTCCCAATGTCCCCATGTCCCACATCCCACATCCCCATGTTGCCATGTCCCAATGTCCCATGACCCCATGTCCCCATGTCCCCAGTCCCCATGTCCCCCAGTCCCCATGTCCCATGTCCCATGTCCCCAGTCCCCATGTCCCCATGTCCCATGTCCCATGTCCCATGTTGCCATGTCGCATGTCCCATGTCCCCATGGCCCCATGTCCCCATGTCCCCATGTCCCCACATCCCCACATCCCCACATCCCCATGTCCCCATGTCCCCATGTCCCCATGTTGCCATGTCCCATGTCCCCAGTCCCATGTCCCATGTTGCCATGGCCCCATGTCCCATGTCCCACATCCCATGTCCCACATCCCATGTCCCCAGTCCCCATGTCCCCAGTCCCCATGTCCCCAGTCCCCATGTCCCCAGTTCCCATGTCCCCAGTTCCCATGTCCCCAGTTCCCATGTCCCCAGTTCCCATGTCCCCATGTCCCCATGTCCCCATGTCCCCAGTCCCAATGTCCCCAGTCCCCATGTCCCCAGTCCCCATGTCCCCAGTTCCCATGTCCCCATGTCCCCATGTCCCCAGTCCCCATGTCCCATGTCCCATGTCCCATGTCCCACATCCCACTCCCCATGTCCCCAGTCCCCATGTCCCATGTCCCCATGTCCCATGTCCCCATGTTGCCATGTCGCCATGGCCCCATGTCCCATGTCCCACATCCCATGTCCCCATGTCCCCATGTCCCCATGTCCCCATGTCCCCATGTCCCCAAGTCCCCATGTCCGCACGTCCGCATGTTGCCATGTCCCCATGTCCCATGTCCCCATGTCCCACATCCCACATCCCCAGTCCCCATGTCCCATGTCCCATGTCCCCATGTCCCACGTCCCATGTCCCATGTTGCCATGGCCCCATGTCCCATGTCCCACATCCCATGTCCCATGTCCCATGGTCCCATGTCCCATGTCCCCATGTCCCCATGTCCCCATGTCCCAATGTCCCAATGTCCCACATCCCACTCCCCATGTCCCCATGTCCCCAGTTCCCATGTCCCCATGTCCCCAGTCCCATGTCCCCATGTCGCCATGTCCCATGGCCCCATGTCCCCTGTCCCCATGTCCCCAGTTCCCATGTCCCCATGTCCCCATGTCCCCAGTTCCCATGTCCCCATGTCCCATGTCCTAATGTCCCATGTCCAATGTCCCAATGTGCAAAGTCCCATGTCCCCATGTCCCCATGTCCCCATGTCCCCAGTTCCCATGTCCCCAGTTCCCATGTCCCCAGTTCCCATGTCCCCATGTCCCCAGTCCCATGTCCCATGTCCCCAGTCCCATGTCCCCATGTCGCCATGTCCCATGGCCCCATGTCCCCTGTCCCCATGTCCCCAGTTCCCATGTCCCCATGTCCCCATGTCCCCAGTTCCCATGTCCCCATGTCCCATGTCCTAATGTCCCATGTCCAATGTCCCAATGTGCAAAGTCCCATGTCCCCATGTCCCCATGTCCCCATGTCCCCATGTCCCCATGTCCCCAGTTCCCATGTCCCCAGTTCCCATGTCCCCAGTTCCCATGTCCCCATGTCCCATGTCCCAATGTCCCATGTCCAATGTCCCAATGTGCAAAGTCCCATGTCCCCATGTCCCCATGTCCCCATGTCCCCATGTCCCCATGTCCCCATGTCCCATGTCCCATGTCCCACATCCCACATCCCCATGTTGCCATGTCGCCATGGCCCCATGTCCCATGTCCCCAGTCCCATGTCCCATGTTGCCATGGCCCCATGTCCCATGTCCCACATCCCACATCCCACATCCCACATCCCATGTCCCCATGTCCCCAGTCCCCATGTCCCCAAGTCCCCATGTCCCCATGTCCCCAGTCCCACGTCCCCATGTTGCCATGTCCCAATGTCCCATGTCCCCATGTCCCCAGTCCCCATGTCCCATGTCCCATGTCCCATGTCCCATGTCCCCATGTCCCCATGTCCCATGTCCCATGTCCCATGTCCCACATCCCACATCCCCACATCCCCATGTCCCCATGTCCCCATGTCCCCAGTCCCCATGTCCCATGTCCCATGTCCCCATGTCCCCATGTCCCCATGTCCCATGTCCCCATGTTGCCATGTCGCCAGTCCCATGTCCCATGTTGCCATGGCCCCATGTCCCCATGTCCCCATGTCCCCAGTCCCCATGTTCCCCAGTCCACATGTCCTATGCCCCATGTCCCCATGTCCCACATCCCACATCCCCATGTCCCATGTTGCCATGGCCCCATGTCCCATGTCCCACATCCCATGTCCCCATGTCCCCATGTCCCCATGTCCCCATGTCCCCAGTCCCAATGTCCCCAGTCCCCATGTCCCCAGTCCCCATGTCCCCAGTTCCCATGTCCCCATGTCCCCAGTCCCCATGTCCCATGTCCCATGTCCCATGTCCCACATCCCACTCCCCATGTCCCCGTGTCCCCAGTCCCCATGTCCCATGTCCCCATGTCCCATGTCCCCATGTTGCCATGGCCCCATGTCCCATGTCCCACATCCCATGTCCCCATGTCCCCATGTCCCCATGTCCCCAGTCCCCATGTCCCCATGTCCCCAAGTCCCCATGTCCGCACGTCCGCATGTTGCCATGTCCCCATGTCCCATGTCCCCATGTCCCACATCCCACATCCCACATCCCACATCCCCATGTCCCCATGTCCCACGTCCCATGTCCCATGTTGCCATGGCCCCATGTCCCATGTCCCACATCCCATGTCCCATGGTCCCATGTCCCATGTCCCCATGTTGCCATGTCGCCATGGCCCCATGTCCCATGTCCCACATCCCATGTCCCCATGTCCCCATGTCCCCATGTCCCCATGTCCCCATGTCCCCAGTCCCCATGTCCCCATGTCCCCAAGTCCCCATGTCCGCACGTCCGCATGTTGCCATGTCCCCATGTCCCATGTCCCCATGTCCCACATCCCACATCCCACATCCCCATGTCCCCATGTCCCCATGTCCCACGTCCCATGTCCCATGTTGCCATGGCCCCATGTCCCATGTCCCATGTCCCCATGTCCCCATGTCCCCATGTCCCCATGTCCCAATGTCCCACATCCCACTCCCCATGTCCCCATGTCCCCAGTTCCCATGTCCCCATGTCCCCAGTCCCATGTCCCATGTCCCCAGTCCCATGTCCCCATGTCGCCATGTCCCATGGCCCCATGTCCCCTGTCCCCATCTCCCCAGTTCCCATGTCCCCATGTCCCCATGTCCCCAGTTCCCATGTCCCCATGTCCCATGTCCCATGTCCTAATGTCCCATGTCCAATGTCCCAATGTGCAAAGTCCCATGTCCCCATGTCCCCATGTCCCCAGTTCCCATGTCCCCAGTTCCCATGTCCCCAGTTCCCATGTCCCCATGTCCCATGTCCCAATGTCCCATGTCCAATGTCCCAATGTGCAAAGTCCCATGTCCCCATGTCCCCATGTCCCCATGTCCCCATGTCCCCAGTTCCCATGTCCCCATGTCCCCATGTCCCCATGTCCCATGTCCCATGTCCCACATCCCACATCCCCATGTTGCCATGTCGCCATGGCCCCATGTCCCATGTCCCCAGTCCCATGTCCCATGTTGCCATGGCCCCATGTCCCATGTCCCACATCCCACATCCCATGTCCCCAAGTCCCCATGTCCCCATGTCCCCATGTCCCCATGTCCCATGTCCCATGTCCCACATCCCACATCCCCATGTTGCCATGTCGCCATGGCCCCATGTCCCATGTCCCCAGTCCCATGTCCCATGTTGCCATGGCCCCATGTCCCATGTCCCACATCCCACATCCCATGTCCCCAAGTCCCCATGTCCCCATGTCCCCATGTCCCCATGTCCCATGTCCCATGTCCCATGTCCCATGTCCCATGTCCCATGTCCCATGTTGCCATGTTGCCAGTCCCATGTCCCCATGTCCCCATGTCCCCAGTCCCCATGTTCCCCAGTCCCCATGTCCTATGCCCCATGTCCCCATGTCCCACATCCCACATCCCCATGTCCCACATCCCACATCCCCATGTCCCCATGACCCCATGTCGCCATGTCGCCATGACCCCATGTCCCCAGTCCCATGTCGCCATGGCCCCATGTCCCATGTCCCCATGTCCCCAGTTCCCATGTCCCCAGTTCCCATGTCCCCATGTCCCCAGTCCCCATGTCCCCATGTCCCCATGTCCCATGTCCCATGTCCCACATCCCACATCCCCATGTCCCCATGTCCCCAGTCCCCATGTCCCATGTCCCATGTCCCATGTCCCATGTCCCACGTCCCACGTCCCACGTCCCATGTCCCACGTCCCATGTCCCATGTCCCATGTCCCATGTCCCCATGTCCCCATGTCCCCATGTCCCCACGTCGCCACTGTCCCATGTCCCACATCCCACATCCCCATGTCCCATGTCCCCATGTTCCCAGTCCCATG
Organism: Pristiophorus japonicus; assembly: GCF_044704955.1. Classification (NCBI taxonomy): domain Eukaryota; kingdom Metazoa; phylum Chordata; class Chondrichthyes; family Pristiophoridae; genus Pristiophorus; species Pristiophorus japonicus. The sequence goes on from NC_091987.1 coordinate 3,453,217, forward strand.
TCCCATGTTGCCATGGCCCCATGTCCCCATGTCCCCATGTCCCATGTCGCCATGACCCCATGTCCCATGTCCCCAGTCCCATGTCGCCATGGCCCCATGTCCCATGTCCCCATGTCCCCAGTTCCCATGTCCCCAGTTCCCATGTCCCCATGTCCCCAGTCCCCATGTCCCCATGTCCCCATGTCCCCATGTCCCATGTCCCATGTCCCACATCCCATGTCCCCATGTCCCCATGTCCCCAGTCCCCATGTCCCATGTCCCATGTCCCATGTCCCATGTCCCACGTCCCACGTCCCACGTCCCACGTCCCATGTCCCATGTCCCCATGTCCCCATGTCCCCATGTCCCCACGTCGCCACTGTCCCATGTCCCACATCCCACATCCCCATGTCCCATGTCCCCATGTTCCCAGTCCCATGTCCCATGTTGCCATGGCCCCATGTCCCCATGTCCCCATGTCCCATGTCGCCATGACCCCATGTCCCATGTCCCCAGTCCCATGTCCCATGTCGCCATGGCCCCATGTCCCATGTCCCACATCCCATGTCCCACATCCCATGTCCCACATCCCATGTCCCCAGTCCCCATGTCCCCAGTCCCCATGTCCCCAGTCCCCATGTCCCCAGTTCCCATGTCCCCATTTCCCCATGTCCCCATGTCCCCATGTCCCCATGTCCCCAGTCCCCATGTCCCATATCCCATGTCCCACATCCCCATGTCCCCATGTCCCCAGTCCCCATGTCCCCATGTCCCCAGTCCCCATGTCCCCATGTCCCCATGTCCCCATGTCCCCACGTCGCCATGTCCCCATGTCCCATGTCCCACATCCCACATCCCACATCCCCATGTCCCCATGTCCCATGTCCCCATGTCCCATGTCCCCAGTCCCATGTCCCATGTTGCCATGGCCCCATGTCCCATGTCCCACATCCCATGTCCCACATCCCATGTCCCACATCCCATGTCCCCAGTCCCCATGTCCCCAGTCCCCATGTCCCCAGTCCCCATGTCCCCAGTTCCCATGTCCCCATGTCCCCATGTCCCCATGTCCCATGTCCCATGTCCCCATGTCCCCATGTCCCATGTCCCCATGTTGCCATGTCGCCAGTCCCATGTCCCATGTTGCCATGGCCCCATGTCCCATGTCCCACATCCCATGTCCCCATGTCCCCATGTCCCCATGTCCCCAGTCCCCATGTTCCCCAGTCCACATGTCCTATGCCCCATGTCCCCATGTCCCACATCCCACATCCCCATGTCCCATGTTGCCATGGCCCCATGTCCCATGTCCCACATCCCATGTCCCCATGTCCCCATGTCCCCATGTCCCCATGTACCCATGTCCCATGTCCCATGTCCCATGTCCCCATGGCCCCATGTCCCATGTCCCACATCCCATGTCCCCAGTCCCCATGTCCCCATGTCCCATGTCCCCAGTTCCCATGTCCCCAGTTCCCATGTCCCCATGTCCCCAGTCCCCATATCCCCAGTTCCCATGTCCCCATGTCCCCATGTCCCCAGTCCCCATGTCCCATGTCCCATGTCCCCAGTTCCCATGTCCCCATGTCCCCAGTCCCCATGTCCCATGTCCCACATCCCCACATCCCCATGTCCCCAGGTCCCATGTCCCCACGTCCCCATGTCCCCATGTTGCCATGTCGCCATGTCCCATGTCCCCAGTCCCATGTCCCATGTTGCCATGGCCCCATGTCCCATGTCCCACATCCCACTTCCCATGTCCCCATGTCCCCATGTCCCCAGTCCCCATGTCCCCATGTCCCCAGTCCCACGTCCCCATGTTGCCATGTCCCCATGACCCCATGTTCCCCAGTCCCCTTGTTCCCCAGTCCCCATGTCCCATGTCCCCATGTCCCCATGTCCCATGTCCCCATGTTGCCATGTCGCCAGTCCCATGTCCCATGTTGCCATGGCCCCATGTCGCCATGTCCCCATGTTCCCCAGTCCCCATGTCCTATGTCCCATGTCCCCCAGTCCCCATGTCCCCATATCCCCATGTCCCCATGTCCCACATCCCACATCCCCATGTTGCCATGTCCCCATGTCCCCATGTCCCCAGTCCCCATGTCCCCCAGTCCCCATGTCCCATGTCCCATGTCCCCAGTCCCCATGTCCCATGTCCCATGTCCCCATGTTGCCATGTCGCATGTCCCATGTTGCCATGGCCCCATGTCCCCATGTCCCCATGTCCCCATGTTCCCCATGTCCTATGTCCCATGTCCCCATGTCCCCATGTCCCACATCCCACATCCCACATCCCCATGTCCCATGTCCCCATGTCCCCATGTCCCCCAGTCCTATGTCCCATGTCCCCATGTCCCCATGTCCCCATGTCCCCAGTCCCCATGTCCCCCAGTCCCCATGTCCCATGTCCCCATGTTGCCATGTCGCATGTCCCATGTTGCCATGGCCCCATGTCCCCATGTCCCCAGTCCCCATGTTCCCCAGTCCCCATGTCCTATGTCCCATGTCCCCATGTCCCCATGTCCCCACATCCCCACATCCCCATGTCCCCATGTCCCCATGTCCCCATGTTGCCATGTCCCATGTCCCATGTCCCATGTTGCCATGGCCCCATGTCCCATGTCCCACATCCCATGTCCCACATCCCATGTCCCCAGTCCCCATGTCCCCAGTCCCCATGTCCCCAGTTCCCCAGTTCCCATGTCCCCATGTCCCCATGTCCCCATGTCCCCAGTCCCAATGTCCCCAGTCCCCATGTCCCCAGTCCCCATGTCCCCAGTTCCCATGTCCCCATGTCCCCATGTCCCCAGTCCCCATGTCCCCATGTCCCCATGTCCCATGTTGCCATGGCCCCATGTCCCATGTCCCACATCCCATGTCCCACATCCCATGTCCCCAGTCCCCATGTCCCCAGTCCCCATGTCCCCAGTTCCCATGTCCCCATGTCCCCATGTCCCCATGTCCCCAGTCCCAATGTCCCCAGTCCCCATGTCCCCAGTCCCCATGTCCCCAGTTCCCATGTCCCCATGTCCCCATGTCCCCAGTCCCCATGTCCCATGTCCCATGTCCCATGTCCCACATCCCACTCCCCATGTCCCCAGTCCCCATGTCCCATGTCCCCATGTTGCCATGTCGCCATGGCCCCATGTCCCATGTCCCACATCCCATGTCCCCATGTCCCCAGTCCCCATGTCCCCATGTCCCCAAGTCCCCATGTCCGTACGTCCGCATGTTGCCATGTCCCCATGTCCCATGTCCCCATGTCCCACATCCCACATCCCACATCCCACATCCCCAGTCCCCATGTCCCATGTCCCATGTCCCCATGTCCCACGTCCCATGTCCCATGTTGCCATGGCCCCATGTCCCATGTCCCACATCCCACATCCCACGTCCCCATGTCCCCATGTCCCCATGTCCCATGTCCCATGTCCCCATGTCCCACATCCCACTCCCCAGTTCCCATGTCCCACATCCCATGTCCCCATGACCCCATGTCCCCATGTCCCCAGTCCCCATGTCCCATGTCCCCATGTGCCCAGTCCCCAAGTCCCCATGTCCCATGTCCACAGTCCCATGTCCCATGTTGCCATGGCCCCATGTCCCATGTCCCACATCCCATGTCCCCATGTCCCCATGTCCCCAGTCCCCGTGTCCCCATGTCCCCATGTCCCATGTCCCATGTCCCACATCCCCATGTCCCCATGGCCCCATGTCCCATGTCCCACATCCCACGTCCCATGTCCCCATGTCCCCATGTCCCCATGTCCCCATGTCCCACGTCCCATGTCCCCATGTCCCCATGTCCCACATCCCACTCCCCAGTTCCCATGTCCCACATCCCATGTCCCCATGACCCCATGTCCCCATGTCCCCAGTCCCCATGTCCCATGTCCCCATGTCCCCAGTCCCCATGTCCCCATGTCCCATGTCCCATGTCCCACATCCCCATGTCCACATGTCCCATGTCCCCATGTCCCCATATCCCCATGTCCCCATGTCGCCATGGCCCCATGTCCCATGTTGCCATGTCGCCATGGCCCCATGTCCCACATCCCATGTCCCACATCCCACATCCCCAGTCCCCATGTCCCACGTCCCATGTCCCCATGTCCCATGTCCCATTTTGCCATGGCCCCACATCCCATGTCCCACATCCCATGTCCCATGTCCCATGTCACCAGGTCCCATGTCCCACATCCCACATCCCCAGTTCCCATGTCCCATGTCCCCATGTCCCATGTCCCATGTTGCCATGGCCCCATGTCCCATGTCCCCATGTCCCCATGTCCCCAGTTCCCATGTCCCCAGTTCCCATGTCCCCAGTCCCCAGTTCCCATGTCCCCATGTCCCATGTCCCATGTCCCCAGTTCCCATGTCCCCAGTTCCCATGTCCCCAGTTCCCATGTCCCCATGTCCCATGTCCCATGTCCCATGTCCCCATGTCACCATGTCACCATGTCCCCAGTCCCCATGTCCCATGTCCCCAGTCCCATGTCCCATGTTGCCATGGCCCCATGTCCCATGTCCCACATCCCATGTCCCCATGTCCCCATGTCCCCATGTCCCCAGTTACCATGTCCCATGTCCCATGTCCCCATGTCCCCAGTTACCATGTCCCCATGTCCCCATGTCCCCAGTCCCCATATCCCCATGTTCCCATGTCCCCATGTCCCCATGTCCCATGTCCCCTGTCCCCATGTCCCCAGTCCCCATGTCCCATGTCCCCAGTCCCCATGTCCCATGTCCCATGTCCCCATGTCCCCAGTTCCCATGTCCCCATGTCCCCATGTCCCCAGTCCCCATGTCCCATGTCCCACATCCCCACATCCCCATGTCCCCAGGTCCCATGTCCCCATGTCCCCATGTCCCCAGTTACCATGTCCCCATGTCCCCATGTCCCCAGTCCCCATATCCCCAGTTCCCATGTCCCCATGTCCCCTGTCCCCATGTCCCCAGTTCCCATGTCCCCATGTCCCCATGTCCCCAGTCCCCATGTCCCATGTCCCACATCCCCACATCCCCACGTCCCCAGGTCCCATGTCCCCATGTCCCCATGTCCCCAGTTGCCATGTCGCCATGTCCCATGTCCCCAGTCCCATGTCCCATGTTGCCATGGCCCCATGTCCCATGTCCCACATCCAACATCCCATGTCCCCATGTCCCCAGTCCCCATGTCCCCATGTCCCCATGTCCCCATGTCCCCAGTCCCACGTCCCCATGTTGCCATGTCCCAATGTCCCATGTCCCCATGTCCCCCAGTCCCCATGTCCCCCAGTCCCCATGTCCCCCAGTCCCCATGTCCCATGTCCCATGTCCCCAGTCCCCATGTCCCCATGTCCCATGTCCCCATGTTGCCATGTCGCCAGTCCCATGTCCCATGTTGCCATGGCCCCATGTCGCCATGTCCCCATGTCCCCAGTCCCCATGTTCCCCAGTCCCCATGTCCTATGTCCCATGTCCCCATGTCCCACATCCCACATCCCACATCCCCATGTCCTATGTCCCATGTCCCCATGTCCCCATGTCCCCATGTCCCCATGTCCCACATCCCACATCCCCATGTTGCCATGTCCCCATGTCCCCATGTCCCCATGTCCCCAGTCCCCATGTCCCATGTCCCACATCCCCACATCCCCACGTCCCCAGGTCCCATGTCCCCATGTCCCCATGTCCCCAGTTGCCATGTCGCCATGTCCCATGTCCCCAGTCCCATGTCCCATGTTGCCATGGCCCCATGTCCCATGTCCCACATCCAACATCCCATGTCCCCATGTCCCCAGTCCCCATGTCCCCATGTCCCCATGTCCCCATGTCCCCATGTCCCCAGTCCCACGTCCCCATGTTGCCATGTCCCAATGTCCCATGTCCCCATGTCCCCCAGTCCCCATGTCCCCCAGTCCCCATGTCCCCCAGTCCCCATGTCCCATGTCCCATGTCCCCAGTCCCCATGTCCCCATGTCCCATGTCCCCATGTTGCCATGTCGCCAGTCCCATGTCCCATGGCCCCATGGCCCCATGTCGCCATGTCCCATGTCCCATGTCCCATGTCCCATGTCCCATGTCCCATGTCCCATGTCCCAATGTCCCATGTCCCAATGTGCCATGTCCCAATGTGCCATGTCCCCATGTCCCATGTCCCAATGTGCCATGTCCCAATGTGCCATGTCCCATGTCCCCATGTCCCATGTCCCAATGTGCTATGTCCCAATGTCCCATGTCCCAATGTCCCATGTCCCAACGTGCCATGTCCCAACGTGCCATGTCCCAATGTGCCCTGTCCCAATGTGCCATGTCCCCATGTCCCATGTCCCAATGTCCCATGTCCCAATGTCCCATGTCCCATGTCCCATGTCCCATGTCCCATGTCCAAAGTCCCATGTCCCCATGTCCCCATGTGCAAAGTCCCATGTCCCATGTCCCAATGTGCCATGTCCCATATCCCATGTCCCAATGTGCCATGTGCCATGTCCCATGTCCCATGTACCAATGTCCCATATCCCATATCCCATGTCCCAATGTGCCATGTGCCATGTCCCATTTCCCATGTCCCCATGCCCCATGTCCCAATGTCCCAATGTGCCATGCCCTAATGTATCATGTCCCATGTTCCAATGTTCCTTGTCTCATGTCCCAATGTGCCATGTCCCATGTACCAATATCCCAATATCCATGTCCCAATGTGCCATGTCCCATGTCCCAATGTCCCATGTCCCATGTCCCAATGTGCCATGTTCCATGTCCCAATGTGCCATGTCCCAATGTGCCATGTCCCATGTCCCCATGTCCCAATGTCCCCATGTCCCATGTCCCCATGTCCCAATGTGCTATGTCCCAATGTCCCATGTCCCCATGTCCCAATGTCCCATGTCCCAATGTGCCATGTCCCAATGTGCCATGTCCCAATGTGCTATGTCCCATGTCCCAATGTGCTATGTCCCAATGTCCCATGTCCCAATGTCCCATGTCCCAACGTACCATGTCCCAATGTGCCATGTCCCAATGTGCCCTGTCCCAATGTGCCATGTCCCATGTCCCCATGTCCCATGTCCCAATGTGCTATGTCCCCATGTCCCATGTCCCAATGTCCCATGTCCCAATGTCCCAATGTCCCATGTCCCATGTCCCATGTCCCATGTCCCATGTCCCATGTCCCATGTCCCATGTCCCATGTCCAAAGTCCCATGTCCCCATGTCCCCATGTGCAAAGTCCCATGTCCCATGTCCCAATGTGCCATGTCCCAATGTGCCATGTCCCAATGTGCCATGTCCCATATCCCCATGTCTCATGTCCCCATGTCCCATGTCCCATGTCCCAATGTGGAAAGTCCCATATCCCCATGTTCCCATGTCCCATGTCCCATGTCCCCATGTCCCCATGTGCAAAGTCCCATGTCCCATGTCCCAATGTGCCATGTCCCAATGTGCCATGTCTCATGTCCCATAGCCCCATGTCCCCATATCCCCATGTCCCCATGTCCCCATGTCCCATGTCCCATGTCCCCATGTCCCATGTCCCAATGTCCCAATGTGCCATGTCCCATGTCCCATGTCCCAATGTCCCAGTGTCCCATGTCCAATGTCCAATGTCCCAATGTGCCATGTCCCATGTCCCACTGTGCCATGTCCCATGTCCCCATGTCCCATGCCCCAATGTCCCAATGTACCATGTTCCATGTCCCCATGTCCCATGTCCCAATGTCCAATGTCCCATGTCCCCATGTCCCATGCCCCAATGTCCCAATGTACCATGTTCCATGTCCCCATGTCCCATGTCCCAATGTCCCATGTCCCAATGTCCAATGTCCCAATGTGCCATGTCCCATGTCCCAATGTCCCAAGGTGCCATGTCCCATGTCCCATGTCCCTATGCCCCAATGTCCCAATGTACCATGTCCCAATGTCCCAATGTGCCATGTCCCATGTCCCATGTCCCAATGTCCCATGTCCCATGTCCCATGTCCCAATGTCCCATGTCCCAATGTCCCATGTCCAATGTCCCAATGTGCCATGTCCCATGTGCAAAGTCCCATGTCCCAATGTCCCATATCCCATGTCCCATGTCCCATGTCCCAATGTCCCATATCCCATGTCCCCATGACCCATGTCCCAATGTCCCAATGTGCCATGCCCTAATGTATCATGTGCCATGTTCCAATGTCCCTTGTCTCATGTCCCAATGTGCCATGTCCCATGTACCAATATCCCAATATCCATGTCCCAATGTGCCATGTCCCATGTCCCATGTCCCAATGTGCCATGTTCCAATGTCCCAATGTGCCATGTCCCAATGTGCCATGTCCCAATGTGCCATGTCCCATGTCCCATGTCCCAATGTCCCATGTCCCATGTCCCATGTCCCAATGTTCCAATGTCCCCATGTCCAATGTCCCAATGTGCTATGTCCCAATGTCCCATGTCCCAACGTACCATGTGCCCATGTCCCATGTCCCATGTCCCATGTCCAATGTCCCAATGTGCAAAGTCTCATAGCCCCATGTCCCCATGTCCCCATGTCCCATATCCCCATGTCCCCATGTCCCAATGTGCCATGTCCCATGTCCCATGCCCCAATGTCCCATATCCCATATCCCCATGTCTCATGTCCCCATGTCCCATGTCCCAATGTGCCATGTCCCATATCCCAATGTCCCAATGTCCCATGTCGCAACGTACCATGTCCCCATGTCCCATGTCCCAATGTCCCATGTCCCATGTCCCATGTCCCATGTCCAATGTCCCAATGTGCAAAGTCCCATGTCCCCATGTCCCCATGTCCCCATGTCCCCATGTGCAAAGTCCCATGTCCCATGTCCCATGTCCCCATGCCCCATGTCCCAATGTCCCAATGTGCCATGCCCTAATGTATCATGTCCCATGTTCCAATGTCCCTTGTCTCATGTCCCAATGTGCCATGTCCCATGTACCAATATCCATGTCCCATGTCCCAATGTGCCATGTTCCATGTCCCAATATCCCCATGTCCCCATGTCCAATGTCCCAATGTGCAAAGTCCCATGTCCCATGTCCCAATGTGCCATGTCCCATGTCCCATGTCCCAATGTGCCATGTCCCATGTCCCAATGTGCCATGTCCCATGTCCCAATGTGCCATGTCCCATGTCCCAATGTGCCATGTCTCATGTCCCCATGTCTCATGTCCCCATGTCCCAATGTGCCATGTCCCAATGTGCCATGTCTCATGTCCCCATGTCTCATGTCCCCATGTCCCATGTCCCAATGTGCCATGTCCCATATCCCCATGTCCCCATGTCTCATGTCCCATAGCCCCATGTCCCCATGTCCCCATGTCCCATATCCCCATGTCCCATGTCCCATGTCCCATGTCCCAATGTCCCAATGTGCCATGTCCCATGTCCCATGTCCCAATGTGCAAAGTCCCATGTCCCATGTCCCCATGTCCCCATGTCCCCATGTCCAATGTGCTATGTCCCAATGTCCCATGTCCCAACGTACCATGTGCCCATGTCCCATGTCCCATGTCCCAATGTTCCATGTCCCATGTCCAATGTCCCAATGTGCAAAGTCTCATGTCCCATGTCCCAATGTGCCATGTCCCAATGTGCCATGTCCCATATCCCCATGTCTCATGTCCCCATGTCCCATGTCCCAATGTGCCATGTCCCATATCCCCATGTCCCCATGTCTCATGTCCCATAGCCCCATGTCCCCATGTCCCCATGTCCCATATCCCCATGTCCCCATGTCCCATGTCCCAATGTGCCATGTCCCCATGTCCCCATATCCCCATGTCCCCATGTCCCATATCACCATGTCCCCATGTCCCATATCCCCATGTCCCCATGTCCCAATGTGCCATGTCCCATATCCCCATGTCTCATGTCCCATATCCCCATGTCCCATGTCCCCATGTACTCATGTCCCCATGTCCCATGTCCCCATGTCCCCATGTCCCTTGTCACCATGTCCCATGTCCCATGTCGCATGTTGCATGTTGCATGTTGCATGTCCCATGGTCCCATGTCCCCATGTCCGCATGTCGCATGTCCCCATGTCCCATGTCCGCATATCCCATGTCCCAATGTACCATGTTCCATGTCCCAATGTCCAATGTCCCATGTCCAATGTCCCAATGTCCCATGTCCCATGTCCCAATGTGCCATGTCCCATGTTCCCATGCCCCAATGTCCCAATGTACCATGTTCCATGTCCCCATGTCCAATGTCCCAATGTCCCATGTCCAATGTCCCATGTCCAATGTACCAATGTGCCATGTCCCAATGTCCCAATGTGCCATGTCCCATGTCCCAATGTACCATGTTCCATGTCCCCATGTCCAATGTCCCATGTCCGCATATCCCATGTCCCAATGTACCATGTTCCATGTCCCAATGTCCAATGTCCCATGTCCAATGTCCCAATGTCCCATGTCCCATGTCCCAATGTGCCATGTCCCATGTTCCCATGCCCCAATGTCCCAATGTACCATGTTCCATGTCCCCATGTCCAATGTCCCATGTCCCATGTCCAATGTCCAATGTGCCATGTCCCAATGTCCCAATGTGCCATGTCCCATGTCCCAATGTACCATGTTCCATGTCCCCATGTCCAATGTCCCATGTCCAATGTCCCATGTCCCATGTCCCAATGTCCCAATGTGCCATGTCCCATGTCCCAATGTCCCATGTCCCAATGTCCCATGTCCAATGTCCAATGTCCCATGTCCCATGTCCCAATGTGCCATGTCCCATGTCCCCATGTCCCATGCCCCAATGTCCCAATGTACCATGTTCCATGTCCCCATGTCCCATGTCCCCATGTCCCATGCCCCAATGTCCCAATGTACCATGTTCCATGTCCCCATGTCCCATGTCCCATGTCCCAATGTCCCAATGTCCCAAGTCCCATGTCCCCATGTCCCATGTCCCATGTCCCAATGTCCCAATGTCCCAAGTCCCATGTCCCCATGTCCCATGCCCCAATGTCCCAATGTCCCATGTCCCATGTCCCAATGTCCCAATGTCCCAAGTCCCATGTCCCATGCCCCAATGTCCCAATGTACCATGTTCCATGTCCCCATGTCCCATGTCCCATGTCCCAATGTCCAATGTCCCAATGTGCCATGTCCCAATGTCCCAATGTGCCATGTGCCATGGCCCAATGTGCCATGTCCCATGTCCCCATGTCCCATGCCCCAATGTCCCAATGTACCATGTTCCATGTCCCCATGTCCCATGTCCCAATGTCCCATGTCCCAATGTCCAATGTCCCAATGTGCCATGTCCCATGTCCCAATGTACCAATGTGCCATGTCCCATGTCCCAATGTCCCATGTCCCAATGTCCCATGTCCAATGTCCCAATGTACCATGTCCCATGTCCCAATGCCCCAATGTGCCATGTCCCAATGTGCCATGTCCCATATCCCCATGTCTCATGTCCCCATGTCCCATGTCCCAATGTGCCATGTCCCATATCCCCATGTCCCCATGTCTCATGTCCCATAGCCCCATGTCCCCATGTCCCCATGTCCCATGTCCCAATGTGCCATGTCCCCATGTCCCCATATCCCCATGTCCCCATGTCCCATATCACCATGTCCCCATGTCCCATATCCCCATGTCCCCATGTCCCAATGTGCCATGTCCCATATCCCCATGTCTCATGTCCCATATCCCCATGTCCCATGTCCCCATGTACTCATGTCCCCATGTCCCATGTCCCCATGTCCCCATGTCCCCATGTCCCTTGTCACCCTGTCCCATGTCCCATGTCGCATGTTGCATGTTGCATGTTGCATGTTGCATGTCCCATGTCCCCATGTACTCATGTCCCCATGTCCCATGTCCCCATGTCCCCATGTCCCCATGTCCCCATGTCCCTTGTCACCATGTCCCATGTCCCATGTCGCATGTTGCATGTTGCATGTTGCATGTCCCATGGTCCCATGTCCCCATGTCCCCATGTCCCCATGTCCCCATGTCCCTTGTCACCATATCCCATGTCCCATGTCGCATGTTGCATGTTGCATGTTGCATGTCCCATGGTCCCATGTCCCCATGTCCGCATGTCCCATGTCCCCATGTCCCATGTCCGCATATCCCATGTCCCAATGTACCATGTTCCATGTCCCAATGTCCAATGTCCCATGTCCAATGTCCCAATGTCCCATGTCCCATGTCCCAATGTGCCATGTCCCATGTTCCCATGCCCCAATGTCCCAATGTACCATGTTCCATGTCCCCATGTCCAATGTCCCAATGTCCCATGTCCAATGTCCCATGTCCAATGTACCAATGTGCCATGTCCCAATGTCCCAATGTGCCATGTCCCATGTCCCAATGTACCATGTTCCATGTCCCCATGTCCAATGTCCCATGTCCGCATATCCCATGTCCCAATGTACCATGTTCCATGTCCCAATGTCCAATGTCCCATGTCCAATGTCCCAATGTCCCATGTCCCATGTCCCAATGTGCCATGTCCCATGTTCCCATGCCCCAATGTCCCAATGTACCATGTTCCATGTCCCCATGTCCAATGTCCCATGTCCCATGTCCAATGTCCAATGTGCCATGTCCCAATGTCCCAATGTGCCATGTCCCATGTCCCAATGTACCATGTTCCATGTCCCCATGTCCAATGTCCCATGTCCAATGTCCCATGTCCCATGTCCCAATGTCCCAATGTGCCATGTCCCATGTCCCAATGTCCCATGTCCCAATGTCCCATGTCCAATGTCCCATGTCCCAATGTGCCATGTCCCATGTCCCCATGTCCCATGCCCCAATGTCCCAATGTACCATGTTCCATGTCCCCATGTCCCATGTCCCCATGTCCCATGCCCCAATGTCCCAATGTACCATGTTCCATGTCCCCATGTCCCATGTCCCAATGTCCCAATGTCCCAAGTCCCATGTCCCCATGTCCCATGTCCCATGTCCCATGTCCCAATGTCCCAATGTCCCAAGTCCCATGTCCCCATGTCCCATGCCCCAATGTCCCAATGTACCATGTTCCATGTCCCCATGTCCCATGTCCCATGTCCCAATGTCCAATGTCCCAATGTGCCATGTCCCATGTCCCAATGTCCCAATGTGCCATGTGCCATGGCCCAATGTGCCATGTCCCATGTCCCCATGTCCCATGCCCCAATGTCCCAATGTACCATGTTCCATGTCCCCATGTCCCATGTCCCAATGTCCCAATGTGCCATGTCCCATGTCCCAATGTACCAATGTGCCATGTCCCATGTCCCAATGTCCCATGTCCCAATGTCCCATGTCCAATGTCCCAATGTACCATGTCCCATGTCCCAATGCCCCAATGTGCCATGTCCCAATGTGCCATGTCCCATATCCCCATGTCTCATGTCCCCATGTCCCATGTCCCAATGTGCCATGTCCCATATCCCCATGTCCCCATGTCTCATGTCCCATAGCCCCATGTCCCCATGTCCCATATCCCCATGTCCCCATGTCCCATGTCCCAATGTGCCATGTCCCCATGTCCCCATATCCCCATGTCCCCATGTCCCATATCACCATGTCCCCATGTCCCATATCCCCATGTCCCCATGTCCCAATGTGCCATGTCCCATATCCCCATGTCTCATGTCCCATATCCCCATGTCCCATGTCCCCATGTACTCATGTCCCCATGTCCCATGTCCCCATGTCCCCATGTCCCTTGTCACCATGTCCCATGTCCCATGTCGCATGTTGCATGTTGCATGTTGCATGTCCCATGTCCCCATGTACTCATGTCCCATGTCCCCATGTCCCCATGTCCCTTGTCACCATGTCCCATGTCCCATGTCGCATGTTGCATGTTGCATGTTGCATGTCCCATGGTCCCATGTCCCCATGTCCGCATGTCCCATGTCCCCATGTCCCATGTCCGCATATCCCATGTCCCAATGTACCATGTTCCATGTCCCAATGTCCAATGTCCCATGTCCAATGTCCCAAGTCCCATGTTCCCATGCCCCAATGTCCCAATGTACCATGTTCCATGTCCCCATGTCCAATGTCCCAATGTCCCATGTCCAATGTCCCATGTCCAATGTCCCAATGTGCCATGTCCCAATGTCCCAATGTGCCATGTCCCATGTCCCAATGTACCATGTTCCATGTCCCCATGTCCAATGTCCCATGTCCGCATATCCCATGTCCCAATGTACCATGTTCCATGTCCCAATGTCCAATGTCCCATGTCCAATGTCCCAATGTCCCATGTCCCATGTCCCAATGTGCCATGTCCCATGTTCCCATGCCCCAATGTCCCAATGTACCATGTTCCATGTCCCCATGTCCAATGTCCCATGTCCAATGTCCAATGTGCCATGTCCCAATGTCCCAATGTGCCATGTCCCATGTCCCAATGTACCATGTTCCATGTCCCCATGTCCAATGTCCCAATGTCCCATGTCCAATGTCCCAATGTACCATGTCCCATGTCCCAATGTCCCAATGTGCCATGTCCCATGTCCCAATGTCCCATGTCCCAATGTCCCATGTCCAATGTCCCATGTCCCAATGTGCCATGTCCCATGTCCCCATGTCCCATGCCCCAATGTCCCAATGTACCATGTTCCATGTCCCCATGTCCAATGTCCCAATGTCCCAAGTCCCATGTCCCCATGTCCCCATGTCCCATGTCCCATGTCCCAATGTCCCAATGTCCCAAGTCCCATGTCCCCATGTCCCATGCCCCAATGTCCCAATGTACCATGTTCCATGTCCCCATGTCCCATGTCCCAATGTCCCAATGTCCCAAGTCCCATGTCCCCATGTCCCATGTCCCATGTCCCAATGTCCCAATGTCCCAAGTCCCATGTCCCCATGTCCCATGCCCCAATGTCCCAATGTGCCATGTCCCATGTCCCCATGTCCCATGCCCCAATGTCCCAATGTACCATGTTCCATGTCCCCATGTCCAATGTCCCAATGTCCCAAGTCCCATGTCCCCATGTCCCCATGTCCCATGTCCCATGTCCCAATGTCCCAATGTCCCAAGTCCCATGTCCCCATGTCCCATGCCCCAATGTCCCAATGTACCATGTTCCATGTCCCCATGTCCCATGTCCCAATGTCCCAATGTCCCAAGTCCCATGTCCCCATGTCCCATGTCCCATGTCCCAATGTCCCAATGTCCCAAGTCCCATGTCCCCATGTCCCATGCCCCAATGTCCCAATGTACCATGTTCCATGTCCCCATGTCCCATGTCCCAATGTCCCATGTCCCAATGTCCAATGTCCCAATGTGCCATGTCCCATGTCCCAATGTCCCAATGTGCCATGTGCCATGGCCCAATGTGCCATGTCCCATGTCCCCATGTCCCATGCCCCAATGTCCCAATGTACCATGTTCCATGTCCCCATGTCCCATGTCCCAATGTCCCATGTCCCAATGTCCAATGTCCCAATGTGCCATGTCCCATGTCCCAATGTACCAATGTGCCATGTCCCATGTCCCAATGTCCCATGTCCCAATGTCCCATGTCCAATGTCCCAATGTACCATGTCCCATGTCCCAATGCCCCAATGTGCCATGTCCCAATGTGCCATGTCCCATATCCCCATGTCTCATGTCCCCATGTCCCATGTCCCAATGTGCCATGTCCCATATCCCCATGTCCCCATGTCTCATGTCCCATAGCCCCATGTCCCCATGTCCCCATGTCCCATATCCCCATGTCCCCATGTCCCATGTCCCAATGTGCCATGTCCCCATGTCCCCATATCCCCATGTCCCCATGTCCCATATCACCATGTCCCCATGTCCCATATCCCCATGTCCCCATGTCCCAATGTGCCATGTCCCATATCCCCATGTCTCATGTCCCATATCCCCATGTCCCATGTCCCCATGTACTCATGTCCCCATGTCCCATGTCCCCATGTCCCCATGTCCCTTGTCACCCTGTCCCATGTCCCATGTCGCATGTTGCATGTTGCATGTTGCATGTTGCATGTCCCATGTCCCCATGTACTCATGTCCCATGTCCCCATGTCCCCATGTCCCCATGTCCCTTGTCACCATGTCCCATGTCCCATGTCGCATGTTGCATGTTGCATGTTGCATGTCCCATGGTCCCATGTCCCATGTCCGCATATCCCATGTCCCAATGTACCATGTTCCATGTCCCAATTTCCAATGTCCCATGTCCAATGTCCCATGTCCCAATGTGCCATGTCCCATGTTTCCATGCCCCAATGTCCCAATGTACCATGTTCCATGTCCCCATGTCCAATGTCCCAATGTCCCATGTCCAATGTCCCATGTCCAATGTACCAATGTGCCATGTCCCAATGTCCCAATGTGCCATGTCCCATGTCCCAATGTACCATGTTCCATGTCCCCATGTCC
Source organism: Pristiophorus japonicus (assembly GCF_044704955.1). Taxonomy (NCBI): domain Eukaryota; kingdom Metazoa; phylum Chordata; class Chondrichthyes; family Pristiophoridae; genus Pristiophorus; species Pristiophorus japonicus. The sequence continues at coordinate 3,469,550 of NC_091987.1, forward strand.
AATGTCCCATGTCCGCATATCCCATGTCCCAATGTACCATGTTCCATGTCCCAATGTCCAATGTCCCATGTCCAATGTCCCAATGTCCCATGTCCCATGTCCCAATGTGCCATGTCCCATGTTCCCATGCCCCAATGTCCCAATGTACCATGTTCCATGTCCCCATGTCCAATGTCCCATGTCCAATGTACCATGTCCCATGTCCCAATGTCCCAATGTGCCATGTCCCATGTCCCAATGTCCCATGTCCCAATGTCCCATGTCCAATGTCCCAATGTGCCATGTCCCATGTCCCAATGTGCCATGTCCCATGTCCCCATGTCCCATGCCCCAATGTCCCAATGTACCATGTTCCATGTCCCCATGTCCAATGTCCCATGTCCAATGTACCATGTCCGATGTCCCAATGTCCCAATGTGCAAAGTCCCATGTCCCATGTCCCAATGTGCCATGTCCCATGTCCCATGTCCCAATGTGCCATGTCCCATGTCCCAATGTGCCATGTCCCATGTCCCAATGTGCCATGTATCATGTCCCCATGTCTCATGTCCCCATGTCCTATGTCCCAATGTGCCATGTCCCAATGTGCCATGTCCCATGTCCCAATGTGCCATGTCTCATGTCCCCATGTCTCATGTCCCCATGTCCCATGTCCCAATGTGCCATGTCCCATATCCCCATGTCCCCATGTCTCATGTCCCATAGCCCCATGTCCCCATGTCCCCATGTCCCATATCCCCATGTCCCATGTCCCATGTCCCATGTCCCATGTCCCAATGTCCCAATGTGCCATGTCCCATGTCCCATGTCCCAATGTGCAAAGTCCCATGTCCCATGTCCCATGTCCCCATGTCCCCATGTCCCCATGTCCAATGTGCTATGTCCCAATGTCCCATGTCCCAACGTACCATGTGCCCATGTCCCATGTCCCATGTCCCAATGTCCCATGTCCCATGTCCAATGTCCCAATGTGCAAAGTCTCATGTCCCATGTCCCAATGTGCCATGTCCCAATGTGCCATGTCCCATATCCCCATGTCTCATGTCCCCATGTCCCATGTCCCAATGTGCCATGTCCCATATCCCCATGTCCCCGTGTCTCATGTCCCATAGCCCCATGTCCCCATGTCCCCATGTCCCATATCCCCATGTCCCCATGTCCCATGTCCCAATGTGCCATGTCCCCATGTCCCCATATCCCCATGTCCCCATGTCCCATATCACCATGTCCCCATGTCCCATATCCCCATGTCCCCATGTCCCAATGTGCCATGTCCCATATCCCCATGTCTCATGTCCCATATCCCCATGTCCCATGTCCCCATGTACTCATGTCCCCATGTCCCATGTCCCCATGTCCCCATGTCCCTTGTCACCATGTCCCATGTCCCATGTCGCATGTTGCATGTTGCATGTTGCATGTCCCATGGTCCCATGTCCCCATGTCCGCATGTCCCATGTCCCCATGTCCCATGTCCGCATATCCCATGTCCCAATGTACCATGTTCCATGTCCCAATGTCCCATGTCCAATGTCCCACTGTCCCATGTCCCATGTCCCAATGTGCCATGTCCCATGTTCCCATGCCCCAATGTCCCAATGTACCATGTTCCATGTCCCCATGTCCAATGTCCCAATGTCCCATGTCCAATGTCCCATGTCCAATGTACCAATGTGCCATGTCCCAATGTCCCAATGTGCCATGTCCCATGTCCCAATGTACCATGTTCCATGTCCCCATGTCCAATGTCCCATGTCCGCATATCCCATGTCCCAATGTACCATGTTCCATGTCCCAATGTCCAATGTCCCATGTCCAATGTCCCAATGTCCCATGTCCCATGTCCCAATGTGCCATGTCCCATGTTCCCATGCCCCAATGTCCCAATGTACCATGTCCCATGTCCAATGTCCCATGTCCAATGTCCAATGTGCCATGTCCCAATGTCCCAATGTGCCATGTCCCATGTCCCAATGTACCATGTTCCATGTCCCCATGTCCAATGTCCCAATGTACCATGTCCCATGTCCCAATGTCCCAATGTGCCATGTCCCATGTCCCAATGTCCCATGTCCCAATGTCCCATGTCCAATGTCCCATGTCCCAATGTGCCATGTCCCATGTCCCCATGTCCCATGCCCCAATGTCCCAATGTACCATGTTCCATGTCCCCATGTCCAATGTCCCAATGTCCCAAGTCCCATGTCCCCATGTCCCCATGTCCCATGTCCCAATGTCCCAATGTCCCAATGTCCCAAGTCCCATGTCCCCATGTCCCCATGTCCCCATGTCCCATGCCCCAATGTCCCAATGTACCATGTTCCATGTCCCAATGTCCCATGTCCCAATGTCCCAATGTCCCAAGTCCCATGTCCCCATGTCCCCATGTCCCATGTCCCAATGTCCCAATGTCCCAAGTCCCATGTCCCCATGTCCCATGCCCCAATGTCCCAATGTACCATGTTCCATGTCCCCATGTCCCCATGTCCCATGTCCCAATGTCCCATGTCCCAATGTCCAATGTCCCAATGTGCCATGTCCCATGTCCCAATGTCCCAATGTGCCATGTGCCATGGCCCAATGTGCCATGTCCCATGTCCCCATGTCCCATGCCCCAATGTCCCAATGTACCATGTTCCATGTCCCCATGTCCCATGTCCCAATGTCCCATGTCCCAATGTCCAATGTCCCAATGTGCCATGTCCCATGTCCCAATGTACCAATGTGCCATGTCCCATGTCCCAATGTCCCATGTCCCAATGTCCCATGTCCAATGTCCCAATGTACCATGTCCCATGTCCCAATGCCCCAATGTGCCATGTCCCAATGTGCCATGTCCCATATCCCCATGTCTCATGTCCCCATGTCCCATGTCCCAATGTGCCATGTCCCATATCCCCATGTCCCCATGTCTCATGTCCCATAGCCCCATGTCCCCATGTCCCCATGTCCCATATCCCCATGTCCCCATGTCCCATGTCCCAATGTGCCATGTCCCCATGTCCCCATATCCCCATGTCCCCATGTCCCATATCACCATGTCCCCATGTCCCATATCCCCATGTCCCAATGTGCCATGTCCCATATCCCCATGTCTCATGTCCCATATCCCCATGTCCCATGTCCCCATGTACTCATGTCCCCATGTCCCATGTCCCCATGTCCCTTGTCACCATGTCCCATGTCCCATGTCGCATGTTGCATGTTGCATGTTGCATGTTGCATGTCCCATGTCCCCATGTACTCATGTCCCATGTCCCCATGTCCCCATGTCCCTTGTCACCATGTCCCATGTCCCATGTCGCATGTTGCATGTTGCATGTTGCATGTCCCATGGTCCCATGTCCCCATGTCCGCATGTCCCATGTCCCCATGTCCCATGTCCGCATATCCCATGTCCCAATGTACCATGTTCCATGTCCCAATGTCCAATGTCCCATGTCCAATGTCCCAATGTCCCATGTCCCATGTCCCATGTCCCAATGTGCCATGTCCCATGTTCCCATGCCCCAATGTCCCAATGTACCATGTTCCATGTCCCCATGTCCAATGTCCCAATGTCCCATGTCCAATGTCCCAATGTCCCATGTCCCATGTCCCATGTCCCAATGTGCCATGTCCCATGTTCCCATGCCCCAATGTCCCAATGTACCATGTTCCATGTCCCCATGTCCAATGTCCCAATGTCCCATGTCCAATGTCCGATGTCCAATGTACCAATGTGCCATGTCCCAATGTCCCAATGTGCCATGTCCCATGTCCCAATGTACCATGTTCCATGTCCCCATGTCCAATGTCCCATGTCCGCATATCCCATGTCCCAATGTACCATGTTCCATGTCCCAATGTCCAATGTCCCATGTCCAATGTCCCAATGTCCCATGTCCCATGTCCCAATGTGCCATGTCCCATGTTCCCATGCCCCAATGTCCCAATGTACCATGTTCCATGTCCCCATGTCCAATGTCCCATGTCCAATGTCCAATGTGCCATGTCCCAATGTCCCAATGTGCCATGTCCCATGTCCCAATGTACCATGTTCCATGTCCCCATGTCCAATGTCCCAATGTCCCATGTCCAATGTCCCAATGTACCATGTCCCATGTCCCAATGTCCCAATGTGCCATGTCCCATGTCCCAATGTCCCATGTCCCAATGTCCCATGTCCAATGTCCCATGTCCCAATGTGCCATGTCCCCATGTCCCATGCCCCAATGTCCCAATGTACCATGTTCCATGTCCCCATGTCCAATGTCCCAATGTCCCAAGTCCCATGTCCCCATGTCCCCATGTCCCATGTCCCATGTCCCAATGTCCCAATGTCCCAAGTCCCATGTCCCCATGTCCCATGTCCCCATGTCCCATGCCCCAATGTCCCAATGTACCATGTTCCATGTCCCCATGTCCCATGTCCCAATGTCCCAAGTCCCATGTCCCCATGTCCCCATGTCCCATGTCCCATGTCCCAATGTCCCATGTCCCCATGTCCCATGCCCCAATGTCCCAATGTACCATGTTCCATGTCCCCATGTCCCATGTCCCAATGTCCCAAGTCCCATGTCCCCATGTCCCCATGTCCCATGTCCCATGTCCCAATGTCCCATGTCCCCATGTCCCATGCCCCAATGTCCCAATGTACCATGTTCCATGTCCCCATGTCCCATGTCCCAATGTCCCATGTCCCAATGTCCAATGTCCCAATGTGCCATGTCCCATGTCCCAATGTCCCAATGTGCCATGTGCCATGGCCCAATGTGCCATGTCCCATGTCCCCATGTCCCATGCCCCAATGTCCCAATGTACCATGTTCCATGTCCCAATGTCCCATGTCCCAATGTCCAATGTCCCAATGTGCCATGTCCCATGTCCCAATGTACCAATGTGCCATGTCCCATGTCCCAATGTCCCATGTCCCAATGTCCCATGTCCAATGTCCCAATGTACCATGTCCCATGTCCCAATGCCCCAATGTGCCATGTCCCAATGTGCCATGTCCCATATTCTCATGTCCCCATGTCCCATGTCCCAATGTGCCATGTCCCCATGTCCCCATATCCCCATGTCCCCATGTCCCATATCACCATGTCCCCATGTCCCATATCCCCATGTCCCCATGTCCCAATGTGCCATGTCCCATATCCCCATGTCTCATGTCCCATATCCCCATGTCCCATGTCCCCATGTACTCATGTCCCCATGTCCCATGTCCCCATGTCCCCATGTCCCTTGTCACCATGTCCCATGTCCCATGTCGCATGTTGCATGTTGCATGTTGCATGTCCCATGTCCCCATGTACTCATGTCCCCATGTCCCATGTCCCCATGTCCCCATGTCCCCATGTCCCTTGTCACCATGTCCCATGTCCCATGTCGCATGTTGCATGTTGCATGTCCCATGGTCCCATGGTCCCATGTCCCCATGTCCCATGTCCCCATGTCCCATGTCCGCATATCCCATGTCCCAATGTACCATGTTCCATGTCCCAATTTCCAATGTCCCATGTCCAATGTCCCAATGTCCCATGTCCCATGTCCCAATGTGCCATGTCCCATGTTTCCATGCCCCAATGTCCCAATGTACCATGTTCCATGTCCCCATGTCCAATGTCCCAATGTCCCATGTCCAATGTCCCATGTCCAATGTACCAATGTGCCATGTCCCAATGTGCCATGTCCCATGTCCCAATGTACCATGTTCCATGTCCCCATGTCCAATGTCCCATGTCCGCATATCCCATGTCCCAATGTACCATGTTCCATGTCCCAATGTCCAATGTCCCATGTCCAATGTCCCAATGTCCCATGTCCCATGTCCCAATGTGCCATGTCCCATGTTCCCATGCCCCAATGTCCCAATGTACCATGTTCCATGTCCCCATGTCCAATGTCCCATGTCCAATGTACCATGTCCCATGTCCCAATGTCCCAATGTGCCATGTCCCATGTCCCAATGTCCCATGTCCCAATGTCCCATGTCCAATGTCCCAATGTGCCATGTCCCATGTCCCAATGTGCCATGTCCCATGTCCCCATGTCCCATGCCCCAATGTCCCAATGTACCATGTTCCATGTCCCCATGTCCAATGTCCCAATGTCCCAAGTCCCATGTCCCCATGTCCCCATGTCCCATGTCCCATGTCCCAATGTCCCAATGTCCCAATGTCCCAAGTCCCATGTCCCAAGTCCCATGTCCCCATGTCCCATGCCCCAATGTCCCAATGTCCCATGTCCCATGTCCCAATGTCCCAAGTCCCATGTCCCCATGTCCCCATGTCCCATGTCCCAATGTCCCAAGTCCCATGTCCCCATGTCCAATGTCCCAATGTACCATGTTCCATGTCCCCATGTCCCAATGTCCAATGTCCCAATGTGCCATGTCCCATGTCCCAATGTCCCAATGTGCCATGTGCCATGGCCCAATGTGCAATGTCCCATGTCCCCATGTCCCATGCCCCAATGTCCCAATGTACCATGTTCCATGTCCCCATGTCCCATGTCCCAATGTCCCATGTCCCAATGTCCAATGTCCCAATGTGCCATGTCCCATGTCCCAATGTACCAATGTGCCATGTCCCATGTCCCAATGTCCCATGTCCCAATGTCCCATGTCCAATGTCCCAATGTACCATGTCCCATGTCCCAATGTGCCATGTCCCATGTCCCAATGTCCAATGTCCCATGTCCAATGTCCCAATGTGCCATGTCCCATGTCCCAATGTGCCATGTCCCATGTCCCCATGTCCCATGCCCCAATGTCCCAATGTACCATGTTCCATGTCCCCATGTCCCATGTCCCAATGTCCCATGTCCCCATGTCCCATGTCCCAATGTCCCAATGTCCCAATGTCCCAAGTCCCATGTCCCCATGTCCCATGCCCCAATGTCCCAATGTACCATGTTCCATGTCCCCATGTCCCAATGTCCCAATGTCCCAATGTCCCCATGTCCCATGTCCCATGTCCCATGTCCCATGTCCCAATGTCCCATGTCCCATGTCCCCATGTCCCATGCCCCAATGTCCCAATGTACCATTTCCCCATGTCCCATGTCCCAATGTCCCATGTCCCCATTTCCCCATGCCCCAATGTCCCAATGTACCATGTTCCCATGTCCCATGTCCCAAGTCCCATGTCCCCATGTCCCATGTCCCAATGTCCCAATGTCCCAAGTCCCATGTCCCCATGTCCCATGCCCCAATGTCCCAATGTACCATTTCCCCATGTCCCAATGTCCCATGTCCCCATGTCCCATGCCCCAATGTCCCAATGTACCATGTTCCATGTCCCCATGTCCCATGTCCCAAGTCCCATGTCCCCATGTCCCATGCCCCAATGTCCCAATGTACCATGTCCCATGTCCCAATGTCCCAATGTCCCCAAGTCCCATGTCCCCATGCCCCAATGTCCCAATGTACCATGTTCCATGTCCCCATGTCCCATGTCCCATGTCCCAATGTGCCATGTCCCATGTCCCAATGTCCCAATGTCCCATGTCCCATGTCCCATGTCCCAATGTCCCATGTCCCAATGTCCAATGTGCCATGTCCCATGTCCCAATGTCCCAATGTCCCATGTCCCATGTCCCAATGTCCCATGTCGCAATGTCCCATGCCCCAATGTCCCAATGTACCATGTTCCATGTCCCCATGTCCCATGTCCCAATGTCCCCATGTCCCATGTCCCAATGTCCCAATGTCCCAATGTCCCAAGTCCCATGTCCCCATGTCCCATGCCCCAATGTCCCAATGTACCATGTTCCATGTCCCAATGTCCAATGTCCCAATGTCCCAATGTCCCAAGTCCCCATGTCCCATGCCCCAATGTCCCAATGTACCATGTTCCATGTCCCCATGTCCCATGCCCCAATGTCCCAATGTACCATGTTCCATGTCCCAATGTCCCATGTCCCCATGTCCCCATGTCCCATGCCCCAATGTCCCAATGTACCATGTTCCATGTCCCCATGTCCCATGTCCCATGTCCCAATGTCCCAAGTCCCATGTCCCCATGTCCCATGCCCCAATGTCCCAATGTACCATGTTCCATGTCCCCATGTCCAATGTCCCATGTCCCAATGTCCAATGTCCCATGTGCCATGTCCCATGTCCCAATGTCCCATGTCCCAATGTCCCATGTCCCAATGTCCAATGTCCCATGTGCCATGTCCCATGTCCCAATGTCCCAATGTCCCATGTCCCAATGTCCAATGTCCCATGTCCCCATGTCCCATGCCCCATGTCCCCATGTCCCATGCCCCAATGTCCCAATGTACCATGTTCCATGTCCCCATGTCCCATGTCCCATGTCCCAATGTCCCAATGTCCCATGTCCCCATGTCCCATGTCCCATGTCCCATGTCCCAATGTCCCAATGTCCCAATGTCCCAAGTCCCATGTCCCCATGTCCCATGCCCCAATGTCCCAATGTACCATGTTCCATGTCCCCATGTCCCATGTCCCAATGTCCCAATGTCCCATGTCCCATGTCCCATGTCCCATGTCCCAATGTCCCAATGTCCCATGTCCCATGTCCCATGTCCCATGTCCCATGTCCCAATGTCCCAATGTCCCAAGTCCCATGTCCCCATGTCCCCATGTCCCCATGTCCCCATGTCCCATGCCCCAATGTCCCAATGTACCATTTCCCCATGTCCCAATGTCCCATGTCCCCATGTCCCATGCCCCAATGTCCCAATGTACCATGTTCCATGTCCCCATGTCCCATGCCCCAATGTCCCAATGTACCATGTCCCATGTCCCAATGTCCCAATGTCCCCAAGTCCCATGTCCCCATGCCCCAATGTCCCAATGTACCATGTTCCATGTCCCCATGTCCCATGTCCCATGTCCCAATGTCCCATGTCCCAATGTCCAATGTGCCATGTCCCATGTCCCAATGTCCCAATGTCCCATGTCCCATGTCCCATGTACCAATGTCCCATGTCGCAATGTCCCATGCCCCAATGTCCCAATGTACCATGTTCCATGTCCCCATGTCCCATGTCCCAATGTCCCCATGTCCCATGTCCCATGTCCCAATGTCCCAATGTCCCATGTCCCATGTCCCCATGTCCCATGCCCCAATGTCCCAATGTACCATGTTCCATGTCCCCATGTCCCATGCCCCAATGTCCCAATGTACCATGTTCCATGTCCCAATGTCCCATGTCCCCATGTCCCCATGTCCCATGCCCCAATGTCCCAATGTACCATGTTCCATGTCCCCATGTCCCATGTCCCAATGTCCCATGTCCCAATGTCCAATGTCCCAATGTCCCCATGTCCCATGTCCCATGCCCCAATGTCCCAATGTACCATGTTCCATGTCCCCATGTCCCATGCCCCAATGTCCCAATGTACCATGTCCCATGTCCCATGTCCCAATGTCCCAATGTCCCATGTCCCCATGTCCCATGTCCCATGTCCCAATGTCCCAATGTCCCAATGTCCCAAGTCCCATGTCCCCATGTCCCATGCCCCAATGTCCCAATGTACCATGTTCCATGTCCCCATGTCCCATGTCCCAATGTCCCCATGTCCCATGTCCCATGTCCCATGTCCCATGTCCCAATGTCCCAATGTCCCATGTCCCATGTCCCAATGTCCCAATGTCCCAATGTCCCAAGTCCCATGTCCCCATGTCCCATGCCCCAATGTCCCAATGTACCATGTTCCATGTCCCCATGTCCCATGTCCCAATGTCCCAATGTCCCCATGTCCCAATGTCCCAATGTCCCCATGTCCCATGTCCCATGTCCCATGTCCCAATGTCCCAATGTCCCATGTCCCATGTCCCATGTCCCAATGTCCCAATGTCCCAAGTCCCATGTCCCCATGTCCCATGCCCCAATGTCCCAATGTACCATGTTCCATGTCCCCATGTCCCATGTCCCAATGTCCCAATGTCCCCATGTCCCATGTCCCCATGCCCCAATGTCCCAATGTACCATGTTCCATGTCCCATGCCCCAATGTCCCAATGTACCATGTTCCATGTCCCCATGTCCCATGTTCCATGTCCCCATGTCCCATGTCCCAATGTCCCAATGTCCCCATGTCCCAATGTCCCAATGTCCCCATGTCCCATGTCCCATGTCCCATGTCCCATGTCCCATTGTCCCAATGTCCCAATGTCCCAAGTCCCATGTCCCCATGTCCCCATGTCCCCATGTCCCATGCCCCAATGTCCCAATGTACCATTTCCCCATGTCCCATGTCCCAATGTCCCATGTCCCCATGCCCCAATGTCCCAATGTACCATGTTCCATGTCCCCATGCCCCAATGTCCCAATGTACCATTTCCCCATGTCCCATGTCCCAATGTCCCATGTCCCCATGTCCCATGCCCCAATGTCCCAATGTACCATGTTCCATGTCCCCATGTCCCATGACCCAAGTCCCATGTCCCCATGTCCCATGCCCCAATGTCCCAATGTACCATGTCCCAATGTCCCAATGTCCCAATGTCCCCATGTCCCCATGCCCCAATGTCCCAATGTACCATGTTCCATGTCCCCATGTCCCATGTCCCAATGTCCCATGTCCCATGGTCCAATGTGCCATGTCCCATGTCCCCATGTCCCAATGTCCCATGTCGCAATGTCCCATGCCCCAATGTCCCATGTCCCAATGTCCAATGTGCCATGTCCCATGTCCCAATGTCCCAATGTGCCATGTCCCATGTCCCATGTCCCAATGTCCCATGTCGCAATGTCCCATGCCCCAATGTCCCATGTCCCAATGTCCAATGTGCCATGTCCCATGTCCCAATGTCCCAATGTGCCATGTCCCATGTCCCATGTCCCAATGTCCCATGTCGCAATGTCCCATGCCCCAATGTCCCAATGTACCATGTTCCATGTCCCCATGTCCCATGTCCCAATGTCCCCATGTCCCATGTCCCAATGTCCCAATGTCCCAATGTCCCAAGTCCCATGTCCCATGCCCCAATGTCCCCATGTCCCATGTCCCATGTCCCATGTCCCATGTCCCAATGTCCCAATGTCCCAATGTCCCAAGTCCCATGTCCCCATGTCCCATGCCCCAATGTCCCAATGTACCATGTTCCATGTCCCAATGTCCAATGTCCCAATGTCCCAATGTCCCAAGTCCCATGTCCCCATGTCCCATGCCCCAATGTCCCAATGTACCATGTTCCATGTCCCCATGTCCCATGCCCCAATGTCCCAATGTCCCATGTCCCATGTCCCAATGTCCCAATGTCCCAATGTCCCAAGTCCCATGTCCCCATGTCCCATGCCCCAATGTCCCAATGTACCATGTTCCATGTCCCCATGTCCCATGTCCCATGTCCCAATGTCCCAATGTCCCATGTCCCATGTCCCATGTCCCATGTCCCAATGTCCCAATGTCCCCATGTCCCATGTCCCATGTCCCATGTCCCATGTCCCAATGTCCCAATGTCCCAAGTCCCATGTCCCCATGTCCCCATGTCCCCATGTCCCCATGTCCCATGCCCCAATGTCCCAATGTACCATTTCCCCATGTCCCAATGTCCCATGTCCCCATGTCCCATGCCCCAATGTCCCAATGTACCATGTTCCATGTCCCCATGTCCCATGTCCCAAGTCCCATGTCCCCATGTCCCATGCCCCAATGTCCCAATGTACCATGTCCCATGTCCCAATGTCCCAATGTCCCCAAGTCCCATGTCCCCATGCCCCAATGTCCCAATGTACCATGTTCCATGTCCCCATGTCCCATGTCCCATGTCCCAATGTCCCATGTCCCAATGTCCAATGTGCCATGTCCCATGTCCCAATGTCCCAATGTCCCATGTCCCATGTCCCATGTACCAATGTCCCATGTCGCAATGTCCCATGCCCCAATGTCCCAATGTACCATGTTCCATGTCCCCATGTCCCATGTCCCAATGTCCCCATGTCCCATGTCCCATGTCCCAATGTCCCAATGTCCCATGTCCCATGTCCCCATGTCCCATGCCCCAATGTCCCAATGTACCATGTTCCATGTCCCCATGTCCCATGCCCCAATGTCCCAATGTACCATGTTCCATGTCCCAATGTCCCATGTCCCCATGTCCCCATGTCCCATGCCCCAATGTCCCAATGTACCATGTTCCATGTCCCCATGTCCCATGTCCCATGTCCCAATGTCCCAAGTCCCATGTCCCCATGTCCCATGCCCCAATGTCCCAATGTACCATGTTCCATGTCCCCATGTCCCATGTCCCAATGTCCCATGTCCCAATGTCCAATGTCCCATGTGCCATGTCCCATGTCCCAATGTCCCATGTCCCAATGTCCCATGTCCCAATGTCCAATGTCCCATGTGCCATGTCCCATGTCCCAATGTCCCAATGTCCCAATGTCCCATGTCCCCATGTCCCCATGTCCCATGCCCCATGTCCCCATGTCCCATGCCCCAATGTCCCAATGTACCATGTTCCATGTCCCCATGTCCCATGTCCCATGTCCCAATGTCCCAATGTCCCATGTCCCCATGTCCCATGTCCCATGTCCCAATGTCCCAATGTCCCAATGTCCCAAGTCCCATGTCCCCATGTCCCATGCCCCAATGTCCCAATGTACCATGTTCCATGTCCCCATGTCCCATGTCCCAATGTCCCCATGTCCCATGTCCCATGTCCCATGTCCCATGTCCCAATGTCCCAATGTCCCATGTCCCATGTCCCAATGTCCCAATGTCCCAATGTCCCAAGTCCCATGTCCCCATGTCCCATGCCCCAATGTCCCAATGTACCATGTTCCATGTCCCCATGTCCCATGTCCCAATGTCCCAATGTCCCCATGTCCCAATGTCCCAATGTCCCCATGTCCCATGTCCCATGTCCCAATGTCCCAATGTCCCATGTCCCATGTCCCATGTCCCAATGTCCCAATGTCCCAAGTCCCATGTCCCCATGTCCCATGCCCCAATGTCCCAATGTACCATGTTCCATGTCCCCATGTCCCATGTCCCAATGTCCCCATGTCCCAATGTCCCAATGTCCCCATGTCCCATGTCCCATTTCCCATGTCCCATGTCCCATGTCCCATGTCCCAATGTCCCAATGTCCCAATGTCCCAAGTCCCCATGTCCCCATGTCCCCATGTCCCATGCCCCAATGTCCCAATGTACCATTTCCCCATGTCCCATGTCCCAATGTCCCATGTCCCCATGCCCCAATGTCCCAATGTACCATGTTCCATGTCCCCATGCCCCAATGTCCCAATGTACCATTTCCCCATGTCCCATGTCCCAATGTCCCATGTCCCCATGTCCCATGCCCCAATGTCCCAATGTACCATGTTCCATGTCCCCATGTCCCATGTCCCATGCCCCAATGTCCCAATGTCCCATGCCCCAATGTCCCAATGTACCATGTCCCAATGTCCCAATGTCCCAATGTCCCCATGTCCCCATGCCCCAATGTCCCAATGTACCATGTTCCATGTCCCCATGTCCCATGTCCCAATGTCCCATGTCCCAATGTCCAATGTGCCATGTCCCATGTCCCAATGTCCCAATGTGCCATGTCCCATGTCCCATGTCCCAATGTCCCATGTCGCAATGTCCCATGTCCCAATGTCCCATGTCCCAATGTCCAATGTGCCATGTCCCATGTCCCAATGTCCCAATGTGCCATGTCCCATGTCCCATGTCCCAATGTCCCATGTCGCAATGTCCCATGCCCCAATGTCCCATGTCCCAATGTCCAATGTGCCATGTCCCATGTCCCAATGTCCCAATGTGCCATGTCCCATGTCCCATGTCCCAATGTCCCATGTCGCAATGTCCCATGTCCCAATGTCCCATGTCCCAATGTCCAATGTGCCATGTCCCATGTCCCAATGTCCCAATGTGCCATGTCCCATGTCCCATGTCCCAATGTCCCATGTCGCAATGTCCCATGCCCCAATGTCCCATGTCCCAATGTCCAATGTGCCATGTCCCATGTCCCAATGTCCCAATGTGCCATGTCCCATGTCCCATGTCCCAATGTCCCATGTCGCAATGTCCCATGCCCCAATGTCCCATGTCCCAATGTCCAATGTGCCATGTCCCATGTCCCAATGTCCCAATGTGCCATGTCCCATGTCCCATGTCCCAATGTCCCATGTCGCAATGTCCCATGCCCCAATGTCCCAATGTACCATGTTCCATGTCCCCATGTCCCATGTCCCAATGTCCCCATGTCCCATGTCCCAATGTCCCAATGTCCCAATGTCCCAAGTCCCATGTCCCCATGTCCCATGCCCCAATGTCCCCATGTCCCATGTCCCATGTCCCATGTCCCATGTCCCAATGTCCCAATGTCCCAATGTCCCAAGTCCCATGTCCCCATGTCCCATGCCCCAATGTCCCAATGTACCATGTTCCATGTCCCAATGTCCAATGTCCCAATGTCCCAATGTCCCAAGTCCCATGTCCCCATGTCCCATGCCCCAATGTCCCAATGTACCATGTTCCATGTCCCCATGTCCCATGCCCCAATGTCCCAATGTACCATGTTCCATGTCCCAATGTCCCATGTCCCAATGTCCCAATGTCCCAATGTCCCAAGTCCCATGTCCCCATGTCCCATGCCCCAATGTCCCAATGTACCATGTTCCATGTCCCCATGTCCCATGTCCCAATGTCCCAAGTCCCATGTCCCCATGTCCCATGCCCCAATGTCCCAATGTACCATGTTCCATGTCCCATGTCCCAATGTCCAATGTCCCATGTGCCATGTCCCATGTCCCAATGTCCCAATGTCCCATGTCCCAATGTCCCATGTCCCAATGTACCAATGTGCCATGTCCCCATGTCCCCATGTCCCCATGTCCCAATGTCCCAATGTCCCAAGTCCCATGTCCCATGTCCCAATGTCCCAATGTCCCAATGTCCCAAGTCCCATGTCCCCATGTCCCATGTCACATGCCCCAATGTCCCAATGTAACATGTCCCCATGCCCCATGTCCCAATGTCCCATGTCCCAATGTCCAATGTCCAATGTGCCATGTCCCATGTCCCATGTCCCAATGTCCCAATGTCCCAATGTCCAATGTGCCATGTCCCATGTCCCAATGTCCCATGTCCCAATGTCCAATGTCCCAATGTGCCATGTCCCATGTCCCAATGTCCCAATGTGCCATGTCCCATGTCCCATGTCCCATGTCGCAATGTCCCATGTTGCAATGTCCCATGTCCAATGTCCCAATGTGCCATGTCCCAATGTGCCATGTCCCATGCACCAATGTCCCAATGTACCATGTTCCATGTCCCCATGTCCCATGTCCCAATGTCCCATGTCCAATGTGCCATGTCCCATGTCCCATGTCCCCATGCCCCAATGTCCCAATGTACCATGTCCCAATGTGCCATGTCCCATGTCCCAATGTGCCATGTCCCATGTCCCAATGGCCCATTTCCCAATGTCCCATGTCCCAATGTCCAATGTCCCAATGTGCCATGTCCAATGTCCCAATGTCCCATGTCCCATGTCCCATGTCCAATGTCCCATGTCCCATGTCCCAATGTCCCATGTCCAATGTCCCAATGTGCCATGTCCCATGTCCCATGTCCCATGTCCCAATGTCCCATGTCCCATGTCCCAATGTCCCATGTCCAATGTCCCAATGTGCCATGTCCCATGTCCCATGTCCCATGTCCCAATGTCCAATGTCCCATGTCCCAATGTCCCATGTCCAATGTCCCAATGTGCCATGTCCCATGTCCCATGTCCCAATGTCCCATATCACATGTCCCATGTCCCATGTCCCAATGTCCCAATGTCCCAATGTCCCATATCCCATGTCCCAATGTCCCATGTCCCAATGTCCCATGTCCCAATGTCCAATGTCCCATGTCCCAATGTCCCATGTCCAATGTCCCAATGTGCCATGTCCCATGTCCCATGTCCCATGTCCCAATGTCCCATATCCCATGTCCCATGTCCAATGTCCCATATCCCATGTCCCAATGTCCCATGTCCCATGTCCCATGTCCCATGTCCCAATGTCCCATGTCCCATGTCCCAATGTCCCATGTCCAATGTCCCAATGTGCCATGTCCCATGTCCCATGTCCCATGTCCCAATGTCCAATGTCCCATGTCCCAATGTCCCATGTCCCATGTCCCATGTCCCATGTCCCAATGTCCCATGTCCCATGTCCCAATGTCCCATGTCCAATGTCCCATGTCCAATGTCCCATATCCCATGTCCCAATGTCCCATGTCCCATGTCCCATGTCCCATGTCCCATGTCCAATGTCCCAATGTGCCATGTCCCATGTCCCATGTCCCATGTCCAATGTCCAATGTCCCATGTCCCAATGTCCCATGTCCAATGTCCCAATGTGCCATGTCCCATGTCCCATGTCCCAATGTCCCATATCACATGTCCCATGTCCCATGTCCCAATGTCCCAATGTCCCAATGTCCCATATCCCATGTCCCAATGTCCCATGTCCCAATGTCCCATGTCCCAATGTCCAATGTCCCATGTCCCAATGTCCCATGTCCAATGTCCCAATGTGCCATGTCCCATGTCCCATGTCCCATGTCCCAATGTCCCATATCCCATGTCCCATGTCCAATGTCCCATATCCCATGTCCCAATGTCCCATGTCCCAATGTCCCATGTCCAATGTCCCAATGTGCCATGTCCCATGTCCCATGTCCCATGTCCCATGTCCCAATGTCCCATATCCCATGTCCCAATGTCCCATGTCCCATGTCCCAATGTCCCATATCCCATGTCCCATGTCCCAATGTCCCATATCCCATGTCCCAATGTCCCATGTCCCATGTCCAATGTGCCATGTCCCATGTCCCAATGTCCCATATCCCATGTCCCATGTCCCATGTCCCAATGTCCCATATCCCATGTCCCAATGTCCCATGTCCCAATGTCCCATGTCCAATGTCCCATGTCCCATGTCCCAATGTCCCATGTCCCAATGTCCCATGTCCCAATGTCCCATATCCCATGTCCCAATGTCCCATGTCCCAATGTCCCATGTCCCAATGTCCCATGTCCCAATGTCCCATGTCCAATGTCCCAATGTGCCATGTCCCATGTCCCATGTCCCATATCCCATGTCCAATGTCCAATGTCCAATGTCCCATGTCCCATGTCCCAATGTCCCATGTCCCAATGTCCCATGTCCAATGTGCCATGTCCCATGTCCCATGTCCCATGTCCCAATGTCCCATATCCCATGTCCCATGTCCCAATGTCCCAATGTCCCAATGTGCCATGCCCTAATGTATCATGTCCCATGTTCCAATGTCCCTTGTCACATGTCCCAATGTGCCATGTCCCATGTACCAATATCCCAATATCCATGTCCCAATGTGCCATGTCCCAATGTGCCATGTTCCAATGTGCCATGTTCCATGTCCCAATGTGCCATGTCCCAATGTGCCATGTCCCATGTCCCATGTCCCAATGTCCCATGTCCCATGTCCCAATGTTCCAATATCCCCATGTCCCCATGTCCCCATGTCCAATGTCCCAATGTGCTATGTCCCAATGTCCCATGTCCCAACGTACCATGTGCCCATGTCCCATGTCCCATGTCCCAATGTCCCATGTCCCATGTCCCATGTCCAATGTCCCAATGTGCAAAGTCTCATAGCCCCATGTCCCCATGTCCCATATCCCCATGTCCCCATGTCCCCATGTCCCATGTCCCAATGTGCCATGTCCCATGTTCCCATGCCCCAATGTACCATGTTCCATGTCCCCATGTCCAATGTCCCAATGTCCCATGTCCAATGTCCCATGTCCAATGTACCAATGTGCCATGTCCCAATGTCCCAATGTGCCATGTCCCATGTCCCAATGTACCATGTTCCATGTCCCCATGTCCAATGTCCCATGTCCGCATATCCCATGTCCCAATGTACCATGTTCCATGTCCCAATGTCCAATGTCCCATGTCCAATGTCCCAATGTCCCATGTCCCATGTCCCAATGTGCCATGTCCCATGTTCCCATGCCCCAATGTCCCAATGTACCATGTTCCATGTCCCCATGTCCAATGTCCAACGTCCAATGTGCCATGTCCCAATGTCCCAATGTGCCATGTCCCATGTCCCAATGTACCATGTTCCATGTCCCCATGTCCAATGTCCCATGTCCCATGTCCCATGTCCCAATGTCCCAATGTGCCATGTCCCAATGTCCCATGTCCCAATGTCCAATGTCCAATGTCCCAATGTGCCATGTCCCATGTCCCAATGTGCCATGTCCCATGTCCCATGTCCCATACCCCAATTTCCCAATGTACCATGTTCCATGTCCCAATGTCCCATGTCCCAATGTCCCATGTCCAATGTGCCATGTCCCATGTCCCCATATCCCATGCCCCAATGTCCCAATGTACCATGTTCCATGTCCCCATGTCCCATGTCCCAATGTCCCAATGTGCCATGTCCCATGTCCCAATGTCCCAATGTCCCATGTCCCAATGTCCCATGTCCAATGTCCCAATGTGCCATGTCCCATGTCCCAATGACCCAATGTGCCATGTCCCATGTCCCAATGTCCCATGTCCCCATGTCCCATGTCCAATGTCCCAATGTGCCATGTCCCATGTCCCAATGTGCCATGTCCCATGTCCCCATGTCCCATGCTCCAATGTCCCAATGTACCATGTTCCATGTCCCCATGTCCCATGTCCCAATGTCCCAATGTCCCAAGTCCCATGTCCCCATGTCCCATGCCCCAATGTCCCAATGTACCATGTCCCATGTCCCCATGTCCCATGTCCCAATGTCCCATGTCCCAATGTCCAATGTCCCAATGTGCCATGTCCCATGTCCCAATGTCCCAATGTGCCATGTCCCATGTCCCATGTCGCAATGTCCCATGTCCCAATGTGCCATGTCCCATGTCCCATGTCGCAATGTCCCATGTCGCAATGTCCCATGTCGCAATGTCCCATGTCGCAATGTCCCAATGTGCCATGTCCCAATGTGCCATGTCCCATGTCCCCATGTCCCATGCCCCAATGTCCCAATGTACCATGTTCCATGTCCCAATGTCCCATGTCCCAATGTCCCATGTCCCAATGTCCAATGTGCCATGTCCCATGTCCCAATGTCCCAATGTGCCATGTCCCATGTCCCATGTCGCAATGTCCCATGTCCAATGTCCCAATGTGCCATGTCCCAATGTGCCATGTCCCATGTCCCCATGTCCCATGCCCCAATGTCCCAATGTACCATGTTCCATGTCCCAATGTCCCATGTCCCATGTCCCAATGTCCCATGTCCAATATGCCATGTCCCATGTCCCATGACCCCATGCCCCAATGTCCCAATGTACCATGTCCCAATGTCCCAATGTCCCAATGTGCCATATCCCATGTCCCATTTCCCAATGGCCCATTTCCCAATGTCCCATGTCCCAATGTCCAATGTCCCAATGTGCCATGTCCCATGTCCCAATGTCCCATGTCCCATGTCCCATGTCCCATGTCCCAATGTCCCATGTCCCATGTCCCATGTCCCATGTCCCATGTCCCATGTCCCATGTCCCATGTCCCATGTCCCATGTCCCATGTCCCAATTTGCCATGTCCCAATATCCATGTCCCCATGTCCCATGTCCCCATGTCCAATGTCCCAATGTGCTATGTCCCAATGTCCCATGTCCCAATGTCCCATGTCCCAATGTCCCATGTCCCATGTCCCAATGTCCCATGTCCCAATGTGCAAAGTCTCATGTCCCATGTCCCAATGTGCCATGTCCCAATGTGCCATGTCCCATATCCCCATGTCTCATGTCCCATGTCCCAATGTGCCATGTCCCATATCCCCATGTCCCCATGTCTCATGTCCCATAGCCCCATGTCCCCATGTCCCATATCCCCATGTCCCCATGTCCCATGTCCCAATGTGCCATGTCCCCATGTCCCCATATCCCCATGTCCCCATGTCCCATATCCCCATGTCCCCATGTCCCATATCCCCATATCCCCATGTCCCAATGTGCCATGTCCCATATCCCCATGTCTCATGTCCCATATCCCCATGTCCCATGTCCCCATGTACTCATGTCCCCATGTCCCATGTCCCCATGTCCCCATGTCCCCATGTCCCCATGTCCCTTGTCACCTTGACCCATGTCCCATGTTGCATGTTGCATGTTGCATGTCCCATGGTCCCATGTCCCCATGTCCGCATGTCCCATGTCCCCATGTCCCATGTCCGCATATCCCATGTCCCAATGTACCATGTCCCATGTCCCCATGTCCCATGTCCGCATATCCCATGTCCCAATGTACTATGTTCCATGTCCCAATTTCCCATGTCCAATGTCCCAATGTCCCATGTCCCATGTCCCAATGTGCCATGTCCCATGTTCCCATGCCCCAATGTCCCAATGTACCATGTTCCATGTCCCCATGTCCAATGTCCCAATGTCCCATGTCCAATGTCCCATGTCCAATGTCCCAATGTGCCATGTCCCAATGTCCCAATGTGCCATGTCCCAATGTACCATGTTCCATGTCCCCATGTCCAATGTCCCATGTCCGCATATCCCATGTCCCAATGTACCATGTTCCATGTCCCAATGTCCAATGTCCCATGTCCAATGTCCCAATGTCCCATGTCCCATGTCCCAATGTGCCATGTCCCATGTTCCCATGCCCCAATGTCCCAATGTACCATGTTCCATGTCCCCATGTCCAATGTCCCAATGTCCCATGTCCAATGTCCCATGTCCAATGTCCCAATGTGCCATGTCCCAATGTCCCAATGTGCCATGTCCCTGTCCCAATGTACCATGTTCCATGTCCCCATGTCCAATGTCCCATGTCCCATGTCCAATGTCCCAATGTGCCATGTCCCAATGTCCCAATGTGCCATGTCCCATGTCCCAATGTACCATGTTCCATGTCCCCATGTCCAATGTCCCATGTCCCATGTCCCATGTCCCAATGTGCCATGTCCCATGTCCCATGTCCCCATGTCACATGCCCCAATGTCCCAATGTAACATGTTCCATGTCCCCATGTCCCATGTCCCAATGTCCCATGTCCCAATGTCCAATGTCCCAATGTGCCATGTCCCATGTCCCCATGTCCCAATGTCCCATGTCCCAATGTCCCATGTCCCAATGTCCCAATGTGCCATGTCCCATGTCCCAATGTGCCATGTCCCATGTCCAATGTCCCAATGTCCCAATGTCCCAATGTCCCAATGTGCCATGTCCCATGTCCCCATGTCCCATGTCCCCATGTCCCATGTCCCAATGTCCAATGTCCCAATGTGCCATGTCCCATGTCCCAATGTCCCATGTCCCAATGTCCCCATGTCCCAATGTCCCAATGTCCCATGTCCCAATGTCCAATGTCCCAATGTGCCATGTCCCATGTCCCAATGTGCCATGTCCCATGTCCCAATGTCCCATGTCCCAATGTCCAATGTCCCAATGTGCCATGTCCCATGTCCCAATGTCCCATGTCCCAATGTCCCAATGTCCCATGTCCCAATGTCCCAATGTCCCATGTCCCAATGTCCAATGTCCCAATGTGCCATGTCCCATGTCCCAATGTGCCATGTCCCATGTCCCATGTCCCAATGTCCCAATGTCCCAATGTGCCATGTCCCATGTCCCAATGTCCCATGTCCCAATGTCCAATGTCCCAATGTGCCATGTCCCATGTCCCATGTCCCAATGTCCCAATGTCCAATGTCCCAATGTGCCATGTCCCATGTCCCCATGTCCCCATGTCCCCATGTCCCATGTCCCAATGTCCCATGTCCCAATGTGCCATGTCCCAATGTGCCATGTCCCATGTCCCAATGTCCCATGTCCCATGTCCCAATGTCCCATGTCCCATGTCCCAATGTCCCATGTCCCAATGTCCCATGTCCCAATGTCCAATGTCCCAATGTGCCATGTCCCATGTCCCAATGTGCCATGTCCCATGTCCCATGTCCCAATGTCCCAATGTCCCAATGTCCAATGTCCCAATGTGCCATGTCCCATGTCCCAATGTCCCATGTCCCAATGTCCAATGTCCCAATGTGCCATGTCCCATGTCCCATGTCCCAATGTCCCAATGTGCCATGTCCCAATGTCCAATGTCCCAATGTGCCATGTCCAATGTCCCAATGTGCCATGTCCCATGTCCCAATGTGCCATGTCCAATGTCCCCATGTCCCATGCCCCAATTTCCCAATGTACCATGTTCCATGTCCCAATGTCCCATGTCCAATGTGCCATGTCCCATGTCCCCATGTCCCATGTCCCCATGTCCCATGTCCCAATGTCCCAATGTACCATGTTCCATGTCCCCATGTCCCATGTCCCAATGTCCCATGTCCCAATGTCCAATGTCCCAATGTGCCATGTCCCATGTCCCAATGTACCAATGTGCCATGTCCCATGTCCCAATGTCCCATGTCCCAATGTCCCATGTCCAATGTCCCAATGTACCATGTCCCATGTCCCAATGTCCCAATGTGCCATGTCCCATGTCCCAATGTCCCATGTCCCAATGTCCCATGTCCAATGTCCCAATGTGCCATGTCCCATGTCCCAATGTGCCATGTCCCATGTCCCCATGTCCCATGCCCCAATGTCCCAATGTACCATGTTCCATGTCCCCATGTCCCATGTCCCAATGTCCCAAGTCCCATGTCCCCATGTCCCAATGTCCCAATGTCCCAATGTCCCAAGTCCCATTTCCCCATGTCCCATGCCCCAATGTCCCAATGTACCATGTTCCATGTCCCCATGCCCCATGTCCCAATGTCCCAAGTCCCATGTCCCCATGTCCCAATGTCCCAATGTCCCAAGTCCCATGTCCCCATGTCCCATGCCCCAATGTCCCAATGTACCATGTTCCATGTCCCCATGCCCCATGTCCCAATGTTCCATGTCCCCATGTCCCATGTCCCAATGTCCAATGTCCCAATGTGCCATGTCCCATGTCCCATGTCCCTATGTCCCAATGTGCCATGTCCCATGTCCCAATGTCCCATGTCGCAATGTCCCATGTCCCATGTCCCATGTCCCATGTCCAATGTCCCAATGTGCCATGTCCCAATGTGCCATGTCCCATGTCCCCATGTCCCATGCCCCAATGTCCCAATGTACCATGTTCCATGTCCCCATGTCCCATGTCCCATGTCCCAATGTACCAATGTGCCATGTCCCATGTCCCAATGTCCCATGTCCAATGTCCCAATGTGCCATGTCCCAATGTGCCATGTCCCATGTCCCCATGTCCCATGCCCCAATGTCCCAATGTACCATGTTCCATGTCCCCATGTCCCATGTCCCATGTCCCAATGTACCAATGTGCCATGTCCCATGTCCCAATGTCCCATGTCCAATGTCCCAATGTACCATGTCCCAATGTGCCATGTCCCATGTCCCAATGTCCAATGTCCCAATGTGCCATGTCCCAATGTGCCATGTCCCATGTCCCCATGTCCCATGCCCCAATGTCTCAATGTACCATGTTCCATGTCCCCATGTCCCAATGTCCCAAGTCCCATGTCCCCATGTCCCAAGTCCCATGTCCCCATGTCCCATGCCCCAATGTCCCAATGTACCATGTTCCATGTCCCCATGTCCCATGTCCCATGTCCCAATGTACCAATGTGCCATGTCCCATGTCCCAATGTCCCATGTCCAATGTCCCAATGTACCATGTCCCATGTCAAAATGTCCCAATGTGCCATGTCCCATGTCCCAATGTCCCATGTCCCAATGTCCCATGTCCAATGTCCCAATGTGCCATGTCCCAATGTGCCATGTCCCATGTCCCCATGTCCCATGCCCCAATGTCTCAATGTACCATGTTCCATGTCCCCATGTCCCAATGTCCCAAGTCCCATGTCCCCATGTCCCATGTCCCAATGTCCCAATGTCCCAAGTCCCATGTCCCCATGTCCCATGCCCCAATGTCCCAATGTACCATGTTCCATGTCCCCATGTCCCATGTCCCAATGTCCCCATGTCCCATGTCCCAATGTCCCAATGTCCCAAGTCCCATGTCCCCATGTCCCATGCCCCAATGTCCCAATGTACCATGTTCCATGTCCCCATGTCCCATGCCCAATGTCCCAATGTACCATGTTCCATGTCCCCATGTCCCATGCCCAATGTCCCAATGTACCATGTTCCATGTCCCCATGTCCCATGTCCCATGTCCCAATGTCCCATGTCCCATGTCCCAATGTCCCAATGTCCCCATGTCCCCATGTCCCATGTCCCAATGTCCCAATGTCCCCATGTCCCATGCCCCAATGTCCCAATGTACCATGTTCCATGTCCCCATGTCCCATGCCCAATGTCCCAATGTACCATGTTCCATGTCCCCATGTCCCATGCCCAATGTCCCAATGTACCATGTTCCATGTCCCCATGTCCCATGTCCCATGTCCCAATGTCCCATGTCCCATGTCCCAATGTCCCAATGTCCCCATGTCCCCATGTCCCATGTCCCAATGTCCCAATGTCCCCATGTCCCATGCCCCAATGTCCCAATGTACCATGTTCCATGTTCCATGTCCAATGTCCCATGTCCCATGTCCCATGTCCCATGTCCAATGTGCCATGTCCCAATGTGCCATGTCCCATGTCCCAATGTCCCATGTCCCATGTCCCAATGTCCCAATGTCCCCATGTCCCCATGTCCCATGTCCCAATGTCCCAATGTCCCCATGTCCCATGCCCCAATGTCCCAATGTACCATGTTCCATGTTCCATGTCCAATGTCCCATGTCCCATGTCCCATGTCCCATGTCCCATGTCCAATGTCCAATGTCCCAATGTGCCATGTCCCAATGTGCCATGTCCCATGTCCCCATGTCCCATGCCCCAATGTCCCATGCCCCAATGTCCCAATGTACCATGTTCCATGTCCCAATGTCCCATGTCCCAATGTCCCAATGTGCCATGTCCCATGTCCCAATGTCCCATGTCGCAATGTCCCATGTCCCATGTCCCATGTCCCATGTCCAATGTCCCAATGTGCCATGTCCCAATGTGCCATGTCCCATGTCCCCATGTCCCATGCCCCAATGTCCCAATGTACCATGTTCCATGTCCCCATGTCCCATGTCCCATGTCCAATGTCCCAATGTACCATGTCCCATGTCAAAATGTCCCAATGTGCCATGTCCCATGTCCCAATGTCCCATGTCCCAATGTCCCATGTCCAATGTCCCAATGTGCCATGTCCCAATGTGCCATGTCCCATGTCCCCATGTCCCATGCCCCAATGTCTCAATGTACCATGTTCCATGTCCCCATGTCCCAATGTCCCAAGTCCCATATCCCCATGTCCCATGTCCCAATGTCCCAATGTCCCAAGTCCCATGTCCCCATGTCCCATGCCCCAATGTCCCAATGTACCATGTTCCATGTCCCCATGTCCCATGTCCCAATGTCCCCATGTCCCATGTCCCAATGTCCCAAGTCCCATGTCCCCATGTCCCATGCCCCAATGTCCCATGTTCCATGTCCCCATGTCCCATGTCCCAATGTCCCATGTCCCAATGTCCCAATGTCCCCATGTCCCATGTCCCAATGTCCCAATGTCCCCATGTCCCATGCCCCAATGTCCCAATGTCCCATGTCCCAATGTCCCCATGTCCCATGTCCCAATGTCCCAATGTCCCAAGTCCCATGTCCCCATGTCCCATGCCCAATGTCCCAATGTACCATGTTCCATGTCCCCATGTCCCATGCCCAATGTCCCAATGTCCCAATGTACCATGTTCCATGTCCCCATGTCCCATGTCCCAATGTCCCATGTCCCATGTCCCAATGTCCCCATGTCCCATGTCCCAATGTCCCCATGTCCCATGCCCCAATGTCCCAATGTCCCATGTTCCATGTTCCATGTTCCATGTCCAATGTCCCATGTCCCATGTCCCATGTCCAATGTCCAATGTCCAATGTCCCAATGTGCCATGTCCCATGTCCCATGTCCCATGTCCCAATGTGCCATGTCCCATGTCCCAATGTCCCAATGTCCCATGTCGCAATGTCCCATGTCCCATGTCCCATGTCGCAATGTCCCATGTCCCATGTCCCATGTCCAATGTCCCAATGTGCCATGTCCCAATGTGCCATGTCCCCATGTCCCATGCCCCAATGTCCCAATGTACCATGTTCCATGTCCCCATGTCCCATGTCCCAATGTCCCATGTCCCAATGTCCAATGTCCCAATGTGCCATGTCCCATGTCCCAATGTACCAATGTCCCATGTCCCAATGTCCCATGTCCAATGTCCCAATGTACCATGTCCCATGTCCCAATGTCTCAATGTGCCATGTCCCATGTCCCAATGTCCCATGTCCCAATGTCCCATGTCCAATGTCCCAATGTGCCATGTCCCAATGTCCCATGTCCCAATGTCCAATGTCCCAATGTCCCATGTCCCAATGTCCCAATGTCCCAATGTCCCAAGTCCCATGTCCCATGCCCCAATGTCCCAATGTACCATGTTCCATGTCCCCATGTCCCATGTCCCAATGTCCCATGTCCCAATGTCCAATGTCCCAATGTGCCATGTCCCATGTCCCATGTCCCAATGTCCCAATGTGCCATGTCCCATGTCCCATGTCCCAATGTCCCATGTCGCAATGTCCCATGTCCCATGTCCCAATGTCCCAATGTGCCATGTCCCATGTCCCATGCCCCAATGTCCCAATGTACCATGTTCCATGTCCCCATGTCCCATGTCCCAATGTCCCATGTCCCAATGTCCAATGTCCCAATGTGCCATGTCCCATGTCCCATGTCCCAATGTCCCAATGTCCCCATGTCCCAATGTCCAATGTCCCAATGTGCCATGTCCCATGTCCCATGTCCCATGTCCCAATGTCCCAATGTGCCATGTCCCATGTCCCATGTCCCAATGTCCCATGTCGCAATGTCCCATGTCCCATGTCCCAATGTCCCAATGTGCCATGTCCCATGTCCCATGTCCCAATGTCCCATGTCGCAATGTCCCATGTCCCATGTCCCATGTCCCAATGTCCCATGTCCCAATGTCCCATGTCCCAATGTCCCATGTCCCAATGTCCAATGTCCCAATGTGCCATGTCCCATGTCCCATGTCCCAATGTCCCAATGTGCCATGTCCCATGTCCCATGTCCCATGTCCCAATGTCCCATGTCGCAATGTCCCATGTCCCATGTCCCAATGTCCCAATGTGCCATGTCCCATGTCCCATGTCCCAATGTCCCATGTCGCAATGTCCCATGTCCCATGTCCCATGTCCCAATGTCCCATGTCCCAATGTCCCATGTCCCAATGTCCAATGTCCCAATGTGCCATGTCCCATGTCCCATGTCCCAATGTCCCAATGTGCCATGTCCCATGTCCCATGTCCCAATGTCCCATGTCGCAATGTCCCATGTCCCATGTCCCAATGTCCCAATGTGCCATGTCCCATGTCCCAATGTCCCATGTCGCAATGTCCCATGTCCCATGTCCCATGTCGCAATGTCCCATGTCCCATGTCCAATGTCCCAATGTGCCATGTCCCAATGTGCCATGTCCCATGTCCCCATGTCCCATGCCCCAATGTCCCAATGTACCATGTTCCATGTCCCAATGTCCCATGTCCCATGTCCCAATGTACCAATGTGCCATGTCCCATGTCCCAATGTCCCATGTCCAATGTCCCAATGTACCATGTCCCATGTCAAAATGTCCCAATGTGCCATGTCCCATGTCCCAATGTCCCATGTCCCAATGTCCCATGTCCAATGTCCCAATGTGCCATGTCCCAATGTGCCATGTCCCATGTCCCCATGTCCCATGCCCCAATGTCCCAATGTACCATGTTCCATGTCCCCATGTCCCATGTCCCAATGTCCCAAGTCCCATGTCCCCATGTCCCATGTCCCATGTCCCAATGTCCCAATGTCCCAAGTCCCCATGTCCCATGCCCCAATGTCCCAATGTACCATGTTCCATGTCCCCATGTCCCATGTCCCAATGTTCCCATGTCCCAATGTCCCAATGTCCCATGTCCCCATGTCCCATGCCCCAATGTCCCAATGTACCATGTTCCATGTCCCCATGTCCCAATGTCCCATGTCCCATGTCCCAATGTCCCAGTGTCCCCATGTCCCATGTCCCAATGTCCCAATGTCCCATGTCCCCATGTCCCATGCCCCAATGTCCCAATGTACCATGTTCCATGTTCCATGTCCCATGTCCCATGTCCCAATGTCCCATGTCCCATGTCCCATGTCCAATGTCCCAATGTGCCATGTCCCAATTTGCCATGTCCCATGTCCCCATGTCCCATGCCCCAATGTCCCAATGTACCATGTTCCATGTCCCCATGTCCCATGTCCCAATGTCCCATGTCCCATGTCCAATGTCCCAATGTGCCATGTCCCAATGTGCCATGTCCCATGTCCCCATGTCCCATGCCCCAATGTCCCAATGTACCATGTTCCATGTCCCCATGTCCCATGTCCCAATGTCCCATGTCCCAATGTCCAATGTCCCAATGTGCCATGTCCCATGTCCCCATGTCCCATGCCCCAATGTCCCAATGTACCATGTTCCATGTCCCCATGTCCCATGTCCCAATGTCCCATGTCCCAATGTCCCATGTCCCAATGTCCAATGTCCCAATGTGCCATGTCCCATGTCCCATGTCCCAATGTCCCAATGTGCCATGTCCAATGTCCCAATGTGCCATGTCCCAATGTGCCATGTCCCATGTCCCCATGTCCCATGCCCCAATGTCCCAATGTCCCAATGTCCCATGTCCCAATGTCCCATGTCCCAATGTCCAATGTCCCAATGTGCCATGTCCCATGTCCCATGTCCCAATGTCCCAATGTGCCATGTCCAATGTCCCAATGTGCCATGTCCCAATGTGCCATGTCCCATGTCCCCATGTCCCATGCCCCAATGTCCCAATGTACCATGTTCCATGTCCCCATGTCCCATGTCCCAATGTCCAATGTCCAATGTCCCATGTCCCATGTCCCATGTCCCATGTCCCATGTCGCAATGTCCCATGTCGCAATGTCCCATGTCCCATGTCCAATGTCCCAATGTGCCATGTCCCAATGTGCCATGTCCCATGTCCCCATGTCCCATGCCCCAATGTCCCAATGTACCATGTTCCATGTCCCCATGTCCCATGTCCCAATGTCCCATGTTCCAATGTCCAATGTCCAATGTCCCAATGTGCCATGTCCCATGTCCCAATGTACCAATGTGCCATGTCCCATGTCCCAATGTCCCATGTCCAATGTCCCAATGTACCATGTCCCATGTCCCAATGTCTCAATGTGCCATGTCCCATGTCCCAATGTCCCATGTCCCAATGTCCCATGTCCAATGTCCCAATGTGCCATGTCCCAATGTGCCATGTCCCATGCCCCAATGTCCCAATGTACCATGTTCCATGTCCCCATGTCCAATGTCCCAATGTCCCAATTCCCATGTCCCCATGTCCCATGTCCCAATGTCCCAATGTCCCCATGTCCCATGCCCCAATGTCCCAATGTACCATGTTCCATGGTCCCATGTCCCAATGTCCCAATGTCCCAATGTCCCAAGTCCCATGTCCCCATGTCCCATGCCCCAATGTCCCAATGTACCATGTTCCATGTCCCCATGTCCCATGTCCCATGTCCCATGTCCCAATGTCCCATGTCCCATGTCCCAATGTCCCAATGTCCCATGTCCCAATGTCCCAATGTCCCATGTCCCCATGTCCCATGCCCCAATGTCCCAATGTACCATGTTCCATGTCCCAATGTCCCAATGTCCCCATGTCCCATGTCCCAATGTCCCAATGTCCCATGTCCCCATGTCCCATGCCCCAATGTCCCAATGTACCATGTCCCCATGTCCCATGTCCCAATGTCCCATGTCCCAATGTCCCCATGTCCCATGTCCCAATGTCCCAATGTCCCAAGTCCCATGTCCCCATGTCCCATGCCCCAATGTCCCAATGTACCATGTTCCATGTCCCCATGTCCCATGTCCCAATGTCCCAATGTCCCAAGTCCCATGTCCCCATGTCCCATGCCCCAATGTCCCAATGTACCATGTTCCATGTCCCCATGTCCCATGTCCCAATGTCCCAATGTCCCATGTCCCAATGTCCCAATGTCCCCATGTCCCATGTCCCAATGTCCCAATGTCCCAATGTCCCATGTCCCCATGTCCCATGCCCCAATGTCCCAATGTACCATGTTCCATGTCCCCATGTCCCATGTCCCAATGTCCCATGTCCCATGTCCCAATGTCCCCATGTCCCAATGTCCCAAGTCCCCATGTCCCATGTCCCATGTCCCAATGTCCCAAGTCCCATGTCCCCATGTCCCATGCCCCAATGTCCCAATGTACCATGTTCCATGTCCCCATGTCCCATGTCCCAATGTCCCATGTCCCAATGTCCAATGTCCCATGTGCCATGTCCCATGTCCCCATGTCCCATGCCCCAATGTCCCAATGTACCATGTTCCATGTCCCAATGTCCCATGTCCCATGTCCCAATGTACCAATGTGCCATGTCCCATGTCCCAATGTCCCATGTCCAATGTCCCAATGTACCATGTCCCATGTCAAAATGTCCCAATGTGCCATGTCCCATGTCCCAATGTCCCATGTCCCAATGTCCCATGTCCAATGTCCCAATGTGCCATGTCCCAATGTGCCATGTCCCATGTCCCCATGTCCCATGCCCCAATGTCCCAATGTACCATGTTCCATGTCCCCATGTCCCATGTCCCAATGTCCCAAGTCCCATGTCCCCATGTCCCATGTCCCATGTCCCAATGTCCCAATGTCCCAAGTCCCCATGTCCCATGCCCCAATGTCCCAATGTACCATGTTCCATGTCCCCATGTCCCATGTCCCAATGTTCCCATGTCCCAATGTCCCAATGTCCCATGTCCCCATGTCCCATGCCCCAATGTCCCAATGTACCATGTTCCATGTCCCCATGTCCCAATGTCCCATGTCCCATGTCCCAATGTCCCAGTGTCCCCATGTCCCATGTCCCAATGTCCCAATGTCCCATGTCCCCATGTCCCATGCCCCAATGTCCCAATGTACCATGTTCCATGTTCCATGTCCCATGTCCCATGTCCCAATGTCCCATGTCCCATGTCCCATGTCCAATGTCCCAATGTGCCATGTCCCAATTTGCCATGTCCCATGTCCCCATGTCCCATGCCCCAATGTCCCAATGTACCATGTTCCATGTCCCCATGTCCCATGTCCCAATGTCCCATGTCCCATGTCCAATGTCCCAATGTGCCATGTCCCAATGTGCCATGTCCCATGTCCCCATGTCCCATGCCCCAATGTCCCAATGTACCATGTTCCATGTCCCCATGTCCCATGTCCCAATGTCCCATGTCCCAATGTCCAATGTCCCAATGTGCCATGTCCCATGTCCCCATGTCCCATGCCCCAATGTCCCAATGTACCATGTTCCATGTCCCCATGTCCCATGTCCCAATGTCCCATGTCCCAATGTCCCATGTCCCAATGTCCAATGTCCCAATGTGCCATGTCCCATGTCCCATGTCCCAATGTCCCAATGTGCCATGTCCAATGTCCCAATGTGCCATGTCCCAATGTGCCATGTCCCATGTCCCCATGTCCCATGCCCCAATGTCCCAATGTCCCAATGTCCCATGTCCCAATGTCCCATGTCCCAATGTCCAATGTCCCAATGTGCCATGTCCCATGTCCCATGTCCCAATGTCCCAATGTGCCATGTCCAATGTCCCAATGTGCCATGTCCCAATGTGCCATGTCCCATGTCCCCATGTCCCATGCCCCAATGTCCCAATGTACCATGTTCCATGTCCCCATGTCCCATGTCCCAATGTCCAATGTCCAATGTCCCATGTCCCATGTCCCATGTCCCATGTCCCATGTCGCAATGTCCCATGTCGCAATGTCCCATGTCCCATGTCCAATGTCCCAATGTGCCATGTCCCAATGTGCCATGTCCCATGTCCCCATGTCCCATGCCCCAATGTCCCAATGTACCATGTTCCATGTCCCCATGTCCCATGTCCCAATGTCCCATGTTCCAATGTCCAATGTCCAATGTCCCAATGTGCCATGTCCCATGTCCCAATGTACCAATGTGCCATGTCCCATGTCCCAATGTCCCATGTCCAATGTCCCAATGTACCATGTCCCATGTCCCAATGTCTCAATGTGCCATGTCCCATGTCCCAATGTCCCATGTCCCAATGTCCCATGTCCAATGTCCCAATGTGCCATGTCCCAATGTGCCATGTCCCATGCCCCAATGTCCCAATGTACCATGTTCCATGTCCCCATGTCCAATGTCCCAATGTCCCAATTCCCATGTCCCCATGTCCCATGTCCCAATGTCCCAATGTCCCCATGTCCCATGCCCCAATGTCCCAATGTACCATGTTCCATGGTCCCATGTCCCAATGTCCCAATGTCCCAATGTCCCAAGTCCCATGTCCCCATGTCCCATGCCCCAATGTCCCAATGTACCATGTTCCATGTCCCCATGTCCCATGTCCCATGTCCCATGTCCCAATGTCCCATGTCCCATGTCCCAATGTCCCAATGTCCCATGTCCCAATGTCCCAATGTCCCATGTCCCCATGTCCCATGCCCCAATGTCCCAATGTACCATGTTCCATGTCCCAATGTCCCAATGTCCCCATGTCCCATGTCCCAATGTCCCAATGTCCCATGTCCCCATGTCCCATGCCCCAATGTCCCAATGTACCATGTCCCCATGTCCCATGTCCCAATGTCCCATGTCCCAATGTCCCCATGTCCCATGTCCCAATGTCCCAATGTCCCAAGTCCCATGTCCCCATGTCCCATGCCCCAATGTCCCAATGTACCATGTTCCATGTCCCCATGTCCCATGTCCCAATGTCCCAATGTCCCAAGTCCCATGTCCCCATGTCCCATGCCCCAATGTCCCAATGTACCATGTTCCATGTCCCCATGTCCCATGTCCCAATGTCCCAATGTCCCATGTCCCAATGTCCCAATGTCCCCATGTCCCATGTCCCAATGTCCCAATGTCCCAATGTCCCATGTCCCCATGTCCCATGCCCCAATGTCCCAATGTACCATGTTCCATGTCCCCATGTCCCATGTCCCAATGTCCCATGTCCCATGTCCCAATGTCCCCATGTCCCAATGTCCCAAGTCCCATGTCCCCATGTCCCATGCCCCAATGTCCCAATGTACCATGTTCCATGTCCCCATGTCCCATGTCCCAATGTCCCAATGTCCCAAGTCCCATGTCCCCATGTCCCATGCCCCAATGTCCCAATGTACCATGTTCCATGTCCCCATGTCCCATGTCCCAATGTCCCATGTCCCATGTCCCAATGTCCCAATGTCCCATGTCCCAATGTCCCAATGTCCCAATGTCCCATGTCCCCATGTCCCATGCCCCAATGTCCCAATGTACCATGTTCCATGTCCCCATGTCCCATGTCCCAATGTCCCATGTCCCAATGTCCCAATGTCCCCATGTCCCAATGTCCCAATGTCCCAATGTCCCATGTCCCATGCCCCAATGTCCCAATGTACCATGTTCCATGTCCCCATGTCCCATGTCCCATGTCCCATGTCCCATGTATCAATGTCCCAATGTCCCCATGTCCCAATGTCCCAATGTCCCAATGTCCCAATGTCCCATGTCCCCATGTCCCATGCCCCAATGTCCCAATGTACCATGTTCCATGTCCCCATGTCCCATGTCCCAATGTCCCATGTCCCAATGTCCCAATGTCCCCATGTCCCAATGTCCCATGTCCCCATGTCCCCATGTCCCATGCCCCAATGTCCCAATGTACCATGTTCCATGTCCCCATGTCCCATGTCCCAATGTCCCATGTCCCATGTCCCAATGTCCCAATGTCCCCATGTCCCAATGTCCCAATGTCCCAAGTCCCATGTCCCCATGTCCCATGCCCCAATGTCCCAATGTACCATTTTCCATGTCCCAATGTCCCAATGTACCATGTTCCATGTCCCCATGTCCCATGTCCCAATGTCCCATGTCCCATGTCCCAATGTCCCAATGTCCCCATGTCCCAATGTCCCAATGTCCCAAGTCCCATGTCCCCATGTCCCATGCCCCAATGTCCCAATGTACCATTTTCCATGTCCCCATGTCCCATGTCCCAATGTCCCAATGTCCCAATGTCCCAAGTCCCATGTCCCCATGTCCCATGCCCCAATGTCCCAATGTACCATTTTCCATGTCCCCATGTCCCATGTCCCAATGTCCCAATGTCCCAATGTCCCAAGTCCCATGTCCCCATGTCCCATGCCCCAATGTCCCAATGTACCATTTTCCATGTCCCCATGTCCCATGTCCCAATGTCCCAATGTCCCAATGTCCCAAGTCCCATGTCCCCATGTCCCATGCCCCAATGTCCCAATGTACCATTTTCCATGTCCCCATGTCCCATGCCCCAATGTCCCAATGTCCCATGCCCCAATGTCCCAATGTACCATGTCCCATGTCCCAATGTCCAATGTCCCAATGTGCAATGTCCCAATGTCCCCATGTCCCATGTCCCATGTCCCATGTCCCAATGTCCCATGTCGCAATGTCCCATGTCCCCATGTCCCAATGTACCATGTTCCATGTCCCCATGTCCCATGCCCCAATGTCCCAATGTACCATGTTCCATGTCCCCATGTCCCATGTCCCAATGTCCCATGTCCCAATGTCCAATGTCCCAATGTGCCATGTCCCATGTCCCAATGTCCCAATGTCCCAATGTCCCATGTCCCATGTCCCATGTCCCAATGTCCCAATGTGCCATGTCCCATGTCCCATGTCCCATGTCCCAATGTCCCATGTTCCATGTCCCATGTCCCATGTCCCATGTCCCAATGTCCCAATGTGCCATGTCCCATGTCCCATGTCCCATGTCCCATGTCGCAATGTCCCATGTTCAATGTCCCAATGTGCCATGTCCCAATGTGCCATGTCCCATGTCCCCATGTCCCATGCCCCAATGTCCCAATGTACCATGTTCCATGTCCCCATGTCCCATGTCCCAATGTCCCATGTCCCAATGTCCAATGTCCCAATGTGCCTTGTCCCATGTCCCAATGTACCAATGTGCCATGTCCCAATGTCCCATGTCCCAATGTCCCATGTCCCATGTCCCAATGTCCCAATGTGCCATGTCCCAATGTCCCAATGTGCCATGTCCCATGTCCCAATGTCCCATGTCCCAATGTCCCATGTCCAATGTCCCAATGTGCCATGTCCCATGTCCCAATGTGCCATGTCCCATGTCCCCATGTCCCATGCCCCAATGTCCCAATGTACCATGTTCCATGTCCCCATGTCCCATGTCCCAATGTCCCAATGTCCCAATTCCCAAGTCCCATGTCCCAATGTCCCAAGTCCCATGTCCCCATGTCCCATGCCCCAATGTCCCAATGTACCATGTTCCATGTCCCCATGTCCCATGTCCCATGTCCCAATGTCCCAATGTCCCAAGTCCCATGTCCCAATGTCCCAATGTGCCATGTCCCATGTCCCATGTCCCAATGTCCCATGTCGCAATGTCCCATGTCCCCATGTCCCAATGTCCCAATGTACCATGTTCCATGTCCCCATGTCCCATGCCCCAATGTCCCAATGTACCATGTTCCATGTCCCCATGTCCCATGTCCCAATGTCCCATGTCCCAATGTCCAATGTCCCAATGTCCCATGTCCCCATGTCCCAATGTCCCATGTACCATGTTCCATGTCCCCATGTCCCATGCCCCAATGTCCCAATGTACCATGTTCCATGTCCCCATGTCCCATGTCCCAATGTCCCATGTCCCAATGTCCAATGTCCCAATGTCCCATGTCCCCATGTCCCAATGTCCCAATGTACCATGTTCCATGTCCCCATGTCCCATGCCCCAATGTCCCAATGTACCATGTTCCATGTCCCCATGTCCCATGTCCCATGTCCCAATGTCCAATGTCCCAATGTGCCATGTCCCATGTCCCAATGTCCCAATGTGCCATGTCCCATGTCCCAATGTCCAATGTCCCAATGTCCCATGTCCCATGTCCCAATGTCCCAATGTGCCATGTCCCATGTCCCATGTCCCAATGTCCCATGTCGCAATGTCCCATGTCCAATGTCCCAATGTGCCATGTCCCAATGTGCCATGTCCCATGTCCCCATGTCCCATGCCCCAATGTCCCAATGTACCATGTTCCATGTCCCCATGTCCCATGTCCCAATGTCCCATGTCCCAATGTCCAATGTCCCAATGTGCCATGTCCCATGTCCCAATGTACCAATGTGCCATGTCCCATGTCCCAATGTCCCATGTCCCAATGTCCCATGTCCAATGTCCCAATGTACCATGTCCCATGTCCCAATGTCCCAATGTGCCATGTCCCATGTCCCAATGTCCCATGTCCCAATGTCCCATGTCCAATGTCCCAATGTGCCATGTCCCATGTCCCAATGTCCCATGTCCCAATGTCCCATGTCCCAATGTCCAATGTCCCAATGTGCCATGTCCCATGTCCCAATGTACCAATGTGCCATGTCCCATGTCCCAATGTCCCATGTCCCAATGTCCCATGTCCAATGTCCCAATGTACCATGTCCCATGTCCCAATGTCCCATGTCCCATGTCCCAATGTCCCATGTCCCAATGTCCCATGTCCAATGTCCCAATGTGCCATGTCCCATGTCCCAATGTGCCATGTCCCATGTCCCCATGTCCCATGCCCCAATGTCCCAATGTACCATGTTCCATGTCCCCATGTCCCATGTCCCAATGTCCCAATGTCCCAAGTCCCATGTCCCATGTCCCAATGTCCCAAGTCACATGTCCCCATGTCCCATGCCCCAATGTACCATGTTCCATGTCCCCATGTCCCAATGTCCCATGTCCCAATGTCCAATGTCCCAATGTCCCAAGTCCCATGTCCCAATGTCCCAATGTGCCATGTCCCATGTCCCAATGTCCCATGTCGCAATGTCCCATGTCCAATGTCCCAATGTGCCATGTCCCAAGTCCCATGTCCCAATGTCCCAATGTGCCATGTCCCATGTCCCAATGTCCCATGTCGCAATGTCCCATGTCCAATGTCCCAATGTGCCATGTCCCAATGTGCCATGTCCCATGTCCCCATGTCCCATGCCCCAATGTCCCAATGTACCATTTTCCATGTCCCAATGTCCCATGTCCCATGTCCCAATGTCCCATGTCCAATGTGCTATGTCCCATGTCCCATGTCCCCATGCCCCAATGTCCCAATGTACCATGTCCCAATGTGCCATGTCCCATGTCCCAATGTGCCATGTCCCATGTCCCAATGGCCCATTTCCCAATGTCCCATGTCCCAATGTCCAATGTCCCAATGTGCCATGTCCCATGTCCCATGTCCCAATGTCCCATGTCCCATGTCCCAATGTCCCATGTCCAATGTCCCAATGTGCCATGTCCCATGTCCCATGTCCCATGTCCCATATCCCATGTCCCATGTCCCAATGTCCCATGTCCCATGTCCCAATGTCCCATGTCCCAATGTGCCATGTCCCATGTCCCAATGTCCCATGTCCCAATGTCCCATATCCCATGTCCCATGTCCCATGTCCCAATGTCCCATGTCCCATGTCCCAATGTCCCAATGTCCAATGTCCCCATGTCCCATGTCCCATGTCCCATGTCCCATGTCCCATGTCCCAATGTGCCATGTCCAATGTCCCAATGTCCCATATCCCATGTCCCAATGTCCCATGTCCCAATGTCCCATATCCCATGTCCCATGTCCCATGTCCCAATGTCCCATATCCCATGTCCCCATGACCCATGTCCCAATGTCCCATGTCCAATGTCCCAATGTGCCATGTCCCATGTCCCAATGTGCCATGTCCCATGTCCCCATGTCCCATGCCCCAATGTCCCAATGTACCATGTTCCATGTCCCCATGTCCCATGTCCCAATGTCCCAATGTCCCAATTCCCAAGTCCCATGTCCCAATGTCCCAAGTCCCATGTCCCCATGTCCCATGCCCCAATGTCCCAATGTACCATGTTCCATGTCCCCATGTCCCATGTCCCAATGTCCCATGTCCCAATGTCCAATGTCCCAATGTCCCAAGTCCCATGTCCCAATGTCCCAATGTGCCATGTCCCATGTCCCATGTCCCAATGTCCCATGTCGCAATGTCCCATGTCCCCATGTCCCAATGTCCCAATGTACCATGTTCCATGTCCCCATGTCCCATGTCCCAATGTCCCAATGTCCCAATTCCCAAGTCCCATGTCCCAATGTCCCAAGTCCCATGTCCCCATGTCCCATGCCCCAATGTCCCAATGTACCATGTTCCATGTCCCCATGTCCCATGTCCCAATGTCCCAATGTCCCAATTCCCAAGTCCCATGTCCCAATGTCCCAAGTCCCATGTCCCCATGTCCCATGCCCCAATGTCCCAATGTACCATGTTCCATGTCCCCATGTCCCATGTCCCAATGTCCCATGTCCCAATGTCCAATGTCCCAATGTCCCAAGTCCCATGTCCCAATGTCCCAATGTGCCATGTCCCATGTCCCATGTCCCATGTCCCAATGTCCCATGTCGCAATGTCCCATGTCCCCATGTCCCAATGTCCCAATGTACCATGTTCCATGTCCCCATGTCCCATGCCCCAATGTCCCAATGTACCATGTTCCATGTCCCCATGTCCCATGTCCCAATGTCCCATGTCCCAATGTCCCAATGTCCCATGTCCCCATGTCCCAATGTCCCAATGTACCATGTTCCATGTCCCATGCCCCAATGTCCCAATGTACCATGTTCCATGGTCCCATGTCCCAATGTCCCATGTCCCAATGTCCAATGTCCCAATGTCCCATGTCCCCATGTCCCCATGTCCCAATGTCCCAATGTACCATGTTCCATGTCCCCATGTCCCATGCCCCAATGTCCCAATGTACCATGTTCCATGTCCCCATGTCCCATGTCCCAATGTCCAATGTCCCAATGTGCCATGTCCCATGTCCCAATGTCCCAATGTGCCATGTCCCATGTCCCATGTCCCAATGTCCCAATGTGCCATGTCCCATGTCCCATGTCCCAATGTCCCATGTCCCAATGTCCAATGTCCCAATGTGCCATGTCCCATGTCCCAATGTCCCAATGTCCCAATGTCCCATGTCCCATGTCCCATGTCCCAATGTCCCAATGTGCCATGTCCCATGTCCCATGTCCCATGTCCCATGTCCCAATGTCCCATGTTCCATGTCCCATGTCCCAATGTCCCATGTTCCATGTCCCATGTCCCATGTCCCATGTCCCAATGTCCCAATGTGCCATGTCCCATGTCCCATGTCCCATGTCCCATGTCGCAATGTCCCATGTTCAATGTCCCAATGTGCCATGTCCCAATGTGCCATGTCCCATGTCCCCATGTCCCATGCCCCAATGTCCCAATGTACCATGTTCCATGTCCCCATGTCCCATGTCCCAATGTCCCATGTCCCAATGTCCAATGTCCCAATGTGCCTTGTCCCATGTCCCAATGTACCAATGTGCCATGTCCCATGTCCCAATGTCCCATGTCCCAATGTCCCATGTCCAATGTCCCAATGTACCATGTCCCATGTCCCAATGTCCCAATGTGCCATGTCCCATGTCCCAATGTCCCATGTCCCAATGTCCCATGTCCAATGTCCCAATGTGCCATGTCCCAATGTGCCATGTCCCATGTCCCCATGTCCCATGCCCCAATGTCCCAATGTACCATGTTCCATGTCCCCATGTCCCATGTCCCAATGTCCCAATGTCCCAAGTCCCATGTCCCAATGTCCCAAGTCCCATGTCCCCATGTCCCATGCCCCAATGTCCCAATGTACCATGTTCCATGTCCCATGTCCCAATGTCCCATGTCCCAATGTCCAATGTCCCAATGTCCCAAGTCCCATGTCCCAATGTCCCAATGTGCCATGTCCCATGTCCCATGTCCCATGTCCCAATGTCCCATGTCGCAATGTCCCATGTCCCCATGTCCCAATGTCCCAATGTACCATGTTCCATGTCCCCATGTCCCATGCCCCAATGTCCCAATGTACCATGTTCCATGTCCCCATGTCCCATGTCCCAATGTCCCATGTCCCAATGTCCAATGTCCCATGTCCCCATGTCCCCATGTCCCAATGTCCCAATGTACCATGTTCCATGTCCCCATGTCCCATGCCCCAATGTCCCAATGTACCATGTTCCATGTCCCCATGTCCCATGTCCCAATGTCCCATGTCCCAATGTCCAATGTCCCAATGTCCCATGTCCCCATGTCCCAATGTCCCAATGTACCATGTTCCATGTCCCCATGTCCCATGCCCCAATGTCCCAATGTACCATGTTCCATGTCCCCATGTCCCATGTCCCAATGTCCCATGTCCCAATGTCCAATGTCCCAATGTCCCATGTCCCCATGTCCCAATGTCCCAATGTACCATGTTCCATGTCCCCATGTCCCATGCCCCAATGTCCCAATGTACCATGTTCCATGTCCCCATGTCCCATGTCCCAATGTCCAATGTCCCAATGTGCCATGTCCCATGTCCCAATGTCCCAATGTGCCATGTCCCATGTCCCATGTCCCAATGTCCCAATGTACCATGTTCCATGTCCCCATGTCCCATGTCCCAATGTCCAATGTCCCAATGTCCCATGTCCCAATGTCCAATGTCCCAATGTCCCATGTCCCCATGTCCCAATGTCCCAATGTACCATGTTCCATGTCCCCATGTCCCATGCCCCAATGTCCCAATGTACCATGTTCCATGTCCCCATGTCCCATGTCCCAATGTCCAATGTCCCAATGTGCCATGTCCCATGTCCCAATGTCCCAATGTGCCATGTCCCATGTCCCATGTCCCAATGTCCCAATGTACCATGTTCCATGTCCCCATGTCCCATGTCCCAATGTCCAATGTCCCAATGTGCCATGTCCCATGTCCCAATGTCCCAATGTCCAATGTCCCAATGTGCCATGTCCCATGTCCCAATGTCCCAATGTGCCATGTCCCATGTCCCATGTCCCATGTCCCAATGTCCCAATGTGCCATGTCCCATGTCCCATGTCCCATGTCCCAATGTCCCATGTCGCAATGTCCCATGTCCAATGTCCCAATGTGCCATGTCCCAATGTGCCATGTCCCATGTCCCCATGTCCCATGCCCCAATGTCCCAATGTACCATGTTCCATGTCCCCATGTCCCATGTCCCAATGTCCCATGTCCCAATGTCCAATGTCCCAATGTGCCATGTCCCATGTCCCAATGTACCAATGTGCCATGTCCCATGTCCCAATGTCCCATGTCCCAATGTCCCATGTCCAATGTCCCAATGTACCATGTCCCATGTCCCAATGTCCCAATGTGCCATGTCCCATGTCCCAATGTCCCATGTCCCAATGTCCCATGTCCAATGTCCCAATGTGCCATGTCCCATGTCCCAATGTGCCATGTCCCATGTCCCCATGTCCCATGCCCCAATGTCCCAATGTACCATGTTCCATGTCCCCATGTCCCATGTCCCAATGTCCCAATGTCCCAAGTCCCATGTCCCATGTCCCAATGTCCCAAGTCCCATGTCCCCATGTCCCATGCCCCAATGTACCATGTTCCATGTCCCCATGTCCCAATGTCCCATGTCCCAATGTCCAATGTCCCAATGTCCCAAGTCCCATGTCCCAATGTGCCATGTCCCATGTCCCAATGTCCCATGTCGCAATGTCCCATGTCCAATGTCCCAATGTGCCATGTCCCAAGTCCCATGTCCCAATGTCCCAATGTGCCATGTCCCATGTCCCAATGTCCCATGTCCCAATGTCCCATGTCCAATGTCCCAATGTGCCATGTCCCAATGTGCCATGTCCCATGTCCCCATGTCCCATGCCCCAATGTCCCAATGTACCATTTTCCATGTCCCAATGTCCCATGTCCCATGTCCCAATGTCCCATGTCCAATGTGCTATGTCCCATGTCCCATGTCCCCATGCCCCAATGTCCCAATGTACCATGTCCCAATGTGCCATGTCCCATGTCCCAATGTGCCATGTCCCATGTCCCAATGGCCCATTTCCCAATGTCCCCATGTCCCATGCCCCAATGTCCCAATGTACCATGTTCCATGTCCCCATGTCCCATGTCCCAATGTCCCAATGTCCCAAGTCCCATGTCCCATGTCCCAATGTCCCAAGTCCCATGTCCCCATGTCCCATGCCCCAATGTACCATGTTCCATGTCCCCATGTCCCAATGTCCCATGTCCCAATGTCCAATGTCCCAATGTCCCAAGTCCCATGTCCCAATGTGCCATGTCCCATGTCCCAATGTCCCATGTCGCAATGTCCCATGTCCAATGTCCCAATGTGCCATGTCCCAAGTCCCATGTCCCAATGTCCCAATGTGCCATGTCCCATGTCCCAATGTCCCATGTCGCAATGTCCCATGTCCAATGTCCCAATGTGCCATGTCCCAATGTGCCATGTCCCATGTCCCCATGTCCCATGCCCCAATGTCCCAATGTACCATTTTCCATGTCCCAATGTCCCATGTCCCATGTCCCAATGTCCCATGTCCAATGTGCTATGTCCCATGTCCCATGTCCCCATGCCCCAATGTCCCAATGTACCATGTCCCAATGTGCCATGTCCCATGTCCCAATGTGCCATGTCCCATGTCCCAATGGCCCATTTCCCAATGTCCCATGTCCCAATGTCCAATGTCCCAATGTGCCATGTCCCATGTCCCATGTCCCAATGTCCCATGTCCCATGTCCCAATGTCCCATGTCCAATGTCCCAATGTGCCATGTCCCATGTCCCATGTCCCATGTCCCAATGTCCCATATCCCATGTCCCATGTCCCAATGTCCCATGTCCCATGTCCCAATGTCCCATGTCCCAAGTCCCATGTCCCAATGTCCCATGTCCCAATGTCCCATGTCCCATGTCCCAATGTCCCATATCCCATGTCCCATGTCCCATGTCCCATGTCCCAATGTCCCATGTCCCAATGTCCCAATGTCCCATGTCCAATGTCCCCATGTCCCATGTCCCATGTCCCATGTCCCATGTCCCATGTCCCATGTCCCAATGTGCCAATGTCCCAATGTCCCATGTCCCATGTCCCATGTCCCAATGTCCCAATGTGCCATGTCCCATGTCCCATGTCCCATGTCCCATGTCCCAATGTCCCATGTTCCATGTCCCATGTCCCAATGTCCCATGTTCCATGTCCCATGTCCCATGTCCCATGTCCCAATGTCCCAATGTGCCATGTCCCATGTCCCATGTCCCATGTCCCATGTCGCAATGTCCCATGTTCAATGTCCCAATGTGCCATGTCCCAATGTGCCATGTCCCATGTCCCCATGTCCCATGCCCCAATGTCCCAATGTACCATGTTCCATGTCCCCATGTCCCATGTCCCCATGTCCCAATGTCCAATGTCCCAATGTGCCTTGTCCCATGTCCCAATGTACCAATGTGCCATGTCCCATGTCCCAATGTCCCATGTCCCAATGTCCCATGTCCAATGTCCCAATGTACCATGTCCCATGTCCCAATGTCCCAATGTGCCATGTCCCATGTCCCAATGTCCCATGTCCCAATGTCCCATGTCCAATGTCCCAATGTGCCATGTCCCAATGTGCCATGTCCCATGTCCCCATGTCCCATGCCCCAATGTCCCAATG
Organism: Pristiophorus japonicus; assembly: GCF_044704955.1. Taxonomy (NCBI): domain Eukaryota; kingdom Metazoa; phylum Chordata; class Chondrichthyes; family Pristiophoridae; genus Pristiophorus; species Pristiophorus japonicus. Next base: position 3,513,260 of record NC_091987.1, read on the forward strand.
TACCATGTTCCATGTCCCCATGTCCCATGTCCCAATGTCCCAATGTCCCAAGTCCCATGTCCCAATGTCCCAAGTCCCATGTCCCCATGTCCCATGCCCCAATGTCCCAATGTACCATGTTCCATGTCCCATGTCCCAATGTCCCATGTCCCAATGTCCAATGTCCCAATGTCCCAAGTCCCATGTCCCAATGTCCCAATGTGCCATGTCCCATGTCCCATGTCCCATGTCCCAATGTCCCATGTCGCAATGTCCCATGTCCCCATGTCCCAATGTCCCAATGTACCATGTTCCATGTCCCCATGTCCCATGCCCCAATGTCCCAATGTACCATGTTCCATGTCCCCATGTCCCATGTCCCAATGTCCCATGTCCCAATGTCCAATGTCCCATGTCCCCATGTCCCCATGTCCCAATGTCCCAATGTACCATGTTCCATGTCCCCATGTCCCATGCCCCAATGTCCCAATGTACCATGTTCCATGTCCCCATGTCCCATGTCCCAATGTCCCATGTCCCAATGTCCAATGTCCCAATGTCCCATGTCCCCATGTCCCAATGTCCCAATGTACCATGTTCCATGTCCCCATGTCCCATGCCCCAATGTCCCAATGTACCATGTTCCATGTCCCCATGTCCCATGTCCCAATGTCCCATGTCCCAATGTCCAATGTCCCAATGTCCCATGTCCCCATGTCCCAATGTCCCAATGTACCATGTTCCATGTCCCCATGTCCCATGCCCCAATGTCCCAATGTACCATGTTCCATGTCCCCATGTCCCATGTCCCAATGTCCAATGTCCCAATGTGCCATGTCCCATGTCCCAATGTCCCAATGTGCCATGTCCCATGTCCCATGTCCCAATGTCCCAATGTACCATGTTCCATGTCCCCATGTCCCATGTCCCAATGTCCAATGTCCCAATGTCCCATGTCCCAATGTCCAATGTCCCAATGTCCCATGTCCCCATGTCCCAATGTCCCAATGTACCATGTTCCATGTCCCCATGTCCCATGCCCCAATGTCCCAATGTACCATGTTCCATGTCCCCATGTCCCATGTCCCAATGTCCAATGTCCCAATGTGCCATGTCCCATGTCCCAATGTCCCAATGTGCCATGTCCCATGTCCCATGTCCCAATGTCCCAATGTACCATGTTCCATGTCCCCATGTCCCATGTCCCAATGTCCAATGTCCCAATGTGCCATGTCCCATGTCCCAATGTCCCAATGTCCAATGTCCCAATGTGCCATGTCCCATGTCCCAATGTCCCAATGTGCCATGTCCCATGTCCCATGTCCCATGTCCCAATGTCCCAATGTGCCATGTCCCATGTCCCATGTCCCATGTCCCAATGTCCCATGTCGCAATGTCCCATGTCCAATGTCCCAATGTGCCATGTCCCAATGTGCCATGTCCCATGTCCCCATGTCCCATGCCCCAATGTCCCAATGTACCATGTTCCAAGTCCCCATGTCCCATGTCCCAATGTCCCATGTCCCAATGTCCAATGTCCCAATGTGCCATGTCCCATGTCCCAATGTACCAATGTGCCATGTCCCATGTCCCAATGTCCCATGTCCCAATGTCCCATGTCCAATGTCCCAATGTACCATGTCCCATGTCCCAATGTCCCAATGTGCCATGTCCCATGTCCCAATGTCCCATGTCCCAATGTCCCATGTCCAATGTCCCAATGTGCCATGTCCCATGTCCCAATGTGCCATGTCCCATGTCCCCATGTCCCATGCCCCAATGTCCCAATGTACCATGTTCCATGTCCCCATGTCCCATGTCCCAATGTCCCAATGTCCCAAGTCCCATGTCCCATGTCCCAATGTCCCAAGTCCCATGTCCCCATGTCCCATGCCCCAATGTACCATGTTCCATGTCCCCATGTCCCAATGTCCCATGTCCCAATGTCCAATGTCCCAATGTCCCAAGTCCCATGTCCCAATGTGCCATGTCCCATGTCCCAATGTCCCATGTCGCAATGTCCCATGTCCAATGTCCCAATGTGCCATGTCCCAAGTCCCATGTCCCAATGTCCCAATGTGCCATGTCCCATGTCCCAATGTCCCATGTCCCAATGTCCCATGTCCAATGTCCCAATGTGCCATGTCCCAATGTGCCATGTCCCATGTCCCCATGTCCCATGCCCCAATGTCCCAATGTACCATTTTCCATGTCCCAATGTCCCATGTCCCATGTCCCAATGTCCCATGTCCAATGTGCTATGTCCCATGTCCCATGTCCCCATGCCCCAATGTCCCAATGTACCATGTCCCAATGTGCCATGTCCCATGTCCCAATGTGCCATGTCCCATGTCCCAATGGCCCATTTCCCAATGTCCCCATGTCCCATGCCCCAATGTCCCAATGTACCATGTTCCATGTCCCCATGTCCCATGTCCCAATGTCCCAATGTCCCAAGTCCCATGTCCCATGTCCCAATGTCCCAAGTCCCATGTCCCCATGTCCCATGCCCCAATGTACCATGTTCCATGTCCCCATGTCCCAATGTCCCATGTCCCAATGTCCAATGTCCCAATGTCCCAAGTCCCATGTCCCAATGTGCCATGTCCCATGTCCCAATGTCCCATGTCGCAATGTCCCATGTCCAATGTCCCAATGTGCCATGTCCCAAGTCCCATGTCCCAATGTCCCAATGTGCCATGTCCCATGTCCCAATGTCCCATGTCGCAATGTCCCATGTCCAATGTCCCAATGTGCCATGTCCCAATGTGCCATGTCCCATGTCCCCATGTCCCATGCCCCAATGTCCCAATGTACCATTTTCCATGTCCCAATGTCCCATGTCCCATGTCCCAATGTCCCATGTCCAATGTGCTATGTCCCATGTCCCATGTCCCCATGCCCCAATGTCCCAATGTACCATGTCCCAATGTGCCATGTCCCATGTCCCAATGTGCCATGTCCCATGTCCCAATGGCCCATTTCCCAATGTCCCATGTCCCAATGTCCAATGTCCCAATGTGCCATGTCCCATGTCCCATGTCCCAATGTCCCATGTCCCATGTCCCAATGTCCCATGTCCAATGTCCCAATGTGCCATGTCCCATGTCCCATGTCCCATGTCCCAATGTCCCATATCCCATGTCCCATGTCCCAATGTCCCATGTCCCATGTCCCAATGTCCCATGTCCCAAGTCCCATGTCCCAATGTCCCATGTCCCAATGTCCCATGTCCCATGTCCCAATGTCCCATATCCCATGTCCCATGTCCCATGTCCCATGTCCCAATGTCCCATGTCCCAATGTCCCAATGTCCCATGTCCAATGTCCCCATGTCCCATGTCCCATGTCCCATGTCCCATGTCCCATGTCCCATGTCCCAATGTGCCATGTCCAATGTCCCAATGTCCCATAGTCCCATGTCCCAATGTCCCATATCCCATGTCCCATGTCCAATGTCCCATGTCCCAAGTCCCCATGACCCATGTCCCAATGTCCCATGTCCAATGTCCCAATGTGCCATGTCCCATGTCCCAATGTGCCATGTCCCATGTCCCCATGTCCCATGCCCCAATGTACCATGTTCCATGTCCCCATGTCCCATGTCCCAATGTCCCAATGTCCCATGTCCCAATGTCCCAAGTCCCATGTCCCCATGTCCCATGCCCCAATGTCCCAATGTACCATGTTCCATGTCCCCATGTCCCATGTCCCAATGTCCCATGTCCCAATGTCCAATGTCCCAATGTCCCAAGTCCCATGTCCCATGTCCCAATGTCCCATGTCGCAATGTCCCATGTCCCCATGTCCCAATGTCCCAATGTACCATGTTCCATGTCCCCATGTCCCATGCCCCAATGTCCCAATGTACCATGTTCCATGTCCCCATGTCCCATGTCCCAATGTCCCATGTCCCAATGTCCAATGTCCCAATGTCCCATGTCCCCATGTCCCAATGTCCCAATGTCCCATGTCCCAATGTCCAATGTCCCAATGTCCCATGTCCCCATGTCCCAATGTCCCAATGTACCATGTTCCATGTCCCCATGTCCCATGCCCCAATGTCCCAATGTACCATGTTCCATGTCCCAATGTCCCATGTCCCCATGTCCCAATGTCCCAATGTCCCATGTCCCAATGTCCAATGTCCCAATGTCCCATGTCCCCATGTCCCAATGTCCCAATGTACCATGTTCCATGTCCCCATGTCCCATGCCCCAATGTCCCAATGTACCATGTTCCATGTCCCCATGTCCCATGTCCCAATGTCCAATGTCCCAATGTGCCATGTCCCATGTCCCAATGTCCCAATGTGCCATGTCCCATGTCCCATGTCCCATGTCCCAATGTCCCAATGTCCCATGTCCCAATGTCCAATGTCCCAATGTCCCATGTCCCCATGTCCCAATGTCCCAATGTACCATGTTCCATGTCCCCATGTCCCATGCCCCAATGTCCCAATGTACCATGTTCCATGTCCCCATGTCCCATGTCCCAATGTCCAATGTCCCAATGTGCCATGTCCCATGTCCCAATGTCCCAATGTGCCATGTCCCATGTCCCATGTCCCAATGTCCAATGTCCCAATGTGCCATGTCCCATGTCCCAATGTCCCAATGTGCCATGTCCCATGTCCCATGTCCCATGTCCCAATGTCCCAATGTGCCATGTCCCATGTCCCATGTCCCATGTCCCATGTCGCAATGTCCCATGTCCAATGTCCCAATGTGCCATGTCCCAATGTGCCATGTCCCATGTCCCCATGTCCCATGCCCCAATGTCCCAATGTACCATGTTCCATGTCCCCATGTCCCATGTCCCAATGTCCCATGTCGCAATGTCCCATGTCCAATGTCCCAATGTGCCATGTCCCAATGTGCCATGTCCCATGTCCCCATGTCCCATGCCCCAATGTCCCAATGTACCATGTTCCATGTCCCCATGTCCCATGTCCCAATGTCCCATGTCCCAATGTCCAATGTCCCAATGTGCCATGTCCCATGTCCCAATGTACCAATGTGCCATGTCCCATGTCCCAATGTCCCATGTCCCAATGTCCCATGTCCAATGTCCCAATGTACCATGTCCCATGTCCCAATGTCCCAATGTGCCATGTCCCATGTCCCAATGTCCCATGTCCCAATGTCCCATGTCCAATGTCCCAATGTGCCATGTCCCATGTCCCAATGTGCCATGTCCCATGTCCCCATGTCCCATGCCCCAATGTCCCAATGTACCATGTTCCATGTCCCATGTCCCAATGTCCCAATGTCCCAAGTCCCATGTCCCATGTCCCAATGTCCCAAGTCCCATGTCCCCATGTCCCATGCCCCAATGTACCATGTTCCATGTCCCCATGTCCCAATGTCCCATGTCCCAATGTCCAATGTCCCAATGTCCCAAGTCCCATGTCCCAATGTCCCAATGTGCCATGTCCCATGTCCCAATGTCCCATGTCCCAATGTGCCATGTCCCAATGTGCCATGTCCCATGTCCCCATGTCCCATGCCCCAATGTCCCAATGTACCATTTTCCATGTCCCAATGTCCCATGTTCCATGTCCCAATGTCCCATGTCCAATGTGCTATGTCCCATGTCCCATGTCCCCATGCCCCAATGTCCCAATGTACCATGTCCCAATGTGCCATGTCCCATGTCCCAATGTGCCATGTCCCATGTCCCAATGGCCCATTTCCCAATGTCCCATGTCCCAATGTCCAATGTCCCAATGTGCCATGTCCCATGTCCCAATGTCCCATGTCCCATGTCCCAATGTCCCATGTCCAATGTCCCAATGTGCCATGTCCCATGTCCCATGTCCCATGTCCCAATGTCCCATATCCCATGTCCCATGTCCCAATGTCCCATGTCCCATGTCCCAATGTCCCATGTCCCAATGTGCCATGTCCAATGTCCCATGTCCCATGTCCCAATGTCCCATATCCCATGTCCCATGTCCCATGTCCCAATGTCCCAATGTCCCAATGTCCCATGTCCAATGTCCAATGTCCAATGTCCCATGTCCCATGTCCCATGTCCCATGTCCCATGTCCCATGTCCCATGTCCCATGTCCCATGTCCCATGTCCCATGTCCCATGTCCCATGTCCCATGTCCCATGTCCCATGTCCCATGTCCCATGTCCCATGTCCCATGTCCCATGTCCCATGCCCCATGTCCCATGTCCCATGTCCCATGTCCCATGTCCCATGTCCCCATGTCCCAATGTCCCAATGTACCATTTTCCATGTCCCCATGTCCCAATGTCCCAATGTCCCATGTCCCCATGTCCCATGCCCCAATGTCCCAATGTACCATTTTCCATGTCCCCATGTCCCATGCCCCAATGTCCCATGCCCCAATGTCCCAATGTACCATGTCCCATGTCCCAATGTCCAATGTCCCAATGTGCAATGTCCCAATGTCCCCATGTCCCATGTCCCATGTCCCATGTCCCAATGTCCCCATGTCCCATGTCCCATGTCCCAATGTCCCATGTCGCAATGTCCCATGTCGCAATGTCCCATGTCCCCATGTCCCAATGTACCATGTTCCATGTCCCCATGTCCCATGCCCCAATGTCCCAATGTACCATGTTCCATGTCCCCATGTCCCATGTCCCAATGTCCCATGTCCCAATGTCCAATGTCCCAATGTGCCATGTCCCATGTCCCAATGTCCCAATGTCCCAATGTCCCATGTCCCATGTCCCATGTCCCAATGTCCCAATGTGCCATGTCCCATGTCCCATGTCCCAATGTCCCATGTTCCATGTCCCATGTCCCATGTCCCATGTCCCAATGTCCCAATGTGCCATGTCCCATGTCCCATGTCCCATGTCCCATGTCGCAATGTCCCATGTTCAATGTCCCAATGTGCCATGTCCCAATGTGCCATGTCCCATGTCCCCATGTCCCATGCCCCAATGTCCCAATGTACCATGTTCCATGTCCCCATGTCCCATGTCCCAATGTCCCATGTCCCAATGTCCAATGTCCCAATGTGCCTTGTCCCATGTCCCAATGTACCAATGTGCCATGTCCCATGTCCCAATGTCCCATGTCCCAATGTCCCATGTCCAATGTCCCAATGTACCATGTCCCATGTCCCAATGTCCCAATGTGCCATGTCCCATGTCCCAATGTCCCATGTCCCAATGTCCCATGTCCAATGTCCCAATGTGCCATGTCCCATGTCCCAATGTGCCATGTCCCATGTCCCCATGTCCCATGCCCCAATGTCCCAATGTACCATGTTCCATGTCCCCATGTCCCATGTCCCAATGTCCCAATGTCCCAATTCCCAAGTCCCATGTCCCAATGTCCCAAGTCCCATGTCCCCATGTCCCATGCCCCAATGTCCCAATGTCCAATGTCCCAATGTCCCATGTCCCCATGTCCCCATGTCCCATGTCCCAATGTCCAATGTCCCAATGTCCCATGTCCCCATGTCCCAATGTCCCAATGTACCATGTTCCATGTCCCCATGTCCCATGCCCCAATGTCCCAATGTACCATGTTCCATGTCCCCATGTCCCATGTCCCAATGTCCAATGTCCCAATGTGCCATGTCCCATGTCCCAATGTCCCAATGTGCCATGTCCCATGTCCCAATGTCCAATGTCCCAATGTGCCATGTCCCATGTCCCAATGTCCCAATGTGCCATGTCCCATGTCCCATGTCCCATGTCCCAATGTCCCAATGTGCCATGTCCCATGTCCCATGTCCCAATGTCCCATGTCGCAATGTCCCATGTCCAATGTCCCAATGTGCCATGTCCCAATGTGCCATGTCCCATGTCCCCATGTCCCATGCCCCAATGTCCCAATGTACCATGTTCCATGTCCCCATGTCCCATGTCCCAATGTCCCATGTCCCAATGTCCAATGTCCCAATGTGCCATGTCCCATGTCCCAATGTACCAATGTGCCATGTCCCATGTCCCAATGTCCCATGTCCCAATGTCCCATGTCCAATGTCCCAATGTACCATGTCCCATGTCCCAATGTGCCATGTCCCATGTCCCAATGTCCCATGTCCCAATGTCCCATGTCCAATGTCCCAATGTGCCATGTCCCATGTCCCAATGTCCCATGTCCCAATGTCCCATGTCCCAATGTCCAATGTCCCAATGTGCCATGTCCCATGTCCCAATGTACCAATGTGCCATGTCCCATGTCCCAATGTCCCATGTCCCAATGTCCCATGTCCAATGTCCCAATGTACCATGTCCCATGTCCCAATGTCCCAATGTGCCATGTCCCATGTCCCAATGTCCCATGTCCCAATGTCCCATGTCCAATGTCCCAATGTGCCATGTCCCATGTCCCAATGTGCCATGTCCCATGTCCCCATGTCCCATGCCCCAATGTCCCAATGTACCATGTTCCATGTCCCCATGTCCCATGTCCCAATGTCCCAATGTCCCAAGTCCCATGTCCCATGTCCCAATGTCCCAATGTCCCAAGTCCCATGTCCCCATGTCCCATGCCCCAATGTACCATGTTCCATGTCCCCATGTCCCAATGTCCCATGTCCCAATGTCCAATGTCCCAATGTCCCAAGTCCCATGTCCCAATGTCCCAATGTGCCATGTCCCATGTCCCAATGTCCCATGTCGCAATGTCCCATGTCCAATGTCCCAATGTGCCATGTCCCAAGTCCCATGTCCCAATGTCCCAATGTGCCATGTCCCATGTCCCAATGTCCCATGTCGCAATGTCCCATGTCCAATGTCCCAATGTGCCATGTCCCAATGTGCCATGTCCCATGTCCCCATGTCCCATGCCCCAATGTCCCAATGTACCATTTTCCATGTCCCAATGTCCCATGTCCCATGTCCCAATGTCCCATGTCCAATGTGCTATGTCCCATGTCCCATGTCCCCATGCCCCAATGTCCCAATGTACCATGTCCCAATGTGCCATGTCCCATGTCCCAATGTGCCATGTCCCATGTCCCAATGGCCCATTTCCCAATGTCCCATGTCCCAATGTCCAATGTCCCAATGTGCCATGTCCCATGTCCCATGTCCCAATGTCCCATGTCCCATGTCCCAATGTCCCATGTCCAATGTCCCAATGTGCCATGTCCCATGTCCCATGTCCCATGTCCCAATGTCCCATATCCCATGTCCCATGTCCCAATGTCCCATGTCCCATGTCCCAATGTCCCATGTCCCAATGTGCCATGTCCCATGTCCCATGTCCCAATGTCCCATGTCCCAATGTCCCATGTCCCAATGTCCCATATCCCATGTCCCATGTCCCATGTCCCAATGTCCCATGTCCCATGTCCCAATGTCCCAATGTCCAATGTCCCCATGTCCCATGTCCCATGTCCCATGTCCCATGTCCCATGTCCCAATGTGCCATGTCCAATGTCCCAATGTCCCATATCCCATGTCCCAATGTCCCATGTCCCAATGTCCCATATCCCATGTCCCATGTCCCATGTCCCAATGTCCCATATCCCATGTCCCCATGACCCATGTCCCAATGTCCCATGTCCAATGTCCCAATGTGCCATGTCCCATGTCCCAATGTGCCATGTCCCATGTCCCCATGTCCCATGCCCCAATGTCCCAATGTACCATGTTCCATGTCCCCATGTCCCATGTCCCAATGTCCCAATGTCCCAATTCCCAAGTCCCATGTCCCAATGTCCCAAGTCCCATGTCCCCATGTCCCATGCCCCAATGTCCCAATGTACCATGTTCCATGTCCCCATGTCCCATGTCCCAATGTCCAATGTCCCAATGTCCCAAGTCCCATGTCCCAATGTCCCAATGTGCCATGTCCCATGTCCCATGTCCCATGTCCCAATGTCCCATGTCGCAATGTCCCATGTCCCCATGTCCCAATGTCCCAATGTACCATGTTCCATGTCCCCATGTCCCATGTCCCAATGTCCCAATGTCCCAATTCCCAAGTCCCATGTCCCAATGTCCCAAGTCCCATGTCCCCATGTCCCATGCCCCAATGTCCCAATGTACCATGTTCCATGTCCCCATGTCCCATGTCCCAATGTCCCATGTCCCAATGTCCAATGTCCCAATGTCCCAAGTCCCATGTCCCAATGTCCCAATGTGCCATGTCCCATGTCCCATGTCCCATGTCCCAATGTCCCATGTCGCAATGTCCCATGTCCCCATGTCCCAATGTACCATGTTCCATGTCCCCATGTCCCATGCCCCAATGTCCCAATGTACCATGTTCCATGTCCCCATGTCCCATGTCCCAATGTCCCATGTCCCAATGTCCAATGTCCCAATGTCCCATGTCCCCATGTCCCAATGTCCCAATGTACCATGTTCCATGTCCCCATGTCCCATGCCCCAATGTCCCAATGTACCATGTTCCATGTCCCCATGTCCCATGTCCCAATGTCCCATGTCCCAATGTCCAATGTCCCAATGTCCCATGTCCCCATGTCCCAATGTCCCAATGTACCATGTTCCATGTCCCCATGTCCCATGCCCCAATGTCCCAATGTACCATGTTCCATGTCCCCATGTCCCATGTCCCAATGTCCAATGTCCCAATGTGCCATGTCCCATGTCCCAATGTCCCAATGTGCCATGTCCCATGTCCCATGTCCCAATGTCCCAATGTGCCATGTCCCATGTCCCATGTCCCAATGTCCCATGTCCCAATGTCCAATGTCCCAATGTGCCATGTCCCATGTCCCAATGTCCCAATGTCCCAATGTCCCATGTCCCATGTCCCATGTCCCAATGTCCCAATGTGCCATGTCCCATGTCCCATGTCCCATGTCCCAATGTCCCATGTCCCATGTCCCATGTCCCAATGTCCCATGTCCCAATGTCCAATGTCCCAATGTGCCATGTCCCATGTCCCAATGTCCCAATGTCCCAATGTCCCATGTCCCATGTCCCATGTCCCAATGTCCCAATGTGCCATGTCCCATGTCCCATGTCCCATGTCCCATGTCCCAATGTTCCATGTCCCATGTCCCATGTCCCATGTCCCAATGTCCCAATGTGCCATGTCCCATGTCCCATGTCCCATGTCGCAATGTCCCATGTTCAATGTCCCAATGTGCCATGTCCCAATGTGCCATGTCCCATGTCCCCATGTCCCATGCCCCAATGTCCCAATGTACCATGTTCCATGTCCCCATGTCCCATGTCCCAATGTCCCATGTCCCAATGTCCAATGTCCCAATGTGCCTTGTCCCATGTCCCAATGTACCAATGTGCCATGTCCCATGTCCCAATGTCCCATGTCCCAATGTCCCATGTCCAATGTCCCAATGTACCATGTCCCATGTCCCAATGTCCCAATGTGCCATGTCCCATGTCCCAATGTCCCATGTCCCAATGTCCCATGTCCAATGTCCCAATGTGCCATGTCCCAATGTGCCATGTCCCATGTCCCCATGTCCCATGCCCCAATGTCCCAATGTACCATGTTCCATGTCCCCATGTCCCATGTCCCAATGTCCCAATGTCCCAAGTCCCATGTCCCAATGTCCCAAGTCCCATGTCCCCATGTCCCATGCCCCAATGTACCATGTTCCATGTCCCATGTCCCAATGTCCCATGTCCCAATGTCCAATGTCCCAATGTCCCAAGTCCCATGTCCCAATGTCCCAATGTGCCATGTCCCATGTCCCATGTCCCATGTCCCAATGTCCCATGTCGCAATGTCCCATGTCCCCATGTCCCAATGTCCCAATGTACCATGTTCCATGTCCCCATGTCCCATGCCCCAATGTCCCAATGTACCATGTTCCATGTCCCCATGTCCCATGTCCCAATGTCCCATGTCCCATGTCCCCATGTCCCAATGTCCCAATGTACCATGTTCCATGTCCCCATGTCCCATGCCCCAATGTCCCAATGTACCATGTTCCATGTCCCCATGTCCCATGTCCCAATGTCCCATGTCCCAATGTCCAATGTCCCAATGTCCCATGTCCCCATGTCCCAATGTCCCAATGTACCATGTTCCATGTCCCCATGTCCCATGCCCCAATGTCCCAATGTACCATGTCCCATGTCCCCATGTCCCATGTCCCAATGTCCCATGTCCCAATGTCCAATGTCCCAATGTCCCATGTCCCCATGTCCCAATGTCCCAATGTACCATGTTCCATGTCCCCATGTCCCATGCCCCAATGTCCCAATGTACCATGTTCCATGTCCCCATGTCCCATGTCCCAATGTCCAATGTCCCAATGTGCCATGTCCCATGTCCCAATGTCCCAATGTGCCATGTCCCATGTCCCATGTCCCATGTCCCAATGTCCCAATGTGCCATGTCCCATGTCCCATGTCCCATGTCCCAATGTCCCATGTCGCAATGTCCCATGTCCAATGTCCCAATGTGCCATGTCCCAATGTGCCATGTCCCATGTCCCCATGTCCCATGCCCCAATGTCCCAATGTACCATGTTCCATGTCCCCATGTCCCATGTCCCAATGTCCCATGTCCCAATGTCCAATGTCCCAATGTGCCATGTCCCATGTCCCAATGTACCAATGTGCCATGTCCCATGTCCCAATGTCCCATGTCCCAATGTCCCATGTCCAATGTCCCAATGTACCATGTCCCATGTCCCAATGTCCCAATGTGCCATGTCCCATGTCCCAATGTCCCATGTCCCAATGTCCCATGTCCAATGTCCCAATGTGCCATGTCCCATGTCCCAATGTGCCATGTCCCATGTCCCCATGTCCCATGCCCCAATGTCCCAATGTACCATGTTCCATGTCCCCATGTCCCATGTCCCAATGTCCCAATGTCCCAAGTCCCATGTCCCATGTCCCAATGTCCCAAGTCCCATGTCCCCATGTCCCATGCCCCAATGTACCATGTTCCATGTCCCCATGTCCCAATGTCCCATGTCCCAATGTCCAATGTCCCAATGTCCCAAGTCCCATGTCCCAATGTGCCATGTCCCATGTCCCAATGTCCCATGTCGCAATGTCCCATGTCCAATGTCCCAATGTGCCATGTCCCAAGTCCCATGTCCCAATGTCCCAATGTGCCATGTCCCATGTCCCAATGTCCCATGTCGCAATGTCCCATGTCCAATGTCCCAATGTGCCATGTCCCAATGTGCCATGTCCCATGTCCCCATGTCCCATGCCCCAATGTCCCAATGTACCATTTTCCATGTCCCAATGTCCCATGTCCCATGTCCCAATGTCCCATGTCCAATGTGCTATGTCCCATGTCCCATGTCCCCATGCCCCAATGTCCCAATGTACCATGTCCCAATGTGCCATGTCCCATGTCCCAATGTGCCATGTCCCATGTCCCAATGGCCCATTTCCCAATGTCCCATGTCCCAATGTCCAATGTCCCAATGTGCCATGTCCCATGTCCCATGTCCCAATGTCCCATGTCCCATGTCCCAATGTCCCATGTCCAATGTCCCAATGTGCCATGTCCCATGTCCCATGTCCCATGTCCCAATGTCCCATATCCCATGTCCCATGTCCCAATGTCCCATGTCCCATGTCCCAATGTCCCATGTCCCAAGTCCCATGTCCCAATGTCCCATGTCCCAATGTCCCATGTCCCATGTCCCAATGTCCCATATCCCATGTCCCATGTCCCATGTCCCATGTCCCAATGTCCCATGTCCCAATGTCCCAATGTCCCATGTCCAATGTCCCCATGTCCCATGTCCCATGTCCCATGTCCCATGTCCCATGTCCCAATGTGCCATGTCCAATGTCCCAATGTCCCATATCCCATGTCCCAATGTCCCATGTCCCAATGTCCCATATCCCATGTCCCATGTCCCATGTCCCAATGTCCCATATCCCATGTCCCCATGACCCATGTCCCAATGTCCCATGTCCAATGTCCCAATGTGCCATGTCCCATGTCCCAATGTGCCATGTCCCATGTCCCCATGTCCCATGCCCCAATGTACCATGTTCCATGTCCCCATGTCCCATGTCCCAATGTCCCAATGTCCCATGTCCCAATGTCCCAAGTCCCATGTCCCCATGTCCCATGCCCCAATGTCCCAATGTACCATGTTCCATGTCCCCATGTCCCATGTCCCAATGTCCCATGTCCCAATGTCCAATGTCCCAATGTCCCAAGTCCCATGTCCCAATGTCCCAATGTGCCATGTCCCATGTCCCATGTCCCATGTCCCAATGTCCCATGTCGCAATGTCCCATGTCCCCATGTCCCAATGTCCCAATGTACCATGTTCCATGTCCCCATGTCCCATGCCCCAATGTCCCAATGTACCATGTTCCATGTCCCCATGTCCCATGTCCCAATGTCCCATGTCCCAATGTCCAATGTCCCAATGTCCCATGTCCCCATGTCCCAATGTCCCAATGTCCCAATGTCCCAATGTACCATGTTCCATGTCCCCATGTCCCATGCCCCAATGTCCCAATGTACCATGTTCCATGTCCCCATGTCCCATGTCCCAATGTCCCATGTCCCAATGTCCAATGTCCCAATGTCCCATGTCCCCATGTCCCAATGTCCCAATGTACCATGTTCCATGTCCCCATGTCCCATGTCCCAATGTCCCATGTCCCAATGTCCAATGTCCCAATGTCCCATGTCCCCAATGTCCAATGTCCCAATGTCCCATGTCCCCATGTCCCCATGTCCCAATGTCCCAATGTCCCAATGTCCCAATGTACCATGTTCCATGTCCCCATGTCCCATGCCCCAATGTCCCAATGTACCATGTTCCATGTCCCCATGTCCCATGTCCCAATGTCCCATGTCCCAATGTCCAATGTCCCAATGTCCCATGTCCCCATGTCCCAATGTCCCAATGTACCATGTTCCATGTCCCCATGTCCCATGCCCCAATGTCCCAATGTACCATGTTCCATGTCCCCATGTCCCATGTCCCAATGTCCAATGTCCCAATGTGCCATGTCCCAATGTGCCATGTCCCATGTCCCAATGTCCCAATGTGCCATGTCCCATGTCCCATGTCCCATGTCCCAATGTCCCAATGTGCCATGTCCCATGTCCCATGTCCCAATGTCCCATGTCGCAATGTCCCATGTCCAATGTCCCAATGTGCCATGTCCCAATGTGCCATGTCCCATGTCCCCATGTCCCATGCCCCAATGTCCCAATGTACCATGTTCCATGTCCCCATGTCCCAATGTCCCATGTCGCAATGTCCCATGTCCAATGTCCCAATGTGCCATGTCCCAATGTGCCATGTCCCATGTCCCCATGTCCCATGCCCCAATGTCCCAATGTACCATGTTCCATGTCCCCATGTCCCATGTCCCAATGTCCCATGTCCCAATGTCCAATGTCCCAATGTGCCATGTCCCATGTCCCAATGTACCAATGTGCCATGTCCCATGTCCCAATGTCCCATGTCCCAATGTCCCATGTCCAATGTCCCAATGTACCATGTCCCATGTCCCAATGTCCCAATGTGCCATGTCCCATGTCCCAATGTCCCATGTCCCAATGTCCCATGTCCAATGTCCCAATGTGCCATGTCCCATGTCCCAATGTGCCATGTCCCATGTCCCCATGTCCCATGCCCCAATGTCCCAATGTACCATGTTCCATGTCCCCATGTCCCATGTCCCAATGTCCCAATGTCCCAAGTCCCATGTCCCATGTCCCAATGTCCCAAGTCCCATGTCCCCATGTCCCATGCCCCAATGTACCATGTTCCATGTCCCCATGTCCCAATGTCCCATGTCCCAATGTCCAATGTCCCAATGTCCCAAGTCCCATGTCCCAATGTCCCAATGTGCCATGTCCCATGTCCCAATGTCCCATGTCGCAATGTCCCATGTCCAATGTCCCAATGTGCCATGTCCCAATGTGCCATGTCCCATGTCCCCATGTCCCATGCCCCAATGTCCCAATGTACCATTTTCCATGTCCCAATGTCCCATGTCCCATGTCCCAATGTCCCATGTCCAATGTGCTATGTCCCATGTCCCATGTCCCCATGCCCCAATGTCCCAATGTACCATGTCCCAATGTGCCATGTCCCATGTCCCAATGTGCCATGTCCCATGTCCCAATGGCCCATTTCCCAATGTTCCATGTCCCAATGTCCAATGTCCCAATGTGCCATGTCCCATGTCCCATGTCCCAATGTCCCATGTCCCATGTCCCAATGTCCCATGTCCAATGTCCCAATGTGCCATGTCCCATGTCCCATGTCCCATGTCCCAATGTCCCATATCCCATGTCCCATGTCCCAATGTCCCATGTCCCATGTCCCAATGTCCCATGTCCCAATGTGCCATGTCCCATGTATCATGTCCCAATGTCCCATGTCCCAATGTCCCATGTCCCATGTCCCAATGTCCCATATCCCATGTCCCATGTCCCATGTCCCATGTCCCAATGTCCCATGTCCCATGTCCCAATGTCCCAATGTCCCCATGTCCAATGTCCCCATGTCCCATGTCCCATGTCCCATGTCCCATGTCCCATGTCCCATGTCCCATGTCCCAATGTGCAATGTCCCAATGTCCCATGTCCCATGTCCCAATGTCCCATGTCCCATGTCCCCATGTCCCCATGTCCCATGTCCCATGTCCCATGTCCCATGTCCCATGTCCCATGTCCCATGTCCCATGTCCCATGTCCCATGTCCCATGTCCCATGTCCCATGTCCCATGTCCCAATGTCCCATTGTCCCATTGTCCCATGTCCCATGTCCCAATGTCCCATGCCCCAATGTCCCAATGTACCATGTTCCATGTCCCAATGTCCCATGTCCCAATGCCCAATGTGCCATGTCCCATGTCCCAATGTGCCATGTCCCATGTCCCCATGTCCCATGCCCCAATGTCCCAATGTACCATGTTCCATGTCCCCATGTCCCATGTCCCAATGTCCCAATGTCCCAATTCCCAAGTCCCATGTCCCAATGTCCCAAGTCCCATGTCCCCATGTCCCATGCCCCAATGTCCCAATGTACCATGTTCCATGTCCCCATGTCCCATGTCCCAATGTCCCATGTCCCAATGTCCAATGTCCCAATGTCCCAAGTCCCATGTCCCAATGTCCCAATTCCCAAGTCCCATGTCCCAATGTCCCAAGTCCCATGTCCCCATGTCCCATGCCCCAATGTCCCAATGTACCATGTTCCATGTCCCCATGTCCCATGTCCCAATGTCCCATGTCCCAATGTCCCAATGTCCCAAGTCCCATGTCCCAATGTCCCAATGTGCCATGTCCCATGTCCCATGTCCCAATGTCCCATGTCGCAATGTCCCATGTCCCCATGTCCCAATGTCCCAATGTACCATGTTCCATGTCCCCATGTCCCATGTCCCAATGTCCCATGTCCCAATGTCCCATGTCCCCATGTCCCCATGTCCCATGTCCCAATGTCCAATGTCCCAATGTCCCATGTCCCCATGTCCCAATGTCCCAATGTACCATGTTCCATGTCCCCATGTCCCATGCCCCAATGTCCCAATGTACCATGTTCCATGTCCCCATGTCCCATGTCCCAATGTCCAATGTCCCAATGTGCCATGTCCCATGTCCCAATGTCCCAATGTGCCATGTCCCATGTCCCATGTCCCAATGTCCAATGTCCCAATGTGCCATGTCCCATGTCCCAATGTCCCAATGTGCCATGTCCCATGTCCCATGTCCCATGTCCCAATGTCCCAATGTGCCATGTCCCATGTCCCATGTCCCAATGTCCCATGTCGCAATGTCCCATGTCCAATGTCCCAATGTGCCATGTCCCAATGTCCCATGTCCCCATGTCCCATGCCCCAATGTCCCAATGTACCATGTTCCATGTCCCCATGTCCCATGTCCCAATGTCCCATGTCCCAATGTCCAATGTCCCAATGTGCCATGTCCCATGTCCCAATGTACCAATGTGCCATGTCCCATGTCCCAATGTCCCATGTCCCAATGTCCCATGTCCAATGTCCCAATGTACCATGTCCCATGTCCCAATGTGCCATGTCCCATGTCCCAATGTCCCATGTCCCAATGTCCCATGTCCAATGTCCCAATGTGCCATGTCCCATGTCCCAATGTCCCATGTCCCAATGTCCCATGTCCCAATGTCCAATGTCCCAATGTGCCATGTCCCATGTCCCAATGTACCAATGTGCCATGTCCCATGTCCCAATGTCCCATGTCCCAATGTCCCATGTCCAATGTCCCAATGTACCATGTCCCATGTCCCAATGTCCCAATGTGCCATGTCCCATGTCCCAATGTCCCATGTCCCAATGTCCCATGTCCAATGTCCCAATGTGCCATGTCCCATGTCCCAATGTGCCATGTCCCATGTCCCCATGTCCCATGCCCCAATGTCCCAATGTACCATGTTCCATGTCCCCATGTCCCATGTCCCAATGTCCCAATGTCCCAAGTCCCATGTCCCATGTCCCAATGTCCCAAGTCCCATGTCCCCATGTCCCATGCCCCAATGTACCATGTTCCATGTCCCCATGTCCCAATGTCCCATGTCCCAATGTCCAATGTCCCAATGTCCCAAGTCCCATGTCCCAATGTCCCAATGTGCCATGTCCCATGTCCCAATGTCCCATGTCGCAATGTCCCATGTCCAATGTCCCAATGTGCCATGTCCCAAGTCCCATGTCCCAATGTCCCAATGTGCCATGTCCCATGTCCCAATGTCCCATGTCGCAATGTCCCATGTCCAATGTCCCAATGTGCCATGTCCCAATGTGCCATGTCCCATGTCCCCATGTCCCATGCCCCAATGTCCCAATGTACCATTTTCCATGTCCCAATGTCCCATGTCCCATGTCCCAATGTCCCATGTCCAATGTGCTATGTCCCATGTCCCATGTCCCCATGCCCCAATGTCCCAATGTACCATGTCCCAATGTGCCATGTCCCATGTCCCAATGTGCCATGTCCCATGTCCCAATGGCCCATTTCCCAATGTCCCATGTCCCAATGTCCAATGTCCCAATGTGCCATGTCCCATGTCCCATGTCCCAATGTCCCATGTCCCATGTCCCAATGTCCCATGTCCAATGTCCCAATGTGCCATGTCCCATGTCCCATGTCCCATGTCCCAATGTCCCATATCCCATGTCCCATGTCCCAATGTCCCATGTCCCATGTCCCAATGTCCCATGTCCCAATGTGCCATGTCCCATGTCCCATGTCCCAATGTCCCATGTCCCAATGTCCCATGTCCCAATGTCCCATATCCCATGTCCCATGTCCCATGTCCCAATGTCCCCATGTCCCATGTCCCATGTCCCATGTCCCATGTCCCATGTCCCATGTCCCAATGTGCCATGTCCAATGTCCCAATGTCCCATATCCCATGTCCCAATGTCCCATGTCCCAATGTCCCATATCCCATGTCCCATGTCCCAATGTCCCATATCCCATGTCCCCATGACCCATGTCCCAATGTCCCATGTCCAATGTCCCAATGTGCCATGTCCCATGTCCCAATGTGCCATGTCCCATGTCCCCATGTCCCATGCCCCAATGTCCCAATGTACCATGTTCCATGTCCCCATGTCCCATGTCCCAATGTCCCAATGTCCCAATTCCCAAGTCCCATGTCCCAATGTCCCAAGTCCCATGTCCCCATGTCCCATGCCCCAATGTCCCAATGTACCATGTTCCATGTCCCCATGTCCCATGTCCCAATGTCCCATGTCCCAATGTCCAATGTCCCAATGTCCCAAGTCCCATGTCCCAATGTCCCAATGTGCCATGTCCCATGTCCCATGTCCCATGTCGCAATGTCCCATGTCCCCATGTCCCAATGTCCCAATGTACCATGTTCCATGTCCCCATGTCCCATGTCCCAATGTCCCAATGTCCCAATTCCCAAGTCCCATGTCCCAATGTCCCAAGTCCCATGTCCCCATGTCCCATGCCCCAATGTCCCAATGTACCATGTTCCATGTCCCCATGTCCCATGTCCCAATGTCCCATGTCCCAATGTCCAATGTCCCAAAGTCCCATGTCCCAATGTCCCAATGTGCCATGTCCCATGTCCCATGTCCCATGTCCCAATGTCCCATGTCGCAATGTCCCATGTCCCCATGTCCCAATGTCCCAATGTACCATGTTCCATGTCCCCATGCCCCATGCCCCAATGTCCCAATGTACCATGTTCCATGTCCCCATGTCCCATGTCCCAATGTCCCATGTCCCAATGTCCAATGTCCCAATGTCCCATGTCCCCATGTCCCAATGTCCCAATGTACCATGTTCCATGTCCCCATGTCCCATGCCCCAATGTCCCAATGTACCATGTTCCATGTCCCCATGTCCCATGTCCCATGTCCCAATGTCCCATGTCCCAATGTCCAATGTCCCAATGTCCCATGTCCCCATGTCCCAATGTCCCAATGTACCATGTTCCATGTCCCCATGTCCCATGCCCCAATGTCCCAATGTACCATGTTCCATGTCCCCATGTCCCATGTCCCAATGTCCAATGTCCCAATGTGCCATGTCCCATGTCCCAATGTCCCAATGTGCCATGTCCCATGTCCCATGTCCCAATGTCCCAATGTGCCATGTCCCATGTCCCATGTCCCAATGTCCCATGTCCCAATGTCCAATGTCCCAATGTGCCATGTCCCATGTCCCAATGTCCCAATGTCCCATGTCCCATGTCCCATGTCCCAATGTCCCAATGTGCCATGTCCCATGTCCCATGTCCCATGTCCCATGTCCCAATGTCCCATGTTCCATGTCCCATGTCCCATGTCCCATGTCCCAATGTCCCAATGTGCCATGTCCCATGTCCCATGTCCCATGTCGCAATGTCCCATGTTCAATGTCCCAATGTGCCATGTCCCAATGTGCCATGTCCCATGTCCCCATGTCCCATGCCCCAATGTCCCAATGTACCATGTTCCATGTCCCCATGTCCCATGTCCCAATGTCCCATGTCCCAATGTCCAATGTCCCAATGTGCCTTGTCCCATGTCCCAATGTACCAATGTGCCATGTCCCATGTCCCAATGTCCCATGTCCCAATGTCCCATGTCCAATGTCCCAATGTACCATGTCCCATGTCCCAATGTCCCAATGTGCCATGTCCCATGTCCCAATGTCCCATGTCCCAATGTCCCATGTCCAATGTCCCAATGTGCCATGTCCCAATGTGCCATGTCCCATGTCCCCATGTCCCATGCCCCAATGTCCCAATGTACCATGTTCCATGTCCCCATGTCCCATGTCCCAATGTCCCAATGTCCCAAGTCCCATGTCCCAATGTCCCAAGTCCCATGTCCCCATGTCCCATGCCCCAATGTCCCAATGTACCATGTTCCATGTCCCATGTCCCAATGTCCCATGTCCCAATGTCCAATGTCCCAATGTCCCAAGTCCCATGTCCCAATGTCCCAATGTGCCATGTCCCATGTCCCATGTCCCATGTCCCAATGTCCCATGTCGCAATGTCCCATGTCCCCATGTCCCAATGTCCCAATGTACCATGTTCCATGTCCCCATGTCCCATGCCCCAATGTCCCAATGTACCATGTTCCATGTCCCCATGTCCCATGTCCCAATGTCCCATGTCCCAATGTCCAATGTCCCATGTCCCCATGTCCCAATGTCCCAATGTACCATGTTCCATGTCCCCATGTCCCATGTCCCAATGTCCCAATGTACCATGTTCCATGTCCCCATGTCCCATGTCCCAATGTCCCAATGTACCATGTTCCATGTCCCCATGTCCCATGCCCCAATGTCCCAATGTACCATGTTCCATGTCCCCATGTCCCATGTCCCAATGTCCCATGTCCCAATGTCCAATGTCCCATGTCCCCATGTCCCAATGTCCCAATGTACCATGTTCCATGTCCCCATGTCCCATGCCCCAATGTCCCAATGTACCATGTTCCATGTCCCCATGTCCCATGTCCCAATGTCCCATGTCCCAATGTCCAATGTCCCAATGTCCCATGTCCCCATGTCCCAATGTCCCAATGTACCATGTTCCATGTCCCCATGTCCCATGCCCCAATGTCCCAATGTACCATGTCCCATGTCCCCATGTCCCATGTCCCAATGTCCCATGTCCCAATGTCCAATGTCCCAATGTCCCATGTCCCCATGTCCCAATGTCCCAATGTACCATGTTCCATGTCCCCATGTCCCATGCCCCAATGTCCCAATGTACCATGTTCCATGTCCCCATGTCCCATGTCCCAATGTCCAATGTCCCAATGTGCCATGTCCCATGTCCCAATGTCCCAATGTGCCATGTCCCATGTCCCATGTCCCATGTCCCAATGTCCCAATGTGCCATGTCCCATGTCCCATGTCCCATGTCCCAATGTCCCATGTCGCAATGTCCAATGTCCCAATGTGCCATGTCCCAATGTGCCATGTCCCATGTCCCCATGTCCCATGCCCCAATGTCCCAATGTACCATGTTCCATGTCCCCATGTCCCATGTCCCAATGTCCCATGTCCCAATGTCCAATGTCCCAATGTGCCATGTCCCATGTCCCAATGTACCAATGTGCCATGTCCCATGTCCCAATGTCCCATGTCCCAATGTCCCATGTCCAATGTCCCAATGTACCATGTCCCATGTCCCAATGTCCCAATGTGCCATGTCCCATGTCCCAATGTCCCATGTCCCAATGTCCCATGTCCAATGTCCCAATGTGCCATGTCCCATGTCCCAATGTGCCATGTCCCATGTCCCCATGTCCCATGCCCCAATGTCCCAATGTACCATGTTCCATGTCCCCATGTCCCATGTCCCAATGTCCCAATGTCCCAAGTCCCATGTCCCATGTCCCAATGTCCCAAGTCCCATGTCCCCATGTCCCATGCCCCAATGTACCATGTTCCATGTCCCCATGTCCCAATGTCCCATGTCCCAATGTCCAATGTCCCAATGTCCCAAGTCCCATGTCCCAATGTGCCATGTCCCATGTCCCAATGTCCCATGTCGCAATGTCCCATGTCCAATGTCCCAATGTGCCATGTCCCAAGTCCCATGTCCCAATGTCCCATGTCCCAATGTCCCATGTCGCAATGTCCCATGTCCAATGTCCCAATGTGCCATGTCCCAAGTCCCATGTCCCAATGTCCCAATGTGCCATGTCCCATGTCCCAATGTCCCATGTCGCAATGTCCCATGTCCAATGTCCCAATGTGCCATGTCCCAATGTGCCATGTCCCATGTCCCCATGTCCCATGCCCCAATGTCCCAATGTACCATTTTCCATGTCCCAATGTCCCATGTCCCATGTCCCAATGTCCCATGTCCAATGTGCTATGTCCCATGTCCCATGTCCCCATGCCCCAATGTCCCAATGTACCATGTCCCAATGTGCCATGTCCCATGTCCCAATGTGCCATGTCCCATGTCCCAATGGCCCATTTCCCAATGTCCCATGTCCCAATGTCCAATGTCCCAATGTGCCATGTCCCATGTCCCATGTCCCAATGTCCCATGTCCCATGTCCCAATGTCCCATGTCCAATGTCCCAATGTGCCATGTCCCATGTCCCATGTCCCATGTCCCAATGTCCCATATCCCATGTCCCATGTCCCAATGTCCCATGTCCCATGTCCCAATGTCCCATGTCCCAAGTCCCATGTCCCAATGTCCCATGTCCCAATGTCCCATGTCCCATGTCCCAATGTCCCATATCCCATGTCCCATGTCCCATGTCCCATGTCCCAATGTCCCATGTCCCAATGTCCCAATGTCCCATGTCCAATGTCCCCATGTCCCATGTCCCATGTCCCATGTCCCATGTCCCATGTCCCAATGTGCCATGTCCAATGTCCCAATGTCCCATATCCCATGTCCCAATGTCCCATGTCCCAATGTCCCATATCCCATGTCCCATGTCCCATGTCCCATGTCCCAATGTCCCATATCCCCATGACCCATGTCCCAATGTCCCATGTCCAATGTCCCAATGTGCCATGTCCCATGTCCCAATGTGCCATGTCCCATGTCCCCATGTCCCATGCCCCAATGTACCATGTTCCATGTCCCCATGTCCCATGTCCCAATGTCCCATGTCCCAATGTCCCAAGTCCCATGTCCCCATGTCCCATGCCCCAATGTCCCAATGTACCATGTTCCATGTCCCCATGTCCCATGTCCCAATGTCCCATGTCCCAATGTCCAATGTCCCAATGTCCCAAGTCCCATGTCCCAATGTCCCAATGTGCCATGTCCCATGTCCCATGTCCCATGTCCCAATGTCCCATGTCGCAATGTCCCATGTCCCCATGTCCCAATGTCCCAATGTACCATGTTCCATGTCCCCATGTCCCATGCCCCAATGTCCCAATGTACCATGTTCCATGTCCCCATGTCCCATGTCCCAATGTCCCATGTCCCAATGTCCAATGTCCCAATGTCCCATGTCCCCATGTCCCAATGTCCCAATGTCCCAATGTCCCAATGTACCATGTTCCATGTCCCCATGTCCCATGCCCCAATGTCCCAATGTACCATGTTCCATGTCCCCATGTCCCATGTCCCAATGTCCCAATGTCCAATGTCCCAATGTCCCATGTCCCCATGTCCCAATGTCCCAATGTCCCATGTTCCATGTCCCCATGTCCCATGTCCCAATGTCCCATGTCCCAATGTCCAATGTCCCAATGTCCCATGTCCCCAATGTCCAATGTCCCAATGTCCCATGTCCCCATGTCCCCATGTCCCAATGTCCCAATGTCCCAATGTACCATGTTCCATGTCCCCATGTCCCATGCCCCAATGTCCCAATGTACCATGTTCCATGTCCCCATGTTCCATGTCCCCATGTCCCATGTCCCAATGTCCCAATGTCCCATGTCCCCAATGTCCAATGTCCCAATGTCCCATGTCCCCATGTCCCCATGTCCCAATGTCCCAATGTCCCAATGTACCATGTTCCATGTCCCCATGTCCCATGCCCCAATGTCCCAATGTACCATGTTCCATGTCCCCATGTCCCATGTCCCAATGTCCCATGTCCCAATGTCCAATGTCCCAATGTCCCATGTCCCCATGTCCCAATGTCCCAATGTACCATGTTCCATGTCCCCATGTCCCATGCCCCAATGTCCCAATGTACCATGTTCCATGTCCCCATGTCCCATGTCCCAATGTCCAATGTCCCAATGTGCCATGTCCCATGTCCCAATGTCCCAATGTGCCATGTCCCATGTCCCATGTCCCATGTCCCAATGTCCCAATGTGCCATGTCCCATGTCCCATGTCCCAATGTCCCATGTCGCAATGTCCCATGTCCAATGTCCCAATGTGCCATGTCCCAATGTGCCATGTCCCATGTCCCCATGTCCCATGCCCCAATGTCCCAATGTACCATGTTCCATGTCCCCATGTCCCATGTCGCAATGTCCCATGTCCAATGTCCCAATGTGCCATGTCCCAATGTACCATGTTCCATGTCCCCATGTCCCATGTCCCAATGTCCCATGTCCCAATGTCCAATGTCCCAATGTGCCATGTCCCATGTCCCAATGTACCAATGTGCCATGTCCCATGTCCCAATGTCCCATGTCCCAATGTCCCATGTCCAATGTCCCAATGTACCATGTCCCATGTCCCAATGTCCCAATGTGCCATGTCCCATGTCCCAATGTCCCATGTCCCAATGTCCCATGTCCAATGTCCCAATGTGCCATGTCCCATGTCCCAATGTGCCATGTCCCATGTCCCCATGTCCCATGCCCCAATGTCCCAATGTACCATGTTCCATGTCCCCATGTCCCATGTCCCAATGTCCCAATGTCCCAAGTCCCATGTCCCATGTCCCCATGTCCCATGCCCCAATGTACCATGTTCCATGTCCCCATGTCCCAATGTCCCATGTCCCAATGTCCAATGTCCCAATGTCCCAAGTCCCATGTCCCAATGTCCCAATGTGCCATGTCCCATGTCCCAATGTCCCATGTCGCAATGTCCCATGTCCAATGTCCCAATGTGCCATGTCCCAATGTGCCATGTCCCATGTC
Organism: Pristiophorus japonicus; assembly: GCF_044704955.1. NCBI lineage: Eukaryota > Metazoa > Chordata > Chondrichthyes > Pristiophoridae > Pristiophorus > Pristiophorus japonicus. The sequence continues at coordinate 3,539,178 of NC_091987.1, forward strand.
CCCATGTCCCATGCCCCAATGTCCCAATGTACCATTTTCCATGTCCCAATGTCCCATGTCCCATGTCCCAATGTCCCATGTCCAATGTGCTATGTCCCATGTCCCATGTCCCCATGTCCCAATGTCCCATGTCCCATGTCCCAATGTCCCATGTCCAATGTCCCAATGTGCCATATCCCATGTCCCATGTCCCAATGTCCCATGTCCCATGTCCCAATGTCCCATGTCCCAATGTGCCATGTCCCATGTCCCATGTCCCAATGTCCCATGTCCCAATGTCCCATGTCCCATGTCCCAATGTCCCATATCCCATGTCCCATGTCCCATGTCCCATGTCCCAATGTCCCATGTCCCATGTCCCAATGTCCCCATGTCCAATGTCCCCATGTCCCATGTCCCATGTCCCATGTCCCATGTCCCATGTCCCATGTCCCATGTCCCATGTCCCATGTCCCATGTCCCAATGTACCATGTTCCATGTCCCCATGTCCCCATGTCCCATGTCCCATGTCCCAATGTCCCATGTCCCAATGTCCCATGTCCCATGTCCCAATGTCCCATATCCCATGTCCCATGTCCCATGTCCCATGTCCCAATGTCCCATGTCCCATGTCCCAATGTCCCCATGTCCCCATGTCCCATGTCCCATGTCCCATGTCCCATGTCCCATGTCCCATGTCCCATGTCCCATGTCCCATGTCCCATGTCCCAATGTACCATGTTCCATGTTCCATGTCCCCATGTCCCATGTCCCATGTCCCAATGTCCCAAGTCCCATGTCCCCATGTCCCATGCCCCAATGTACCATGTTCCATGTCCCCATGTCCCAATGTCCCATGTCCCAATGTCCAATGTCCCAATGTCCCAAGTCCCATGTCCCAATGTCCCAATGTGCCATGTCCCATGTCGCAATGTCCCATGTCCAATGTCCCAATGTGCCATGTCCCAATGTGCCATGTCCCATGTCCCCATGTCCCATGCCCCAATGTCCCAATGTACCATTTTCCATGTCCCAATGTCCCATGTCCCATGTCCCAATGTCCCATGTCCAATGTGCTATGTCCCATGTCCCATGTCCCCATGCCCCAATGTCCCAATGTACCATGTCCCAATGTGCCATGTCCCATGTCCCAATGTGCCATGTCCCATGTCCCAATGGCCCATTTCCCAATGTTCCATGTCCCAATGTCCAATGTCCCAATGTGCCATGTCCCATGTCCCATGTCCCAATGTCCCATGTCCCATGTCCCAATGTCCCATGTCCAATGTCCCAATGTGCCATGTCCCATGTCCCATGTCCCATGTCCCAATGTCCCATATCCCATGTCCCATGTCCCAATGTCCCATGTCCCATGTCCCAATGTCCCATGTCCCAATGTGCCATGTCCCATGTCCCATGTCCCAATGTCCCATGTCCCAATGTCCCATGTCCCATGTCCCAATGTCCCATATCCCATGTCCCATGTCCCATGTCCCATGTCCCAATGTCCCATGTCCCATGTCCCAATGTCCCAATGTCCCCATGTCCAATGTCCCCATGTCCCATGTCCCATGTCCCATGTCCCATGTCCCATGTCCCATGTCCCATGTCCCATGTCCCAATGTGCAATGTCCCAATGTCCCATGTCCCATGTCCCAATGTCCCATGTCCCATGTCCCAATGTCCCATGTCCCATGTCCCCATGTCCCCATGTCCCATGTCCCATGTCCCATGTCCCATGTCCCATGTCCCATGTCCCATGTCCCATGTCCCATGTCCCATGTCCCATGTCCCAATGTGCAATGTCCCCATGTCCCAATGTCCCATGTCCCATGTCCCAATGTCCCATGTCCCATGTCCCATGTCCCAATGTCCCATATCCCATGTCCCATGTCCCATGTCCCATGTCCCAATGTCCCATGTCCCAATGTCCAATGTCCAATGTCCCCATGTCCCCATGTCCCATGTCCCATGTCCAATGTCCCATGTCCCAATGTCCCATGTCCCAATGTCCCAATGTCCCATGTCCCATGTCCAATGTCCCATGTCCCATGTCCCATGTCCCATGTCCCATGTCCCATGTCCCATGTCCCATGTCCCATGTCCCATGTCCCATGTCCCATGTCCCATGTCCCATGTCCCATGTCCCATGTCCCATGTCCCATGTCCCATGTGCCATGTGCCATGTGCCATGTGCCATGTGCCAATATCCATGTCCCAATGTGCCATGTTCCATGTCCCAATGTGCCATGTCCCATGTCCCATGTCCCATGTCCCATGTCCCAATGTGCAATGTCCCAATGTCCCATGTCCCATGTCCCAATGTCCCATGTCCCATGTCCCAATGTCCCATGTCCCAATGTCCCATGTCCCATGTCCCAATGTCCCATATCCCATGTCCCATGTCCAATGTCCCATGTCCCAATGTCCCATGTCCCAATGTCCCAATGTCCCATGTCCCATGTCCCATGTCCCATGTCCCATGTCCCATGTCCCATGTCCCATGTCCCATGTCCCATGTCCCATGTCCCATGTCCCATGTCCCATGTCCCATGTCCCATGTCCCATGTCCCATGTCCCATGTCCCATGTCCCATGTCCCATGTCCCATGTCCCATGTCCCATGTCCCATGTCCCATGTCCCATGTCCCATGTCCCATGTCCCATGTCCCATGTCCCATGTCCCATGTCCCATGTCCCAATGTGCCATGTCCCCTTGTCCCATGTCCCAACGTACCATTTCCCATGTCCCATGTCCAATGTCCCAATGTGCAAAGTCCCATGTCCCAATGTCCCCATGTCCCCATGTCCCATGTCCCATGTCCCAATGTGCCATGTCCCATATCCTCATGTCCCATGTCCCCATGTACCCATATCCCCATGTCCCCATGTCCCAATGTCCCCATGTCCCCATGTCTCATGTCCCCATGTCTCATATCCCCATGTCCCCATGTCCCCATGTCCCATGTCCCATATCCCCATGTCCCATATCCCCATGTCCCCATGTCCCCATGTCCCCATGTCCCCATGTGCCCATGTCCCATATCCCCATGTCCCCATGTGCCCATGTCCCCATGTCCCCATGTCCCCATGTCCCCATGTCCCCATGTCCCCATGCCCCATGTCCCAATGTGCCATGTCCCATGTCCCATGTCCCAATTTGCCATGTCCCATATCCCCATGTCCCATGTCCCAATTTGCCATGTCCCATATCCCCATGTCCCATGTCCCAATGTGCCATGTCCCATATCCCCATGTCCCATGTCCCCATGTCCCATGTCCCCATGTGCCATGTCCCATGCCCCATGTCCCAATGTGCCATGTCCCAATGTGCCATGTCCCAATGTCCCATGTCCCAATGTGCCATGTCCCATATCCCCATGTCCCATGTCCCATATCCCCATGTCCCATATCCCCATGTCCCATATCCCCATGTCCCATATCCCCATGTCCCATGTCCCCATGTCCCATGTCCCAATGTGCCATGTCCCATGCCCCATGTCCCAATGTGCCATGTCCCAATGTGCCATGTCCCAATGTGCCATGTCCCATATCCTCATTTCCCATGTCCCCATGTACCCATATCCCCATGTCCCCATGTCCCAATGTCCCCATGTCCCCATGTCTCATGTCCCCATGTCTCATATCCCCATGTCCCCATGTCCCCATGTCCCATGTCCCATATCCCCATGTCCCCATGTCCCCATGTCCCCATGTGCCCATGTCCCATATCCCCATGTCCCCATGTCCCCATGTCCCCATGTGCCCATGTCCCCATGTCCCCATGTCCCCATGTCCCCATGTCCCCATGTCCCATGCCCCATGTCCCAATGTGCCATGTCCCATGTCCCAATTTGCCATGTCCCAATGTGCCATGTCCCATATCCCCATGTCCCATGTCCCCATGTCCCATGTCCCAATGTGCCATGTCCCATGTCCCATGTCCCATGTCCCCATGTCCCATGTCCCCATGTGCCATGTCCCATGCCCCATGTCCCAATGTGCCATGTCCCAATGTGCCATGTCCCAATGTCCCATGTCCCAATGTGCCATGTCCCATATCCCCATATCCCCATGTCCCATATCCCCATGTCCCATATCCCCATGTCCCATATCCCCATGTCCCATGTCCCAATGTCCAATGTCCCAATGTCCCATGTCCCCATGTCCCAATGTCCCAATGTACCATGTTCCATGTCCCCATGTCCCATGTCCCAATGTCCCATGTCCCAATGTCCAATGTCCCAATGTCCCATGTCCCCAATGTCCAATGTCCCAATGTCCCATGTCCCCATGTCCCCATGTCCCAATGTCCCAATGTCCCAATGTACCATGTTCCATGTCCCCATGTCCCATGCCCCAATGTCCCAATGTACCATGTTCCATGTCCCCATGTCCCATGTCCCAATGTCCCATGTCCCAATGTCCAATGTCCCAATGTCCCATGTCCCCATGTCCCAATGTCCCAATGTACCATGTTCCATGTCCCCATGTCCCATGCCCCAATGTCCCAATGTACCATGTTCCATGTCCCCATGTCCCATGTCCCAATGTCCAATGTCCCAATGTGCCATGTCCCATGTCCCAATGTCCCAATGTGCCATGTCCCATGTCCCATGTCCCATGTCCCAATGTCCCAATGTGCCATGTCCCATGTCCCATGTCCCAATGTCCCATGTCGCAATGTCCCATGTCCAATGTCCCAATGTGCCATGTCCCAATGTGCCATGTCCCATGTCCCCATGTCCCATGCCCCAATGTCCCAATGTACCATGTTCCATGTCCCCATGTCCCATGTCGCAATGTCCCATGTCCAATGTCCCAATGTGCCATGTCCCAATGTGCCATGTCCCATGTCCCCATGTCCCATGCCCCAATGTCCCAATGTACCATGTTCCATGTCCCCATGTCCCATGTCCCAATGTCCCATGTCCCAATGTCCAATGTCCCAATGTGCCATGTCCCATGTCCCAATGTACCAATGTGCCATGTCCCATGTCCCAATGTCCCATGTCCCAATGTCCCATGTCCAATGTCCCAATGTACCATGTCCCATGTCCCAATGTCCCAATGTGCCATGTCCCATGTCCCAATGTCCCATGTCCCAATGTCCCATGTCCAATGTCCCAATGTGCCATGTCCCATGTCCCAATGTGCCATGTCCCATGTCCCCATGTCCCATGCCCCAATGTCCCAATGTACCATGTTCCATGTCCCCATGTCCCATGTCCCAATGTCCCAATGTCCCAAGTCCCATGTCCCATGTCCCCATGTCCCATGCCCCAATGTACCATGTTCCATGTCCCCATGTCCCAATGTCCCATGTCCCAATGTCCAATGTCCCAATGTCCCAAGTCCCATGTCCCAATGTCCCAATGTGCCATGTCCCATGTCCCAATGTCCCATGTCGCAATGTCCCATGTCCAATGTCCCAATGTGCCATGTCCCAATGTGCCATGTCCCATGTCCCCATGTCCCATGCCCCAATGTCCCAATGTACCATTTTCCATGTCCCAATGTCCCATGTCCCATGTCCCAATGTCCCATGTCCAATGTGCTATGTCCCATGTCCCATGTCCCCATGCCCCAATGTCCCAATGTACCATGTCCCAATGTGCCATGTCCCATGTCCCAATGTGCCATGTCCCATGTCCCAATGGCCCATTTCCCAATGTTCCATGTCCCAATGTCCAATGTCCCAATGTGCCATGTCCCATGTCCCATTGTCCCATGTCCCATGTCCCAATGTCCCATGTCCAATGTCCCAATGTGCCATGTCCCATGTCCCATGTCCCATGTCCCAATGTCCCATATCCCATGTCCCATGTCCCAATGTCCCATGTCCCATGTCCCAATGTCCCATGTCCCAATGTGCCATGTCCCATGTCCCATGTCCCAATGTCCCATGTCCCAATGTCCCAATGTCCCATATCCCATGTCCCATGTCCCATGTCCCATGTCCCAATGTGCCATGTCCCATGTCCCAATGTCCCATGTCGCAATGTCCCATGTCCAATGTCCCAATGTGCCATGTCCCAATGTGCCATGTCCCATGTCCCCATGTCCCATGCCCCAATGTCCCAATGTACCATTTTCCATGTCCCAATGTCCCATGTCCCATGTCCCATGTCCCAATGTCCCAATGTGCCATGTCCCATGTCCCATGTCCCAATGTCCCAATGTGCCATGTCCCATGTCCCATGTCCCAATGTCCCATGTCGCAATGTCCCATGTCCAATGTCCCAATGTGCCATGTCCCATGTCCCCATGTCCCATGCCCCAATGTCCCAATGTACCATGTTCCATGTCCCCATGTCCCATGTCGCAATGTCCCATGTCCAATGTCCCAATGTGCCATGTCCCAATGTGCCATGTCCCATGTCCCCATGTCCCATGCCCCAATGTCCCAATGTACCATGTTCCATGTCCCCATGTCCCATGTCCCAATGTCCCATGTCCCAATGTCCAATGTCCCAATGTGCCATGTCCCATGTCCCAATGTACCAATGTGCCATGTCCCATGTCCCAATGTCCCATGTCCCAATGTCCCATGTCCAATGTCCCAATGTACCATGTCCCATGTCCCAATGTCCCAATGTGCCATGTCCCATGTCCCAATGTCCCATGTCCCAATGTCCCATGTCCAATGTCCCAATGTGCCATGTCCCATGTCCCAATGTGCCATGTCCCATGTCCCCATGTCCCATGCCCCAATGTCCCAATGTACCATGTTCCATGTCCCCATGTCCCATGTCCCAATGTCCCAATGTCCCAAGTCCCATGTCCCATGTCCCCATGTCCCATGCCCCAATGTACCATGTTCCATGTCCCCATGTCCCAATGTCCCATGTCCCAATGTCCAATGTCCCAATGTCCCAAGTCCCATGTCCCAATGTCCCAATGTGCCATGTCCCATGTCCCAATGTCCCATGTCGCAATGTCCCATGTCCAATGTCCCAATGTGCCATGTCCCAATGTGCCATGTCCCATGTCCCCATGTCCCATGCCCCAATGTCCCAATGTACCATTTTCCATGTCCCAATGTCCCATGTCCCATGTCCCAATGTCCCATGTCCAATGTGCTATGTCCCATGTCCCATGTCCCCATGCCCCAATGTCCCAATGTACCATGTCCCAATGTGCCATGTCCCATGTCCCAATGTGCCATGTCCCATGTCCCAATGGCCCATTTCCCAATGTTCCATGTCCCAATGTCCAATGTCCCAATGTGCCATGTCCCATGTCCCATGTCCCAATGTCCCATGTCCCATGTCCCAATGTCCCATGTCCAATGTCCCAATGTGCCATGTCCCATGTCCCATGTCCCATGTCCCAATGTCCCATATCCCATGTCCCATGTCCCAATGTCCCATGTCCCATGTCCCAATGTCCCATGTCCCAATGTGCCATGTCCCATGTCCCATGTCCCAATGTCCCATGTCCCAATGTCCCATGTCCCATGTCCCAATGTCCCATATCCCATGTCCCATGTCCCATGTCCCAATGTCCCATGTCCCATGTCCCAATGTCCCAATGTCCCCATGTCCAATGTCCCCATGTCCCATGTCCCATGTCCCATGTCCCATGTCCCATGTCCCATGTCCCATGTCCCATGTCCCATGTCCCATGTCCCATGTCCCATGTCCCAATGTCCCATGTCCCATGTCCCAATGTCCCATGTCCCATGTCCCAATGTCCCATGTCCCAATGTCCCATGTCCCATGTCCCAATGTCCCATGTCCCAATGTCCCATGTCCCATGTCCCAATGTCCCATATCCCATGTCCCATGTCCCATGTCCCAATGTCCCATGTCCCATGTCCCAATGTCCCAATGTCCCCATGTCCAATGTCCCCATGTCCCATGTCCCATGTCCCATGTCCCATGTCCCATGTCCCATGTCCCATGTCCCATGTCCCATGTCCCATGTCCCATGTCCCATGTCCCATGTCCCAATGTCCCATGTCCCATGTCCCAATGTCCCATGTCCCATGTCCCAATGTCCCATGTCCCAATGTCCCATGTCCCATGTCCCATGTCCCATGTCCCATGTCCCATGTCCCATGTCCCAATGTGCAATGTCCCAATGTCCCATGTCCCATGTCCCAATGTCCCATGTCCCAATGTCCCATGTCCCATGTCCCAATGTCCCATGTCCCATGTCCCAATGTCCCATGTCCCAATGTCCCATGTCCCATGTCCCAATGTCCCATATCCCATGTCCCATGTCCCATGTCCCATGTCCCAATGTCCCAATGTCCCATGTCCAATGTCCAATGTCCCCATGTCCCATGTCCCATGTCCCATGTCCCATGTCCAATGTCCAATGTCCCATGTCCCAATGTCCCAATGTCCCATGTCCAATGTCCAATGTCCAATGTCCAATGTCCCATGTCCCATGTCCCATGTCCCATGTCCCATGTCCCATGTCCCATGTCCCATGTCCCATGTCCCATGTCCCATGTCCCATGTCCCATGTCCCATGTCCCATGTCCCATGTCCCATGTCCCATGTCCCATGTCCCATGTCCCATGTCCCATGTCCCATGTCCCATGTCCCAATGTCCCATGTCCCATGTCCCAATGTCCCATGTCCCATGTCCCAATGTCCCATGTCCCAATGTCCCAATGTCCCATGTCCCATGTCCCATGTCCCATGTCCCATGTCCCATGTCCCATGTCCCATGTCCCATGTCCCATTTCCCATGTCCCATGTCCCATGTCCCATGTCCCATGTGCCATGTGCCATGTGCCATGTGCCAATATCCATGTCCCATGTCCCAATGTGCCATGTCCCAATGTGCCATGTCCCATGTCCCCTTGTCCCATGTCCCAATGTCCCAATGTCCCATGTCCCAACGTACCATTTCCCATGTCCCATGTCCAATGTCCCAATGTGCAAAGTCCCATGTCCCCATGTCCCATGTCCCATGTCCCAATGTGCCATGTCCCATATCCTCATGTCCCATGTCCCCATGTACCCATATCCCCATGTCCCCATGTCCCAATGTCCCCATGTCCCCATGTCTCATGTCCCCATGTCTCATATCCCCATGTCCCCATGTCCCCATGTCCCATGTCCCATATCCCCATGTCCCATATCCCCATGTCCCCATGTCCCCATGTCCCCATGTCCCCATGTGCCCATGTCCCATATCCCCATGTCCCCATGTGCCCATGTCCCCATGTCCCCATGTCCCCATGTCCCCATGTCCCCATGTCCCCATGCCCCATGTCCCAATGTGCCATGTCCCATGTCCCATGTCCCAATTTGCCATGTCCCATATCCCCATGTCCCATGTCCCAATTTGCCATGTCCCATATCCCCATGTCCCATGTCCCAATGTGCCATGTCCCATATCCCCATGTCCCATGTCCCCATGTCCCATGTCCCCATGTGCCATGTCCCATGCCCCATGTCCCAATGTGCCATGTCCCAATGTGCCATGTCCCAATGTCCCATGTCCCAATGTGCCATGTCCCATATCCCCATGTCCCATGTCCCATATCCCCATGTCCCATATCCCCATGTCCCATATCCCCATGTCCCATATCCCCATGTCCCATGTCCCCATGTCCCATGTCCCAATGTGCCATGTCCCATGCCCCATGTCCCAATGTGCCATGTCCCAATGTGCCATGTCCCAATGTGCCATGTCCCATATCCTCATTTCCCATGTCCCCATGTACCCATATCCCCATGTCCCCATGTCCCAATGTCCCCATGTCCCCATGTCTCATGTCCCCATGTCTCATATCCCCATGTCCCCATGTCCCCATGTCCCATGTCCCATATCCCCATGTCCCATATCCCCATGTCCCCATGTCCCCATGTCCCCATGTGCCCATGTCCCATATCCCCATGTCCCCATGTCCCCATGTCCCCATGTGCCCATGTCCCCATGTCCCCATGTCCCCATGTCCCCATGTCCCATGCCCCATGTCCCAATGTCCCAATTTGCCATGTCCCAATTTGCCATGTCCCAATGTGCCATGTCCCATATCCCCATGTCCCATGTCCCCATGTCCCATGTCCCAATGTGCCATGTCCCATGTCCCATGTCCCCATGTCCCATGTCCCCATGTGCCATGTCCCATGCCCCATGTCCCAATGTGCCATGTCCCAATGTGCCATGTCCCAATGTCCCATGTCCCAATGTGCCATGTCCCATATCCCCATATCCCCATGTCCCATATCCCCATGTCCCATATCCCCATGTCCCATATCCCCATGTCCCATGTCCCCATGTCCCATGTCCCAATGTGCCATGTCCCATGCCCCATGTCCCAATGTGCCATGTCCCAATGTGCCATGTCCCAATGTCCCATGTCCCAATGTGCCATGTCCCATATCCCCATGTCCCATGTCCCCATGTCCCATATCCCCATGTCCCATGTCCCCATGTCCCATGTCCCAATGTGCCATGTCCCATATCCCCATGTCCCCATGTCTCATGTCCCATAGCCCCATGTCCCCATGCCCCCATGTCCCATATCCCCATGTCCCCAAGTCCCCATGTCCCATATCCCATGTCCCCATGTCCCATATCCCCATGTCCCCATGTCTCATGTCCCAATGTGCCATGTCCCATATCCCCATGTCCCATGTCCCCATGTCCCATGTCCCAATGTGCAATGTCCCATATCCCCATGTCCTCATGTCCCATAGCCCCATGTCCCCATGTCCCCATGTCCCATATCCCAATGTCCCCATGTCCCATATCCCATGTCCCCATGTCCCATATCCCCATGTCCCCATGTCCCATATCCCATGTCCCATATCCTCATGTCCCATGTCCCCATGTCCCCATGTCCCATATCCCAATGTCCCCATGTCCCATATCCCATGTCCCCATGTCCCATATCCCCATGTCCCCATGTCCCATATCCCATGTCCCATATCCTCATGTCCCATGTCCCCATGTACCCATATCCCCATGTCCCATATCCCCATATCCCCATGTCCCCATGTCCCCATGTCCCATGTCCCAATGTCCCAATGTGCCATGTCCCAATGTGCCATGTCCCATGTCCCATGTCCCATGTCCCAATGTGCCATGTCCCATGTCCCCATGTCCCCATGTCCCAATGTCCCCATGTCCCCATGTCCCCATGTCCCAATGTCCCATGTCCCATGTCCCATGTCCCATGTCCCAATGTCCCAATGTGCCATGTCCCAATGTGCCATGTCCCAATGTGCCATGTCCCATGTCCCATGTCCCATGTGCCATGTCCCATGTCCCAATGTCCCATGTCCCCATGTCCCAATGTCCCCATGTCCCCATGTCCCAATGTCCCATGTCCCATGTCCCATGTCCCAATGTCCCATGTCCCAATGTGCCATGTCCCAATGTGCCATGTCCCAATGTGCCATGTCCCATGTCCCATGTCCCAATGTGCCATGTCCCATGTCCCAATGTCCCATGTCCCCATGTCCCATGTCCCCATGTCCCAATGTCCCATGTCCCAATGTGCCATGTCCCAATGTGCCATGTCCCATGTCCCATGTCCCATGTCCCAATGTGCCATGTCCCAATGTGCCATGTCCCATATCCCCATGTCCCATGTCCCATGTCCCATGTCCCAATGTGCCATGTCCCATATCCCCATGTCCCATGTCCCATGTCCCATGTCCCATGTCCCAATGTGCCATGTCCCATATCCCCATGTCCCATGTCCCCATGTCCCATGTCCCAATGTGTCATGTCCCCATGTCCCCATGTCCCCATGTCCCCATGTCCCCATGTCCCATATCCCCATGTCCCCAAGTCCCCATGTCCCATATCCCATGTCCCCATGTCCCATATCCCCATGTCCCCATGTCTCATGTCCCAATGTGCCATGTCCCATATCCCCATGTCCCATGTCCCCATGTCCCATGTCCCAATGTGCAATGTCCTATATCCCCATGTCCTCATGTCCCATAGCCCCATGTCCCCATGTCCCCATGTCCCATATCCCCATGTCCCCAAATCCCCATATCCCAATGTCCCCATGTCCCATATCCCATATCCCCATGTCCCCATGTCCCATGTCCCCATGTACTCATATCCCCATATCCCCATATCCCCATGTCCCCATGTCCCCATGTCCCATGTCCCAATGTCCCATTGTCCCATGTCCAATGTCCCATATCCCCATGTCCCCATATCCCCATGTCCCCATGTCCCATGTCCCCATGTCCCCATGTCCCCATGTCCCATGTCCCCATGTCCCCATGTCCCAATGTCCCATGTCCCAATGTGCCATGTCCAAATGTGCCATGTCCCATGTCCCATGTCCCATGTCCCAATGTGCCATGTCCCAATGTGCCATGTCCCATATCCCCATGTCCCATGTCCCATGTCCCATGTCCCAATGTGCCATGTCCCATATCCCCATGTCCCATGTCCCATGTCCCATGTCCCATGTCCCATGTCCCAATGTGCCATGTCCCATATCCCCATGTCCCCATGTCCCATGTCCCAATGTGTCATGTCCCCATGTCCCCATGTCCCCATGTCCCCATGTCCCATATCCCCATGTCCCATATCCCATGTCCCCATGTCCCATATCCCCATGTCCCCATGTCCCATGTCCCATGTCCCATGTCCCAATGTGCAATGTCCTATATCCCCATGTCCTCATGTCCCATAGCCCCATGTCCCCATGTCCCCATGTCCCATATCCCCATGTCCCCAAGTCCCCATATCCCAATGTCCCCATGTCCCATGTCCCCATGTACCCATATCCCCATATCCCCATGTCCCCATGTCCCATGTCCCATGTCCAATGTCCCATATCCCCATGTCCCCATGTCCCCATGTCCCATGTCCCATGTCCCATGTCCCCATGTCCCCATGTCCCCATGTCCCCATGTCCAATGTCCCAATGTGCCATGTCCCAATGTGCCATGTCCCAATGTGCCATGTCCCATGTCCCATGTCCCCATGTCCCCATGTCCCATGTCCCAATGTCCCAATGTGCCATGTCCCAATGTGCCATGTCCCATGTCCCATGTCCCAATGTGCCATGTCCCATGTCCCATGTCCCAATGTGCCATGTCCCATATCCCCATGTCCCATGTCCCCATGTCCCATATCCCCATGTCCCATGTCCCAATGTGCCATGTCCCATATCCCCATGTCCCCATGTCTCATGTCCCATAGCCCCATGTCCCCATGCCCCCATGTCCCATATCCCCATGTCCCCAAGTCCCCATGTCCCATATCCCATGTCCCCATGTCCCATATCCCCATGTCCCCATGTCTCATGTCCCAATGTGCCATGTCCCATATCCCCATGTCCCATGTCCCCATGTCCCATGTCCCAATGTGCAATGTCCCATATCCCCATGTCCTCATGTCCCATAGCCCCATGTCCCCATGTCCCCATGTCCCATATCCCAATGTCCCCATGTCCCATATCCCATGTCCCCATGTCCCATATCCCCATGTCCCCATGTCCCATATCCCATGTCCCATATCCTCATGTCCCATGTCCCCATGTCCCCATGTCCCATATCCCAATGTCCCCATGTCCCATATCCCATGTCCCATGTCCCATATCCCCATGTCCCCATATCCCATGTCCCATATCCTCATGTCCCCATATCCCCATGTCCCCATGTCCCATGTCCCCATGTCCCCATGTCCCAATGTCCCATGTCCCATGTCCAATGTCCCATGTCCAATGTCCCATATCCCCATGTCCCCATATCCCTATGTCCCCATGTCCCCATTCCCCATGTCCCATTTCCCATGTCCCCATGTCCCATGTCCCCATGTCCCATGTCCCAATGTGCAATGTCCCATATCCCATGTCCCCATGTCCCATATCCCCATGTCCCCATGTCTCATGTCCCAATGTGCCATGTCCCATATCCCCATGTCCCATGTCCCCATGTCCCATGTCCCAATGTGCAATGTCCCATATCCCCATGTCCTCATGTCCCATAGCCCCATGTCCCCATGTCCCCATGTCCCATATCCCAATGTCCCCATGTCCCATATCCCATGTCCCATATCCCCATGTCCCCATGTCCCATATCCCATGTCCCATATCCTCATGTCCCATGTCCCCATGTCCCCATGTCCCATATCCCAATGTCCCCATGTCCCATATCCCATGTCCCCATGTCCCATATCCCCATGTCCCCATGTCCCATATCCCATGTCCCATATCCTCATGTCCCATGTCCCCATGTACCCATATCCCCATGTCCCATATCCCCATATCCCCATGTCCCCATGTCCCCATGTCCCATGTCCCAATGTCCCATGTCCAATGTCCCATATCCCCATGTCCCCATATCCCTATGTCCCCATGTCCCCATTCCCCATGTCCCATTTCCCATGTCCCCATGTCCCATGTCCCAATGTCCCATGTCCCAATGTGCCATGTCCCAATGTGCCATGTCCCAATGTGCCATGTCCCATGTCCCATGTCCCATGTCGCCATGTCCCAATGTGCCATGTCCCATGTCCCAATGTCCCATGTCCCATGTCCCATGTCCCAATGTGCCATGTCCCATGTCCCCATGTCCCCATGTCCCAATGTCCCAATGTCCCCATGTCCCCATGTCCCCATGTCCCCATGTCCCAATGTCCCAATGTCCCATGTCCCAATGTCCCATGTCCCAATGTGCCATGTCCCAATGTGCCATGTCCCAATGTGCCATGTCCCATGTCCCATGTCCTAATGTGCCATGTCCCATGTCCCAATGTCCCATGTCCCCATGTCCCATGTCCCCATGTCCCAATGTCCCATGTCCCAATGTGCCATGTCCCAATGTGCCATGTCCCATGTCCCATGTCCCAATGTGCCATGTCCCAATGTGCTATTGAGGGAGTGCAGCGAAGGTTCACCAGACTGATTCCCGGGATGGCGGGACTGACCTATCAAGAAAGATTGGATCAATTGGGCTTGTATTCACTGGAGTTCAGAAGAATGAGAGGGGACCTCATAGAAACGTTTAAAATTCTGACGGGTTTAGACAGGTTAGATGCAGAAAGAATGTTCCCAATGTTGGGGAAGTCCATAACCAGGGGTCACAGTCTGAGGATAAGGGGTAAGCCATTTAGGACCGAGATGAGGAGAAACTTCTTCACCCAGAGAGTGGTGAACCTGTGGAATTCTCTACCACAGAAAGTAGTTGAGGCCAATTCACTAAATATATTCAAAAGGGAGTTAGATGAAGTCCTTACTACTCGGGGGATCAAGGGTTATGGCGAGAAAGCAGGAAGGGGGTACTGAAGTTTCATGTTCAGCCATGAACTCATTGAATGGCGGTGCAGGCTAGAAGGGCTGAATGGCCTGCTCCTGCACCTATTTTCTATGTTTCTATGTCCCATATCCCCATGTCCCATGTCCCATGTCCCATGTCCCAATGTGCCATGTCCCATATCCCCATGTCCCATGTCCCATGTCCCATGTCCCATGTCCCAATGTGCCATGTCCCATATCCCCATGTCCCATGTCCCCATGTCCCATGTCCCAATGTGTCATGTCCCCATGTCCCCATGTCCCCATGTCCCCATGTCCCATATCCCCATGTCCCCAAGTCCCCATGTCCCATATCCCATGTCCCCATGTCCCATATCCCCATGTCCCCATGTCTCATGTCCCAATGTGCCATGTCCCATATCTCCATGTCCCATGTCCCCATGTCCCATGTCCCAATGTGCAATGTCCTATATCCCCATGTCCTCATGTCCCATAGCCCCATGTCCCCATGTCCCCATGTCCCATATCCCCATGTCCCCAAGTCCCCATATCCCAATGTCCCCATGTCCCATATCCCATATCCCCATGTCCCCATGTCCCATGTCCCCATGTACTCATATCCCCATATCCCCATATCCCCATGTCCCCATGTCCCCATGTCCCATGTCCCAATGTCCCATTGTCCCATGTCCAATGTCCCATATCCCCATGTCCCCATGTCCCCATGTCCCATGTCCCCATGTCCCCATGTCCCCATGTCCCATGTCCCCATGTCCCCATGTCCCAATGTCCCATGTCCCAATGTGCCATGTCCCAATGTGCCATGTCCCATATCCCCATGTCCCATGTCCCGTGTCCCATGTCCCAATGTGCCATGTCCCATATCCCCATGTCCCATGTCCCATGTCCAATGTCCCATATCCCCATGTCCCCATATCCCCATGTCCCCATGTCCCATGTCCCCATGTCCCCATGTCCCAATGTCCCATGTCCCAATGTGCCATGTCCAAATGTGCCATGTCCCATGTCCCATGTCCCAATGTGCCATGTCCCAATGTGCCATGTCCCATATCCCCATGTCCCATGTCCCATGTCCCATGTCCCAATGTGCCATGTCCCATATCCCCATGTCCCATGTCCCATGTCCCATGTCCCATGTCCCAATGTGCCATGTCCCATATCCCCATGTCCCATGTCCCATGTCCCAATGTCCCATATCCCCATGTCCCCATATCCCCATGTCCCCATGTCCCATGTCCCCATGTCCCCATGTCCCCATGTCCCCATGTCCCATGTCCCCATGTCCCCATGTCCCAATGTCCCATGTCCCAATGTGCCATGTCCAAATGTGCCATGTCCCATGTCCCATGTCCCAATGTGCCATGTCCCAATGTGCCATGTCCCATATCCCCATGTCCCATGTCCCATGTCCCATGTCCCAATGTGCCATGTCCCATATCCCCATGTCCCATGTCCCATGTCCCATGTCCCATGTCCCAATGTGCCATGTCCCATATCCCCATGTCCCCATGTCCCATGTCCCAATGTGTCATGTCCCCATGTCCCCATGTCCCCATGTCCCCATGTCCCATATCCCCATGTCCCCAAGTCCCCATGTCCCATATCCCATGTCCCCATGTCCCATATCCCCATGTCCCCATGTCTCATGTCCCCATGTCCCATATCCCATATCCCCATGTCCCATGTCCCATGTCCCATGTCCCAATGTGCAATGTCCTATATCCCCATGTCCTCATGTCCCATAGCCCCATGTCCCCATGTCCCCATGTCCCATATCCCCATGTCCCCAAGTCCCCATATCCCAATGTCCCCATGTCCCATATCCCATGTCCCCATGTCCCATATCCCCATGTCCCCATGTCCCATGTCCCCATGTACCCATATCCCCATATCCCCATATCCCCATGTCCCCATGTCCCCATGTCCCATGTCCCAATGTCCCATTGTCCCATGTCCAATGTCCCATATCCCCATGTCCCCATATCCCCATGTCCCCATGTCCCCATGTCCCATGTCCCATGTCCCCATGTCCCCATGTCCCCATGTCCAATGTCCCAATGTGCCATGTCCCAATGTGCCATGTCCCAATGTGCCATGTCCCATGTCCCATGTCCCCATGTCCCCATGTCCCATGTCCCAATGTCCCAATGTGCCATGTCCCAATGTGCCATGTCCCATGTCCCATGTCCCAATGTGCCATGTCCCATGTCCCATGTCCCAATGTGCCATGTCCCATGTCCCAATGTGCCATGTCCCAATGTGCCATGTCCCATGTCCCATGTCCCATGTCCCATGTCCCAATGTTCCCATGTCCCATGACCCATGTCCCATGTCCCAATGTGCCATGTCCCATGTCCCAATGTGCCATGTCCCATGTCCCAATGTGCCATGTCCCATGTCCCAATGTGCCATGTCCCATGTCCCATGTCCCAATGTGCCATGTCCCATGTCCCATGTCCCATGTCCCAATGTGCCATGTCCCATGTCCCAATGTCCCATATCCCATATCCCATATCCCATATCCCATGTCCCAATGTCCCAATGTGCCATGCCCTAATGTATCATGTCCCATGTTCCAATGTTCCTTGTCTCATGTCCCAATGTGCCATGTCCCATGTACCAATATCCCAATATCCATGTCCCAATGTGCCATGTCCCATGTCCCAATGTGCCATGTCCCATGTCCCAATGTGCCATGTTCCATGTCCCAATGTGCCATGTCCCAATGTGCTATGTCCCAATGTGCCATGTCCCCATGTCCCATGTCCCAATGTGCTATGTCCCATGTCCCATGTCCCATGTCCCATGTCCAATGTCCCAATGTGCAAAGTCCCATGTCCCAATGTCCCCATGTCCCCATGTCCCCATGTCCCCATGTCCCAATGTGCAAAGTTCCATGTCCCATGTCCCAATGTGCCATGTCCCATGTCCCAATGTGCCATGTCCCATGTCCCAATGTGCCATGTCTCATGTCCCCATGTCTCATGTCCCCATGTCCCATGTGCCAATGTGCCATGTCCCATATCCCCATGTCCCCATGTCTCATGTCCCATAGCCCCATGTCCCCATGTCCCATGTCCCAATGTCCCAATGTCCCATGTCCCATGTCCCATGTCCCAATGTGCCATGTCCCATGTCCCAATGTGCCATGTCCCATGTCCCATGTCCCAATGTGCTATGTCCTAATGTCCCATGTCCCAACGTACCATGTCCCAATGTCCCATGTCCCATGTCCCCATGTCCCCATGTCCAATGTCCCAATGTGAAAAGTCCCATGTCCCCATGTCCCCATGTCCCCATGTCCAATGTCCCAATGTGCTATGTCCCAATGTCCCATGTCCCAACGTACCATGTGCCTATGTCCCATGTCCCATGTCCCAATGTGCCATGTCCCATGTCCCAATGTCCCAATGTCCCATGTCCAATGTCCCAATGTGCCATGTCCCATGTCCCAATGTCCCAATGTGCCATGTCCCATATCCCCATGTCCCATGTCCCATGTCCCATGTCCCCATGTCCCCCTGTCCCCATGTCCCCATGTCCCCATGTCCCATGTCCCATGTCCAATGTCCAATGTCCCATGTCCCATGTCCCATGTCCCCATGTCCCATGCCCCAATGTCCCATGTTCCATGTCCCATGTCTCATGTCTCAATGTCCCAATGTCCCAATGTCCCATGTCTCATGTCTCATGTCTCAATGTCCCAATGTCCCATGTCCCCATGTCCCCATGTCCCAATGTCCAATGTCCCAATGTGCCATGTCCCATGTCCCATGTCCCATGTCCCAATGTGCCATGTCCCATGTCCCAATGTCCCATGTCCCAATGTCCCATGTCCAATGTCCCAATGTGCCATGTCCCATGTCCCATGTCCCATGTCCCAATGTGCCATGTCCCATGTCCCAATGTCCCATGTCCCAATGTCCCATGTCCCATGTCCCAATGTGCCATGTCCCATGTCCCATGTCCCAATGTCCCATGTCCCAATGTCCAATGTCCCAATGTGCCATGTCCCATGTCCCAATGTCCCAATGTGCCATGTCCCATATCCCCATGTCCCATGTCCCATGTCCCATGTCCCCATGTCCCCATGTCCCCCTGTCCCCATGTCCCCATGTCCCCATGTACCATGTCCCATGTCCAATGTCCCATGTCCCATGTCCCATGTCCCCATGTCCCATGCCCCAATGTCCCATGTTCCATGTTCCATGTCCCATGTCTCATGTCTCAATGTCCCAATGTCCCATGTCTCATGTCTCAATGTCCCAATGTCCCATGTCCCCATGTCCCCATGTCCCAATGTCCAATGTCCCAATGTGCCATGTCCCAATGTGCCATGTCCCATGTCCCAATGTCCCATGTCCCAATGTCCCAATGTGCCATGTCCCATGTCCCATGTCCCAATGTCCCATGTACCAATGTCCCATGTCCAATGTCCCAATGTGCCATGTCCCATGTCCCAATGTGCCATGTCCCATATCCCCATGTCCCATGTCCCATGTCCCATGTCCCATGTCCCATGTCCCCATGTCCCCCTGTCCCCATGTCCCCATGTCCCCATGTACCATGTCCCATTTCCAATGTCCAATGTCCCATGTCCCATGTCCCCATGTCCCATGCCCCAATGTCCCATGTTCCATGTCCCATGTCTCATGTCTCAATGTCCCAATGTCTCATGTCTCAATGTCCCAATGTCCCAATGTCCCATGTCTCATGTCTCATGTCTCAATGTCCCAATGTCCCAATGTCCCATGTCCAATGTCCCAATGTCCCAATGTCCCAATGTCCCATGTCCCATGTCCCATGCCCCAATGTCCCAATGTTCCATGTCCCATGTCCCATGTCTCATGTCTCATGTCCCAAGTCCCCATGTCCCCATGTCCCCATGTCCCAATGTCCCAATGTCCAATGTGCCATGTCCCATGTCCCAATGTCCCAATGTGCCATGTCCCATGTCCAATGTCCAATGTCCCAATGTGCCATGTCCCAATGTGCCATGTCCCATCTCCCAATATACCATGTTCCATGTCCCATGTCCCATGTCCCAATGTGCCATGTCCCATGTCCCATGTCCCCATGTCACATGCCCCAATGTCCCAATGTAACATGTTCCATGTCCCCATGTCCCATGTCCCATGTCCCAATGTCCCATGTCCCAATGTCCAATGTCCCAATGTGCCATGTCCCATGTCCCAATGTGCCATGTCCCATGTCCAATGTCCCATGTCCCAATGTCCCAATGTGCCATGTCCCATGTCCCAATGTCCCATGTCCCAATGTCCAATGTCCCAATGTCCCATGTCCCATGTCCCAATGTGCCATGTCCAATGTCCCATGTCCCAATGTCCAATGTCCCAATGTGCCATGTCCCATGTCCCAATGTCCCATGTCCCAATGTCCCAATGTGCCATGTCCCATGTCCCAATGTCCCAATGTGCCATGTCCCATGTCCCAATGTCCCATGTCCCAATGTGCCATGTCTCATGTCCCCATGTCTCATGTCCCCATGTCCCATGTCCCAATGTGCCATGTCTCATGTCCCCATGTCTCATGTCCCCATGTCCCATGTCCCAATGTGCCATGTCCAATGTCCCATGTCCCAATGTCCAATGTCCCAATGTGCCATGTCCCATGTCCCATGTCCCAATGTCCCAATGTGCCATGTCCCATGTCCCAATGTCCCATGTCCCAATGTGCCATGTCTCATGTCCCCATGTCTCATGTCCCCATGTCCCATGTCCCAATGTGCCATGTCCCATATCCCCATGTCCCCATGTCTCATGTCCCATAGCCCCATGTCCCCATGTCCCCATGTCCCATATCCCCATGTCCCATGTCCCATGTCCCAATGTCCCAATGTGCCATGTCCCATGTCCCAATGTGCAAAGTCCCATGTCCCATGTCCCCATGTCCCCATGTCCAATGTCCCAATGTGCTATGTCCCAATGTCCCATGTCCCAACGTACCATGTGCCCATGTCCCATGTCCCATGTCCCAATGTGCAAAGTCCCATGTCCCCATGTCCCCATGTCCCCATGTCCCCATGTCCCCATGTCCAATGTCCCAATGTGCTATGTCCCAATGTCCCAACGTACCATGTGCCCATGTCCCATGTCCCATGTCCCAATGTCCCATGTCCAATGTCCCAATGTGCAAAGTCTCATGTCCCATGTCCCAATGTGCCATGTCCCAATGTGCCATGTCCCATATCCCCATGTCTCATGTCCCCATGTCCCATGTCCCAATGTGCCATGTCCCATATCCCCATGTCCCCTTGTCTCATGTCCCATAGCCCCATGTCCCCATGTCCCCATGTCCCATATCCCCATGTCCCCATGTCCCCATGTCCCATGTCCCATGTCCCAATGTGCCATGTCCCATGTCCCAATGTGCCATGTCCCCATGTCCCCATATCCCCATGTCCCCATGTCCCATATCCCCATGTCCCCATGTCCCATATCCCCATGTCCCAATGTGCCATGTCCCATATCCCCATGTCTCATGTCCCATATCCCCATGTCCCATGTCCCCATGTACTCATGTCCCCATGTCACCATGTCCCTTGTCACCATGTCCCATGTCCCATGTCGCATGTTGCATGTTGCATGTTGCATGTCCCATGGTCCCATGTCCCCATGTCCGCATGTCCCATGTCCCCATGTCCCATGTCCCATGTCCAATGTCCAATGTCCCATGTCCCATGTCCCAATGTGCATGTCCCATGTTCCCATGCCCCAATGTCCCAATGTACCATGTTCCATGTCCCCATGTCCAATGTCCCAATGTCCCATGTCCAATGTCCCATGTCCAATGTCCCATGTCCAATGTCCAATGTCCCAATGTGCCATGTCCCAATGTGCCATGTCCCATGTCCCAATGTACCATGTTCCATGTCCCCATGTCCAATGTCCCATGTCCCAATGTCCCATGTCCCAATGTCCAATGTCCCAATGTGCCATGTCCCCATGTCCCCATATCCCCATGTCCCCATGTCCCATATCCCCATGTCCCCATGTCCCATATCCCCATGTCCCAATGTGCCATGTCCCATATCCCCATGTCTCATGTCCCATATCCCCATGTCCCATGTCCCCATGTACTCATGTCCCCATGCCACCATGTCCCTTGTCACCATGTCCCATGTCGCATGTTGCATGTTGCATGTTGCATGTTGCATGTCCCATGGTCCCATGTCCCCATGTCCCATGTCCCATGTCCAATGTCCAATGTCCCAATGTCCCATGTCCCATGTCCCAATGTGCATGTCCCATGTTCCCATGCCCCAATGTCCCAATGTACCATGTTCCATGTCCCCATGTCCAATGTCCCAATGTCCCATGTCCAATGTCCCATGTCCAATGTCCAATGTCCCAATGTGCCATGTCCCAATGTGCCATGTGCCATGTCCCAATGTACCATGTTCCATGTCCCCATGTCCAATGTCCCATGTCCCAATGTCCCATGTCCCAATGTCCAATGTCCCAATGTGCCATGTCCCATGTCCCAATGTGCCATGTCCCCATGTCCCCATATCCCCATGTCCCCATGTCCCATGTCCCCATGTCCCAATGTGCCATGTCCCATATCCCCATGTCTCATGTCCCATATCCCCATGTCCCATGTCCCCATGTACTCATGTCACCATGTCCCTTGTCACCATGTCCCATGTCGCATGTTGCATGTTGCATGTTGCATGTTGCATGTCCCATGGTCCCATGTCCCCATGTCCTCATGTCCCATGTCCCCATGTCCCATGTCCAATGTCCCAATGTCCCATGTCCCATGTCCCAATGTGCATGTCCCATGTTCCCATGCCCCAATGTCCCAATGTACCATGTTCCATGTCCCCATGTCCAATGTCCCAATGTCCCATGTCCAATGTCCAATGTCCCAATGTGCCATGTCCCATGTCCCAATGTACCATGTTCCATGTCCCCATGTCCAATGTCCCATGTCCCATGTCCCATGTCCCAATGTCCCATTTCCCAATGTCCAATGTCCCAATGTGCCATGTCCCATGTCCCAATGTGCCATGTCCCCATGTCCCCATGTCCCCATGTCCCCATGTCCCCATATCCCCATGTCCCCATGTCCCATATCCCCATGTCCCCATGTCCCATATCCCCATGTCCCCATGTCCCAATGTGCCATGTCCCATATCCCCATGTCTCATGTCCCATGTCCCAATGTGCCATGTACCCATGTCCCCATATCCCCATGTCCCCATGTCCCATATCCCCATGTCCCCATGTCCCATATCCCCATGTCCCCATGTCCCAATGTGCCATGTCCCATATCCCCATGTCTCATGTCCCATATCCCCATGTCCCATGTCCCCATGTACTCATGTCCCCATGTCCCATGTCCCCATGTCCCCATGTCACCATGTCCCTTGTCACCATGTCCCATGTCCCATATCGCATGTTACATGTTGCATGTTGCATGTTGCATGTCCCATGGTCCCATGTCCCCATGTCCGCATGTCCCATGTCCCCTTGTCCCATGTCCAATGTCCCAATGTCCCATGTCCCAATGTGCATGTTCCATGTTCCCATGCCCCAATGTCCCAATGTACCATGTTCCATGTCCCCATGTCCAATGTCCCAATGTCCCATGTCCAATGTCCCATGTCCAATGTCCAATGTCCCAATGTGCCATGTCCCAATGTGCCATGTCCCATGTCCCAATGTACCATGTTCCATGTTCCCATGTCCAATGTCCCATGTCCCATGTCCCATGTCCCAATGTGCCATGTCCCATGTCCCATGTCCCCATGTCACATGCCCCAATGTCCCAATGTAACATGTTCCATGTCCCCATGTCCCATGTCCCAATGTCCCATGTCCCAATGTCCAATGTCCAATGTCCCAATGTGCCATGTCCCAATGTGCCATGTCCCATCTCCCAATGTACCATGTTCCATGTCCCCATGTCCAATGTCCCATGTCCCATGTCCCATGTCCCCATGTCACATGCCCCAATGTCCCAATGTAACATGTTCCATGTCCCCATGTCCCATGTCCCAATGTCCCATGTCCCAATGTCCAATGTCCCAATGTGCCATGTCCCAATGTGCCATGTCCCATGTCCAATGTCCCATGTCCCAATGTCCAATGTCCCAATGTGCCATGTCCCATGTCCCAATGTCCCAATGTGCCATGTCCCATGTCCCCATGTCCCCATGTCCCCATGTCCCATGTCCCCATGTCCCATATCCCCATGTCCCCATGTCCCAATGTGCCATGTCCCATATCCCCATGTCTCATGTCCCATGTCCCCATGTTCTCATGTCCCCATGTCCCATGTCCCCATGTCCCCATGTCACCATGTCCCTTGTCACCATGTCCCATGTCCCATGTCCCATGTCGCATGTTGCATGTTGCATGTCCCATGGTCCCATGTCCCCATGTCCGCATGTCCCATGTCCCCATGTCCCATGTCCAATGTCCCATGTCCCATGTCCCAATGTGCATGTCCCATGTTCCCATGCCCCAATGTCCCAATGTACCATGTTCCATGTCCCCATGTCCAATGTCCCAATGTCCCATGTCCAATGTCCCATGTCCAATGTCCAATGTCCCAATGTGCCATGTCCCAATGTGCCATGTCCCATCTCCCAATGTACCATGTTCCATGTCCCCATGTCCAATGTCCCATGTCCCATGTCCCATGTCCCATGTCCCATGTCCCATGTCCCCATGTCACATGCCCCAATGTCCCAATGTAACATGTTCCATGTCCCCATGTCCAATGTCCCAATGTGCCATGTCCCATGTCCCAATGTGCCATGTCCCATGTCCAATGTCCCATGTCCCAATGTCCAATGTCCCAATGTGCCATGTCCCATGTCCCAATGTCCCATGTCCCAATGTCCAATGTCCCAATGTCCCATGTCCCATGTCCCAATGTCCCAATGTGCCATGTCCCATGTCCCAATGTCCCATGTCCCAATGTCCCAATGTCCAATGTCCCATGTCCAATGTCCAATGTCCCAATGTGCCATGTCCCATCTCCCAATGTACCATGTTCCATGTCCCCATGTCCAATGTCCCATGTCCCATGTCCCATGTCCCATGTCCCCATGTCACATGCCCCAATGTCCCAATGTAACATGTTCCATGTCCCCATGTCCCATGTCCCAATGTCCCATGTCCCAATGTCCAATGTCCCAATGTGCCATGTCCCATGTCCCAATGTGCCATGTCCCATGTCCCAATGTCCCATGTCCCAATGTCCAATGTCCCAATGTGCCATGTCCCATGTCCCAATGTCCCATGTCCCAATGTCCAATGTCCCAATGTCCCATGTCCCATGTCCCAATGTCCCAATGTGCCATGTCCCATGTCCCAATGTCCCATGTCCCAATGTCCCAATGTCCAATGTCCCAATGTGCCATGTCCCAATGTGCCATGTCCCATCTCCCAATGTACCATGTTCCATGTCCCCATGTCCAATGTCCCATGTCCCATGTCCCATGTCCCATGTCCCCATGTCACATGCCCCAATGTCCCAATGTAACATGTTCCATGTCCCCATGTCCCATGTCCCAATGTCCCATGTCCCAATGTCCAATGTCCCAATGTGCCATGTCCCATGTCCCAATGTGCCATGTCCCATGTCCAATGTCCCATGTCCCAATGTCCAATGTCCCAATGTGCCATGTCCCATGTCCCAATGTCCCATGTCCCAATGTCCAATGTCCCAATGTCCCATGTCCCATGTCCCAATGTCCCAATGTGCCATGTCCCATGTCCCAATGTCCCATGTCCCAATGTCCCAATGTCCAATGTGCCATGTCCCAATGTCCCAATGTGCCATGTCCCATGTCCCAATGTCCCATGTCCCCATGTCCCATATCCCCATGTCCCCATGTCCCAATGTGCCATGTCCCATATCCCCATGTCTCATGTCCCATGTCCCCATGTTCTCATGTCCCCATGTCCCATGTCCCCATGTCCCCATGTCACCATGTCCCTTGTCACCATGTCCCATGTCGCATGTTGCATGTTGCATGTTGCATGTCCCATGGTCCCATGTCCCCATGTCCGCATGTCCCATGTCCCCATGTCCCATGTCCAATGTCCCATGTCCCATGTCCCAATGTGCATGTCCCATGTTCCCATGCCCCAATGTCCCAATGTACCATGTTCCATGTCCCCATGTCCAATGTCCCAATGTCCCATGTCCAATGTCCCATGTCCAATGTCCAATGTCCCAATGTGCCATGTCCCAATGTGCCATGTCCCATCTCCCAATGTACCATGTTCCATGTCCCCATGTCCAATGTCCCATGTCCCATGTCCCATGTCCCATGTCCCATGTCCCCATGTCACATGCCCCAATGTCCCAATGTAACATGTTCCATGTCCCCATGTCCCATGTCCCAATGTCCCATGTCCCAATGTCCAATGTCCCAATGTGCCATGTCCCATGTCCCAATGTGCCATGTCCCATGTCCAATGTCCCATGTCCCAATGTCCAATGTCCCAATGTGCCATGTCCCATGTCCCAATGTCCCATGTCCCAATGTCCAATGTCCCAATGTCCCATGTCCCATGTCCCAATGTCCCAATGTGCCATGTCCCATGTCCCAATGTCCCATGTCCCAATGTCCCAATGTCCAATGTGCCATGTCCCATGTCCCAATGTCCCAATGTGCCATGTCCCATGTCCCAATGTCCCATGTCCCAATGTGCCATGTCTCATGTCCCCATGTCTCATGTCCCCATGTCCCATGTCCCAATGTGCCATGTCCCATATCCCCATGTCCCCATGTCTCATGTCCCATAGCCCCATGTCCCATATCCCCATGTCCCATGTCCAATGTCCCAATGTCCCAATGTGCCATGTCCCATGTCCCAATGTGCAAAGTCCCATGTCCCCATGTCCCCATGTCCCCATGTCCAATGTCCCAATGTGCTATGTCCCAATGTCCCATGTCCCAACGTACCATGTGCCCATGTCCCATGTCCCATGTCCCAATGTGCAAAGTCCCATGTCCCATGTCCCCATGTCCCCATGTCCAATGTCCCAATGTGCTATGTCCCAATGTCCCATGTCCCAATGTGCCATGTCCCAATGTGCCATGTCCCATATCCCCATGTCTCATGTCCCCATGTCCCATGTCCCAATGTGCCATGTCCCATATCCCCATGTCCCCATGTCTCATGTCCCATAGCCCCATGTCCCCATGTCCCCATGTCCCATATCCCCATGTCCCCATGTCCCCATGTCCCATGTCCCAATGTGCCATGTCCCCATGTCCCCATATCCCCATGTCCCCATGTCGCATATCCCCATGTCCCCATGTCCCATATCCCCATGTCCCCATGTCCCAATGTGCCATGTCCCATATCCCCATGTCTCATGTCCCATATCCCCATGTCCCATGTCCCCATGTACTCATGTCCCCATGTCCCCATGTCCCCATGTCACCATGTCCCTTGTCACCATGTCCCATGTCCCATGTTGCATGTTGCATGTTGCATGTTGCATGTCCCATGGTCCCATGTCCCCATGTCCGCATGTCCCATGGCCCCATGTCCCATGTCCAATGTCCCAATGTCCCAATGTGCCATGTCCCATGTCCCAATGTGCAAAGTCCCATGTCCCCATGTCCCCATGTCCCCATGTCCAATGTCCCAATGTGCTATGTCCCAATGTCCCATGTCCCAACGTACCATGTGCCCATGTCCCATGTCCCATGTCCCAATGTGCAAAGTCCCATGTCCCATGTCCCCATGTCCCCATGTCCCCATGTCCAATGTCCCAATGTGCTATGTCCCAATGTCCCATGTCCCAATGTGCCATGTCCCAATGTGCCATGTCCCATATCCCCATGTCTCATGTCCCCATGTCCCATGTCCCAATGTGCCATGTCCCATATCCCCATGTCCCCATGTCTCATGTCCCATAGCCCCATGTCCCCATGTCCCCATGTCCCATATCCCCATGTCCCCATGTCCCCATGTCCCATGTCCCAATGTGCCATGTCCCCATGTCCCCATATCCCCATGTCCCCATGTCGCATATCCCCATGTCCCAATGTGCCATGTCCCATATCCCCATGTCTCATGTCCCATATCCCCATGTCCCATGTCCCCATGTACTCATGTCCCCATGTCCCCATGTCCCCATGTCACCATGTCCCTTGTCACCATGTCCCATGTCCCATGTTGCATGTTGCATGTTGCATGTTGCATGTCCCATGGTCCCATGTCCCCATGTCCGCATGTCCCATGGCCCCATGTCCCATGTCCAATGTCCAATGTCCCAATGTCCCATGTCCCATGTCCCAATGTGCATGTCCCATGTTCCCATGCCCCAATGTCCCAATGTACCATGTTCCATGTCCCCATGTCCAATGTCCCAATGCCCCATGTCCAATGTCCCATGTCCAATGTCCAATGTCCCAATGTGGCATGTCCCAATGTGCCATGTCCCATGTCCCAATGTACCATGTTCCATGTCCCCATGTCCAATGTCCCAATGTCCCATGTCCCAATGTCCCATGTCCCAATGTCCAATGTCCCAATGTGCCATGTCCCATGTCCCAATGTGCCATGTCCCCATGTCCCCATATCCCCATGTCCCCATGTCCCATATCCCCGTCCCCATGTCCCATATCCCCATGTCCCCATGTCCCAATGTGCCATGTCCCATATCCCCATGTCTCATGTCCCATGTCCCCATGTATTCATGTCCCCATGTCCCATGTCCCCATGTCCCCATGTCACCATGTCCCTTGTCACCATGTCCCATGTACCATGTTGCATGTTGCATGTTGCATGTCCCATGGTCCCATGTCCCCATGTCCGCATGTCCCATGTCCCATGTCCCATGTCCCATGTCCAATGTCCCAATGTCCCATGTCCCATGTCCCAATGTGCATGTCCCATGTTCCCATGCCCCAATGTCCCAATGTACCATGTTCCATGTCCCCATGTCCAATGTCCCAATGTCCCATGTCCAATGTCCCATGTCCAATGTCCAATGTCCCAATGTGCCATGTCCCAATGTGCCATGTCCCATCTCCCAATGTACCATGTTCCATGTCCCCATGTCCCAATGTCCCATGTCCAATGTCCCATGTCCAATGTCCAATGTCCCAATGTCCCATGTCCCAATGTGCCATGTCCCATGTCCCCATGTCACATGCCCCAATGTCCCAATGTAACATGTTCCATGTCCCCATGTCCCATGTCCCAATGTCCCATGTCCCAATGTCCAATGTCCCAATGTGCCATGTCCCATGTCCCAATGTCCCATGTCCCAATGTCCAATGTCCCAATGTGCCATGTCCCATGTCCCAATGTCCCATGTCCCATGTCCAATGTCCCATGTCCCAATGTCCAATGTCCCAATGTGCCATGTCCCATGTCCCATGTCCCAATGTCCAATGTCCCAATGTCCCATGTCCCAATGTCCCATGTCCCAATGTCCAATGTCCCAATGTGCCATGTCCCATGTCCCAATGTCCCATGTCCCATGTCCAATGTCCCATGTCCCAATGTCTAATGTCCCAATGTGCCATGTCCCATGTCCCATGTCCCAATGTCCAATGTCCCAATGTCCCATGTCCCAATGTCCCAATGTGCCATGTCCCATGTCCCAATGTCCCATGTCCCAATGTCCAATGTCCCAATGTGCCATGTCCCATGTCCCAATGTCCAATGTGCCATGTCCCATGTCCCAATGTCCAATGTCCCAATGTCCCAATGTGCCATGTCCCATGTCCCAATGTCCCATGTCCCAATGTCCAATGTCCCAATGTGCCATGTCCCATGTCCCAATGTCCCATGTCCCAATGTCCAATGTCCCAAAGTGCCATGTCCCATGTCCCAATGTCCCAATGTGCCATGTCCCATGTCCCAATGTCCCATGTCCCAATGTGCCATGTCTCATGTCCCCATGTCTCATGTCCCCATGTCCCAATGTCCCATGTCCCAATGTGCCATGTCCCATGTCCCCATGTCACATGCCCCAATGTCCCAATGTAACATGTTCCATGTCCCCATGTCCCATGTCCCAATGTCCCATGTCCCAATGTCCAATGTCCCAATGTGCCATGTCCCATGTCCCAATGTCCCATGTCCCATGTCCCATGTCCCAATGTCCAATGTCCCAATGTGCCATGTCCCATGTCCCATGTCCCAATGTCCAATGTCCCAATGTCCCATGTCCCAATGTCCCATGTCCCAATGTCCAATGTCCCAATGTCCCATGTCCCAATGTCCCATGTCCCATGTCCAATGTCCCATGTCCCAATGTCTAATGTCCCAATGTGCCATGTCCCATGTCCCAATGTCCAATGTCCCAATGTCCCATGTCCCAATGTCCCAATGTGCCATGTCCCATGTCCCAATGTCCCATGTCCCAATGTCCAATGTCCCAAT
The DNA here is from genome assembly GCF_044704955.1 of Pristiophorus japonicus. NCBI lineage: Eukaryota > Metazoa > Chordata > Chondrichthyes > Pristiophoridae > Pristiophorus > Pristiophorus japonicus. The sequence goes on from NC_091987.1 coordinate 3,569,775, forward strand.
GTGCCATGTCCCATGTCCCAATGTCCCATGTCCCAATGTCCAATGTGCCATGTCCCATGTCCCAATGTCCAATGTCCCAATGTCCCATGTCCCAATGTCCCAATGTGCCATGTCCCATGTCCCAATGTCCCAATGTCCAATGTCCCAATGTGCCATGTCCCATGTCCCAATGTCCCATGTCCCAATGTCCAATGTCCCAAAGTGCCATGTCCCATGTCCCAATGTCCCAATGTGCCATGTCCCATGTCCCAATGTCCCATGTCCCAATGTGCCATGTCTCATGTCCCCATGTCTCATGTCCCCATGTCCCAATGTCCCATGTCCCAATGTCCAATGTCCCAATGTGCCATGTCCCAATGTGCCATGTCCCATGTCCCAATGTCCAATGTCCCAATGTGCCATGTCCCATGTCCCATGTCCCAATGTCCAATGTCCCAATGTCCCATGTCCCATGTCCCAATGTCCCATGTCCCAATGTCCAATGTCCCAATGTGCCATGTCCCATGTCCCAATGTCCCATGTCCCAATGTCCAATGTCCCAATGTGCCATGTCCCATGTCCCATGTCCCAATGTCCCAATGTGCCATGTCCCATGTCCCAATGTCCCATGTCCCAATGTGCCATGTCTCATGTCCCCATGTCTCATGTCCCCATGTCCCATGTCCCAATGTGCCATGTCCCATATCCCCATGTCCCCATGTCTCATGTCCCATAGCCCCATGTCCCCATGTCCCCATGTCCCATATCCCCATGTCCCATGTCCCATGTCCCATGTCCCAATGTCCCAATGTGCCATGTCCCATGTCCCATGTCCCAATGTGCAAAGTCCCATGTCCCATGTCCCCATGTCCCCATGTCCCCATGTCCAATGTCCCAATGTGCTATGTCCCAATGTCCCATGTCCCAACGTACCATGTGCCCATGTCCCATGTCCCATGTCCCAATGTGCAAAGTCCCATGTCCCATGTCCCCATGTCCCCATGTCCAATGTCCCAATGTGCAATGTCCCAACGTACCATGTGCCCATGTCCCATGTCCCATGTCCCAATGTCCCATGTCCCATGTCCAATGTCCCAATGTGCAAAGTCTCATGTCCCATGTCCCAATGTGCCATGGCCCAATGTGCCATGTCCCATATCCCCATGTCCCATATCCCCATGTCCCCATGTCCCAATGTGCCATGTCCCATATCCCCATGTCCCCATGTCCGATGTCCCCATGTACTCATGTCCCCATGTCCCATGTCCCCATGTCCCCATGTCACCATGTCCCTTGTCACCATGTCCCATGTACCATGTTGCATGTTGCATGTTGCATGTTGCATGTCCCATGGTCCCATGTCCCCATGTCCCCATGTCACCATGTCCCTTGTCACCATGTCCCATGTACCATGTCGCATGTTGCATGTTGCATGTTGCATGTTGCATGTCCCATGGTCCCATGTCCGCATGTCCCATGTCCCCATGTCCCATGTCCAATGTCCCAATGTCCCATGTCCCATGTCCCAATGTGCATGTCCCATGTTCCCATGCCCCAATGTCCCAATGTACCATGTTCCATGTCCCCATGTCCAATGTCCCAATGTCCCATGTCCAATGTCCCATGTCCCATGTCCAATGTCCCAATGTGCCATGTCCCAATGTCCCAGGTCCCATGTCCCAATGTCCCAATGTGCCATGTCCCATGTCCCAATGTCCCATGTCCCAATGTCCAATGTCCCAATGTGCATGTCCCATGTTCCCATGCCCCAATGTCCCAATGTACCATGTTCCATGTCCCCATGTCCAATGTCCCAATGTGCCATGTCCCATGTCCCAATGTCCCATGTCCCAATGTCCAATGTCCCAATGTCCCATGTCCCATGTCCCAATGTCCCAATGTGCCATGTCCCATGTCCCAATGTCCCATGTCCCAATGTCCAATGTCCCAATGTGCCATGTCCCATGTCCCAATGTCCAATGTCCCAATGTGCCATGTCCCATGTCCCATGTCCCAATGTCCCAATGTGCCATGTCCCATGTCCCAATGTCCCATGTCCCAATGTGCCATGTCTCATGTCCCCATGTCTCATGTCCCCATGTCCCATGTCCCAATGTGCCATGTCCCATATCCCCATGTCTCATGTCCCATAGCCCCATGTCCCCATGTCCCCATGTCCCATATCCCCATGTCCCATGTCCCATGTCCCAATGTCCCAATGTGCCATGTCCCATGTCCCATGTCCTAATGTGCAAAGTCCCATGTCCCATGTCCCCATGTCCCCATGTCCCCATGTCCAATGTCCCAATGTGCTATGTCCCAATGTCCCAATGTCCCAACGTACCATGTGCCCATGTCCCATGTCCCATGTCCCATGTCCCAATGTCCCATGTCCCATGTCCAATGTCCCAATGTGCAAAGTCTCATGTCCCATGTCCCAATGTGCCATGTCCCAATGTGCCATGTCCCATATTCCCATGTCTCATGTCCCCATGTCCCATGTCCCAATGTGCCATGTCCCATATCCCCATGTCCCCATGTCTCATGTCCCATAGCCCCATGTCCCCATGTCCCCATGTCCCCATGTCCCATGTCCCATGTCCCCATGTCCCCATGTCCCTTGTCACCATGTCCCATGTCCAATGTCCCAATGTGCCATGTCCAATGTCCCATGTCCAATGTCCCAATGTCCCATGTCCCAATGTCCCATGTCCCATGTCCCAATGTCCAATGTCCCAATGTCCCAATGTGCCATGTCCCATGTCCCAATGTCCCATGTCCAATGTCCCATGTCCAATGTCCCATGTCCAATGTCCCAATGTCCCATGTCCCCAGTCCCATGTCCCATGTCCCATGTCCCAATGTCCCATGTCCCAATGTCCAATGTCCCAATGTGCCATGTCCCATGTCCCAATGTCCCATGTCCAATGTCCAATGTCCCATGTCCAATGTCCCATGTCCCAATGTCCCATGTCCCAATGTCCAATGTCCAATGTCCCAATGTCCCATGTCCCCAGTCCCATGTCCCATGTCCCATGTCCCAATGTCCCATGTCCCAATGTCCAATGTCCCAATGTGCCATGTCCAATGTCCCAATGTCCCATGTCCCCAGTCCCATGTCCCAATGTCCCATGTCCCAATGTCCAATGTCCCAATGTGCCATGTCCCATGTCCCAATGTCCCATGTCCAATGTCCCATGTCCAATGTCCCATGTCCAATGTCCCAATGTCCCATGTCCCCAGTCCCATGTCCCATGTCCCATGTCCCATGTCCCAATGTCCCATGTCCCATGTCCCAATGTCCAATGTCCCAATGTGCCATGTCCCATGTCCCAATGTCCCATGTCCAATGTCCCATGTCCAATGTCCCATGTCCCCAGTCCCATGTCCCATGTCCCAATGTCCCATGTCCAATGTCCCAATGTGCCATGTCCAATGTCCCATGTCCCATGTCCAATGTCCCCATGTCCAATGTCCCAATGTCCCATGTCCCCAGTCCCATGTCCCATGTCCCATGTCCAATGTCCCAATGTCCCAATGTCCCATGTCCCATGTCCCAATGTCCAATGTCCCAATGTGCCATGTCCCATGTCCCAATGTCCCATGTCCAATGTCCCAATGTCCCAATGTCCCCAGTCCCATGTCCCATGTCCCATGTCCCATGTCCCATGTCCCAATGTCCCATGTCCCAATGTCCCAATGTCCCCAGTCCCATGTCCCATGTCCCATGTCCCATGTCCCATGTCCCAATGTCCCATGTCCCAATGTCCAATGTCCCAATGTGCCATGTCCCATGTCCCAATGTCCCATGTCCAATGTCCCATGTCCCCAGTCCCATGTCCCATGTCCCAATGTCCCATGTCCAATGTCCCAATGTGCCATGTCCAATGTCCCATGTCCCATGTCCAATGTCCCCATGTCCAATGTCCCAATGTCCCATGTCCCCAGTCCCATGTCCCATGTCCCATGTCCAATGTCCCAATGTCCCAATGTCCCATGTCCCAATGTCCCATGTCCCAATGTCCAATGTCCCAATGTGCCATGTCCCATGTCCCAATGTCCCATGTCCAATGTCCCATGTCCAATGTCCCAATGTCCCATGTCCCCAGTCCCATGTCCCATGTCCCAATGTCCCATGTCCAATGTCCCAATGTGCCATGTCCAATGTCCCATGTCCCAATGTCCAATGTCCCAATGTGCCATGTCCCATGTCCCAATGTCCCATGTCCAATGTCCCATGTCCAATGTCCCAATGTCCCATGTCCCCAGTCCCATGTCCCATGTCCCAATGTCCCATGTCCAATGTCCCAATGTGCCATGTCCAATGTCCCATGTCCCATGTCCAATGTCCCCATGTCCAATGTCCCAATGTCCCATGTCCCCAGTCCCATGTCCCATGTCCCATGTCCAATGTCCCAATGTCCCAATGTCCCATGTCCCAATGTCCCATGTCCCATGTCCCAATGTCCAATGTCCCAATGTCCCAATGTGCCATGTCCCATGTCCCAATGTCCCATGTCCCAATGTCCCATGTCCCATGTCCCAATGTCCCATGTCCCATGTCCCAATGTCCCATGTCCCAATGTCCCATGTCCAATGTCCCAATGTCCCATGTCCCCAGTCCCATGTCCCATGTCCCATGTCCCATGTCCCATGTCCCAATGTCCCATGTCCCAATGTCCAATGTCCCAATGTGCCATGTCCCATGTCCCAATGTCCCATGTCCAATGTCCCATGTCCAATGTCCCAATGTCCCAATGTCCCATGTCCCAATGTCCCATGTCCAATGTCCCAATGTGCCATGTCCAATGTCCCATGTCCCATGTCCAATGTCCCCATGTCCAATGTCCCAATGTCCCATGTCCCCAGTCCCATGTCCCATGTCCCATGTCCAATGTCCCAATGTCCCAATGTCCCATGTCCCAATGTCCCATGTCCCAATGTCCAATGTCCCAATGTGCCATGTCCCATGTCCCAATGTCCCATGTCCAATGTCCCATGTCCAATGTCCCAATGTCCCATGTCTCCAGTCCCATGTCCCATGTCCCAATGTCCCATGTCCAATGTCCCAATGTGCCATGTCCAATGTCCCATGTCCAATGTCCCAATGTCCCATGTCCCCAGTCCCATGTCCCATGTCCCAATGTCCCATGTCCAATGTCCCAATGTGCCATGTCCAATGTCCCATGTCCCATGTCCAATGTCCCCATGTCCAATGTCCCAATGTCCCATGTCCCCAGTCCCATGTCCCATGTCCAATGTCCCAATGTCCCAATGTCCCATGTCCCAATGTCCCATGTCCCATGTCCCAATGTCCAATGTGCCATGTCCCATGTCCCAATGTCCCATGTCCAATGTCCAATGTCCCAATGTCCCATGTCCCCAGTCCCATGTCCCATGTCCCAATGTCCCATGTCCAATGTCCCAATGTGCCATGTCCAATGTCCCATGTCCCATGTCCAATGTCCCCATGTCCAATGTCCCAATGTCCCATGTCCCCAGTCCCATGTCCCATGTCCAATGTCCCAATGTCCCAATGTCCCATGTCCCAATGTCCCATGTCCCATGTCCCAATGTCCAATGTGCCATGTCCCATGTCCCAATGTCCCATGTCCAATGTCCAATGTCCCATGTCCAATGTCCAATGTGCCATGTCCAATGTCCAATGTCCCATGTCCCATGTCCCATGTCCCATGTCCCATGTCCCATGTCCCAATGTCCCATGTCCCAATGTCCAATGTCCCAATGTGCCATGTCCCATGTCCCAATGTCCCATGTCCAATGTCCCATGTCCAATGTCCCATGTCCAATGTCCCAATGTCCCATGTCCCCAGTCCCATGTCCCATGTCCCAATGTCCCATGTCCAATGTCCCAATGTGCCATGTCCAATGTCCAATGTCCCAATGTCCCATGTCCCAATGTCCCATGTCCCATGTCCCAATGTCCAATGTCCCAATGTCCCAATGTGCCATGTCCCATGTCCCAATGTCCCATGTCCAATGTCCCATGTCCAATGTCCCATGTCCAATGTCCCAATGTCCCATGTCCCCAGTCCCATGTCCCATGTCCCATGTCCCATGTCCCATGTCCCAATGTCCCATTGTCCAATGTCCCAATGTGCCATGTCCCATGTCCCAATGTCCTATGTCCAATGTCCCATGTCCAATGTCCCAATGTCCAATGTCCCAATGTCCCAATGTGCCATGTCCCATGTCCCAATGTCCCATGTCCAATGTCCCATGTCCAATATCCCATGTCCAATGTCCCAATGTCCCATGTCCCCAGTCCCATGTCCCATGTCCCATGTCCCATGTCCCATGTCCCAATGTCCCATTGTCCAATGTCCCAATGTGCCATGTCCCATGTCCCAATGTCCTATGTCCAATGTCCCATGTCCAATGTCCCAATGTCCCATGTCCCCAGTCCCATGTCCCATGTCCCATGTCCCAATGTCCCATGTCCAATGTCCCAATGTCCCAATGTCCCATGTCCCCAGTCCCATGTCCCATGTCCCATGTCCCATGTCCCAATGTCCCATGTCCCAATGTCCAATGTCCCAATGTGCCATGTCCCATGTCCCAATGTCCCATGTCCCATGTCCCATGTCCCATGTCCCATGTCCCATGTCCCATGTCCCAATGTCCCATGTCCCAATGTCCAATGTCCCAATGTGCCATGTTCCATGTCCCAATGTCCCATGTCCAATGTCCCATGTCCAATGTCCCAATGTCCCATGTCCCCAGTCCCATGTCCCATGTCCCAATATCCCAATGTCCCAATGTCCCATGTCCCCAGTCCCATGTCCCATGTCCCATGTCCCATGTCCCAATGTCCCATGTCCCAATGTCCAATGTCCCAATGTGCCATGTCCCATGTCCCAATGTCCCATGTCCAATGTCCCATGTCCAATGTCCAATGTCCCATGTCCCCAGTCCCATGTCCCATGTCCCAATGTCCCATGTCCAATGTCCCAATGTGCCATGTCCAATGTCCCATGTCCCATGTCCAATGTCCCCATGTCCAATGTCCCAATGTCCCATGTCCCCAGTCCCATGTCCCATGTCCCATGTCCCATGTCCCATGTCCCAATGTCCCATGTCCCAATGTCCAATGTCCCAATGTGCCATGTCCCATGTCCCAATGTCCCATGTCCAATGTCCCAATGTGCCATGTCCCATGTCCCAATGTCCCATGTCCAATGTCCCCATGTCCAATGTCCCAATGTCCCATGTCCCCAGTCCCATGTCCCATGTCCCATGTCCCATGTCCCAATGTCCCATGTCCCAATGTCCAATGTCCCAATGTGCCATGTCCCATGTCCCAATGTCCCATGTCCAATGTCCCATGTCCAATGTCCCAATGTCCCATGTCCCCAGTCCCATGTCCCATGTCCCAATGTCCCATGTCCAATGTCCCAATGTGCCATGTCCAATGTCCCATGTCCCATGTCCAATGTCCCCATGTCCCATGTCCCAATGTCCCAATGTACAATGTCCCAATGTGCCATGTCCCAATGTCCCAATGTCGCATGTCCCATGTCCCAATGTCCCATGTCCAATGTCCCAATGTGCCATGTCCAATGTCCCATGTCCAATGTCCCAATGTCCCATGTCCCCAGTCCCATGTCCCATGTCCCATGTCCCAATGTCCCATGTCCAATGTCCCAATGTGCCATGTCCCATGTCCCATGTCCAATGTCCCCATGTCCCATGTCCCAATGTCCCAATGTACAATGTCCCAATGTGCCATGTCCCAATGTCCCAATGTCCCAATGTCCCATGTCCCATGTCCCAATGTCCCATGTCCAATGTCCCAATGTGCCATGTCCAATGTCCCATGTCCAATGTCCCAATGTCCCATGTCCAATGTCCCAATGTCCCATGTCCCCAGTCCCATGTCCCAATGTCCCATGTCCAATGTCCCAATGTGCCATGTCCAATGTCCCATGTCCAATGTCCCAATGTGCCATGTCCCATGTCCCAATGTCCCATGTCCCAATGTCCAATGTCCCAATGTCCCAATGTGCCATGTCCCAATGTCCCATGTCCAATGTCCCATGTCCAATGTCCCAATGTGCCATGTCCAATGTCCCATGTCCAATGTCCCAATGTGCCATGTCCCATGTCCCAATGTCCCATGTCCCAATGTCCAATGTCCCAATGTCCCAATGTGCCATGTCCCATGTCCCAATGTCCCATGTCCAATGTCCCATGTCCAATGTCCCATGTCCAATGTCCCAATGTCCCATGTCCCCAGTCCCATGTCCCATGTCCCAATGTCCCATGTTCCAATGTCCCAATGTGCCATGTCCAATGTGCCATGTCCAATGTCCCATGTCCAATGTCCCAATGTCCCATGTCCCCAGTCCCATGTCCCAATGTCCCATGTCCCAATGTGCCATGTCCCATGTCCAATGTCCCATGTCCCAATGTCCCAATGTGCCATGTCCCATGTCCCAATGTCCCATGTCCCAATGTCCAATGTCCCAATGTCCCATGTCCCATGTCCCAATGTGCCATGTCCAATGTCCCATGTCCCAATGTCCAATGTCCCAATGTCCCATGTCCCAATGTCCAATGTCCCAATGTGCCATGTCCCATGTCCCAATGTCCCAATGTGCCATGTCCCATGTCCCAATGTCCCATGTCCCAATGTGCCATGTCTCATGTCCCCATGTCTCATGTCCCCATGTCCCATGTCCCAATGTGCCATGTCCCATGTCCCAATGTCCCAATGTGCCATGTCCCATGTCCCAATGTCCAATGTCCCAATGTGCCATGTCCCATGTCCCAATGTGCCATGTCCCATGTCCAATGTCCCATGTCCCATGTCCCAATGTCCAATGTCCCAATGTGCCATGTCCCATGTCCCAATGTCCCATGTCCCAATGTCCAATGTCCCAATGTCCCATGTCCCATGTCCCAATGTCCCAATGTGCCATGTCCCATGTCCCAATGTCCCATGTCCCAATGTCCCAATGTCCAATGTCCAATGTGCCATGTCCCAATGTCCCAATGTGCCATGTCCCAATGTCCCATGTCCCCATGTCCCATATCCCCATGTCCCCATGTCCCAATGTGCCATGTCCCATATCCCCATGTCTCATGTCCCATGTCCCCATGTTCTCATGTCCCCATGTCCCATGTCCCCATGTCCCCATGTCACCATGTCCCTTGTCACCATGTCCCATGTCGCATGTTGCATGTTGCATGTTGCATGTTGCATGTCCCATGGTCCCATGTCCCCATGTCCGCATGTCCCATGTCCCCATGTCCCATGTCCAATGTCCCATGTCCCATGTCCCAATGTGCATGTCCCATGTTCCCATGCCCCAATGTCCCAATGTACCATGTTCCATGTCCCCATGTCCAATGTCCCAATGTCCCATGTCCAATGTCCCATGTCCAATGTCCAATGTCCCAATGTGCCATGTCCCAATGTGCCATGTCCCATCTCCCAATGTACCATGTTCCATGTCCCCATGTCCAATGTCCCATGTCCCATGTCCCATGTCCCATGTCCCATGTCCCCATGTCACATGCCCCAATGTCCCAATGTAACATGTTCCATGTCCCCATGTCCCATGTCCCAATGTCCCATGTCCCAATGTCCAATGTCCCAATGTGCCATGTCCCATGTCCCAATGTGCCATGTCCCATGTCCAATGTCCCATGTCCCAATGTCCAATGTCCCAATGTGCCATGTCCCATGTCCCAATGTCCCATGTCCCAATGTCCAATGTCCCAATGTCCCATGTCCCATGTCCCAATGTCCCAATGTGCCATGTCCCATGTCCCAATGTCCCATGTCCCAATGTCCCAATGTCCAATGTGCCATGTCCCATGTCCCAATGTCCCAATGTGCCATGTCCCATGTCCCAATGTCCCATGTCCCAATGTGCCATGTCTCATGTCCCCATGTCTCATGTCCCCATGTCCCATGTCCCAATGTGCCATGTCCCATATCCCCATGTCCCCATGTCTCATGTCCCATAGCCCCATGTCCCATATCCCCATGTCCCATGTCCAATGTCCCAATGTCCCAATGTGCCATGTCCCATGTCCCAATGTGCAAAGTCCCATGTCCCCATGTCCCCATGTCCCCATGTCCAATGTCCCAATGTGCTATGTCCCAATGTCCCATGTCCCAACGTACCATGTGCCCATGTCCCATGTCCCATGTCCCAATGTGCAAAGTCCCATGTCCCATGTCCCCATGTCCCCATGTCCAATGTCCCAATGTGCTATGTCCCAATGTCCCATGTCCCAATGTGCCATGTCCCAATGTGCCATGTCCCATATCCCCATGTCTCATGTCCCCATGTCCCATGTCCCAATGTGCCATGTCCCATATCCCCATGTCCCCATGTCTCATGTCCCATAGCCCCATGTCCCCATGTCCCCATGTCCCATATCCCCATGTCCCCATGTCCCCATGTCCCATGTCCCAATGTGCCATGTCCCCATGTCCCCATATCCCCATGTCCCCATGTCGCATATCCCCATGTCCCCATGTCCCATATCCCCATGTCCCCATGTCCCAATGTGCCATGTCCCATATCCCCATGTCTCATGTCCCATATCCCCATGTCCCATGTCCCCATGTACTCATGTCCCCATGTCCCCATGTCCCCATGTCACCATGTCCCTTGTCACCATGTCCCATGTCCCATGTTGCATGTTGCATGTTGCATGTTGCATGTCCCATGGTCCCATGTCCCCATGTCCGCATGTCCCATGGCCCCATGTCCCATGTCCAATGTCCCAATGTCCCAATGTGCCATGTCCCATGTCCCAATGTGCAAAGTCCCATGTCCCCATGTCCCCATGTCCCCATGTCCAATGTCCCAATGTGCTATGTCCCAATGTCCCATGTCCCAACGTACCATGTGCCCATGTCCCATGTCCCATGTCCCAATGTGCAAAGTCCCATGTCCCATGTCCCCATGTCCCCATGTCCCCATGTCCAATGTCCCAATGTGCTATGTCCCAATGTCCCATGTCCCAATGTGCCATGTCCCAATGTGCCATGTCCCATATCCCCATGTCTCATGTCCCCATGTCCCATGTCCCAATGTGCCATGTCCCATATCCCCATGTCCCCATGTCTCATGTCCCATAGCCCCATGTCCCCATGTCCCCATGTCCCATATCCCCATGTCCCCATGTCCCCATGTCCCATGTCCCAATGTGCCATGTCCCCATGTCCCCATATCCCCATGTCCCCATGTCGCATATCCCCATGTCCCAATGTGCCATGTCCCATATCCCCATGTCTCATGTCCCATATCCCCATGTCCCATGTCCCCATGTACTCATGTCCCCATGTCCCCATGTCCCCATGTCACCATGTCCCTTGTCACCATGTCCCATGTCCCATGTTGCATGTTGCATGTTGCATGTTGCATGTCCCATGGTCCCATGTCCCCATGTCCGCATGTCCCATGGCCCCATGTCCCATGTCCAATGTCCAATGTCCCAATGTCCCATGTCCCATGTCCCAATGTGCATGTCCCATGTTCCCATGCCCCAATGTCCCAATGTACCATGTTCCATGTCCCCATGTCCAATGTCCCAATGCCCCATGTCCAATGTCCCATGTCCAATGTCCAATGTCCCAATGTGGCATGTCCCAATGTGCCATGTCCCATGTCCCAATGTACCATGTTCCATGTCCCCATGTCCAATGTCCCAATGTCCCATGTCCCAATGTCCCATGTCCCAATGTCCAATGTCCCAATGTGCCATGTCCCATGTCCCAATGTGCCATGTCCCCATGTCCCCATATCCCCATGTCCCCATGTCCCATATCCCCGTCCCCATGTCCCATATCCCCATGTCCCCATGTCCCAATGTGCCATGTCCCATATCCCCATGTCTCATGTCCCATGTCCCCATGTATTCATGTCCCCATGTCCCATGTCCCCATGTCCCCATGTCACCATGTCCCTTGTCACCATGTCCCATGTACCATGTTGCATGTTGCATGTTGCATGTCCCATGGTCCCATGTCCCCATGTCCGCATGTCCCATGTCCCATGTCCCATGTCCAATGTCCCAATGTCCCATGTCCCATGTCCCAATGTGCATGTCCCATGTTCCCATGCCCCAATGTCCCAATGTACCATGTTCCATGTCCCCATGTCCAATGTCCCAATGTCCCATGTCCAATGTCCCATGTCCAATGTCCAATGTCCCAATGTGCCATGTCCCAATGTGCCATGTCCCATCTCCCAATGTACCATGTTCCATGTCCCCATGTCCCAATGTCCCATGTCCAATGTCCCATGTCCAATGTCCAATGTCCCAATGTCCCATGTCCCAATGTGCCATGTCCCATGTCCCCATGTCACATGCCCCAATGTCCCAATGTAACATGTTCCATGTCCCCATGTCCCATGTCCCAATGTCCCATGTCCCAATGTCCAATGTCCCAATGTGCCATGTCCCATGTCCCAATGTCCCATGTCCCATGTCCAATGTCCCATGTCCCAATGTCCAATGTCCCAATGTGCCATGTCCCATGTCCCATGTCCCAATGTCCAATGTCCCATGTCCCAATGTCCAATGTCCCAATGTGCCATGTCCCATGTCCCAATGTCCCATGTCCCATGTCCAATGTCCCATGTCCCAATGTCTAATGTCCCAATGTGCCATGTCCCATGTCCCATGTCCCAATGTCCAATGTCCCAATGTCCCATGTCCCAATGTCCCAATGTGCCATGTCCCATGTCCCAATGTCCCATGTCCCAATGTCCAATGTCCCAATGTGCCATGTCCCATGTCCCAATGTCCCATGTCCCAATGTCCAATGTGCCATGTCCCATGTCCCAATGTCCAATGTCCCAATGTCCCATGTCCCAATGTCCCAATGTGCCATGTCCCATGTCCCAATGTCCCATGTCCCAATGTCCAATGTCCCAATGTGCCATGTCCCATGTCCCAATGTCCCATGTCCCAATGTCCAATGTCCCAAAGTGCCATGTCCCATGTCCCAATGTCCCAATGTGCCATGTCCCATGTCCCAATGTCCCATGTCCCAATGTGCCATGTCTCATGTCCCCATGTCTCATGTCCCCATGTCCCAATGTCCCATGTCCCAATGTCCAATGTCCCAATGTGCCATGTCCCAATGTGCCATGTCCCATGTCCCAATGTCCAATGTCCCAATGTGCCATGTCCCATGTCCCATGTCCCAATGTCCAATGTCCCAATGTCCCATGTCCCATGTCCCAATGTCCCATGTCCCAATGTCCAATGTCCCAATGTGCCATGTCCCATGTCCCAATGTCCCATGTCCCAATGTCCAATGTCCCAATGTGCCATGTCCCATGCCCCATGTCCCAATGTCCCAATGTGCCATGTCCCATGTCCCAATGTCCCATGTCCCAATGTGCCATGTCTCATGTCCCCATGTCTCATGTCCCCATGTCCCATGTCCCAATGTGCCATGTCCCATATCCCCATGTCCCCATGTCTCATGTCCCATAGCCCCATGTCCCCATGTCCCCATGTCCCATATCCCCATGTCCCATGTCCCATGTCCCATGTCCCAATGTCCCAATGTGCCATGTCCCATGTCCCATGTCCCAATGTGCAAAGTCCCATGTCCCATGTCCCCATGTCCCCATGTCCCCATGTCCAATGTCCCAATGTGCTATGTCCCAATGTCCCATGTCCCAACGTACCATGTGCCCATGTCCCATGTCCCATGTCCCAATGTGCAAAGTCCCATGTCCCATGTCCCCATGTCCCCATGTCCAATGTCCCAATGTGCAATGTCCCAACGTACCATGTGCCCATGTCCCATGTCCCATGTCCCAATGTCCCATGTCCCATGTCCAATGTCCCAATGTGCAAAGTCTCATGTCCCATGTCCCAATGTGCCATGGCCCAATGTGCCATGTCCCATATCCCCATGTCCCATATCCCCATGTCCCCATGTCCCAATGTGCCATGTCCCATATCCCCATGTCCCCATGTCCGATGTCCCCATGTACTCATGTCCCCATGTCCCATGTCCCCATGTCCCCATGTCACCATGTCCCTTGTCACCATGTCCCATGTACCATGTCGCATGTTGCATGTTGCATGTTGCATGTCCCATGGTCCCATGTCCCCATGTCCCCATGTCACCATGTCCCTTGTCACCATGTCCCATGTACCATGTCGCATGTTGCATGTTGCATGTTGCATGTTGCATGTCCCATGGTCCCATGTCCGCATGTCCCATGTCCCCATGTCCCATGTCCAATGTCCCAATGTCCCATGTCCCATGTCCCAATGTGCATGTCCCATGTTCCCATGCCCCAATGTCCCAATGTACCATGTTCCATGTCCCCATGTCCAATGTCCCAATGTCCCATGTCCAATGTCCCATGTCCAATGTCCCAATGTGCCATGTCCCAATGTCCCAGGTCCCATGTCCCAATGTCCCAATGTGCCATGTCCCATGTCCCAATGTCCCATGTCCCAATGTCCAATGTCCCAATGTGCATGTCCCATGTTCCCATGCCCCAATGTCCCAATGTACCATGTTCCATGTCCCCATGTCCAATGTCCCAATGTGCCATGTCCCATGTCCCAATGTCCCATGTCCCAATGTCCAATGTCCCAATGTCCCATGTCCCATGTCCCAATGTCCCAATGTGCCATGTCCCATGTCCCAATGTCCCATGTCCCAATGTCCAATGTCCCAATGTGCCATGTCCCATGTCCCAATGTCCAATGTCCCAATGTGCCATGTCCCATGTCCCATGTCCCAATGTCCCAATGTGCCATGTCCCATGTCCCAATGTCCCATGTCCCAATGTGCCATGTCCCATATCCCCATGTCTCATGTCCCATAGCCCCATGTCCCCATGTCCCCATGTCCCATATCCCCATGTCCCATGTCCCATGTCCCAATGTCCCAATGTGCCATGTCCCATGTCCCATGTCCTAATGTGCAAAGTCCCATTTCCCATGTCCCCATGTCCCCATGTCCCCATGTCCAATGTCCCAATGTGCTATGTCCCAATGTCCCAATGTCCCAACGTACCATGTGCCCATGTCCCATGTCCCATGTCCCAATGTCCCATGTCCCATGTCCAATGTCCCAATGTGCAAAGTCTCATGTCCCATGTCCCAATGTGCCATGTCCCAATGTGCCATGTCCCATATTCCCATGTCTCATGTCCCCATGTCCCATGTCCCAATGTGCCATGTCCCATATCCCCATGTCCCCATGTCTCATGTCCCATAGCCCCATGTCCCCATGTCCCCATGTCCCCATGTCCCATGTCCCATGTCCCCATGTCCCCATGTCCCTTGTCACCATGTCCCATGTCCAATGTCCCAATGTGCCATGTCCAATGTCCCATGTCCAATGTCCCAATGTCCCATGTCCCAATGTCCCATGTCCCATGTCCCAATGTCCAATGTCCCAATGTCCCAATGTGCCATGTCCCATGTCCCAATGTCCCATGTCCAATGTCCCATGTCCAATGTCCCATGTCCAATGTCCCAATGTCCCATGTCCCCAGTCCCATGTCCCATGTCCCATGTCCCAATGTCCCATGTCCCAATGTCCAATGTCCCAATGTGCCATGTCCCATGTCCCAATGTCCCATGTCCAATGTCCCATGTCCAATGTCCCATGTCCCAATGTCCCATGTCCCAATGTCCAATGTCCAATGTCCCAATGTCCCATGTCCCCAGTCCCATGTCCCATGTCCCATGTCCCAATGTCCCATGTCCCAATGTCCAATGTCCCAATGTGCCATGTCCAATGTCCCAATGTCCCATGTCCCCAGTCCCATGTCCCATGTCCCATGTCCCAATGTCCCATGTCCCAATGTCCAATGTCCCAATGTGCCATGTCCCATGTCCCAATGTCCCATGTCCAATGTCCCATGTCCAATGTCCCAATGTCCCATGTCCCCAGTCCCATGTCCCATGTCCAATGTCCCATGTCCAATGTCCCATGTCCAATGTCCCAATGTCCCATGTCCCCAGTCCCATGTCCCATGTCCCATGTCCCATGTCCCAATGTCCAATGTCCCAATGTGCCATGTCCCATGTCCCAATGTCCCATGTCCAATGTCCCATGTCCAATGTCCCATGTCCCCAGTCCCATGTCCCATGTCCCAATGTCCCATGTCCAATGTCCCAATGTGCCATGTCCCCAGTCCCATGTCCCATGTCCCATGTCCCATGTCCCAATGTCCCATTGTCCAATGTCCCAATGTGCCATGTCCCATGTCCCAATGTCCTATGTCCAATGTCCCATGTCCAATGTCCCAATGTCCCATGTCCCCAGTCCCATGTCCCATGTCCCATGTCCCAATGTCCCATGTCCAATGTCCCAATGTCCCAATGTCCCATGTCCCCAGTCCCATGTCCCATGTCCCATGTCCCATGTCCCAATGTCCCATGTCCCAATGTCCAATGTCCCAATGTGCCATGTCCCATGTCCCAATGTCCCATGTCCAATGTCCCATGTCCCATGTCCCATGTCCCATGTCCCATGTCCCAATGTCCCATGTCCCAATGTCCAATGTCCCAATGTGCCATGTCCCATGTCCCAATGTCCCATGTCCAATGTCCCATGTCCAATGTCCCAATGTCCCATGTCCCCAGTCCCATGTCCCATGTCCCAATATCCCAATGTCCCAATGTCCCATGTCCCCAGTCCCATGTCCCATGTCCCATGTCCCATGTCCCAATGTCCCATGTCCCAATGTCCAATGTCCCAATGTGCCATGTCCCATGTCCCAATGTCCCATGTCCAATGTCCCATGTCCAATGTCCAATGTCCCATGTCCCCAGTCCCATGTCCCATGTCCCAATGTCCCATGTCCAATGTCCCAATGTGCCATGTCCAATGTCCCATGTCCCATGTCCAATGTCCCCATGTCCAATGTCCCAATGTCCCATGTCCCCAGTCCCATGTCCCATGTCCCATGTCCAATGTCCCAATGTGCCATGTCCCATGTCCCAATGTCCCATGTCCAATGTCCCAATGTGCCATGTCCCATGTCCCAATGTCCCATGTCCAATGTCCCCATGTCCAATGTCCCAATGTCCCATGTCCCCAGTCCCATGTCCCATGTCCCATGTCCCATGTCCCAATGTCCCATGTCCCAATGTCCAATGTCCCAATGTGCCATGTCCCATGTCCCAATGTCCCATGTCCAATGTCCCATGTCCAATGTCCCAATGTCCCATGTCCCCAGTCCCATGTCCCATGTCCCAATGTCCCATGTCCAATGTCCCAATGTGCCATGTCCAATGTCCCATGTCCCATGTCCAATGTCCCCATGTCCCATGTCCCAATGTCCCAATGTACAATGTCCCAATGTGCCATGTCCCAATGTCCCAATGTCGCATGTCGCATGTCCCAATGTCCCATGTCCAATGTCCCAATGTCCCAATGTCCCATGTCCCCAGTCCCATGTCCCATGTCCCATGTCCCAATGTCCCATGTCCAATGTCCCAATGTGCCATGTCCCATGTCCCATGTCCAATGTCCCCATGTCCCATGTCCCAATGTCCCAATGTACAATGTCCCAATGTGCCATGTCCCAATGTCCCAATGTCCCAATGTCCCATGTCCCATGTCCCAATGTCCCATGTCCAATGTCCCAATGTGCCATGTCCAATGTCCCATGTCCAATGTCCCAATGTCCCATGTCCAATGTCCCAATGTCCCATGTCCCCAGTCCCATGTCCCAATGTCCCATGTCCAATGTCCCAATGTGCCATGTCCAATGTCCCATGTCCAATGTCCCAATGTGCCATGTCCCATGTCCCAATGTCCCATGTCCCAATGTCCAATGTCCCAATGTCCCAATGTGCCATGTCCCAATGTCCCATGTCCAATGTCCCATGTCCAATGTCCCAATGTGCCATGTCCAATGTCCCATGTCCAATGTCCCAATGTGCCATGTCCCATGTCCCAATGTCCCATGTCCCAATGTCCAATGTCCCAATGTCCCAATGTGCCATGTCCCATGTCCCAATGTCCCATGTCCAATGTCCCATGTCCAATGTCCCATGTCCAATGTCCCAATGTCCCATGTCCCCAGTCCCATGTCCCATGTCCCAATGTCCCATGTCCAATGTCCCAATGTGCCATGTCCAATGTCCCATGTCCAATGTCCCAATGTCCCATGTCCCCAGTCCCATGTCCCAATGTCCCATGTCCAATGTCCCAATGTGCCATGTCCAATGTCCCATGTCCAATGTCCCAATGTGCCATGTCCCATGTCCCAATGTCCCATGTCCCAATGTCCCATGTCCCAATGTCCAATGTCCCAATGTCCCCATGTCCAATGTCCCAATGTGCCATGTCCAATGTCCCATGTCCAATGTCCCAATGTGCCATGTCCCATGTCCCAATGTCCCATGTCCCAATGTCCAATGTCCCAATGTCCCAATGTGCCATGTCCCATGTCCCAATGTCCCATGTCCAATGTCCCATGTCCAATGTCCCATGTCCAATGTCCCAATGTCCCATGTCCCCAGTCCCATGTCCCATGTCCCAATGTCCCATGTCCAATGTCCCAATGTGCCATGTCCAATGTCCAATGTCCCAATGTCCCATGTCCCCAGTCCCATGTCCCATGTCCCATGTCCAATGTCCCAATGTGCCATGTCCAATGTCCCATGTCCAATGTCCCAATGTGCCATGTCCCATGTCCCAATGTCCCATGTCCCAATGTCCAATGTCCCAATGTCCCAATGTGCCATGTCCCATGTCCCAATGTCCCATGTCCAATGTCCCCATGTCCAATGTCCCATGTCCAATGTCCCATGTCCAATGTCCCAATGTCCCATGTCCAATGTCCCAATGTGCCATGTCCCATGTCCCAATGTCCCATGTCCCAATGTCCAATGTCCCAATGTCCCAATGTGCCATGTCCCATGTCCCAATGTCCCATGTCCAATGTCCCATGTCCAATGTCCCATGTCCAATGTCCCAATGTCCCATGTCCCATGTCCCAATGTCCCATGTCCCAATGTCCCATGTCCAATGTCCCATGTCCAATGTCCCAATGTCCCATGTCCAATGTCCCAATGTCCCATGTCCCATGTCCCAATGTCCCATGTCCCAATGTCCCATGTCCAATGTCCCATGTCCAATGTCCCAATGTCCCATGTCCAATGTCCCAATGTCCCATGTCCAATGTCCCAATGTGCCATGTCCCATGTCCCAATGTCCCATGTCCCAATGTCCAATGTCCCAATGTCCCAATGTGCCATGTCCCATGTCCCAATGTCCCATGTCCAATGTCCCATGTCCAATGTCCCATGTCCAATGTCCCAATGTCCCATGTCCCCAGTCCCATGTCCAATGTCCCAATGTCCCATGTCCAATGTCCCAATGTGCCATGTCCCATGTCCCAATGTCCCATGTCCCAATGTCCAATGTCCCAATGTCCCAATGTGCCATGTCCCATGTCCAATGTCCCATGTCCAATGTCCCATGTCCAATGTCCCAATGTCCCATGTCCCCAGTCCCATGTCCCCAGTCCCATGTCCCATGTCCCAATGTCCCATGTCCAATGTCCCATGTCCAATGTCCCCATGTCCAATGTCCCAATGTGCCATGTCCCATGTCCCAATGTCCCATGTCCCAATGTCCAATGTCCCAATGTCCCAATGTGCCATGTCCCATGTCCCAATGTCCCATGTCCAATGTCCCATGTCCAATGTCCCAATGTCCCATGTCCCCAGTCCCATGTCCAATGTCCCAATGTCCCATGTCCCATGTCCAATGTGCCATGTCCCATGTCCCAATGTCCCATGTCCCAATGTCCAATGTCCCAATGTCCCAATGTGCCATGTCCCATGTCCAATGTCCCATGTCCAATGTCCCATGTCCAATGTCCCAATGTCCCATGTCCCATGTCCAATGTCCCAATGTCCCATGTCCCCAGTCCCATGTCCAATGTCCCAATGTCCCATGTCCAATGTCCCAATGTGCCATGTCCCATGTCCCAATGTCCCATGTCCCAATGTCCAATGTCCCAATGTCCCAATGTGCCATGTCCCATGTCCAATGTCCCATGTCCAATGTCCCATGTCCAATGTCCCAATGTCCCATGTCCCCAGTCCCATGTCCCCAGTCCCATGTCCCATGTCCCAATGTCCCATGTCCAATGTCCCATGTCCAATGTCCCCATGTCCAATGTCCCAATGTGCCATGTCCCATGTCCCAATGTCCCATGTCCCAATGTCCAATGTCCCAATGTCCCAATGTGCCATGTCCCATGTCCCAATGTCCCATGTCCAATGTCCCATGTCCAATGTCCCAATGTCCCATGTCCCCAGTCCCATGTCCAATGTCCCAATGTCCCATGTCCCATGTCCAATGTGCCATGTCCCATGTCCCAATGTCCCATGTCCCAATGTCCAATGTCCCAATGTCCCAATGTGCCATGTCCCATGTCCAATGTCCCATGTCCAATGTCCCATGTCCAATGTCCCAATGTCCCATGTCCCCAGTCCCATGTCCCCAGTCCCATGTCCCATGTCCCAATGTCCCATGTCCAATGTCCCATGTCCAATGTCCCCATGTCCAATGTCCCAATGTGCCATGTCCCATGTCCCAATGTCCCATGTCCCAATGTCCAATGTCCCAATGTCCCATGTCCAATGTCCCATGTCCAATGTCCCATGTCCAATGTCCCAATGTCCCATGTCCCCAGTCCCATGTCCCCAGTCCCATGTCCCATGTCCCAATGTCCCATGTCCAATGTCCCATGTCCAATGTCCCCATGTCCAATGTCCCAATGTGCCATGTCCCATGTCCCAATGTCCCATGTCCCAATGTCCAATGTCCCAATGTCCCAATGTGCCATGTCCCATGTCCCAATGTCCCATGTCCAATGTCCCATGTCTCATGTCCAATGTCCCATGTCCAATGTCCCAATGTCCCATGTCCCCAGTCCCATGTCCCATGTCCCAATGTCCCATGTCCAATGTCCCAATGTGCCATGTCCAATGTCCCATGTCCAATGTCCCAATGTCCCATGTCCCCAGTCCCATGTCCCATGTCCCAATGTCCCATGTCCCAATGTCCAATGTCCCAATGTCCAATGTCCCAATGTCCAATGTCCCAATGTGCCATGTCCCAATGTCCCAATGTCCCAATGTGCCATGTCCCATGTCCAATGTCCCATGTCCAATGTCCCAATGTGCCATGTCCCATGTCCCAATGTCCCATGTCCCAATGTCCAATGTCCCAATGTCCCAATGTGCCATGTCCCAATGTCCCATGTCCAATGTCCCATGTCCAATGTCCCATGTCCAATGTCCCAATGTCCCATGTCCCCAGTCCCATGTCCCATGTCCCAATGTCCCATGTCCAATGTCCCAATGTGCCATGTCCAATGTCCCATGTCCAATGTCCCAATGTCCCATGTCCCCAGTCCCATGTCCCATGTCCCAATGTCCCAATGTCCCATGTCCCCATGTCCCATGTCCCATGTCCCAATGTCCCAATGTCCAATGTCCCAATGTCCAATGTCCCAATGTCCAATGTCCCAATGTCCAATGTCCCATGTCCCAATGTCCAATGTCCCAATGTCCCAATGTGCCATGTCCCATGTCCCAATGTCCCATGTCCAATGTCCCATGTCCAATGTCCCATGTCCAATGTCCCAATGTCCCATGTCCCCAGTCCCATGTCCCATGTCCCAATGTCCCATGTCCAATGTCCCAATGTGCCATGTCCAATGTCCCATGTCCAATGTCCCAATGTCCCATGTCCCCAGTCCCATGTCCCATGTCCCAATGTCCCAATGTCCCATGTCCCCATGTCCCATGTCCCATGTCCCATGTCCCAATGTCCAATGTCCCAATGTCCCAATGTGCCATGTCCCATGTCCCAATGTCCCATGTCCAATGTCCCATGTCCAATGTCCCATGTCCAATGTCCCAATGTCCCATGTCCCCAGTCCCATGTCCCATGTCCCAATGTCCCATGTCCAATGTCCCAATGTGCCATGTCCAATGTCCCATGTCCAATGTCCCAATGTCCCATGTCCCCAGTCCCATGTCCCATGTCCCAATGTCCCAATGTCCCATGTCCCCATGTCCCATGTCCCATGTCCCAATGTCCCAATGTCCAATGTCCCAATGTCCAATGTCCCAATGTCCAATGTCCCAATGTCCAATGTCCCAATGTCCAATGTCCCAATGTGCCATGTCCCAATGTCCCAATGTCCCAATGTGCCATGTCCCATGTCCAATGTCCCATGTCCAATGTCCCAATGTGCCATGTCCCAATGTGCCATGTCCCATGTCCCCATGTCCCATGCCCCAATGTACCATGTGCCATGTCCCATGTCCCAATGTCCCATGTCCCATGTCCAATGTCCCATGTCCAATGTCCCAATGTGCCATGTCCCATGCCCCAATGTCCCAAGTTCCATGTCCAATGTCCCAATGTGCCATGTCCAATGTCCCATGTCCAATGTCCCAATGTGCCATGTCCCATGTCCCAATGTCCCATGTCCCAATGTCCAATGTCCCAATGTCCCAATGTGCCATGTCCCATGTCCCAATGTCCCATGTCCAATGTCCCATGTCTCATGTCCAATGTCCCATGTCCAATGTCCCAATGTCCCATGTCCCCAGTCCCATGTCCCATGTCCCAATGTCCCATGTCCAATGTCCCAATGTGCCATGTCCAATGTCCCATGTCCAATGTCCCAATGTCCCATGTCCCCAGTCCCATGTCCCATGTCCCAATGTCCCATGTCCCAATGTCCAATGTCCCAATGTCCAATGTCCCAATGTCCAATGTCCCAATGTGCCATGTCCCAATGTCCCAATGTCCCAATGTGCCATGTCCCATGTCCAATGTCCCATGTCCAATGTCCCAATGTGCCATGTCCCATGTCCCAATGTCCCATGTCCCAATGTCCAATGTCCCAATGTCCCAATGTGCCATGTCCCATGTCCCAATGTCCCATGTCCAATGTCCCATGTCCAATGTCCCATGTCCAATGTCCCAATGTCCCATGTCCCCAGTCCCATGTCCCATGTCCCAATGTCCCATGTCCAATGTCCCAATGTGCCATGTCCAATGTCCCATGTCCAATGTCCCAATGTCCCATGTCCCCAGTCCCATGTCCCATGTCCCAATGTCCCAATGTCCCATGTCCCCATGTCCCATGTCCCATGTCCCAATGTCCCAATGTCCAATGTCCCAATGTCCAATGTCCCAATGTCCAATGTCCCAATGTCCAATGTCCCAATGTCCAATGTCCCAATGTGCCATGTCCCAATGTCCCAATGTCCCAATGTGCCATGTCCCATGTCCAATGTCCCATGTCCAATGTCCCAATGTGCCATGTCCCAATGTGCCATGTCCCATGTCCCCATGTCCCATGCCCCAATGTACCATGTGCCATGTCCCATGTCCCAATGTCCCATGTCCCATGTCCAATGTCCCATGTCCAATGTCCCAATGTGCCATGTCCCATGCCCCAATGTCCCAAGTTCCATGTCCAATGTCCCAATGTGCCATGTCCAATGTCCCATGTCCAATGTCCCAATGTCCCATGTCCCAATGTCCCATGTCCCATGTCCCAATGTCCAATGTCCCAATGTCCCAATGTGCCATATCCCATGTCCCATGTCCAATGTCCAATGTCCCATGTCCCATGTCCCATGTCCCATGTCCCATGTCCCAATGTCCAATGTCCCAATGTCCCAATGTGCCATATCCCATGTCCCATGTCCAATGTCCAATGTCCCATGTCCCATGTCCCATGTCCCATGTCCCAATGTCCCATGTCCAATGTCCCAATGTGCCATGTCCAATGTCCAATGTCCCAATGTCCCATGTCCCCAGTCCCATGTCCCATGTCCCAATGTCCCATGTCCAATGTCCCAATGTGCCATGTCCAATGTCCCATGTCCAATGTCCCAATGTGCCATGTCCCATGTCCCAATGTCCCATGTCCCAATGTCCAATGTCCCAATGTCCCAATGTGCCATGTCCCATGTCCCAATGTCCCATGTCCAATGTCCCATGTCCAATGTCCAATGTCCCATGTCCAATGTCTCAATGTCCCATGTCCCCAGTCCCATGTCCCATGTCCCAATGTCCCATGTCCAATGTCCCAATGTGCCATGTCCAATGTCCCATGTCCAATGTCCCAATGTCCCATGTCCCCAGTCCCATGTCCCATGTCCCAATGTCCCAATGTGCCATGTCCCATGTCCAATGTCCCAATGTCCCAATGTCCCATGTCCCATGTCCCATGTCCAATGTCCCAATGTGCCATGTCCAATGTCCCAATGTCCCATGTCCCCAGTCCCATGTCCCATGTCCCAATGTCCCATGTCCAATGTCCCAATGTGCCATGTCCAATGTCCCATGTCCAATGTCCCAATGTCCCATGTCCAATGTCCCAATGTCCCATGTCCCCAGTCCCATGTCCCATGTCCCAATGTCCAATGTCCCATGTCCAATGTCCCATGTCCAATGTCCCAATGTCCCAATGTCCCATGTCCCATGTCCCAATGTCCCATGTCCAATGTCCCAATGTGCCATGTCCCATGTCCAATGTCCCAATGTCCCATGTCCCCAGTCCCATGTCCCATATCCCATGTCCAATGTCCCAATGTGCCATGTCCAATGTCCCATGTCCAATGTCCCAATGTGCCATGTCCAATGTCCCATGTCCCAATGTCCAATGTCCCAATGTCCCAATGTGCCATGTCCCATGTCCCAATGTCCCATGTCCAATGTCCCCATGTCCAATGTCCCATGTCCAATGTCCCATGTCCAATGTCCCAATGTCCCATGTCCAATGTCCCAATGTGCCATGTCCCATGTCCCAATGTCCCATGTCCCAATGTCCAATGTCCCAATGTCCCAATGTGCCAGGTCCCATGTCCCAATGTCCCATGTCCAATGTCCCATGTCCAATGTCCAATGTCCCATGTCCAATGTCCCAATGTCCCATGTCCCATGTCCCATGTCCCATGTCCCAATGTCCCATGTCCAATGTCCAATGTCCCAATGTGCCATGTCCAATGTCCCATGTCCAATGTGCCAATGTCCCATGTCCCCAGTCCCATGTCCCATGTCCCAATGTCCCATGTCCAATGTCCCAATGTGCCATGTCCAATGTCCCATGTCCCATGTCCAATGTCCCAATGTCCCATGTCCCCATGTCCCCATGTCCCATGTCCCAATGTCCCAATGTCCAATGTCCCAATGTGCCATGTCCCAATGTCCCAATGTCCCAATGTGCCATGTCCCATGTCCCATGTCCAATGTCCAATGTGCCATGTCCCAATGTGCCATGTCCCATGTCCCCATGTCCCATGCCCCAATGTACCATGTGCCATGTCCCATGTCCCAATGTCCCATGTCCCATGTCCAATGTCCCATGTCCAATGTCCCAATGTGCCATGTCCCATGCCCCAATGTCCCAAGTTCCATGTCCAATGTCCCAATGTGCCATGTCCAATGTCCCATGTCCAATGTCCCAATGTACCATGTCCCAATGTCCCATGTCCCATGTCCAATGTCCCAATGTCCCAATGTGCCATGTCCCATGTCCCATGTCCAATGTCCCATGTCCAATGTCCCATGTCCAATGTCCCAATGTCCCATGTCCCCAGTCCCATGTCCCATGTCCCATGTCCCAATGTCCCATGTCCAATGTCCCAATGTGCCATGTCCAATGTCCCATGTCCCATGTCCCCATGTCCCATGTCCCAATGTCCCAATGTCCAATGTCCCATGTCCAATGTCCCAATGTGCCATGTCCCATGTCCCAATGTGCCATGTCCCATGTCCCCATGTCCCATGCCCCAATGTCCCAATGTACCATGTGCCATGTCCCATGTCCCAATGTGCCATGTCCCATGTCCAATGTCCCAATGTGCCATGTCCCATGCCCCAATGTCCCAAGTTCCATGTCCCATGTCCAATGTCCCAATGTGCCATGTCCAATGTCCCATGTCCAATGTCCCATGTCCCCATGTCCCATGTCCCAATGTCCCAATGTCCAATGTCCCAATGTCCCAATGTGCCATGTCCCATGTCCCAATGTCCCAATGTGCCATGTCCCATGTCCAATGTCCCATGTCCAATGTCCCAATGTGCCATGTCCCATGTCCCAATGTGCCATGTCCCATGTCCCCATGTCCCATGCCCCAATGTCCCAATGTACCATGTGCCATGTCCCATGTCCCAATGTCCCAATGTGCCATGTCCCATGTCCCCATGTCCCATGCCCCAATGTCCCAATGTACCATGTGCCATGTCCCATGTCCCAATGTCCCAATGTGCCATGTCCCATGTCCCCATGTCCCCATGTCCAATGTCCCAATGTGCTATGTCCCAATGTCCCAACGTACCATGTGCCCATGTCCCATGTCCCATGTCCCAATGTCCCATGTCCCATGTCCAATGTCCCAATGTGCAAAGTCTCATGTCCCATGTCCCAATGTGCCATGTCCCAATGTGCCATGTCCCATATTCCCATGTCCCATGTCCCATGTCCCAATGTGCCATGTCCCATATCCCCATGTCCCCATGTCTCATGTCCCATAGCCCCATGTCCCCATGTCCCCATGTCCCATGTCCCATGTCCCCATGTCCCCATGTCCCCATGTCCCCATGTCCCCATGTCCCCATGTCCCTTGTCACCATGTCCCATGTCCAATGTCCCAATGTGCCATGTCCAATGTCCCATGTCCAATGTCCCAATGTCCCATGTCCCCATGTCCCATGTCCCAATGTCCCAATGTCCAATGTCCCATGTCCAATGTCCCAATGTGCCATGTCCCATGTCCCAATGTGCCATGTCCCATGTCCCCATGTCCCATGCCCCAATGTCCCAATGTACCATGTGCCATGTCCCATGTCCCAATGTGCCATGTCCCATGTCCAATGTCCCATGTCCAATGTCCCAATGTGCCATGTCCCATGCCCCAATGTCCCAAGTTCCATGTCCCATGTCCAATGTCCCAATGTGCCATGTCCAATGTCCCATGTCCAATGTCCCATGTCCCCATGTCCCAATGTCCCAATGTCCAATGTCCCAATGTCCAATGTCCCATGTCCCAATGTGCCATGTCCCCATGTCCCCATGTCCCCATGTCCCATGTCTCAATGTGCCATGTCCCAATGTCCAATGTCCCAATGTCCCATGTCCCAATGTCCCAATGTGCCATGTCCCATGTCCCAATGTCCCATGTCCCAATGTCCCAATGTGCCATGTCCCATGTCCCATGTCCCAATGTGCAAAGTCCCATGTCCCATGTCCCCATGTCCCCATGTCCCCATGTCCAATGTCCCAATGTGCTATGTCCCAATGTCCCATGTCCCAACGTACCATGTGCCCATGTCCCATGTCCCATGTCCCAATGTGCAAAGTCCCATGTCCCATGTCCCCATGTCCCCATGTCCCCATGTCCAATGTCCCAATGTGCTATGTCCCAATGTCCCATGTCCCAACGTACCATGTGCCCATGTCCCATGTCCCATGTCCCAATGTGCAAAGTCCCATGTCCCCATGTCCCCATGTCCCCATGTCCCCATGTCCAATGTCCCAATGTGCTATGTCCCAATGTCCCAACGTACCATGTGCCCATGTCCCATGTCCCAATGTCCCATGTCCCATGTCCAATGTCCCAATGTGCAAAGTCTCATGTCCCATGTCCCAATGTGCCATGGCCCAATGTGCCATGTCCCATATCCCCATGTCCCATATCCCCATGTCCCCATGTCCCAATGTGCCATGTCCCATATCCCCATGTCCCCATGTCCGATGTCCCCATGTACTCATGTCCCCATGTCCCATGTCCCCATGTCCCCATGTCACCATGTCCCTTGTCACCATGTCCCATGTACCATGTCGCATGTTGCATGTTGCATGTCCCATGGTCCCATGGTCCCCATGTCCGCATGTCCCATGTCCCCATGTCCCATGTCCAATGTCCCAATGTCCCATGTCCCATGTCCCAATGTGCATGTCCCATGTTCCCATGCCCCAATGTCCCAATGTACCATGTTCCATGTCCCCATGTCCAATGTCCCAATGTCCCATGTCCAATGTCCCATGTCCCATGTCCAATGTCCCAATGTGCCATGTCCCAATGTCCCATGTCCCATGTCCCAATGTCCCAATGTGCCATGTCCCATGTCCCAATGTCCCATGTCCCAATGTCCAATGTCCCAATGTGCATGTCCCATGTTCCCATGCCCCAATGTCCCAATGTACCATGTTCCATGTCCCCATGTCCAATGTCCCAATGTGCCATGTCCCATGTCCCAATGTCCCATGTCCCAATGTCCAATGTCCCAATGTCCCATGTCCATGTCCCAATGTCCCAATGTGCCATGTCCCAATGTCCCATGTCCCAATGTCCAATGTCCCAATGTGCCATGTCCCATGTCCCAATGTCCAATGTCCCAATGTGCCATGTCCCATGTCCCATGTCCCAATGTCCCAATGTGCCATGTCCCATGTCCCAATGTCCCATGTCCCAATGTGCCATGTCTCATGTCCCCATGTCTCATGTCCCCATGTGCCATGTCCCAATGTGCCATGTCCCATATCCCCATGTCCCCATGTCTCATGTCCCATAGCCCCATGTCCCCATGTCCCCATGTCCCATATCCCCATGTCCCATGTCCCATGTCCCATGTCCCATGTCCCAATGTCCCAATGTGCCATGTCCCATGTCCCATGTCCCAATGTGCAAAGTCCCATGTCCCATGTCCCCATGTCCCCATGTCCCCATGTCCAATGTCCCAATGTGCTATGTCCCATGTCCCATGTCCCAACGTACCATGTGCCCATGTCCCATGTCCCATGTCCCAATGTGCAAAGTCCCATGTCCCATGTCCCCATGTCCCCATGTCCCCATGTCCAATGTCCCAATGTGCTATGTCCCAATGTCCCAATGTCCCATGTCCCAATGTCCAATGTCCCAATGTCCCATGTCCATGTCCCAATGTCCCAATGTGCCATGTCCCAATGTCCCATGTCCCAATGTCCAATGTCCCAATGTGCCATGTCCCATGTCCCAATGTCCAATGTCCCAATGTGCCATGTCCCATGTCCCATGTCCCAATGTCCCAATGTGCCATGTCCCATGTCCCATGTCCCAATGTGCAAAGTCCCATGTCCCATGTCCCCATGTCCCCATGTCCCCATGTCCAATGTCCCAATGTGCTATGTCCCATGTCCCATGTCCCAACGTACCATGTGCCCATGTCCCATGTCCCATGTCCCAATGTGCAAAGTCCCATGTCCCATGTCCCCATGTCCCCATGTCCCCATGTCCAATGTCCCAATGTGCTATGTCCCAATGTCCCAACGTACCATGTGCCCATGTCCCATGTCCCAATGTCCCATGTCCCATGTCCAATGTCCCAATGTGCAAAGTCTCATGTCCCATGTCCCAATGTGCCATGTCCCAATGTGCCATGTCCCATATTCCCATGTCTCATGTCCCCATGTCCCATGTCCCAATGTGCCATGTCCCATATCCCCATGTCCCCATGTCTCATGTCTCATGTCCCATAGCCCCATGTCCCCATGTCCCCATGTCCCATGTCCCCATGTCCCATGTCCCCATGTCCCCATGTCCCTTGTCACCATGTCCCATGTCCAATGTCCCAATGTGCCATGTCCAATGTCCCATGTCCAATGTCCCAATGTCCCATGTCCAATGTCCCATGTCCCAATGTCCAATGTCCCAATGTCCCAATGTGCCATGTCCCATGTCCCAATGTCCCAATGTCCCATGTCCAATGTCCCATGTCCAATGTCCCATGTCCAATGTCCCAATGTCCCATGTCCCCAGTCCCATGTCCCATGTCCCATGTCCCAATGTCCCATGTCCAATGTCCCAATGTGCCATGTCCAATGTCCCAATGTCCCATGTCCCCAGTCCCATGTCCCATGTCCCAATGTCCCATGTCCAATGTCCCATGTCCAATGTCCCAATGTCCCATGTCCCCAGTCCCATGTCCCATGTCCCATGTCCCAATGTCCCATGTCCAATGTCCCAATGTCCCATGTCCAATGTCCCAATGTCCCATGTCCCCAGTCCCATGTCCCATGTCCCATGTCCCAATGTCCCATGTCCAATGTCCCAATGTGCCATGTCCAATGTCCCAATGTCCCATGTCCCCAGTCCCATGTCCCATGTCCCAATGTCCCATGTCCAATGTCCCATGTCCAATGTCCCAATGTCCCATGTCCCCAGTCCCATGTCCCATGTCCCATGTCCCAATGTCCCATGTCCAATGTCCCAATGTGCCATGTCCAATGTCCCAATGTCCCATGTCCCCAGTCCCATGTGCCATGTCCAATGTCCCATGTCCAATGTCCCAATGTCCCATGTCCCCAGTCCCATGTCCCATGTCCCAATGTCCCATGTCCAATGTCCCAATGTGCCATGTCCAATGTCCCATGTCCAATGTCCCAATGTGCCATGTCCCATGTCCCAATGTCCCATGTCCCAATGTCCAATGTCCCAATGTCCCAATGTGCCATGTCCCATGTCCCAATGTCCCATGTCCAATGTCCCATGTCCCAATGTCCCATGTCCCCAGTCCCATGTCCCATGTCCAATGTCCCATGTCCCATGTCCAATGTCCAATGTCCAATGTCCCATGTCCAATGTCCCATGTCCCCAGTCCCATGTCCCATGTCCCAATGTCCCATGTCCAATGTCCCAATGTCCAATGTCCCATGTCCAATGTCCCAATGTCCCATGTCCCCAGTCCCATGTCCCATGTCCCAATGTCCCATGTCCAATGTCCCAATGTGCCATGTCCAATGTCCCATGTCCAATGTCCCAATGTGCCATGTCCCATGTCCCAATGTCCCATGTCCCAATGTCCAATGTCCCAATGTCCCAATGTGCCATGTCCCATGTCCCAATGTCCCATGTCCAATGTCCCATGTCCCAATGTCCCATGTCCCCAGTCCCATGTCCCATGTCCAATGTCCCATGTCCCATGTCCAATGTCCAATGTCCAATGTCCCATGTCCAATGTCCCATGTCCAATGTCCCATGTCCCCAGTCCCATGTCCCATGTCCCAATGTCCCATGTCCAATGTCCCAATGTCCAATGTCCAATGTCCCATGTCCCATGTCCAATGTCCCATGTCCCCAGTCCCATGTCCCATGTCCCAATGTCCCATGTCCAATGTCCCAATGTGCCATGTCCAATGTCCCATTCCCAATGTCCCATGTCCCCAGTCCCATGTCCCATGTCCCAATGTCCCATGTCCAATGTCCCAATGTGCCATGTCCAATGTCCCATGTCCCATGTCCAATGTCCCAATGTCCCATGTCCCCATGTCCCATGTCCCAATGTCCCAATGTCCCATGTCCAATGTCCCAATGTGCCATGTCCAATGTCCCATTCCCAATGTCCCATGTCCCCAGTCCCATGTCCCATGTCCCAATGTCCCATGTCCAATGTCCCAATGTGCCATGTCCAATGTCCCATGTCCCATGTCCAATGTCCCAATGTCCCATGTCCCCATGTCCCATGTCCCAATGTCCCAATGTCCAATGTCCCAATGTCCAATGTCCCAATGTGCCATGTCCCAATGTCCCAATGTCCCAATGTGCCATGTCCCATGTCCAATGTCCCATGTCCAATGTCCCAATGTGCCATGTCCCATGTCCCAATGTGCCATGTCCCATGTCCCCATGTCCCATGCCCCAATGTCCCAATGTACCATGTGCCATGTCCAATGTCCCATGTCCCAATGTCCCATGTCCCCAGTCCCATGTCCCATGTCCAATGTCCCATGTCCAATGTCCCAATGTCCAATGTCCAATGTCCCATGTCCAATGTCCCATGTCCCCAGTCCCATGTCCCATGTCCCAATGTCCCATGTCCAATGTCCCAATGTGCCATGTCCAATGTCCCATTCCCAATGTCCCATGTCCCCAGTCCCATGTCCCATGTCCCAATGTCCCATGTCCAATGTCCCAATGTGCCATGTGCAATGTCCCATGTCCCATGTCCAATGTCCCAATGTCCCATGTCCCCATGTCCCATGTCCCAATGTCCCAATGTCCAATGTCCCAATGTCCAATGTCCCAATGTGCCATGTCCCAATGTCCCAATGTCCCAATGTGCCATGTCCCATGTCCAATGTCCCATGTCCAATGTCCCAATGTGCCATGTCCCATGTCCCAATGTGCCATGTCCCATGTCCCCATGTCCCATGCCCCAATGTCCCAATGTACCATGTGCCATGTCCCATGTCCCAATGTCCAATGTCCCAATGTCCCAATGTGCCATGTCCCATGTCCCAATGTCCCATGTCCCAATGTCCCATGTCCAATGTCCAATGTCCCATGTCCCCAGTCCCATGTCCCATGTCCCAATGTCCCATGTCCAATGTCCCAATGTGCCATGTCCAATGTCCCATTCCCAATGTCCCATGTCCCCAGTCCCATGTCCCATGTCCCAATGTCCCAATGTGCCATGTCCCATGTCCAATGTCCCATGTCCAATGTCCCAATGTGCCATGTCCCATGCCCCAATGTCCCAAGTTCCATGTCCAATGTCCCAATGTGCCATGTCCAATGTCCCATGTCCAATGTCCCAATGTCCCATGTCCCAATGTCCCATGTCCCATGTCCCAATGTCCAATGTCCCAATGTCCCAATGTGCCATGTCCCATGTCCCAATGTCCCATGTCCCAATGTCCCATGTCCAATGTCCCATGTCCCCAGTCCCATGTCCCATGTCCCAATGTCCCATGTCCAATGTCCCAATGTGCCATGTCCAATGTCCCATTCCCAATGTCCCATGTCCCCAGTCCCATGTCCCATGTCCCAATGTCCCATGTCCAATGTCCCAATGTGCCATGTCCAATGTCCCATGTCCCATGTCCAATGTCCCAATGTCCCATGTCCCCATGTCCCATGTCCCAATGTCCCAATGTCCAATGTCCCAATGTCCAATGTCCCAATGTGCCATGTCCCAATGTCCCAATGTCCCAATGTGCCATGTCCCATGTCCAATGTCCCATGTCCAATGTCCCAATGTGCCATGTCCCATGTCCCAATGTGCCATGTCCCATGTCCCCATGTCCCATGCCCCAATGTCCCAATGTACCATGTGCCATGTCCCATGTCCCAATGTCCCAATGTGCCATGTCCCATGTCCAATGTCCCATGTCCAATGTCCCAATGTGCCATGTCCCATGCCCCAATGTCCCAAGTTCCATGTCCAATGTCCCAATGTGCCATGTCCAATGTCCCATGTCCAATGTCCCAATGTCCCATGTCCCAATGTCCCATGTCCCATGTCCCAATGTCCAATGTCCCAATGTCCCAATGTGCCATGTCCCATGTCCCAATGTCCCATGTCCCAATGTCCAATGTCCCAATGTCCAATGTCCCAATGTGCCATGTCCCATGTCCCAATGTCCCATGTCCAATGTCCCATGTCCTAATGTCCCATGTCCAATGTCCTAATGTCCCATGTCCCAATGTCCCATGTCCAATGTCCCAATGTGCCATGTCCAATGTCCCATGTCCAATGTCCCATGTCCCAATGTCCCAATGTCCCATGTCCAATGTCCCAATGTGCCATGTCCCATGTCCCAATGTGCCATGTCCCATGTCCCCATGTCCCATGCCCCAATGTCCCAATGTACCATGTGCCATGTCCCATGTCCAATGTCCCATGTCCAATGTCCCATGTCCAATGTCCCAATGTCCCATGTCCCCAGTCCCATGTCCCATGTCCCATGTCCCAATGTCCCATGTCCCAATGTCCCATGTCCAATGTCCCAATGTGCCATGTCCAATGTCCCATGTCCAATGTCCCAATGTCCCATGTCCCCATGTCCCATATCCCAATGTCCCAATGTCCAATGTCCCATGTCCAATGTCCCAATGTGCCATGTCCCATGTCCCAATGTGCCATGTCCCATGTCCCCATGTCCCATGCCCCAATGTCCCAATGTACCATGTGCCATGTCCCAATGTCCCAATGTGCCATGTCCCATGTCCAATGTCCCATGTCCAATGTCCCATGTCCCCAGTCCCATGTCCCATGTCCCATGTCCCAATGTCCCATGTCCAATGTCCCAATGTGCCATGTCCAATGTCCCATGTCCAATGTCCCAATGTCCCATGTCCCCATGTCCCATATCCCAATGTCCCAATGTCCAATGTCCCATGTCCAATGTCCCAATGTGCCATGTCCCATGTCCCAATGTGCCATGTCCCATGTCCCCATGTCCCATGCCCCAATGTCCCAATGTACCATGTGCCATGTCCCAATGTCCCAATGTGCCATGTCCCATGTCCAATGTCCCATGTCCAATGTCCCATGTCCAATGTCCCAATGTGCCATGTCCCATGCCCCAATGTCCCAAGTTCCATGTCCCATGTCCAATGTCCCAATGTGCCATGTCCAATGTCCCATGTCCAATGTCCCATGTCCCCATGTCCCATGTCCCAATGTCCCAATGTCCAATGTCCCAATGTCCAATGTCCCAATGTGCCATGTCCCATGTCCCAATGTCCCAATGTGCCATGTCCCATGTCCAATGTCCCATGTCCAATGTCCCAATGTGCCATGTCCCATGTCCCAATGTGCCATGTCCCATGTCCCCATGTCCCATGCCCCAATGTCCTAATGTACCATGTGCCATGTCCCATGTCCCAATGTCCCAATGTGCCATGTCCCATGTCCAATGTCCCATGTCCAATGTCCCAATGTGCCATGTCCCATGCCCCAATGTACCAAGTTCCATGTCCCCATGTCCCATGTCCCCATGTCCCAATGTCCCAATGTCCAATGTCCAATGTCCCATGTCCCATGTCCAATGTCCCATGTCCCATGTCCAATGTCCCATGTCCAATGTCCCAATGTCCCATGTCCCCATGTCCCATGTCCCATGTCCCAATGTCACATGTCCAATGTCCCAATGTCCCAATGTGCCATGTCCCATGTCCCAATGTCCCAATGTGCCATGTGCCATGTCCCATGTCCCAATGTCCCAATGTCCCATGTCCCATGTCCCAATGTGCCATGTCCAATGTCCCATGTCCAATGTCCCAATGTGCCATGTCCCATGTCCCAATGTGCCATGTCCCATGTCCCCATGTCCCATGCCCCAATGTCCCAATGTACCATGTGCCATGTCCCATGTCCCAATGTCCCAATGTCCCATGTCCAATGTCCCAATGTCCCATGTCCAATGTCCCAATGTGCCATGTCCCATGCCCAATGTGCCATGTCCCATGTCCCCATGTCCCATGCCCCAATGTCCCAATGTACCATGTTCCATGTCCCAATGTCCCATGTCCCAATGTGCCATGTCCCATGTCCCAATGTCCAATGTCCCAATGTCCAATGTCCCAATGTGCCATGTCCCATGTCCCAATGTCCCAATGTGCCATGTCCCATGTCCAATGTCCCATGTCCAATGTCCCAATGTGCCATGTCCCATGTCCCATGTCCCAATGTGCCATGTCCCATGTCCCCATGTCCAATGTCCCAATGTGCCATGTCCCATGTCCCAATGTGCCATGTCCCATGTCCCCATGTCCCATGCCCCAATGTCCCAATGTACCATGTTCCATGTCCCAATGTCCCATGTCCCAATGTGCCATGTCCCATGTCCCCATGTCCCATGCCCCAATGTACCATGTCCCATGTTCCCATGTCCCAATGTCCCATGTCCAATGTCGCCATGTCCCATGTCCCCATGTCCCATGCCCCAATGTCCCAATGTACCATGTTCCATGTCCCAATTTCCCATGTCCCAATGTCCCATGTCCAATGTGCCATGTCCCATGTCCCCATGTCCCATGCCCCAATGTACCATGTCCCATGTTCCCATGTCCCAATGTCCCATGTCCAATGTCCCAATGTGCCATGTCCCATGTCCCAATGTCCCATGTCCCAATGTCCCATGTCCAATGTCCCAATGTGCCATGTCCCATGTCCCATGTCCCAATGTGCAATGTCCCATGTCCCAATGTCCAATGTCCCAATGTGCCATGTCCCATGTCCCAATGTCCCAATGTGCCATGTCCCATGTCCCAATGTCCCATGTCCCAATGTCCCATGTCCAATGTCCCAATGTGCCATGTCCCATGTCCCATGTCCAATGTCCCAATGTGCCATGTCCCATGTCCCATGTCCAATGTCCCAATGTCCCAATGTGCCATGTCCCATGTCCAATGTCCCAATGTCCCAATGTGCCATGTCCCATGTCCCATGTCCAATGTCCCAATGTGCCATGTCCCATGTCCCAATGTGCCATGTCCCATGTCCCATGTCCCATGTCCCATGTCCCAATGTGCCATGTTCCATGTCCCCATGTCCTAATGTCCCATGTCCCAATGTCCCATGTCCCAATGTCCCATGTCCCAATGTCCCATGTCCCCATGTCCCTATGTTGCAATGTCCCTACAGTGTCCCCATCCCCCAAGGGTTGCCATGGACACCATTGGGAAGGGCCGGCTGGCCGAAGGGACCGAGTCAGCAAGGGTGCAGGGGAGTGACGCACCCAGCGGGTGAGCTTCGTAAGCACCTGGTGTAGGGGGTGGGGGGTGGGCGTGAGATTGGGGGAACTTAGAGGAGACCACGCCGCCCCGGACTTGGAGAGAGCACCAGAGGCGCCAGGAAGAGGAGTAGCAGCCTGCCCGAGGACATAGTCGGCACTGGAGTCGGCAGTGAGCAGCACGCCATCCCGGCCTCGGAGCAATGGAGCCGGCGGGAGGAGGAGCAGCCCACGGTAAGGCCATGTCGGGGAGAGGAAGAGCGGGCGGGTACTGATGACGCTTGCGTAAAAATACCACCCATTTTACTTTCATGTTGCACGTTAAAAAATACGAATGAAATACAGTTAGCTCTACCACCGGTTTTATTTGATGAAAATAGCGTCTTTTGAGTAAGAGTGGTATTTCGGTGGTAAAAAAAAAAATTTAATTTTTTAAATAGCACCGAAAATCCACCGGAAAAGCAATGGTAGGACAAAAAGATGAAAATCTAGCCCAATGTGATGAGACATGATTGAGGACTTAGCCAATTCAATGACGCAAAATGGTGAAACGGAGATCTTCCTCCTCTTTCTATGTTCCTGACAAACCACCATGTTTTAATTTATGAGGGATTAATACTTGTTCCAGTTGACTTCAGCTGCCATCCTAGCGTATATTAAAAACAAACCGCTATGATGGTATTGTAATCACACACTCCTTCACCTACTCAAGTAGCTACAACTAAATCTCTGTCGGGATCGGACAAGAAACCAGGTTTCAATCATTCTTGCACAATTTAAAATTCCGCTGTTATTGCCAACTCCCTGTAACTGCTGGAATGATTATAACTGATCATGACATGGATATTAAATTGGTTGTGATTTACAGTAAGGAGATTAGTGTATATTACTGTGTAGTAATTTGTTGCATTAGTATTAAAAGACCATGCTTCTCAAATTCCTCTTAGGACGTACAAGTCTAGTGATTTGTTTTTTTGGCTTATAAAGGACCGAGTAAGCACCAATTAACAGCCACCGTTCAAACTTGCTCTTGCTTGCCTGCTGGCCCACATTGCATTAATGAAGCTCATTATAAAGCTGGTATTACAGCAATAAGGTAGTTGGCAGATGTTGAGGAGAAAGCCAGTGCAGGAAATGCTACAGGGGTTGACAGTTTTAGCCTGACAATGACATCAGTAAGTCTTCAATTTATTGGATGAGGGCAAGGAGGAGGAAGACAAGAGAAGGGCAGTGAAAGTCCAAGATCTTGTAGAAAGACGATCTGGATCTCTTCCTGTCCCAGCACCATGTCTACTGCCAGCAACAAAACTTCTTCGACATCCAATGGAACAACATGTTACTCTCAAAAGCCACCAGTTAATTGTGCCATTTCTTAGAAACAGATCTTCAATCAAAAGACCTTTGTGCTGCCAGCACCAATAAAATTAACAGCACTCAACTTTCAGCATTCCCACTGGCACTTTTCAGGCAATAAGGAGGACTTGCATTTCTGTGGCGCCTTTCACGTCCTCAGAGCATCCCAAAGCGCTTCACAGCCAATGAGGTACTTTTGAAGTGTAGTTGCTGTTAGGATGTAGAAAATGCGGCATCCAATTGGCACACTGCAAGGTCCCATAAACAGCAATGAGTTAAGGACCAGATAATCTGTTTTAGTGATAAATATTGTCCAGGGCATCAGGGATAACTCACCTACTCTTCATCAAATAGTGCCATGGGATCTTTTGCATCCACCTGAGAGAGCAGACAGGCCCTCAGTTTACCGTTTCATCCGAAAGACGGCACCTTTGACAGTGCAGCACTCCCTCAGCACTGCTCTGGAGCATCGGTCTAGATTGTGGGTGGAGTGGGGACTCGAACCCACAACTTTCTAGCTTCAAAGGCTAGGGTTCTACCCATTGAGCCACAGCTGACACTCTAAATGTCAATATCAAAAATGCCAATGGCAGAAGATTAACTGCTCACTGCACCATTATCCAGGATATAGATACCTTATTTCGACATGTTGGTGAATGTATTGAAATCAGTAGCAGGGCACAGCAGCAGCAAGAGAGGCTAACCAGGCCTTTTCAAAAGATGTATCATTGCTAGGGTTCAGGGTGCCACTGACTGCACCTGTGTAGCTATTCCAACAGCTGTGCAACATTCCATGGAGTTTGTCACAATGTTTCCCCTCGTGGGGGAATCTAGAACTAGGAGCATCATTTCAGAATAATGGGTCGCCCATATTAGACGGAGATGAGGAGGAATTTCTTCTCGCAGAGGCTCGTGAATCTTTGGAATTTTCTGGCCCCAGAGAGCTGTGGAAGCTGGGTCATTGGATAGACAGATTCTTGAACTACAGGGGAGTCAAGGGTTATCAGGAAAGTGGAGTTGAGGGCAAGATCAGATCTTATTGAATGGCGGAGTAGACCCGCATGGCCAAGTGGCCTACTCCTGCTCCTATTTCTTATGTTCTTATGTTCAACAGGAAAGGATACCAGGCAGTGGACCTTGCACTTGGTCTGCGACCATTGCCACATCATTATGCTTACCAATGAGCCCCAATTTCAACCTAATACATCCAATGCAGCATTAAATCAGGTGGGGTGTAAAACAGGGAACTGACCTGAACTCTCCTCGTTCCCTCTGGGACGGTTAGGTTAAAATCGGGGCTGAAGTGCTTTGAAGCTATTATTGTATTATAGAGATGCTGCAACTGTGCTTGCTGCCTATGTGCTCGGGTGCTCCACTGCTGTTCAATGGCAGTTGCCTATCAGTCAACGTTTCCTCCACACAACTGATTAGTAAAACCCACAAGAGTAAAAAACCAAGTTCTCAACATGTTTTGCAAGTGACTAGTGCACTTTATTTGTGCTCACTGCTCTATAGCTGGCCCATGACAATCATAGAAACATAGAAAATAGGTGCAGGAGTAGGCCATTCGGCCCTTCGAGCCTGCACCACCATTCAATATGATCATGCAACTTCAGTACCCCATTCCTGCTTTCTCTCCATACCCCTTGATCCCTTTAGCCATAAGGGCCGCAATTAACTCCCTTTTGAATATATCTAACGAACTGGCCTCAACAACTTTCTGTGGTAGAGAATTCCACAGGTTCACAACTCTCTGAGTGAAAAAGTTTCTCCTCATCTCGATCCTAAATGGCTTACTCCTTATCCTTAGACTGTGACCCCTGGTTCTGGACATCCCCAACATCGGGAACATTCTTCCTGCATCTAACCTGTCCAATCCCATCAGAATTTTATATGTTTCTATGAGATCCCCTCTCATTCTTCTAAATTCCAGTGAATATAAGCCTAGTCGATCCAGTCTTTCTTCACATGTCAGTCCTGCCATCCCGGGAATCAGTCTGGTGAACCTTCGCTGTATTCCCTCAATAGCAAGAATGTCCTTCCTCAGATTAGGAGACCAAAACTGTACACAATATTCAAGGTGTGGCTTCACCAAGGCCCTGTACAACTGCAGCAAGACCTCCCTTCTCCTATACTCAAATCCTCTCGCTATGAAGAGCAACATGCCATTTGCCTTCTTCACCGCCTGCTGTACCTGTATGCCAACTTTCAATGAAGCAACTATACAGGGTGCATGTACATTATGTTTCTCAACACAGCCAGCCATCCTTCAAGCCCCTTCCATGTCCATGATCTGGGACTCGCCTTGCACTTCCTCTCCCGAATCACTGCTGACAGCAGTGTGTGCCTCAGGGGTAGCGCGGGGATCATGTCTTGACAATACTAAGTGCTACGGTGAGCTTTATTACTGATAACATCCGAAAAGCTGCTCCTGAGGTTGTGTATATTTGCAATAAAAAACAAAAGATACATGATATGTCAACATGCATAGTTAGCATTGATCCTTCCCAGACAGTACATGACATATTTAATAGAGCAACAATCACTGCTTTTCACTTGCTGAAGGATATTTGTAAAGAGAAGGTACACAATTATAGGAAGAAAAGGAAAGACTTGCACTTACATCGCACCTTTGACAACCTCAGGTCACCGTAAAGGGCTTTGCAGCCAATGAAGTACTGTTGAAGTGTAGTCACTGTTGTAATGTTAGGACCTTGGTAGCCAATCTGCGCACAACACAATCAGCAACGAGATAAAGCATTTTAGTGATGTTGGTTAGGGTTAAATATTGGCCAGGACATCAAGGAGAACTGCCCTGCCTTTCTTTGAAATAGCACCATGGGATTTTTTGCATCCACCTGAGAAGGCAGACATTTAACACCTCATCTGATCGATGGCACTCTCAGTACTGCACTGAGATTTTTTGTGCTCAATTCTTTGAAAAGGAACTTGAACCCACAACCTTCTGCTTCAGAGGCAGAGAGTGCTACCCACTGGGCCATGGCTGATGCCATGCAATTGGTGACATTATTCTGAGTGTATAGGCGCTGATTAAACCTAAGTTCAAATTATTGCTGTTTCCTTCATGGACTGCACATTTTGTGCCCTTTCTGGAAGATCACTTGCATTAGGATGCATCAAATAGCAACTAGATTGGAAACTGCCTATAAATTTTCTACTGAAACTACAACACAGTGATTGCACTGGCACAAAGATTTCTCGATGAGACAATTGTGTTGTGGAGCACAACCTTTCTGTGAGAAATCGAGGAACAGTGCAAATGATGCAAAACGAGATCGATGTATGAAGATCTGAAGATGAAAGTGGGCAAAATTGGCCTCTGTGCAACAGAGATTACACAAATTATGGGTTGTATTCCCTAGAATTTAGGAGGTTAAGGGGTGATTTGATCAAAGCACAATGTCCGTGCCTTCTGTTGCCTAGTTCCCAAGATCTGGAACTCCCTGCCTAAACCTCTCCACCTCTCTACCTCTCTGTCCGTCTTCAAGACGCTCCTTAAAACAGTTCTTTGACCAAGCTTTTGGTCATCTGTGCTAATTTCTCCTTATGTGGCCCAGTCAAATGTTTTATCTCATAACACTCCTGTCAAGCACCTCGAGACGTTTCACTACATTAAAGGTGCTATATAAATTCAAGTTGTTGTTGTTGTTGAAGTTTTCAGGATATTAAGGGGGGAACAGATAGGGTAAATAGAGAGAAATGATTTCCGTTGGTTGGGGAGTAGGACTGGTCTAAAACTAGAGCCAGATCTTTCAGGAGTGAAATTAGGAAAAACTTCGACACACAAAGGGTGGGAGAAGTTTAGAACTCTCTTCCGCAAATGGCAGTTGATGCTCGATCAATTGCTAATTTTAAATCGGAGCTTTTTGTTCACCAAAGGTATTAAAGGATATATGAAGTGAGGTTGCAGATCAGCCATGATCTCATTGAATGGTGGAACAAGCTCAAGGGGCCGAATGGCCTACTCCTGTTCCTATGTTCCGATAGAGGTACAAACCACCAATAGCAGAAGGTGAAGCAGGCTTGGGTGGTGGGGAGGGGAGTGGGGGAAAGGGGGGAAGGGGGCATCACATAGGGGGTCAACACATAAAGAAAAGAAAGACTTGGATTTATATAGTGCCTTTCACGACCACCGGACATTGAAAGCATTCTACAGCCAATAAAGTACTTTTGGAGTGTAGTCACTGTTATAATGTCATAATTACTGTTTCAAGCGTGTGAAAGGACACAGACGAAAGGATTGGCAGAAAATGCTCTGGTTGGATCTAATCCATCTCGTCTCTAGGCAAGGCAGACTGAAGACAAGTATCTCTGCCCCTGGCAGCATTGAAGTGACTGTGAGAAAATGCAGTGTACAAACCCTATTCTACGTGACCTGTCAGTCGTAGCAAGCAGCAGCAATGGGAAATGACAGACAGGCTCATCTAAACACTCCTCAAGTAAGGATGCAGAGAACAGTCCAATCATATGGCACAGGACGTTTGTAGAACAGGCTGCAGTTAAGTGTAAAGGCCTCTTTGGAAAAGCAATATTCCAGCAACAATCCCCATGTTTGTTCAACATCAATCTCTGGTACCGAGGAACACAATTGCAAAGGTCACATGTTTTGTGGGACAAAGGGCTAAAGCTTAATGGATGTATCTGCTGTGAAAGGTCAATGCTTGAAGCACTGCAATTAGTAAACTTGGAGACTATTTGCTATTAGCTGAGAGAAGTGTTTGCCCCACTAGTTCAGAGCAACAAGCTACCACATTCACTGGAATATAAACTCCAAAGGAAAAAGCACTGCATAAACGCAACTTGCTTCCATCATTGCTATCTGGATGTGCATTATTCCTTAAAGAAAGAAATACTTGCATTTATATAGCGCCTTTCACAACCACTGGACATCTCAAAGTGCTTTACAACCAACAAAGTACTTTTGGAATGTAGTCACTGGAAACGCGGCAGCCAACTTGTGCACAGCAAGCTCTCAAAACAGCAATGTGATAATGATCAGATAATCTATTTTTGTTATGTTGATTGAGGGATAAATGTTGGCCAGGATAATTCACGAGCTCTTCTTCAAAGTCGTGCCATGATATCTTTTACGTCCATCTAAGAGAGAGCAGAGAGGAGCACAGTTTAATGTCTCATCCAAAAGACGGCCTCTGACAGTGCAGCACTCCCTCAGCACTGCACTGGAGTGTCAGCCTAGATTTATGTGCTCAGGGCCTAAACCCACACCTTCTGAGGCGAGAGTGTTACCCACTGAGCCACAGCTGACACTGAGGCCACATTGCTGCTGTAGTCCTAACTACAATAATTCCCTCC
This sequence comes from Pristiophorus japonicus, assembly GCF_044704955.1. NCBI lineage: Eukaryota > Metazoa > Chordata > Chondrichthyes > Pristiophoridae > Pristiophorus > Pristiophorus japonicus. The sequence continues at coordinate 3,612,971 of NC_091987.1, forward strand.
TCTTCACAAGGTGCTGGTTTTTGCTGGGATACAGTTCCATGATGACCCAAGTGGCAGGAAGTCAGTACACTGGTGATTTGCACAAACCGCGGCATATCTGTGCAAGCCTGAGAAATCTCCCAGGGTTTTGAAGAAATGAACTATGAATCTAACTCCTAAACAAAATAAAAAGAAAACCGATTTACACATTTGGATCCGCCAATCATCCCAGTTACTGTCGCTTCATCTCCGTCACCTCGATTCAAATAGCCATATTTGGAAATACCGGAGCTACATGCTGGGATCCGCGTGCAGACTTTAGGATGGGCTCCCTCTCTAAGAAAAACATTTCACCTGGCTGGAGCTTTCGGTTGTTTCGACCACATATCCATAGCATAACTGAGACCACCTATTTCCACCTCCGTAACATCGCCCGTCTCCGCCCTTTCCTCGGCTCATCCGCTGCTGTAGCCCTCATCCATACCTTTGTTGCCTCTAGATTGACTATTACAACACACTCCTGGCTGGCCTCACACATTCTACCCCACTTAAACTAGAGGTGATCCAAAACTCGGCTGCTCATGTCCTAACTCACACCAAGTCCCGTTCACCCACCACCCCTGTGCTCGCTGATCTACATTGGCTTCTAGTTAAGCAATGCCTTGATTTCAGAATTCCCATCCTTACTTTCAAATCCCTCTATGGCCTCGCCCCCTCCTTATCTCTGTAATCTTATCCAGCCCCACAAAACCCCGAGATCTCTGCGCTCCTCTAATCCAGCCCTCCTGAGGATCCCTGATTATAATCGCTCAACCATTGGTGGCCGTGCCTTCTGTTGCTAGGCCCCAAGCTCTGGAACTCCCTGCCTAAACCTTTCCACCTCTCTACCTTTCTTTCCTCCTTTAATATGCTCCTTAAAATTTACCTCTTTGACCAAGCTTTTGGTCACCTGCGTTAATTTCTACTTATACAGCTTGGTGTCAAATTTTAATCTCATAATACTCCTGTGAAGCACCTTGGGAGATTTCACTATGTTAAAGGCGCTATATAAATACAAGTTGTTATTGTGTTGTTTGTTCCCTATTTTTACTCCCAAATTCCTTGATGACTAGCACCACATCAGTGTCTGAAATGGCCACTGTTGGGTAATACATCGGATGGGGATCTGCTCAGTTATTCTGCCAAAGGGTAAGGAACATTTTTAAAAGGCAGTTACGCCAACTCCCCACGAAGCAGTGTTCGTCCTGCCCCAGTGGACAGAGGGCGAGTTGTAAATAGCCTGCAGTTACCGGGGGGTGTCAAGAAGAGAATTGCAACTGATTGCACGCAATGTAATGAGAAAGGGTCACGGTGTTTATGAGAAGAAATGTACAAACACAGCGCACAGCTTGATGCTAAACAGAACACCAGCTGTCACGCCTGATAAAAAGACTTTGGGGGATTCTTTTAAAGAGAAATTTTTGTTAAATATGCTGGAATGCACTGAGAGTGGTAGAAGCAGATTCAATAATAACTTTCAAAAGGCAATTGGTTAAATACTTGAAAAGGAGAAATTTGCAGGACCATGGCGAAGGAGCGCGGAGTGGGACAAACTGGATAGCTTTATCAAAGAGCTGGTACAGGCACGATGGGCCGAATGGCCTCCTTCTGTGCTGTATGAGTCTATGGGCTAAACTTTCCTTTCATTTTCGGCGGGTTCTCGGTGATTTTCTCAGTGGTACAGCTGTTCTTCTGCCTGGCAATAGTTTCCCCTTTTGTTTATCAATGGTATCGCACAAATCTGAAAACGCCCGCCAGGACCAAAGCGCCGACGTGCACCACCGAGAAAATTACCAGGGCGTAAGTTTGGCCTCAACGGAAGCCCATCCAGATCGCCAGGGGAACCGTCCTGTAAAAGCTGCATAAGCTGGGCAGTAGGTGAGTATCCCACAAAGAAAGGTAAGTTAAAGGTTCATTATTTATTTTAAAATTAAACTGCGATTAGATGTAAAAGTGTCTTGGGAATGTTTTTTTAACTTTTTTTTTTAGTGAAATTTTTTTTTAAGATTTCCCCCCTCCCTAGGTCCAACCTCAGCCTTGGACTAAATTTTCTTTTAAAATGCCCGTTTTACTTAGTTTCCCCTTAACTGCCGAGAAAACCGCCGTGAACAATGGTGCAAGATCCATTTTCTCGCCGGGCGATTCGTTTTAATTAGTTTTAACTTTTAAAAGTGGAAATTCTCATCAGCGTCACTTACCAAATGTTAGCGGTTTTTCTGGGCGGGCAATTGGGCATTGAGGGGCTCATCAGAAAGTCGAGCCCTATGATACAAAAACCTATTTTCCCCTGAATGTGGCTAAATATTCATGCTATTTTGGAGACTAACTCAGAACCTGACACACATTTGTGTTTTACCTCCTCTGTAATGTTATATACACTCAGCCCTATGTTATTTCTTGGGTGTAGTGTTAAGGAGTTGTACCTCTGACTGGGGGCATGCCACATCCCTCAGATGGCTCCCAATCTTTGGTTATCTCTGCGTACACAACGCTCACCTGGGACTCCAGCTGGTCGCTTGTGCCTGGGGTAATGAACGCACCCTGAGGAACTGTGTCGACTTGCCGGCTAACCTAGGTGAGGGAAACTAGCGGGTGATAGAGTGACACCCATCTCCTCAGTGCACGAGGCCTGCTGTGACCAATCAGTCAGACTGGGAAGCTGGGCTAACTTCTCTTGCTAAGAAGGCATGGTTGTAAGGAGAGCTCAGGTCCTCTGTATGGGTGTATTAGATATTGCAGACTATCCAGTGCAGCCCTCCCCATCTCAACCTCGTCTTGCCACTGGATGCAGGTGTGGGGGGCGGGGAGGGCGGTGGGGGGGGTGCGAGATTGAGGCAATCTCTGCCCAAATTTCCCTTGCTTAAATCAACGTCACGCACCGGTGCCATTCATCTCATATTTCTGTTTAAGATCTTTTAATGGAGTATTGATAACTGGAAAGCAATTTCATGGTGATCAGCAAAAGAAAAAGACTTGCATTTCTATAGCGCCTTTTACGACCACCAGACATCTCAAAGTGCTTTACAGCCAATGAAGTACTCAGGAGTATAATCACTGTTATAATGTAGGAAACGTGACAGCCAATTTGCGCATTAGTAATAATAACCACTTATGTTGATTGAGAGATAAATATTGGCCAGGACACCGGGGATTACAACTTTTCTCTTTGAAATAGTGCTATGGGATCTTTTTACCTCCACTTGAGAGCGCAGGCGGAGCCTTGGTTTAATGTCTCATCCGAAAGACGGCACCTCCGACATGTGCAATGCTCCCTCAGTACAGCACTGGATCGTCAGCCGAGAGTTTTTTGTGCTCAAGTCCCTAGAGTGGGACTCTGAACCCACAACCTTCTGACTCAGAGGTGAGAGTGCTACCCACTGGGACACAGCTGGCACTATGCAAAGAGATATAAAGACTGCTTTAAAGTGATTCTGAAAACAGTGCAAAATGGACGTACATAAGTGGGAGCAACTTGCTCAAGGTAAGAAAGCCTGGTGCAAAACCATCCATGTAGCACATCCTATGATGAGACTCATTGCTTCGCTGATGCTGAATGTAAACACGAGCTGAGGAAGTCCCACTTGAAAAATCAAGATCTCCAAACCTGGTGTATCCGAGATCCACTGTTCAATCTGGGTCATTAATTCCGGGCCAACATGGGTCTCATCGGTCACCAAGGAACTCACTGCATAAAAATGAGATGATATTCTGTCTGTCTTCTTCAATACCAAAGGCCGAATGATGATGACAATTTTTGACGCATACATTATTCAGCAATTGGAAATGAGATAACATTTTCACAATGTAGCTCAGAGGTTATGGGCCAGACTTTTTGCTTCATTGTCGGCGATTTTCTCAGTGTTACAGCTGGTTTTTCTGCCCGGCGAGAGTTTGCACGCAAGTTTTTTCCTTGTTATCGCCCACATCAGAAGTCGCCCGCCGGGACCAAACCGCCCACGTGCAACGCCGAGAACAACCACCAGGGCGTAAGTTTGGGCTCAGCCGCTGACGTCGGGATCGCCGAGAGACCTGCCCTGTAAAAGCTGCTTAAACAGGGCGGTGAGGGGGGACCCTGCAAAAAAAGGTAAGTTAACGGTTCTTTATTTATTTAAAATGTTATCGCGGCGATTAGGCTTAAAACTGCCTCGGGAATGCTTTGTCTGAGTTTTTTTTATAATTATACTATTTTCTTTAAGTTGTCCCCCCTCTGTAGGCTCAATCACAGCTTCGGCCGAAATGTTTGTACTTACTGTCCATTCCGATAATGACCGCCCATTTGGCTAACTTTTCAGATGCCGAGAGACCGCTGAGCATGAGTGTGAAACGCTGACTCCTTTCGCCGGGCGATCAGTTTCACACACCTTTACCTTCAAAATGGAAATTCTCGCCCGTTTTTTTCGCCGAGCGTTAGTGATCCTTCTCAGCAGGCAATTGGGTGATGAGGGCCTTTATGGAAAGTCTGGACCAAGATCAGCATATGTCAAATTGGCAGCGAGATTTTACTGCAACAACTTCACTAGGTGTGCTTCCATTGGGACCTTGTTCGTGTATTCTAATCTTGGCAGTTTTGTTTTTGATTTTTTTTCCCATCCTTCAGACACTGCTGATTCAAGCCGAGGTTTGTTTATCTGGCATCAGCTACTCTTTGGTACATAGAAACATAGAAAATAGGTGCAGGAGCAGGTCATTTGGCCCTTCGAGCCTGCACCACCATTCAATAAGATCATGGCTGATCATTCACCTCAGTACCCCATTCCTGCTTTCTCTCCATACCCCTTGATCCCTTTAGCTGTAAGGGCCACATCTAACTCCCTTTTGAATATATCTAACGGACTGGCCTTAACAACTCTCTGCGGTAGAGAATTCCACAGGTTCACAATTCTCTGGGTGAAAAAGTTTCTCCTCATCTCGGTCCTAAATGGCTTACCCCTGGTTCTGGACTTCCCCAACATCGGGAACATTCTTCCTGCATCTAACCTGTCCAATCCCGTCAGAATTTTATATGCTTCAATGAGATCCCCTCTTATTCTTCTAAATTTCAGTGAATATAAGTCTAGTTCATCCAGTCTTTCTTCATATGTCAGACCTGCCATCCCGGGAATCAGTCTGGTGAACCTTCGCTGCACTCCCTCAATAGCAAGAATGTCCTTCCTCAGATTCGGAGACCAAAACTGTACACAATACTCAAGGTGTGGTCTCACCAAGGCCTTGTACAACTGCAGTAAGACCTCCCTGCTCTTATACTCAAATCCCCTAGCTATGAAGGCCAACATGCCATTTGCTTTCTTAACTGCCTGCTGTACCTGCATGCCAAACTTCAATGGCTGATGTACCATGACACCCAGGTCTCGCTGCACCTCCCCTTTTCCTAATCTGTCACCATTCAGATAATAATCTGCCTTCCTGTTTTTGTCACCAAAGTGGATAACCTCACATTTATCCACATTATACTTCATCTGCCAATCCCCCTATGCGCCCCCCCCCACCCCCGCCCCAGGTGGACCTAGACACTGAGTTACTCAACACTAGCCCAAAGGTCTCCTCACCCAATGTCCGCACTTTGCCAACAGGGATTGCACTCAATGCCTTTCTCTTCTTCAACATTCCCCAAAGAGCTTCATAGCCAATGTATGACATTTGAGATGTAGACAAGTGCAATAGCCAATGTTCACACGGCAGAGTCCCACAAACAACAAGTGAAATAAATGACCAGTTCTCCTCTTTTTGATGGTGTTGACTGAGGGATGAATGTTAGCAAGGACATTGCTCGCAGGGAATCTTTTGCATTCACCTAGAGAGGCAAATAGGACCTCGGTTTAACGTCTCATCTGAAAGACGGCCCCTCCTGCGCCAAAAAGATCAGACTGCCATAGTAACCAGGGACACAATGCGAGCTGAGGCTGCAAAGTGAAGCCTACAGCCAGCTCCCTCAGTGCTGCACTGAAGTATCGGCCTAGATTATGTGCTCAAATCCTAGCCTGGAGCTAGACTGGCCTTTCACGTCATGTTTTATCTCCTACATTTAAGCTGTAACTCCTTGTCAACATAAAAACAGTATTTCATTGTGTGAAGTGCTGTGGTGCATTGCGACATTGTGATTGAGGAGCTATATTAAAACAAATGCATGTAGGTAAGTGAATCTTCAGCTTACTGGAAAATGACTAACAAGATTCTGTCATTTGAGATCATTATCTCAGCAGTACGATATAGTTAGCCTCCAGCTATACTGTAGGCGTCATTTCTGGTAATAAAATAGTTCCTGTATTGAAGTCAAATTTCACAAGTTGTTTCTTTTAACTAAGTGGCATCTGAAAGCAGCAGACCTTAACATTATTCGGAGAAAATGACTCTGGAGAAGAATTAACTTTATTTAAGGGGGCGGTGGCTGCTGTGTGATTAAGGGCTAAAACATATTTACATGGCAATACCCCATGCACAGACATTGGGCTCAATTTTCCCCAAAGCATTTTATTGGCATACTTGAAGAGTTACACCCGATTTTTTGGGGCCTAAATACGCCAAAAAAACAATGTTCTACGTTTCCCCGTTGGATTTCTTCATTTTGGCGTGGCCTAACCCGGCCTTTAGTTTTGGGGGTAGAGCGTTGATCTGCGCCAAAAAGATCAGGCTGCCGTGGTAACCAGGGACACAATGCGAGCTGAGGCTGCAAAGTGACGCATACAGCCAGCTCCCAACACATGAAAAGAATTGAAAAACACATCACAGAAACTTACCTCCAACCCCGCCCGAAGGGCTTGCCATCTCGCGCTCTCTCCTCCTCTTCTCTTCTCTCCCCTCTCTCTCTCTCTGTGAACCGGGGTCTGAGCATGGGACCGGACAGTCTTCGGGCGGGGTTGGAGGTAAGTTGCTGCGATGTGTTTTTTTAATTTTTTTAGTGTGTCCGGGCATCTGCTGCGCCGATTTCCTTAACTCTAAGGAAGGTTTTTCTGGATAGGCCACATACGCTGGTCTAAGCACAACTAGAGTAACACTCGGCTGACCAAACTTCCCTAAATGGCCAGAATTGGCGCAAGTGGCTGGTTATGCCCCACTTTGGCCGAAAAAAAAACTAGCCTATATAAATCATAACTAACTGAGTTGCACTGGTGCAAATTGATCGGGGAAACTGTGCTTTTTCAACTGAGGCCAAAAAGAGCAGCCTGCTCCAAAAAAACAGCGCTGGGGAAAATTGAGCCCATCGTATGGGATATGAAGTGTCAGCCGAGGCTCAGTGGGTAACACTCTCGCACTGGGGTCAGAAGTTTGTGGGTTCACAGCCCCAATCCAGACACTTACGTGCAAAAGTTTTAGCTGACACTCTAATGCAATACTGAGAGAGTGCTGCAGTGTCAGAGATGATGTCTTTCAGATAAGATATTAGACCCAGACCCCGTCTGCCCTCTTTAAATGCAAGTCTTGCTTTTATATTGTGTGATTCATCAGACAAAAGCTACTTCAATTGGGGCAGCTAATCTTTTAACTTGTTCTATGGCTGCTATAGTCATCTCACAAGATAAGGCCTCTGCTTTCAGGAAGGAAATACTGTGTATTGAGCCTCACGCAATTAGGCAGAATGGTTTCTGCAATGTATGCACCTGTGAATATGCTCACAGGTGTTGTAGAGCTGTTGAAGGTCTGGAGGAGTCCGTGTTCCATGTTTTTACAGAATTGTGCGAGGTTGCAGCCCCTGTTCCATTATTTAAAGAGGCTGCTCCTCAATTTCTGGCTGCACTTCAGTCCCACACTCCTGATCTTTGGGCACCCTGTGCGGAGGGGAGCGGGTAGGTCCGAGGGCCTCCTCGTAGGACTGCTCCTGGGCACGGCCAAGGGGGCCATCAGCCGGTCCAGGCAGCGGGCGGTCGAGGGGGTCGTTCAGCCTGACTGCCTGCCTCTCTTCCGCGGTTACATCCGAGCCAGGGTGTCCCTGGAGATGGAGCACGCAGTGTCCACCGGTACGCTCGCGGCCTTCCGCGAGAGGTGGGTGCCGGAGGGACTGGAGTGCATTGTCACCCCCGGCAACCAAATTTTAATTTGATTTTATATGTTTTAAAGTTTAATTTGTTTTAATTGCCGGGTTCTAGCGACCCCTCCCCTTTTGTAGGGGGCACTTGTAAATTATGGTTTTAGTGCCCGGAAAAAAAACACAAAAAAAACTCCAAAAATACAAAAAGAAAACAAAAAAATAAAAGGGCCTGGAAAAATGTTTGAAGTGTCCCCCAGATCGGGGGACACTTGATTGACTGTTTATTTGTCTCCTAAATGAGTTGTAAAGTTGTTGAAATCCCCTCCGTGCCTTTCAGTTCTGCGCGGAGGGGTTTCCTGTACGGGCTGCTCCTGCACACTCTCAACTTTGCCATCCTCGCCTGCCGTCCAGACACGCCATGGCGTACCATCTTGCCGTCCGGAGGAGACGGGGGTCCCCGATGGAGTGCTCTCTACGCGGGAGTCCTCCCACTATTTATCGGGGACTTGGCCTGGAGGGTGATGCACGGAGCAGTCCCGTGCAATAAATTTTTAAGTCGGTTCACGGGCTCCCAGGCCGCCTGCAATTTCTGCGGTCTGGAAGAGTCCGTGTTCCATGTTTTTATTGAATGTGCGAGGTTGCAGCCCCTGTTCCATTATTTAAAGGGGCTGCTCCTGAAATTCTGGCTGCACTTCAGTCCCACTCTCCTGATCTTTGGGCACTCTGTGCGGAGGGGAGCGGGTAGGTCCGAGGGCCTCCTCGTAGGACTGCTCCTGGGCACGGCCAAGGGGGCCATCAGCCGGTCCAGGCAGCGGGCGGTCGAGGGGTCGTTCAGCCCGACTGTCTGCCTCTCTTCCGCGGTTACTTCCAGGCCAGGGTGTCCCTGGAGATGGAGCACACGGTGTCCACCGGTACGCTCGCGGCCTTCCGTGAGAGGTGGGCGCCGGAGGGACTGGAGTGCATCATCACGCCCGGCAACCAAATTTTAATTTGATTTGTAGTCTAAATGTTAATTTGTTTAATTTGCCGGTTTTAGTGCTCCCCCCCTTTTTAGTTAGGGGGCACTTGTATAATATAGCAGGATAGCTAAGATGAATACGTGGCTTGAGGAATGGTGCAAGAGGGATTCAAATTCCTGTGACTTTGGAACTGGTTCTGGGGGAGGTGGGACCAGTACAAACCAGACGGTCTGCACCTGGGCAGGACCAGAACCAATGTCCTAGGGGGAGTGTTTGCTAGTGCTGTTGGGGAGGGGTTAAACTAATATGACAGGGGAATGGGAACCTATGTAGGGAGACAGCGGGAAATAAAATTGGGGCAGAAGCAAAAGATAGAAAGGAGAACAGTAAAATGGAGGGCAGAGAAACCCAAGGCAAAAATCAAAAAGGGCCACATTACAGCAAAATTCTAAAGGGACAATGAGTGTTAAAAAGGCAAGGCTGAAGGCTTTGTGCCTCAATGCGAGGAGTATTCGTAATAAGGTGGATGAATTAACTGCGCAGGCAGCTATTAACGATTATGATATAATTGGGATTACGGAGACATGGCTCCAGGGTGAACAAGGCTGGGAACTCAACATACAGGGGTATTCAACATTCAGGAAGGATAGACCGAAAGGAAAAGGAGGTCGGGTAGCGTTGCTGGTTAAAGAGGAAATTAACGCAATAGTAAAAAACGACATTAGTTTAGATGATGTGGAATCTGTATAGGTAGAGCTGCGGAATACCAAAGGGCAGAAAATGCTAGTGGGAGTTGTGTACAGACCACCAAACAGTAGTAGTGAGGTTCGGGATGGGATCAAACAAGAAATTAGGGATGCGTGCAATAAAAGTACAGCAGTTATCATGGGCGACTTTAATCAACATATAGATTGGGTTAACCAAGTTGGTAGCAATGCGGTGGAGGAGAATTTCCTGGAGTATATAAGGAATGGCTTTCTAGACCAATATGTCGAGGAACCAACTAGAGAGCTGGCCATCCTAGACTGGGTGTTGTGTAATGAGAGAGGATTAATTAGCAATCTTGTTGTGTGAGGCCCCTTGGGGAAGAGTGACCATAATATGGTAGAATTCTTTATTAAGATGGAAAGTGACACAGTTAATTCAGAGACTAGGGTCCTGAACTTAAAGAAAGGTAACTTTGACGGTATGAGACGTTAATTGGCTAGGATAGACTGGCAAATGATACTTAAAGGGTTGACAGTGGATAGGCAATGGCAGACATTTATAGATTACATGGATGAACTTCAACAATTGTACATCCCTGTCTGGAGTAAAAATAAAAAGGGGAAGGTAGCTCAACCGTGGCTAACAAGGGAAATTAGGGATAGTGTTAAATCCAAGGAAGAGGCATATAAATTGGCGAGAAAAAGCAGCAAACCTGAGGATTGGGAGAAATTTAGAATTCAGCAGAGGAGGACAAAGGGTCTAATTAGGAGGGTGAATATAAAGTATGAGAGGAAGCTTGCAGGGAACATAAAAACTAACTGCAAAAGCTTCTATAGATATGTGAAGAGAAAAAGATTAGTGAAGACCAACGTAGGTCCTTTGCAGACAGAATCAGGTGAATTTATAATGGGGAACAAAGAAATGGCACCAATTGAACAAATACTTTGGATCTGTCTTCACTAAGGACAACACAAATAACCTTCCGGAAATACTAGGGGTTCAAGGGTTAGCGAAAAGGAGGAACTGAAGAAAATCCTTAGTGTCGGAAAATTGTGTTAGGGAAATTGATGGGATTGAAGGCTGATAAATCCCCAAGACCTGATAGGCTGCATCCCAGAGTACTTATGGAAGTGGCCCTAGAAATAGTGGATGCATTGGTGATCATTTTCCAACATTCTATTGACTCTGGATCAGTTCCTATGGACTGGAGGGTAGCTAATGTAACACCACTTTTAAAAAAAGGAGGGAGAGAGAAAACAGGGAATTATAGACCAGTTAGTCTGACATCGGTGGTGGGGAAAATGTTGGAATCAACTATTAAAGATGAAATAGCAGCGCTTTTGGAAAGCAGTGACAGGATCGGTCCAAGTCAGCATGGATTTATGAAAGGGAAGAGTGGGCAAGGGAGAACCAGTAGATGTGGTGTATTTGGACGTTCAAAAGGCTTTTGAACAGGTCCCACACAAGAGATTGGTGTGCAAAATTAAAGCACATGGTATTGGGGGTAATGTATTGACGTGGATAGAGAGCTGGTTGGCAGACGGGAAGCAGCGAGTCGGAATAAACAGGTCCTTTTCAAAATGGCAAGCAGTGACAAGTGGAGTGCTGTAGGGTTCAGTGCTGGGATCCCAGCTCTTTACAATATACATTAATGATTTAGATGAAGGAATTGAATGTAATATCTCCAAGTTTGCAGATGACACTAAGCTGGGAGGCAGTGTGAGCTGTGAGGAGAATGCTAAGAGGCTGCCGGGTGACTTGGACAGATTAGGTGAGTGGGCAAACACATGGCAGATGCAGTATAATGTGGATAAATGTGAGGTTATCCACTTTGGTGTCAAAAACAGGAAGGCAGAATATTATCTGAATGGTGACAGATTAGGAAAAGGGGAGGTGCAACGAGACCTGGGTGTCATGGTACATCAGTCATTGAAGTTTGGTAAGCAGGTACAGCAGGCGGTGAAGAAGGCAAATGGCATGTTGGCCTTCATAGCTAGAGGATTTGAGTATTGGAGCAGGGAGGTCTTACTGCAGTTGTACAGAGCCTTGGTGAGGCCACACCTGGAATATTGTGCTCAGTTTTGGTCCCCTAATCTGAGGAAGGACATTCTTGCTATTGAGGCAGTACAGTGAAGGTTCACCAGATTGATTCCCGGGATGGCTGGACTGACATATGAGGAGAGACTGGATCAACTGGGCTTGTATCCACTGGAGTTCAGAAGAATCAGAGGGGATCTCATAGAAACATATAAAATTCTGACGGGATTGGACAGGTTAGATGCAGGAAGAATATTCCCGTTGCTGGGGAGTTCCAGAACCAGGGGTCACAGTCTAAGGATAAGGGGTAAGCCATTTAGGACCGAGAAGAGGAGAAACTTCTTCACTCAGAGAGTGGTTAACCTGTGGAATTCTCTACCGCAGAAAGTTGTTGAGGCCAGTTCGTTATATATATTCAACAGGGAAATGTATATGGCCCTTACAGCCAAAGGGATCAAGGGGTATGGAGAGCAAGCAGGAAAGGGTACTGAGGTTGAATGATCAGCCATGATCTTATTGAATAGCAGTGCAGGCTCGAAGGGCCGAATGGCCTGCTTCCGCACCTAATTTCTATGTTTCTATGTTTCTATGTTTTTAGTGCCCTAAAAAAAAAAGAGGGCTCTTGAAAAGTGTTTGTCGTGTGTCCCCCCCCCCCCCCTTTAATCAGGGGGCACTTGATTTTCTGTTTACAACCAAAAAGAGTTGTAGAGCTGTTGAAATCCCCTTTTTGCCTTTCAGTTCTGCGTGAGGGGATTCCTGTACGGGCTGCTCTTGCACACTCTCCATGTTGCCATCCTCTTCTGCCTTCCAGATATGCCATGGAGGAGGCGATGGTCCCCAATGTAGTGCATTTTATGCGCGATCCCTCCCTTTATTTTTTGGGGACTTGGCCTGGAGGCTGTTGCATGGAGCAGTCCGTGCAATAAGTTTTTAAGTCGTTTCATGTGCTCCTAGGCCGCCTGTAATTTCTGCGGTCTGGAAGAGTCCGTGTTCCACGTTTTTATTGAGTGTACGAGGTTGCAGCCTCTCTTCCATTATTTGAAGGGGCTGCTCCTCAAATTCTGGCTGCACTTCAGTCCCACACTCCTGATCTTTGGGCACCCTGTGCGGAGGGGAGCGGGTAGGTCCGAGGGCCTCCTCGTAGGACTGCTCCTGGGCACGGCCAAGGGGGCCATCAGCCGGTCCAGGCAGCGGGCGGTCGAGGGGGTCGTTCAGCCTGACTGCCTGCCTCTTTTCCGCTCTTACATCCGGTCCAGGGTGTCCCTGGAGATGGAGCACGCGGTGTCCACCGGTACGCTCGCGGGCTTCCGCGAGAGGTGGGCACCGGAGGGACTGGAGTGCATCATCACGCCCGGCAACCAAATTTTAATTTGATGTTTTTTGTCTAAATTTTAATTTGTTTATTGTGCTGGTTTTAGTGCCCCCTCCTCTTTTAGCCAGGGGGCACTTGTATAATTTATGTTTATAGTGCCCTCAAAAAAAAACAAGGTGGCACTAGTTTGAAGGTGTTTGGAGTGTCCCCCCCCCCCACCTTAAATCAGGGGGCACTTGTTTTAATGATTTAACTGTCTTGCAACAAAAGAGTTGTAAAGTTGTTGAAATCCCCTCCGTGCCTTTCAGTTCCGCGCGGAGGGGTTTCCTGTACGGGCTGCTCCTGCACACTCTCCACCTTGCCATCCTCGTCTGCCGTCCGGACACGCCATGGCGTACCATCTTGCCGTCCGGAGGAGGCGGGGGTCCCCGATGGAGGGCACTCTACGCGGGAGTCCTCCCACTATTTATCGGGGACTTGGCCTGGAGGGTGGTGCACGGAGCAGTCCCGTGCAATAAGTTTTTAAGTCGGTTCACGGGCTCCCAGGCCGCCTGCAATTTCTGCGGTCTGGAAGAGTCCGTGTTCCATGTTTTTACAGAATGTACGAGGTTGCAGCCCCTGTTCCATTATTTAAAGGGGCTGCTCCTGAAATTCAGGTTGCACTTCAGTCCCACACTCCTGATCTTTGGGCACCCTGTGCAGAGGGGAGCGGGCAGGTCGGAAGGCCTCCTCGTAGGACTGCTCCTGGGCACGGCCAAGGGGGCCATCAGCCGGTCCAGGCAGCGGGCGGTCGAGGGGGTCATTCAGCCCGACTGCCTGCCTCTCTTCCACGGTTACATCCGAGCCAGGGTGTCCCTGGAGATGGAGCACGCGGTGTCCACCGGTATGCTCGCAGCCTTCCGCGAGAGGTGGGCGTCGGAGTGACTGGAGTGCATCATCACCCCTGGCAAACAAATTTAATTTGATTGTTTTTTTGTTTCAAAGTTCAAATCGTTAATTTGTCAGTTCTAGTGCCCCTTTAATAAGGGGGCACTTGTTTTATAGCTTTGCTCCAATATAATTGTAGAGCTGTTGTATTGTGAGTGGCTTAGCCGGTCACGTGATGTTCACAAGACTCAATAAAACCCCAGTCAGTTGGGTCTCGGTCATCCACGATGAGGTATGCTGTTGTGAGCCTAGTGGATAACTGGTAATGTGTGGTGTGATTGTTAAACCTTTGTTAATTAACAAACTAGTTCTTCATAGCAATGCGTTGCTCTGAATTTTTAATCAAAGGAACCCATGAAGCGAATACATTACAGTTTCAAACAATTGGTTGCAACAATGTTTCTCTGCTCTGCAGCTGTAGACAGCAGGGCAGTGATATGTGGCCCCTGTTAACTCAACCATATGTACCTGTTTTGAATGACATTGTAAATTGCCATGCATTTACTTCTGCCAAGGGCCTGTGTCTTAGCCAAAAGGACGTCAGAACTATTTTCAAGTAAATTCCACAATTGGGAATAAAATATTATTACTGTCAGATTTCCCATCAGTGAAACCAGATACAGCTAGTGTCTGTAAACAGAAACATCAGAAAATCTGCCTCTTCCAGTGAGTTGAAATGTGTGGTTAGTAACAAGCATCTCAACGTGTTCAAGTAATAATCAGAGGTGCAGTAATTTCAGCTAAGACATCAACTTAATCTAGCATAGAAAGGAATTCTATATAAGAATGTTAATGTTAATATCACACGATGCAATCAAAGTCTCTTTCTCTGTCTCTTCCCACCCTCCGAGCTGTAAATGTCTGAAGTGTAATGGGTTGGGGACAGTTCAACTTCCTTGTGAGCCTGCAACATAAAACTGAAAACAGTTCAGTACTAACTGGCATTGTATTGTCGAGTCCCGGGGGGAGAAATTGCCCCTATTTATAGCCCCGTTAGCGCCTCTGCGGCGCAAGGCAGTTTTCTCCCGGAGATGAGGTGCATTACCGTCTCCCGGGAAATTGCCCCAGAGGTCCGTGGTTAGAGTCGCAGACCACCGCGCGACCGACGATGATGTCATCGCCGCGTGCGCCGACCCCTCACCGGCCGGCGCTGACATCTCAACGCCCCGCTGGGGAAATTGACCCGCGGGGGAAATGACCCCACTGGTCGTGAAGCTAGCAAACGTCCGCTCTCGGGGCGCTGGTTAAAGGGGAGGGTGCCATCTTTTCTCGTTGGCCGACTCGCGGGTCGGCTCGACGCTGCTTGGCCCTGGTGTTGATTCGGGCCGCCATCGTGCAGCCCCGGCACTGCGCCTGGGTGCCGTGCTGCTGGCCCGGGCTCACGCTGCCCTGGTAGCCCAGTGGCGACCACCAGAGTGCCATGCAGTGTGCACAGCGGCACTCCCCTTTAATGCAAGGGGAGAGGCATTGTAGTGCATCAGTGCCACGCGGAGCATCAGAGTAGCGCTGGACTCAGTGCCGCGCTACCGCCCCGGGAACGCCTCCAAATGAAGCGAAACGCCGGAGACAGCACTCCGCTTCCTTTGAGGGGCATAAGGCCCAATTCTGCGTGGGGCAGGACTTCCGGGCCGGGCCATAAATGTCCCAGCCCCGTAAGGTTACCGCCCCCGATCGGATCACAGGGCAATTTCGATGCCCCACATGTAAACGTTACATAAATCTGGAGATTGTTAACTGGCACAGTGTGACAGCATGGTTTCACACAAGCCTCTGATCAGCAGCCTTGTGGGAATGAGTACAAAGATATCAAACAGGTATTGCAAGCGAGCCCCAGGTGGGCAGCGGAAACGTTACAAGGACACCCTCAAAGCCTCCCTCATAAAGTGCAACATCCCCACCGGCACCTGGGAGACCCTGGCCAAAGATCGCCCCAAGTGGAAGAAGTGCATCTGGGAGGGCGCTGAGCACCTCGAGTCTCATCACCGAGAACATGCAGAAATCAAGTTCAGGCAGCGGAAGGAGCGTGCGGCAAACCAGTCCCACCCACCCTTTCCCTCAGCGACTATCTGTCCCATCTGTGACGGGGACTGTGGTTCTCGTATTGGACTGTTCAGTCACCTAAGGTCTCATTTTTCGAGTGGAAGCAAGTCTTCCTCGATTCCGAGGGACTGCCCATGATGATGATGATGATAAAACAGGTTAAGATGCACGTTACTTATCGGAGATTGTTCTTCAGTAGTGTTCTAAGATATTTAAACCGCATATCAGCTTGGAGATTTAGTGCAACAGCACACTGTCCTACGTAGGTCAGAGGAGGTCTGAGAAAGGGTAGGGCATTAAACCAACAGGCAGCAAACAATCTGATCTCACTGCAGTGTGCCAAAGCTTTCTAGGACCAGTAACTTGATAAAGGTCATCAAGTCAGATATTTTGCTAAGTGCATAATTGTGAGTGAGTAAGTGTTCTGGATAATTTTTCCAGATTGTTCAGAGCTCCAGTGCGAGCCATGATTTCCTATTTGAGTTGGCATCTGGTTTTGATGGGAGGTGAATGGTCACAATCCATTCTTCATCTCAGGCCAGTAACTGAAAAATAATTCTAGGAACTCTCTGGCTGGCAGGCTCAGACGCACAGGCGGCTGTTGCATGCACATACTTGAAATTACTTTGTGGGACGCAGGGGAGACTCAAACTATGAAGATCGACAACAGAGGCTAGTGGGGTCATTTTAACTGAACCCGTGGGATCGGGGGCACTGCTGGTTTTACATCTCGCCTGACATTGCACTCCCTTGACTTCAACGGAGAGCAAAATCGGGCAAAAAAAAAAGGAAGACTTGCATTTCCATAGCGCCTTTCATGACCACAGGATGCCCCAAAGCACTTTCCAGCCAATGATCTACTTTTGAAACATAGTTGCTGTTGCCATGTAGGATATGCAGAGGCCAGTTTGCACACAGCAAGCTCCCACAAAAAGCAATGTGAAAATGACCAAATAATCTGTTTTAGTGATGTTGGTTGAGGGATAAATATTGGTCAGGACACCGTGGAGATCCACCCTGCTCTTCTTTGAAATCATCCCATGGGATCTTTTATGTCCACCCGAGAGGGCACAAGGAACCTCGGTTTTAATGTCTCATCCGAAAGATGGCACCTCCGACAGTGCAGCACTCCCTCAGTACTGCCCCTCCGACAGTGCAGCGCTCCCCCAGTACTGACCCTCCGACAGTGCAGCGCTCCCCCAGTACTGACCCTCCGACAGTGCAGCACTCCCTCAGTACTGACCCTCCGACAGTGCAGCACTTCCTCAGTACTGCTCCTCCGACAGTGCAGCGCTCCTTCAGTACAGCCCCTCCGACAGTGCATCACTTCCCCAGTACTAACCCTCCGACAGTGCAGCACTCCCTCAGTACTGACCCTCCGACAGTGCAGCACTCTCTCAGTACTGACCCTCCGACAGTGCAGCACTCCCTCAGAACTGCCCCTCCGACAGTGCAGCACTCTCCCAGTACTGCCCCTCCGACAGTGCAGCACTCCCCCAGTACTGATCCTCTGACAGTGCAACACGCCCTCAGTACTGACCCTCTGACAGTGCAGCACTCTCCCAGTACTGCCCCTCCGACAGTGCAGCACTCCCCCAGTACTGACCCTCCAACAGTGCAACACGCCCTCAGTACTGACCCTCCGACAGTGCAGCACTCTCCCAGTACTGCCCCTCCGACAGTGCAGCACTCTCCCAGTACTGCCCCTCCGACAGTGCAGCACTCCCCCAGTACTGATCCTCCGACAGTGCAGCACTCCCCCAGTACTGACCCTCCAACAGTGCAGCACTCCCCCAGTACTGACCCTCCAACAGTGCAACACGCCCTCAGTACTGACCCTCCGACAGTGCAGCACTCCCCCAGTACTGACCCTCCGACAGTGCATCACTCCCCCAGTACTGATCCTCCGACAGTGCAGCACTCCCCCAGTACTGATCCTCCGACAGTGCAGCACGCCCTCAGTACTGACCCTCCAACAGTGCAACACGCCCTCAGTACTGACCCTCCGACAGTGCAGCACTCTCCCAGTACTGCCCCTCCGACAGTGCAGCACTCCCTCAGTACTGATCCTCCGACAGTGCAGCACTCCCCCAGTACTGACCCTCTGACAGTGCAGCACTCCCCCAGTACTGATCCTCCGACAGTGCAGCACTCTCCCAGTACTGATCCTCCGACAGTGCAGCACTCCCCCAGTACTGATCCTCCGACAGTGCAGCACTCCCCTAGTACTGATCCTCCGACAGTGCAGCACGCCCTCAGTACTGACCCTCCAACAGTGCAACACGCCGTCAGTATTGGCAGTGGAGTGAATGTTGGTCAGGATTTTGTTCTGAACTCTGCACATTAAGGTCCTATGCTGGTTGTAGGACCCGGTGTTCATTTTTCAGAATCACCTCCTGCCCACCCACAGGCCCAACCTGCTGGCCGTCCTAGTGTTGGAGGGTTTGATGTCCGGCCCTCCCCACGAGTTGAGCAGCAGGGAGTCGCCCACAGATCACCACCAGCCGTCAAATAAGGCCCAAACTGAACATGGTTCATAAGAACATAAGAATGAGGAACAGAAGGAGGCCATTCGGCCCCTCGAGCCTGCTCCGCCATTCAATAAGATCATGGCTGATCTGATCATGGACTCAGCTCCACTTCCCTGTCCACTCCCCATAACCCCTTATCCCGTTATCGTTTAAGAAACTGTCTATTACTGTCTTAAATTTATTCAATGTCCCGGCTTCCACAGCTCTCTGAGACAACGAATTCCACAGATTTACAACCCTCAGAAAAGAAATTTCTCCTCATCTCTGTTTTAAATGGGCAGCCCATTATTCTAAGATCGTGCCCTCTAGTTCTAGTCTCCCCATCAGTGTGAACATCCTCCCTGCATCTACTCTGTCAAACCCTGTAAGAATTGTATATGATTCAATGAGATCACCTCTCATTTTTCTAAACTCTAGAGAATATAGGTCTGGTCTACTCATTCTCTCCTCATAGAACCATCCCCCATCCCAGGAATCAGTCTGGTGAACCTTCGCTGCACTCCCTCTATGGCAAGTATATCCTTCCTTAGTTAAGGAGACCGACACTGTCCACAATACTCCAGGGGGCCGAAATTGCCCCTTTCCTGAAGACCGGAAGTCGGTGGCCATGCTGTGGAGTGCAATGGCCGCCGACTTGTCGTGTAATGGCCGCCATTGTCAAGATTCCACTCCCGTGTTATTCGCTGCTGCCGATCCGCACTAAGTGCATCATCACCGTGTGCACCGCCGATCTACTCCCAGTGGTGACATTCCCCTTTGAAAATCTTCAGCTCGCCCGGCGGTGCCAACACTTGTTTTTTCCGGTGGTCCAGTGAGGCCGTGGCCTTCTGCAACGACAGTGCGGCTTCCCTTAAAGGGGAAGTCCTACTGCCGCTGCCGCCATGTTTTTTGTGTCGGATGACTACCATGTCGGCCCACCACGTTATGCCCCCAGGTTCGGCCGGGCTGTCAATAGGCAACCTGGCAGCCCCTCTTGGGTTCCAGATTGCTGGCCGGCCAAAACCCTCCCTGGAGGCCCAATGGGCCGAAGTGTTGAAATTGCGAAGGCTCTCCCCTTTAATTGAAGGGGAGAGCCATGGTGACACGGTGCAGTGATGACGTCATCGTGACGGTCACTCCACACCGCCCCCAACTTCCGCCCCTCAGGCGGTGCCACCACCCCGTATCCCCCCCTCTCGTGTACTCATCACCCCGTATCTGCCCCTCGCGTGTACTCACCACCCCGTATCCATCCCTCTCGTGTACTCACCACCCCGTATCCCCCCCTCTCGTGTACTCACCACCCCGTATCCATCCCTCTCGTGTACTCACCACCCCGTATCTGCCCCTCTCGTGTACTCACCACCCCGTATCCATCCCTCTCGTGTACTCACCACCCCGTATCCATCCCTCTCGTGTACTCACCACCCCGTATCCATCCCTCTCGTGTACTCACCACCCCGTATCTGCCGCTCGCGTGTACTCACCACCCCGTATCCATCCCTCTCGTGTACTCACCACCCAGTATCCGCTCCTCTCGTGTACTCACCACCCCGTATTCCCCCCCCTCGCGTGTACTCACTGCCCTGTATCCCCCCCTCTCGTGTACTCACCACCCCATATCCATCCCTGTCATGTACTCATCACCCCGTATCCATCCCTCTCGTGTACTCACCACCCAGTATCCCCCCCTCTCGTGTACTCACCACACAGTATCCCCCCCTCGCGTGTACTCACCATCCCGTATCCCCCCCTCTCGTGTACTCACCGCCCCCTATCCCCAAACCTCTCATGTACTCACCATCCCGTATCCCCCCCCTCTTGTGTACTCACCGCCCCCATCCCCCCGTCTCGTGTACTCACCGCCCCGTATCCACCCCTCTCGTGTAAACACCATCCCGTATCCCCCTCTCTCGTGTACTCACCGCCCCCTATCCCCAAACCTCTCATGTACTCACCATCCCGTATCCCCCCCCTCTTATGTACTCACCGCCCCCATCCCCCCGTCTCGTGTACTCACCGCCCCGTATCCACCCCTCTCGTGTACTCACCATCCCGTATCCCCCTCTCTCGTGTACTCACCGCCCCCTATCCCCAAACCTCTCATGTACTCACCGCCCGGTATCCACCCCTCTCATGTACTCACCGCCCCGTATCCCCCCATCTCGTGTACTCACCGCCCCCTATCCCCAAACCTCTCATGTACTCACCATCCCGTATCCCCCCCCTCTTGTGTACTCACCGCCCCCATCCCCCCGTCTCGTGTACTCACCGCCCCGTATCCACCCCTCTCGTGTAAACACCATCCCGTATCCCCCTCTCTCGTGTACTCACCGCCCCCTATCCCCAAACCTCTCATGTACTCACCATCCCGTATCCCCCCCCTCTTGTGTACTCACCGCCCCCATCCCCCCGTCTCGTGTACTCACCGCCCCGTATCCACCCCTCTCGTGTACTCACCATCCCGTATCCCCCTCTCTCGTGTACTCACCGCCCCCTATCCCCAAACCTCTCATGTACTCACCGCCCGGTATCCACCCCTCTCATGTACTCACCGCCCCGTATCCACCCCTCTCGTGTACTCACCACCCCTTAACCGCTCCTCGCGTGTACTCACCACCCAGTATCCACGCCTCGCGTGTACTCACCGCCCCGTATCCCCCCCTCTCATGTACTCATCACACAGTATCCACCCCTCTCGTGTACTCACGTCCCCCTATCTGCCCCTCTCGTGTACTCACCACACAGTATCCACCCCTCTCGTGTACTCACCTCACCCTATCTGCCCCTCTTGTGTAGTCACCGCCTCCATGAAGAGCAACTTCCAGATCCAAATTAAAAACAACAGCAAAGAGCGGAATTTTGTTCAAGAGGCGACATCAAGCTCCGCAGTGGTATAAACTATTGAAACAGCGTGCGTGCGCCCCCGTTTCAGGCTGGGGGCAATTTCGCCCCCTAGGTGTGGTCTCACCAGGGCCCTATATAATTGCAGTAAGACGTCTTTACTCTTATACTCAAACCCTCCTGTAATAAAGGCCAACATACCATCTGCTTTCTTAATGTCTTGCTGTACCTGCGTGTTAACTCTCAGTGATAAGCAATGGTGTCTGCCTACTCTGCAGTGGATTGCGATGTGCTGCAAACCTTCTGCAGAGAGCCAGATCGGATCTACTCGAGGCCATCGCGATGGGCTTTCCTTTCTAGAGTCCGAATGATGGTTGCAAGTTCGCACTTCATGCTTTATTTCAGCTCGCTTCTGCCAAAGTCCACAAGCACGGCAGTTGTGACATCAGGTCTAATTTGTCCTGCACAGCTAATCCATCAATGTCACTTCCCCTGACAGGCAGGGCTAAACCACAGCGGCAACCCCACATGGGCTTGATGTTGTTGTTTTCCAAGACTGGGACCCTCAGAACAACAGAAAAAGAACACTACAAGCCCTCTGTGAGCAAACACATCCAGCTGAAATCAGCAATACCTCACTCCCAGCTCCCTGGCACCCACGCTCTCAATGGAGCAGAAATCATTTGTGTTAAATCAGCTCCACGTCAATATAAATCCCGGTGCATGTGTTTCCGACATGGTTTTTGGAGGAACCCACGGTGGCGTTGAACCTTGCAGAATCTCTTCCTGTTTTGTTCTTCTGCTCAAGCCTTGATGTGATTCTTGTATCACTGTGGCTGTCACTTGGGTTTCAGCAAAGTACAGCTCAGGGCATGAGAAATGTTCACGCAGTCGCACTGTAGGCGTTATTAAAGACAGAAGGAGCTTACATAAGAACATAAGAAATAGGAGCAGGAGTAGGGCATTTGGCCCCTCGAGCCTGCTCCGCCATTCAATAAGATCATGGCTGATCCGATCAGGGACTCAGCTCCACTTCCTGCCCCGCTCCCCATAACCCTTTACTCCCTTATCGCTCAAAAATCTGTCTATCTCCGCCTTAAATATATTCAATGACCCAGTCTACACAGCTCTCTGGGGCAGAGAATTCCACAGGTTTACAACCCTCTGAGAGAAGAACTTTAAGTAGCATCTTTTACGACCTTGAACATCCCAAGGTGCTTTACAATCAATGAAGTACATTTTGGAGCAAAATCATTGTTGTAATATAGGGAACTCAACAGCCAATTTGCACAGAGCAAGCTCCCACAAACAGCAAAGTGATGAATGACCAGATAATCTGTTTTTGTGTGTTGGTTGAGGGATAAATATTTGGCAGGGCCCCAGGGAGAACTCTCATGCTCATAGTGTCATGGGATCTTTTACGTCACCTGAGAGGGCAAACGGGGCCTCAGTTTAACATCTCATCCGAAAGATATTGTCTGCGACAGTGCAGCTCTCCCTCAGCACCGCACCGGAGTGATAGTTGGATTCTGTGCTCTAATCTCTGGAGTGTGACCTACGATGTCTCCGCAAGATCCTGCAAATCCCCTGGGAGGACAGACGCACCACCGTTAGCGTCCTCGATCAGGCCAATATCCCCAGCATCGAAGCACTGACCACATTGTCCCCTTTTTCGCGACACAAGACTCCCAAAGCAAGCGCTCTACTCGGAACTCCTACACGGCAAGCGAGGTGGGCAGAGGAAACGTTTCAAGGACACCCTCAATGCCTCCGTGATATAGTGTAACATCCCCACCAACACCTGGGAGTCCCTGGCCAAAGACCGCCCTAAGTGGAGGAAGTGCATCCGGGAGGACGCTGAACACCTCGAGTCTCGTCGCCGAGAGCATGCAGAAAACAAGGGCAGACGGCGGAAGGAGCGTGCGGCAAACCAGACTCCCCACCCTCCCTTTCCCTCAACCAATGTCTGTCCCACCTGTGACAGAGACTGTAATCCCCGTATTGGACTGTTCAGCCATCTGAGAACTCACTTTTAGAGTGGAAGCACCTCGATTTCGAGGGACTGCCTGTGATGACGATAGACTCAGAGGCGAGGGTGCTACCAACTGAGCCACGTGATGCTGCACTTGAGCTTTGGAATGCACCTAGCAGGAGTGCTCCACATTTTGCTCTTCCCATCTTGGAGAGCATGCTGGTAATTTTCCGTACCAAAGCGGGCGGGTGGTGGGACGAGAGTGGTGTCTGCTTGGAGGAGCTAGCGGGAGGACTCGTGCGATACTATGGGTTAATCCTTGTTATACAGGCGGTGGTGCACCATCAGCATGAAACGCGCTGCCCGTAGGCAGCTTGCGATTTGGAGGTGGGCTATCGGGCAGCACAGCTGACTCAGCAGCAGCTTAATGGGGCGGTGCACGTTTTTGGATTTGAGCAGTTCATTTCAATCCAGAAAGCTCTCTTATCTCTTTTTCACTTAGAATCATAGAATCATAAAATCATACTGCACAGGAGGAGACCGTACTGTGCCTGTGCTGGCTCATTGAAAGAGCTATCAAATTTGTTCCATTCTCCTGCTCTTTCCCCGTAGCCCGGCAAATATTTCCTTATCTAGTGTAGTATCCAATTCCCTTTTGAAAGTTATTATTGATGCAGCTCCCAGCACGTTTTCAGGCAGCGCATTCCAGATCATAACAACTCGCTGACGAAATAATCTCTCCTCCTCTCCCCCCGGATTCTTTTGCCAACTATCTTAAATCTTCCAAGAACCTGCTCACTGCTTCTTCATTCATAGAACTGAGGCTTAATAGCAATAAAGGGACAATATGAAGGATTCCATCGAGAGATTTATAGTTTTGATAGCGTCTGAAGTGATCCATCAGTTGATGGCACAGTATCGGCTTACATCCTGCATACTTCTTTCATTAATTGCTTTGCATAACTGGACAACATCATTTTCCGATGTTCAGTAAGTTACATTCAGAATAAACACTTTATCACTTTCCACAGTGGTTCAATAAGGTTTATCCAATTAATAGCTGAGCCATACAGGATTGGAAGGCTCCAAGTTCAAAATCCATTCTGTGCTGTTAGTCCAGTCTACAACTGGCCTCAGCACCTCTGAATGACGGCAAGTGGAAGCTGGCCAAGGTTCCAGTTGCTGACTGCTATCCAGCAACTCCTTAAATCATCTGTGTGAGTGCATTACTGCATCAATTACAGCAAAGACGATGGGCCCCAACAACATCCGGCTGTTGTGTTGAAGACTGGTGCTCCAGAACTAGCCGCCCCTCTAGCCAAGCTGTTCCAGTACAGCTACAACACTGGCATCTATCCGACAATGTGGAAAATTGCTCAGGTATATCCTGTCCATAAGCAAGAAAAATCCAATTGGGCCAATTAGCGCCCCATTAGTCTACTCTCAATCATCAGCAAAGTGATGGAAGGTGCAGTCGACAGTGCTATCAAGCTGCATTTACTTGCCAACAACCTTCTTACTGATGCTCAGTTTGGGTTCCGCCAGAACCACTCAACTCTGGACCTCTTTACAGCCTTGGTGCAAACATGGACGAAGAACTGAATTACAGAGGTGAGGTGAGAGTGACTGACCTTGACATCAAGGCAGTATTTGACCGAGTGTGGCATGAAGGAGCCCGAGTAAAACTGAGCTCAATGGGAATCGGGGGAAAACTCTCCACTGGCTGGAGTCATACCTAGCACAAAGGAAGATGGTTGTGGTGGTTGGAAGTCAATCATCTCAATCGTCACAGACATAGAAACATAGAAAATAGGTGCAGGAGTAGTCCATTCGGCCCTTCGAGCCTGCACCTCCATTCAATAAGATCATGGCTGATCATTCCCTCAGTACCCCTTTCCTGCTTTCTCTCCATACCCCTTGATCCCCTTAGCCGTAAGGGCCATATCTAACTCCCTTTTGAATATATCCAATGAACTGGCATCAACAACTCTCTACGGCAGGGAATTCCATAGTTAACAACTCTCTGAGTGAAGAAGTTTCTCCTCATCTCAGCCCTAAATGGTCTACCCCTTATCCTAAGACTATGTCCCTTGGTTCTGGACTTCCCCAACATCGAGAACATTCTACCCGCATCTAACCTGTCCAGTCCCGTTAGAATCTTATACGTTTCTATGAGATCCCCTCAACCTTCTAAACTCCAGTGAATAAAGGCCCAGTTGATCCAATCTCTCCTCATATGACAGTCCAGCCATCCCTGGAATCAGTCTGGTTAAACTTCGCTGCACTCCCTCAATAGCAAGAACGTCCTTCCTCAGATTAGGAGACAAAAACTGAACACAATATTCCAGGTGAGGCCTCACCAAGGCCCTGTTCATCTACAGTAAGACCTCCCTGCTCCTATACTCAAATCCCCTAGCTATGAAGGCCAACATACCATTTGCCTTCTTCACCACCTGCTGTACATGCATGCCCACTTTCAGTGACTGATGACCAGGACATCACTGCAGAAGTTCATTAGGGCATTGTCCTAGGCCCAACCATCTTAAGCTGCTTCATCAATAACCTTCCCTCAGAAGTGGGGATGTTCACTGATGACTGCACAGTGTTCAGTTCCATTCGCAACTCCTCAGATAATGGAGCAGTCCATGCCCGAATGCAGCAAGACCTGGACATCATTCAGGCTTGGGCTGAAAAGTGGCAAGTAAAATTCATGCCACACAAGTGCCAGGCAACGACTATCTCCAATAAGCGAGAGTCTAACCATTGACCCTTGACATTGAACGGCATTACCATTGCCAAATGCCCTACCATCAACATCCTGGGGGTCACCATTGACCAGAAATTTAACTGGACCAGCCACATAAATACTCTAGCTACAAGAGCAGGCCTGTGAGCATCACACTCTTTACTCCCCAAAGCCTTTCCACCATCTACAAGGCACAAGTTAGGAATGTGATGGAATACTCTCCACTTGCCTGGATGAGTCATCATAGACAGTCGCTCAAAATCGAGGAATACTTGCTTCCACTCTAAAAGTAAGTTCTTTGGTGACTGAACAGTCCAAAAAGAAAATTACAGTCTCTGTCACAGGTGGGACAGACAGTGGTTGAAGGAAAGGGTGGGTGGGGGAGTCTGGTTTGCCGCACGCTCCTTCCGCTGCCTGCGCTTCCTTTCTGCATGAGTGCAGTTCCAACAACACTCAAGAACCTTGATACCATCCAGGACAAAGCAGTCCACTTGATTGGCACCCCATCCACCACCTTAAACATTCACTCCCTCCATCACTGGCACACCGTGGCTGCAGTGTGTACCATCTAATAGATGGACTGCAGCAACTCAGCAAGGCTTCTTCGACAGCTCCTCCCAAACCCGTGACCTCTACCACCTAGAAGGGCAAGGGCAGCAGGCGCATGGGAACACCATCACCTGCAAATTCCCCTCCAAGTCACACACCGTCGTGACTTGGAAATATATCGCGATTCCTTCATCGTCACTGGGTCACAATCCTGGAAACCCTCCCTAACAGCACTGTGGGAGTACCTTCACCACAGGGGCTTCAGTGGTTCAAGAAGGCGGCTCACCACCACCTTCTCAAAGGCAATCAGGGATGGGCAATAAATGCCGGCCTTGCCAGCGACGCCCACATCCCAAGAATGCATTAAAAAAATACAGATGGTCAAGAGAGACCATGTGGTGGATTGTTTTATTGATTTGAATGCATGGATATAACATGATTATAGTACAGGCACAAGGAGGACTGAGAAATTAGGGAAGGCTGAATGTGGGTAAAAGCTGTTTCTAAATTTCTCTCCATTGATGTTAATCAGCGTAACATTCTGGGCAGTGCTCCCGCAACCTTCCAGTCTCTGCAGCCAAAAGATGAGATTATCCATTGCCAGGGCTCATTTAGAAAATTCTCCTCAATATGTACGTAACTGGAGCAGAGAAATTGAATTTCACTGGGAGCACATTGTAGTTTCAGATTTTGACCAACCTTAAGTGAGGAAACACTTTACAATCAAAGGATTGACCTGGGGAACATTATACACCCTGACCATTTTTCCACTGAGGGAAAATGTCTGTGCGTACAACTTGAGTGACTTATGAAGCTTTTCAAATTAACTGCATCGAATTGTAAACTTGGCGGCAGGATGGGAGAACAGGCAAGTCTGTGCTGCTTAATTTCCAGTGCTTTAAAACTCAAAAATTCACAAAAGTTACCTCCTAGTTTTTCCAGGGCACAGTGCCCTACAGTAATGGAGGATATCTATCGCCTTTACTGCATTCAAGATTTGGGCAATCCTATCTTTGTTTGGAAGATAATGGCCATGAAATTCTGGTTGGCGGCTTCCTTCGGACGAACGCCTTCGAACCAAAATTTCTCTTGTAGGGCATGTGTTTGTTTTACACTCTGCTCTGATTCTTAGACCCCGGAACGTATAACGGAAAAGGACAATGCATGGCACAAAATTTAGGCTTAACCCAGTGTCAGTTTTATTATACAGAAAAACTAACCAAAACTACAGAATTAGACTGCTGAGAGAAATCGACTAGAGACATACAATCACCCTTCCTAGTTGTAGCTTGTAAATTCATGGTCTTTGGTTCCGTGACCGGTTGGTTATTCTTCTGGCCGTTCTCTGCAGTGCTGTTCCTTTCATGTACATCCCGTACTACATGTCCTTCTGTGCGTGACGTGTCCTTCTACTTCTTCTATCTTCTTTCGACTTGTTTCCAACTGCTGTGTTGAGCTGCTTCTAGCTCACATATATATATATATATCCATGTTTTGACTGATCTCCCGCCACTGCAGTTTCTGCTAAAGTGTTTGTATCGATATGTTGCTTTGTGGTGATCCTGGTTGATTGACTGCAATGATGGACTCTTCTATTCCCAGTTTGCACATGGAGTCTGCGAGACTCAAAATGACTCTCCATTGTAACACCTCGTTCCCCAAAAATGTGCACCTGTGGTGATTCCTTTGTTGTCCGGTCCTTTTGCACACTTGGCGTCTCCAGTGAGCTTGATTTCCCCACCCTGATCAATCAAGTTCAGGGGCCCATGCACCAACTCCATTGTTGTTATGCATAAAGTCAGTTTTGGTTCCTGACCACAGAATATTCTTAACTGGGGTAAGTCATCACCTGCCCTAAGGCTGGTGCCTTTTTGCTCCCATTGTCCAGTTTAATTCCAAAAGCTTGTATTAATCAAATGTTTAGTTCATGGTCTCCTTCTGTGCTTTTCTGAAGATTTATAACCTTACACTCTACGAATGTACCTGGTGGTCCCGGAGACGCCTTGGCTTCCAGTTGGAGGCCCTCTCCCCACACACTTCACACCGCGCCCACGTCTTCTAGATACGGACGGAGAAGCTGGAGTCATGTGAGCCTGGACCACCAATCAATGTGCAGTATTCTCATTGATAATAATGGGAACTCCGATTTTACGAGTTCCCATTACTATCAATAAGAAAACCCCTAAAACACAAAAACACAAAATAATAAATAAAAAAACACCACACATATTTAAAATTAATTGAAATTAAAGTTAATTAAATGTTTTAGAAAAATTAATATTTGGGGGATTTCTTTTTAATGTGTTTTAATAGGGTTTAAAATAAACTTACCTCAGTGGACATGGTTTTCACTCTAAAAATATCTATTTAAATTTTATTTTTATATGTTTTATAACTCTTAGGCTGGTAAAAGTAAGCTATGTGCCTGCTTTTACCAGGCGTAAAAGTTTGAAGGACATTCACTGGGCAAGAGTTGGTCAAATAGCAAATAGCAAATGGGACAAATCGGAAAAGCCGGTTTTTGGCACATGCGCATTGCGTGCCAAAAGCCGTTTTTTGCGAGGCCTCGCCGGGTACGTACGCATTCCTTACGGACCCAGCGAGGTCGCAATTTCAGGGCCAATATTCTTCCGATGATATTCCATTCCCATCGACCTCTTTTGTGGGTGATCTGTGCTGATTGTTATATATAATTTTTTGACATCAAAAGCACATCTTTCAAAGCATCTTTATTTACCTGGGAACAAAACCAGAAATGCTGGATGTACAGCAGGTCATTCAAAACATTAATATTTTGGATGTGTAGCTTATCCTTCATAGTTCTGAGGGAGAGTTACAAACCCGAAATCTCAATAACCTGTCTCTTCTCTGTACAGATATTGACTGTCTGCCTGTGAATTTCCAATATTTTCTGATTTTTTTTTTTTACGTTTGCAATATTCCCTTTGTTTTCCTGTTTATTTCCCTACAACTGTTGGTTTTCTCAAGGTTCTTGATCCTGATTTGCAGTGATCATTGCAGTAAGTTTTTCTTTGCCAACAACAGATGTAACATAGAATTTGCAATGTAAAAATAGGCCATTCGGCCCATGCTGGTGTTTGTGCTCCACATGAGTGTTATGTATGTAACTATGTAATACTTGCCACCAGAGGGCGCGACTGTTGGAGTCCTAATGGTCACCTGCACACACGTGCAGGGTCAGTATAAAAGGTTGGCTGCCATGTTGTTTAGGCACGCTGGAGTTGTAATAAGTTTAGCTCACAGTACTCAGCCTTCTATACATAACAACGAGCTTCCTCCCACCCTATCAGCATGTCCTTCTATTCCTTTCTCCCTCATATACTTATCTAGCTTCCCCTTAAATGCATCTCTGCTATTCGCAAGTTTTGGTCTTCCCCACAAGTGAAAACCTTGTCTACCCTATCAAACACGTTCATAATCTTAAAGATCTCTATGTCACCCCTCGGCCTTCTCTTTTCTAGAGGAAAGAGCACCAGTCTGCTCAATCTTTCTTGATATGTATAACATCTCAGTTGTGGTATCATCCTTGTAAATCTTTTTTGCACCTTCTCCAGTGCCTCTATATCCCTGGGAGGACAGGCGCACCAACGTTAGCGTCCTCGACCAGGCCAACATCCCCAGCATTGAAGCACTGACCACACTCGATCAGCTCCGCTGGGCAGGCCACACTGTTCGCATGCCAGACACGAGACTCCCAAAGCAAGCGCTCTACTCGGAACTCCTTCATGGCAAACGAGCCAAAGGTGGGCAGAGGAAATGTTACAAGGACACCCTCAAAACCTCCCTGATAAAGTGCAACATCCCCACTGACACCTGGGAGTCCCTGACCAAAGACCACCCGAAGTGGAGGAAGTGCATCTGGGAGGGTGCTGAGCACCTCGTCACTGAGAGCGTGAAGAAATCAAGCGCAGGCTGCGGAAAGAGCGTGCGGCAAACCAGTCCCACCGCTCCCCCCCGCCCTTCCCTCAACGACTATCTGTCCCACCTGTGACAGAGACTGTGGTTCCCGTATTGGACTGTTCAGACACCTAAGAACTCATGTTAAGAGTGGAAGCAAGTCTTGCTCGATTCTGAGGGACTGCCAATGATGATGATGGATATCCGTTTCATAATATGAAGACCAAGACTGTGCACAGTACTCCAAGTATGGTCTAACCAAGGTTCTATGCAAGTTTGCCATAACTTCTCTGCTTTTCAATTATATCAGTCTAGAAATAAACCCCAGTGCTTTTTTTATGGCCTGATGGTTATGTCCCTCAGTCAGACAGTCACTAAATGGTCTATGCACCGTTTTATTCATTGTCAAATGCAATGGGCCACAAACTATCTTCATAAAATCATAAATGCTTGCCAATACTGAGAATGAACCTTCATTGCTTCAGCCCAAATGAAGCCTCTATGCCTTTAATTGCCTTTAATACCAAACCCATTTCAGAAACTTTTAAATCCTAACTTTAAAGTTACACGATACCTTTTAAGAAATGTCCACAAGTTATACAAAAACTCCTGCAGAAACGATTGTTGTGCGTGTCTATTCAGAAACATGAGGTAGCAATAATCTAGTCTAGCATCCTTTAACATGTTTGTTGGTGATCTTATCTCCCTTCAAAACATTAGTTCATCGGTAGTAAACCCAGTACGCGCCTGAAATTTGTTCCAATAACCCCTGTTGACACGGAAACGCATATTTCAGTTTTTTTGATTTTGCGTCCATTCAGCACCACAGTACAACTAACCAGTTCTTAATCACCACTGAATGCCCAGCTCCTGAAGCAAAGCCAACTGAGGGCTCCTCTTCAAAGAAACATAGAAACATAGAAAATGAGTGCAGGAATAGGCCATTCGGCCTTTCGAGCGTGCACCACCATTCAATATGATCATGGCTGATCATGCAACTTCAGTACCCCATTCCTGCTTTCTCTCCATATCCCTTGATCCTTTTAGCTGTAAGGGCCACATCTAACTCCCTTTTGAATTTATCTAATGAACTGGCCTCAACAACTTTCTGTGGCAGGGAATGCCACAGGTTAACAACTCTCTGAGTGAAGAAGTTTCTCCTCATCTCAGTCCTAAATGGCCTGCCGCTTATCCTAAGACTGTGTCCCCTGATTCTGGACTTACCCAACATCGGGAACATTCTTCCCACATCTAAGCTGTCCAGTCCCGTTAGAATCTTATATGTTTCTATGAGATCCCCTCTCATCCTTCTGTACTCCAGTGTATAAAGGCCCAGTTGATCCAGTCTCTCCTCATATGTCAGTCCAGCCATCCCTGAAATCAGTCTGGTGAACCTTCGCTGCACTCCCTCAATAGCAAGAACATCCTTCCTCAGATTAGGAGACCAAAACTGAACACAATATTCCAGGTGAGACCTCACCAAGGCCCTGTACAACTGCAGTAACACTTCCCTGCTCCTATACTCAAATCCCCTAGCTATGAAGGCCAACATACCATTGGCCTTCTTCACTGCCTGCTGTATGCATGCCAACTTTCAATGACTGATGAACCATGACACCCAGGTCTCATTGCACCTCCCCTTTTCCTAATCTTCCGCCGTTCAGCTAATATTCTGCCTTCGTGTTTTTGCCCCCAAAGTGGAAAACCTCACATTTATCCACATTATATTGCAGCTGCCATCTATTTGCCCACTCACCTAACATGTCCAAGTCACTCTACAACCTATTAGCGTCCTCCTCACAGCTCACACCGCCACCCAGTTTAGTGTCACCTGCAAATGATTGGAGATATTACACTCAATTCCTTTATCCAAATCATTGATGTATATTGTAAAGAGCTGGGGTCCTAGCACTGAGCCCTGCGGCACTCCTCTAGTCACTGCCTGCCATTCTGAAAAGGACCTGTTTATCCCGACTCTCTTCTTCCTGTCTGCCGACCAGTTCTCTATCCACGTCAGTACATTACCCCCAATACCATTGCTTTGATTTTGCACACCAATCTCTTGTGTGGGACCTTGTCAAAAGCCTTTTGAAAGTCCAAAAACACCACATCCACTGGTTCTCCCTTGTCCACTCAACTAGTTACATCCTCAAAAAATTCCAGAAGATTTGTCAAGCATGATTTCCCTTTCATAAATCCATGCTGACTTGGACCAATCCTGTCACTGCTTTCCAAATGCGCTGCTATTTCATCCTTAATGATTGATTCCAACATTTTTCCCACTACTGATGTCAGGCTAACCGGTCTATAATTAAATGTTTTCTCTTTCCCTCTTTTCTTAAAAAGTGGTGTTATATTAGCTACCCTCCAGTCCATAGGAATTGATCCAGAGTCGATAGACTGTTGGAAAATGATCACCAATGCATCCACTATTTCTAGGGCCACTTCCTTAAGTACTCTGGGATGTAGACTATCAGGCCCCGGGAATTTATTGGCCTTCAATCCCATCAATTTCCCTAACACAATTTCCCACCTAATAAGGATATCCTTCAGTTCCTCCTTCTCACTTGATCCTCGGTACCCTCGTACATTCGGAAGGTTATTTGTGTCTTCCTTCATGAAGACAGAACCAAAGTATTTGTTCAATTGGTCTGCCATTTCTTTGTTCCCCATTATAAATTCACCCGAATCCGACTGCAATGGACCTACATTTGTCTTCACTAATCTTTTTCTCTTCACATATCTATAGAAGCTTTTGCAGTCCGTTTTTATGTTCCCGGCAAGCTTTCTCTCGTACTCTATTTTTCCCCTCTTAATTAAACCCTTTGTCCTCCTCTGCAGAATTCTAAATTTCTCCCAGTCCTCAGGTTTGCTGCTTTTTCTGGTGAATTTATATGCCTCTTCCTTGCATTTAACACTATTCTTAATTTCCCTTGTTAGCCACGGTTGAGCCACCTTCCCCGTTTTATTTTTACTCCAGACAAAGATGTACAATTGTTGAAGTTCATCCATATGATCTTTAAAGGTTTGCCATTGCCTATCCACCGTCAACCCTTTAAGTATCATTTTCCGATCTAATCTAGCCAATTCGCGCCTCATAACGTCAAAGTTACCTTTCCTTAAGTTCAGGACCCTAGTTTCTGAATTAACTGTGTCACTCTCCATCTTAATAAAGAATTCTACTATGTTATGATCACTCTTCCCCAAGGGGCCTCGCACAACAAGATTGCTAATTAGTCCCTTCTCATTACACATCACCCAGTCTAGGATGGCCAGCTCTCTGGTTGGTTCCTCGACATATTGGTCGAGAAAACCATCCCTAATGCACTCCAGGAAATCCTCCTCCACTGCATTGCTACCAGCTAGGTTTGTCCAATCAATATGTAGATTAAAGTCGCCCATGATAACTGCCGTATCTTTATTGCAACATCCCTTATTTCTTGTTTGATGCTGTCCCCAACCTCACTACTACTATTTGGTGGCCTGTACACAACTCCCACTAGTGTTTTCTGCCCTTTGGTATTCCGTAGCTCCACCCATACCGATTCCACATCATCCAGGCTAATATCCTTCCTTACAATTGCATTAATTTCCTCTTTAACCAGAAACGCCACCCCGCCTCCTTTTCCTTTCTGTCTATCCTTCCTAAATGCTGAATACCCTTCGATGTTGAGTTCCCAGCCTTGGTCACCCTGGAGCCATGTCTCCGTGATGCCAATCACATCATATCCGTTAACTGCTATCTGTGCAGTTAATTTGTCCACCTTATTCCGAATACGCCTCGCATTGAGGCACAGAGCCTTCGGGCTTGTCTTT